>NC_081288.1:61806665-62431665 GCF_030490865.1 Poecile atricapillus
CCTCCCCCACAAAAAGCTGTGCACATTTCTACAAATAAACAATCTAGGAGCAAATAATAACCAGAAAGGTAAAAGAAGCCTTTAAATTGCTATTCATATTTAGCTATCATCTTATCTCATTATTTTTCACTATTACCAAGATCATAGACAGAATATTACTAGAACTGGTCAGATGGCCTAAATGTTTAAGGTGAGCAATTCACATAATTATTCAGTTCAGCCTGTTTGTATCTTGTGATAGACACAAAACACACAAAAACACATGTATAATTAAAATAAAACCCCAAACAATTTCTACAAAATTTTAACAGCTAATGCATTCTGAAATAATTATACTACCTGCAATGAATCAATCAAATGAAAAGAAAATACTCTCCTTTTCTTAAACTACCTCTGGCAGTACTGATGATAAAAGGATTATTTGGATGGATGAGCATGAAGAATGAATTGAAGAAAGAACAAAGCGCTGTTCTGGACAAGGTTCTAGACTGCCAGTCCCACCAGGCATAGTCCAGCCTGGGAGGTGTTTGAGTTTTATCACAGCAGTGTAACAAATTGAGCAAGGCAGTTTCCCTCTTCTAGAATGATCCCAAATTATTCAGTTTTGTAGATGAGAAGTGACACCTTATTTCAGAAGGAGGAGGAAGTGTAGACAGCAAAGCCTCTAGAGCAAAGGCTGGTTTTGCTCTGGGTTTCTACAGTGCTTAGTTGTCCATAGTGTAACTTTTTCCATGCACTGTGATATGAATACACAAGTATTCATAGAGCAATGGTGTCTCTGCAGTGAAACACCTGCCAACAAGTGAGAAGCCACACACTGCTCTGACTTCCTTCTGCTATCTGCTGTGAAACACTGCATTACACAGGACAGAACATGACAGACAGAATAGAGACACACCATGTATATGGATGCATGGAATATTATTATAGAAATTTTATAAGCATTATTGGTATGTGATGCGGCTCTTCAAGGGAGCTGTAGTAATAAGAAGAAACTGAGATTGATAGGGTATAATTAATGCAAGATGTTAGGCAAATAACCAAGCCTGGAAAAGTCTTCCCTCTTGGGAAAGGCACACTCTCATCTAAGCAAGGTACGTTCACACATGATGAACTAAAGAAAAAATCCCACCTGCTACATTCTCCCATGAGACCATGACATAATTAATGGATAAAGAACAATGAAGCAAAAACCCAGTGTTGTGGGGATTATTCTGCATTGTCAGCAGAAGAGACTCATCTCATCTAGAAGTTATTCATGTAAGTCTGAGTTAGTTATCCTTGGACCTCTCTGTAGTCAGCGGTGTTGTCTAGTGAGCTGGTCCTAGGACAAAAAGCAAGCAGCTGCAGTGACCCCAGCTGCAAGACTGTTATGCATTATGGAGTTGGTGATCTGTGGAACAGCTGCCAGCCATGGGCCATGGGCCTGTGCTATACACTGTGTTGGGCTGTGCTGCACATAGAGCTTGGCCTTCAGGCCTGTGCTGCACCGCACTTATCTCCTGGGTGCAGGATAAACTTTGTCAGCTAATCTTCACTGAGGAGCCTGCAAGCAGCTCCCACTTGGCACCAGCAATTACACTGCCAGCTTGTCCTTGTCTTTATCTTGAAGTGAAGCAGCATGTTCTCATGGTAACATCCTTTGGTCTGACAGTAGAAGTGACAAATGGCATTGTTTACTCCTAAGAAAATCCTACCAGAGTGCTCAAAACCATTGTGCCCAGGAACCTTAGCACAGATGGGCCCAGGCGTAGCATATGCTATGCTGTGACTAGAAGTCTGGCTGACGCTGCAATATGCTGGGCTGCTGGCATCTGATAGGATTCAAGTACCACAAAACTGGTGAAGGGACTGGAGCATCTCTCCTATGAGGAAAGACACCTGGAGGTGTTTAGCCTGGAAAAGTCTCAATGGGATCTTATCAACTTATATAAATACCTGAAGGGAGGGTGCAAAGAGGACAGAGCTGGGCTCTTCTCACTGGTGTCAATTGATAAGATCAGAGCTAATGGGCACAAACTGAAACAGGAGATGCCATATGAGCATCTGGAAACAATTTTTCACTGTGAGGGTGATCCAGCACTGAAGCAAGTTTCCAGAGAAGCTGGGGAGTCTCCATGCTTGGAGATACTCAAAAGCCATTTGAACATGGTCTTGAGCAAACAGGTTTAGCCTGGAGGCAGTCAAACACAGAACAAGAACCTAAAAAACGTGTCAGACTGAGCAAACCATGGAGAAGCTGGGAGAAGGCTGAATTACCTTAGAGCTAGGACACAGTTCTGGAGTTTTGGAGCCCAGGACACAGGGGCAGGCAAATGGCAAAGCCTAAAGGGCACGGGAAAAACTACTACCTTCTCTTCAAGAAGGTTGGCTATGTCTACTACCTGGATTTTTAAAAGCATAGGGCATCATAACAGAGTTTCTGATTGAAAACTCTAGTAGGAAGGAGGAGAAAAGACTTATTCCCAGGGAAGTTGACACCAGTTGTTAGAGCTTTCAGCTGTTCCCTTACAAAAGTCAGCATCCTTTCAATCTTTTCATATCAAGCTTTTTATGACCGGCAGATTTTGTAATTTATGTTTCCCAGTGCTTATTGTTGTTATGTAACCAAATTGTTTCTCATTACTTGATATGTATAAGGCATTTGAACCGTACTTTATGATGCTCCTAGGTAAAATATTATAGAAATAGTAAACAGTTGCCATTCTGTTCATCTGTCAAAGATCCTTTGTTGCACAGTTGCAGGACAGGTGCATTAAGCTGGACATAACTGCTCAAGTTGGACAGAGTAATGGGAGCTTAGTGCAGAAACTAGGTCATGCAAATGCAACCACCAGATTACTCCCTAACATGCAACTTTGTCTGTACAACTGCTAAGCTACACAGAGTTCTCAGTTAACCTCTAGGTGAATTTGTTCCCCTGGCACTGTATCAAAACTAAATTTTAAAGGCAAAAGAAGTTGTGGATACCCCATTCCTCTAAATGTCCAAGGCCAGGCTGGACAGGCCTCTGTGCAATCTGGTTAGTGGAAGGTATCCCTGCCCATGGCAGGGGGTTGGATGGTCTTAAAGGCCCCTTTTAACCCAAGGCATGCTATGATTTTTTGAGCTGCTTGTATCAGCAAAATGAACCTAACATAGATAAAATAGATTGTCATTGTTTTGCAGGATAGAGCCTATAAACACCAGCCATGTATTCAGCTCTTGCAACCTATTAATGGCTTTGTAATTATAAAATGTTTGTCAAGCTTAACCTGGCTATGTACTTAAAAAAAAGTTCAAAGCTTATTTTTCCTAGCTTTTAAATGAAGTTTCATAAGCAGTCTGGGACATACAAAGATGACTAGAGTATAACTTGAGTATGTATCAACACATCTCAATTCCTCACCCACATTTGGTCCTCTCCCATAGCCACAGCTTGCTCCACACACATGCCCCAGTCTGAAGACACTAAGGGACCACAGCCCTGGAGAATGCTGAAGTCTTTTACAAACATCAGTTTAGCAGTAGCCCTTAAATGTTTGATTTATGCAGTTACATTTTAAACTTAAGGTAAACGCCAGTGCAGCAAGTTGACTATACATTTCAGTCTGGAATTTATGCAACACTTTCCTTAATAACAGAAAATACCTCTAAACTGTGCTTTAATCAGTCTTGTGTCTGGGCAGTAGAGAAGACACCTGGCATGGCTTGAGGAGGAGTAGTAGCTAATCCACAAAACCATTTCCCCACCTCTGACTACCAGTGTTGGTGAATTTTGAGCACGGTGTCCTACCAATAAGTACTGCCATTACTTGTGAGCAGTCAGCACATAGACCTAATAATAAACACTCAAACTTTACACCTCTGAGTGAGCCTTCAGTGGAAATGGGGAGGTTTCACAGAGATCCCAGCAAGCAAAACTTTGGCCAACCTACAGAGCAGCAAGACAAGTACTTTTCTGTTCTAGATGAGGTAAGATGGAACTTTCCTCAATCAGGAAGGATAAGTGCAAGCATTTCTATAGGAATGCCAAAAAGATGAAATGGACGAAGCTGTGCCCTGACCAAGGGGAGAGCCTGACAGCCCTCTCAGATGCTAGGCCAGTTTCTAACAAACAGCAGAACTGAGGTAAGCAGTCTGGAACTGATTAATCTCAAAAGAGGAAAAATAAGATACAAAGTAGCAGGCAATCTTTAAAGCATATCTATATCAAAATAGTGCAAACTATTGCACACAATATGAAGTGTGTTGTGTTATGTTTTTTGTTAATGCTTGTCTACCAAAGACTTTTTTCTCATCTGTCAGATAAGTGGTGAACTTTGGAAATAAACACATCGAAAAAGAGCATCATGAACTTGATAACAGCAAGTCCAACAGACAGATCCAGCGTGCCAGGGAGCAGATATCTGTGCAGCATGACATGAACTGATGGCAGAGTATCAAAGGAACAAGTCAATATGGTGATGCACTATCAGCAAAATGCTGAAGGGCAATGAGAATCGCTGGTGCAGTATTGGCGTGTGCAGAGTACAGCTTAACTCCACCTGACTCAACTGAAAAGATCATAGTTAAAGACAGAGCAGGATTAGCTGACAACAAACTAGGATGTGCAAAATACAACACAGGACAGAGACATCTGAGCCAATCTAATAGAGATGAGGCAACAGAACTCGTATAGGCATATTTGCACAGAACTTCATTCAGGCTACTTCTCCAGCAGACCACACATTAACAAGAAAGTAGTCTGATACAGAAGGACAATATAGATACATACTCCATTTGCACAAACTTCCATATGTCATATAGGGTATCTGAAAGAGAACCACAGCAATTTTGCAAGATTAAATTGTTTATATACTCAAGAACTGTTTCAGGATGAGAGTGGTCACTACTAACTACTTCATGCTTAAAACAATATTTGAGTTGTACTATAATCTTCAAATTTTCATGTGCTTATAATGTAAAATTTACATTTATTTTATTATTATTTATTATATAATAATAAATTATATATAACAATAAATAATAATAATATTATTTATTATATATTATTATTATTTTTATCACTTAGAACTGAAACATTCTTCCCTCATTCATCCACATGATGAATATCCTTGGACTACCTGAGGCAAAGCACATCAGACATTTGGATTACTCAACAGAGCTAATGAGAGGAAAAATATCTCTGTGGCTGATGTAATTTTGTTTTGTATCCAAGGGTATTTTTAGAATACAGAAGGAAAAATGCCAGACAGGAAAAGACTTTTAAATGAACCCCCAAATAAAATACCAGAAACAGAGCAGATGTATGCAAAACCAAACAGCTTAGGAGGCCCAGATAAATCTTTAAACTGTTCTATTCCATTCTGTCCTAGGATTATTAAGAAGGTACAAAGATATAGGTATATAAATTTTAAATGACAAAGAACAAACAACATTTAATACTAGTTTGTCTTTGGTTGCCTCCCTTTAAGCATTTGATAACCCTGGTGTTAAACAAAATAAATGTTAGAGATCTATTTGAATGAGCAATAGCAAGAGAGAGAGAATACAGAATTGGACCATTGCTGTGACTGCTGAGAAATTGGGTAAGCCTTCTACTAGAATGGCACACAGAATAACAAAGAAACTATGCATGCTACTGGAGAAACACACCTCTCACAAAAATAGACAAATTACAGTAAAAGCAAGCTGGAGAGGAAGAACAGTGACAATGGATGAGGAGAAAGAAGTACACTGCATTTCCCCAGGCTCTATGAGAATCAGTCCTCAAGAAAGACAGAGAAAATGCTGATGGACATTTTGGATATGTGTTGTGCTAGGAAGACTCGAGAGTCATGATCAAAGGTTACAGAACTAACAGAGACTGCATGAGACATTCCTCCATGCAAGTAAGACAACATGACACAGCAGGCAGCAAATGATAAAAAATTTATATTAATAATCCAGTGATAATTAGAGGTTTACTGCAATTTACAGTGCACAGATACTGAGGTATATTCCTGTGCTGTTGTCAAGGTAACCTGCAAGTATGTAGGTGTGTTGGCCTTTATACCAAAGTAAGGAAAAGAGAGCCAATATGAGCAGAATCTTTTTCCTTACAACTGAAAAGGTTGAGACTTTGTTGGAGAGCAAGAAAAGCTGGAGTAAATGCTAGGAGGAATTGCATGCTAGAGCTAATTCCATGAAGATGGAGTCTCTTCCCAAGTAGTCTGGAGGAACGGGCTAATTTCAGAAACTGGGAAAGGTTAACTCCTGAAGTGCTTCAGATACATCTTGTGTCACCCTATACAACTTCCTGAAAGGTGGGCATAGTCAGGTGGAGACTGGTCTCCTTCTCCAGTCAGCAACTGACAGAACAAGAGAACACAGTCTCAAGCTGCGCCAAGGGAAATGTAAGTCAGATATTAGGAAAAAGTTTTTTATGGGAAGAATGATAAAGTACTGGAATGGTCTGCCCAGGGAGATGGTGGAGTCACCATCCCTGGATGTGTTTAAAATAGGACAGGATGTGGCACTCAGTGCCATGGTTTAGTTGAGGTGTTATGGCATGAGTTGGACTCAATGATCTTAAAGGTCTTTTCCAACCTAGTGATTCCATGCATGTGATTCTGTGTGTGGTATATCTTCAGCATCAGTACTCATGTTACCCACAACATACTTTTGTTAATTATTTATTATTTAAAATGATGCTTCTTGATTCTGATTTGAACTGTGATTCCTTACCAACTAGAGTTGCACAAGTGTTTGTTTTTTCATTCATGCTACATTCTTGGCCAGTTGATTCAAAGAAGAATGCAAAGAGGTGGTTAACACAAACAAATTTTACTTTGCAAAAGAGGGACAGAGAGGAGTAGAAGAAGAGGTAAGAACATACTCTGCCAGTTATTGAGTCTTCAGTGAGATCTGACAACTTGTTGAGGTGTGACCAGTTCCTAGCACCGAAAAAACAAGCTGCTTCAGGCACCAAATGATGCTGGACTGCTTAAAGGCTCTTCATGCCTCTGTCTCTTTTGCCTGCCCCCTCTTCTGCCCATTCCCCACTCGGACAGGCCTGTCAGGGACAGTGGCAGAGCCTCTGAAATTCCTGGGCTTTTCTCACCCTGTTCCCAAAAGGACAGTTTGTCACATCAGCATCCACCAGAACTGTGACTGATTATAGATAAATTCTGCAAGGCCTGGTCCTATATAAGGGGAAGAAAAAAGCCCTCACAATGATTCACAGCAAAAGATAAAAAAAAACAGTATAATTATGGTAAGTAATCTAAAACCCCAAAAAGACAGGGATTCTCAAGGCTGTTTTAAAGCCTACAAACCACTAAGTAGTGCTAACTGCAAAATGCCTGCAGTGTGGATGAAATTTGGAGTATACAATGAGCTAATTCATGTTTTAATAAATCATAGTTTTGTATGTAGCTTTTGAATTCGAAAAAGACACATGATTTCCCACACATATCTGGAATACTATGCTGGAATATTAAAAAACAGAAAAGAAAAAATAATCTTTTCAGTGAGCTCCTATTTACTGTGGGGTATTCTGTTACTCAGTAGTCACTGTATTCTCCACCATTCATGCGTACAGACGAGATTTCCCACACTTGGCTCATAATGGGCTGATGCAGAATTAAACTCAGCCACAGGAATGCAGATGCTTCAATGGTAACTGTGTCCACTAATGGAAAGCCATCTGCTATGTCTTAGACCAGAGATGTAATGTATATACATAAACACAGGGACGACAGGGATGTCGTCCTAACCTGCTGCTCCGATGGACATCACCAATTCAAAAGCTTTCTGCTGTAGCACAGTTTCACCTACCCACCAAACAAAACAGTGAGATAGGCTGATGCCAGGTTGATCCTATCATACCATGTCCCAGAGCCTGGCAGTCTGAAACTTTTTCCAGAACATTTTCCAGATTGACAGGAACTATTTTCCCTAAAGTTATGATGAAATACAAAAATGATGAAATGTAGGCAGGGCACTATATTCTTCAGCCTAGAATTCACAGAATTATGCCTAACAAAAACAAACAAACAGAAGGTAATCCTGATAAAGCAGCAATTTGCACAGGGTTAATAATCAAAATGGTTGCACCAGCAAGACCTTACAAAACAAACCTCTTTAATTTGGGGATTTCAGGACAGTTTACAAACCAGTACAAAAATTCTAAATGCATACTGGAGCCAGGGACAGACAAAAACTCCAAGTAAATGTGTGATTTATTTTAGTCCACAAATAAAAGAACTGTTAAAACACTCACAGGTAGATTATAGGCAAAAAAAAGAGAAAAACCTGGACCACATAAGGCAATCCAGAAAAAAGCCCTAAAACTCCAGTAGATCTGTTGCAAATCTTGTCCCAAATGTACAAACTTCAAGGTAAAACTGGATACCCTTCAAGTAATTCATAGTATCTCAGATATTCATCGAAGACTCTGTATGCCCAAAGAACAAATATATTGGGCAAAAAAGCAATTTGAGATCCTTATGGATAGCTGAACAAACTTGTCTTTTATCAACCCCTTCAGCCACATTACCCCAGAAATCCCTACAAGATTCAGTCTCAGTCCCTGTCCAAACACGAGACACTTATGAGTGACAGGCCACATTTCTGAGCGTACAAAATGCACCCTGACACAGCTGAATTGTCCAGCAGAGTAGACTTCAGAATCTTCAGTCAAAGTGTAGCACTTTTGCAGAAGAGCCCTCTCTGTCACTCACTGTTGCCCCATTTACCCAGACACTGCTCTGTCCCTTGGGAAGGGAATGACAGAGCTCACCAAGAGCCACCGAGCTGAGCTAAGGCAGTGTCCCTTGGGTGCTGTAAGGACATCACAGCAGGACCCTTCATGTTGGGGATCCTACTAGGATGGACTGCATATGCCAATCCCTACATGGCTTTGGTCACAGAGGGCTGCAAACATATTGAATGTATCATGACTAAAACTTTTTGAAATGTTTCATAGAAGAGGTTCGCTGGACAAATTATTCCAGCACTGCAAAGTTAGGGGAAGCAGCTAACAAAGAACTACATTTATGGAAATGAAAATCCAAGAGATGTGATGCAATCCTCTCAACCAGTACCTTGGCAAATCCACCTGATGCAAGGCGAGTCTGTTTGCTTTCAGAGAATAAAGGGAACGTAAGTGAAGGGAAAGAGCTGTAAGCAAGCCAGCCACACATGCTGATCTGAACAGGGGCTGGGATCACACAGAGGAAGAAGTGCCTGAAACTCAAGATTTTCTTCAAGAAAAAGATTCAGATTAGCTTTTGTTCTGAGTAAACCAGTTTTAAGAATGTTCTGTACAATGGGTATTCTGAAATAATGTTTTGAAAAACATTTAATAAAGCATTTTGCTCCAAACTCCTGAATAAAAGTCTTGAGTGAATCAGAAAAATGACAATGGCTAGGAATAAATTATACAGATATTTGAAAAAATCATAAAGCAGTGTTCTTTGCTACCTTCACCTGCAGCAAGGAAAATCTACTGATCAGTTCAGTAGATTCCATTCATTTTAATATCTTCTACTTTTTAAACAAGGCTAAAAACTGTGATCATGAATACTTCTTTTGCCCATGGGCAGAAATTAACTACAGGAAGCAAGATTCAGTGTTTGACTTTGCTTTAGCAAAACAACATAGTTAGAGGTCTCTAAGGAGACATTTTAGAACCAATTGCATAACAGTATGTACTGAGAGTCCAACAGCTTGTCAGAGTACAAAGAAAGCACAACAAAGCCAAGCTTCCATTAATGAAATGAGCACGTATTATTAAAAAGGCAATTTGCAGTTACTGTCGGATGGGATTGTGGTCTTGCAGTGTGCAAGTTACGTTTCGGTTACTTTGACACTTAAGAATTAAACCACTCTCCCTTGTTACAATCCTTGGTTTTAAAAGAAATCAGATTTGAGATATACTAGATCTATTTCAAATTTCTTTCAGACTCTAGTCCATTCCCATGATCTCAACTATCCAGGACTTTAGCCATCTGAGGAACACAGGCTCCAACACAAGTGTATGTGAGCCCTTTCCAGTGATTAATGATGTTGCATCACCAGTGAGAAAAGATCTCTTTCCATAAACACTCTTCACACACCTAAGGTTGTGTTTACCATCTATTAACTTGGATGTACACATCACAGATTAGAAATGTGAGAAGAAGGACCAAAATTCATGTAACCAGATAAGAGGCATCACCTTCAGCAAGACACATACCTTTGTGGTATATAAAACATGTGTTGTGGAGGGGGCTTGTAGAGAACTCCTTCATACACAGGCCACAGACCACTTAAAATTCTGAAGAGTGAACTCTTTCCACAGCCATTGGGTCCAGTGATTAAAAGATTCATCCCCTCCTCAACCTGCAAAGGGGATGAACATTCAAAGATGTTACTACACAGTGCATGTGGCACAAGAGAGTCTAAGACCCCTAAAAGGGGTTACATAAACATTTATATAAAATTATCAACCAATTTCATTGATTAGCTGCATGTATTCATGCAGCTATTCTGGAAACAGTGGAATTAGATAAAATATGTAGGCTGAGATCATGAAAATATTTTTATTATATCTGAGTATCTCTATAAACGAATGTTTACAGTAATATACAATAGTAGTATTTATAGTAATGTATTATTATATACATGTAATGTAATATGTAATACTATTCTATTACAGTGTAAATACATCACAGTCAGAATCAACTGGTCTAACGCAGATTAGGCTCAAAGTGTTTTAAGCAATATTGTGCCTATCTGTGATATTAACTGCAGATATGGAAGGTCAATCGTGTGACTTGGAAAATTTATTTCACATTGCCATTTCCCACTTAATTACCTATGTTAACTTGGCTGTGATGCCAAGGATTTTTTTTACTCACTTGACTGTTACCCTGTGGATATATGAGTGTATATTTATGCATAATCACAATGCCATTATCTATGTTTTAGAGAAATATACTGACTTCTGGATTTTCTTCATTTGTGTCTCTTGAGACAAATGAATAAATAGAAATATCTGCTTGATCATGAGGTTGTAATTTTACAGTTCTGAAATTCCTACACTGAAGATGTTGCAAGTTTTGCCATAGCTAGGACCCTTTCTTCCTAGTTCCTAATTCAAAGGAAAAGGAACATCCTGCTTTATCTAAATTAAAAGATCTTCTGTTAAATTTATTTCTGATAACTTCAACTCTTTTTAAAAAAGAACAACATCTGCACTGGAACATCAGATCAGGATACATATGGGAATAATTCAGTAAAGGTCACTCATTAAAATTGTGAGCAAGTACCAAGAGGTGTCTGGAACAGGTTTTTAAAAACAATACAAGTTTCTACTGAATAAATCTCCCCAGCTGGACTTGTGAACTATGCTGTCAGCCATTTGTCAGCACTGCTCTTCATGAAGTGTTCAAGAAAACTCTGTGAGTGATCAAGAAAAACTATGGTTTTGATTTTTTCACTGTTGCTGTGGCCTCAGACTTTTAAAGGAGCCTTTGTGAGTAAAGCATCCCAATCTGATTGAAATCTACTAAAGATGGATGCATACTCTCATACACACCTTTGAAAACCTTAGGTCAGTTTTTTACCAGGCAACAGCAACAGAAATCCTCCCTTTTCTTTCTCTGAGCAGGACAAACTACATATGTCTGCCTCTACTGAGCTACTATGCCTACCTTTCTGGACTTCCCCTTTTATCCATATGCTCCTCCAAGTACTTAACATAAGGTATATGAATTCTGTGCTGTTTATGTTAATGTGATGGCAACAATCAGAAGATTCTTGCATATCATCTTACTTTGAAGTTTAGTCTGGAAACCACCACATCGCCATTCGGAGTAATTATAGGAACATTTTCACAAATAATTCCTTGATCAACATCAATTACTTTCCCTGGAAAGAAAAAAAAAACCCAAAAATTAGAGTTTGTGAAACCCTCCATTAAGCAATCACTTGTGACAGCCTCTGTGCTACAACTGAGTATATTTTCACGTAAGGACTGGTGTTTGAAACAGCTCTTTTATGTGCTCCAGGTTCCCCTAGTGGAAAATCTGGATAATAAATCTTAGCTAGTGCAAGACACTGTCAACAGTAGCCAAGAATGCGCAATGAAACCTAAATTTGATCCTAAACACAATGCGCAGTATGCATCATAAATGTGACGCACTATAAAGATGTGTTCATTCAAATTCTACTTGTATTTTCAGCATTCTGTTTTAAATAGCTGTTTAATACCAAACAGTAAAAAAGTTCAAGGACAGCCTTAGCCACAGAGAAACCAGTAAACCTTCTTTTGAGGATTTAATTAGGAGTCACTACCAGCTCTGAAAGTCAGAGCACCTTTCAGTCTCCTCCAGTAATGAGACCAAAGGAGAAAACATTCAGTGGCTTGCTTCCATCTCTTTTTGGTGCCACAGACACTGTAAATGTGTCTTGTAAGTATTTGCAGAGACTTACATAACATTTCAGTCAGGTAGATACACCTGGGATTTGGATTTCTGGAAAATTAAATATACAGTCTCTGTTGGACATCTGGATACTCTGTAATACAAGGACTTTGATATTAACTGTCCTGGAAACAGTAGAAGAATGAAACTAACTTCTCGGTCACCTGTTAATGGTCCTGTCTAAGAGAAACCAACAGCTGGATTCCTAGAAAAATATTAGAAATTAACTTTATAAACAAGATGCAAAGGAAAGATATTTCTCTTTGTATTAGAAAGCTGTTTACTTATAATTTAAACTAATCTATAAATAAAGAAAAATGTAACAAAGACCAAGTTAGTTAGTTAGTTAATTATAAAAGGCTCTGGTAGCATTTCCTTCACTTAAATTTAGTGTCACATTTTTCATTTAGAGGCTTTTTGTTCAGTTGCTTTCAACTTTGCCAAACTATAACAACCTAGGTAGAAATTTTTATACCATGTATCAGTCCAAGAGCTCTCTTTTCATAAAATAAGTTTTACTTAAAACAGCATGAGATTATGAGGAAAAAAGTATTTTTCTGTTAAAAAGAAATTACTCTGATAGAGTGGGGACATTGTAGTTAAAATAAATCAATGATAAAATACAGTCAACTAGTACAAACTAAGTAAACTTAATTCTCATTTACTTATCATAACTTCATAGCATTTGATTGCAACTTTAGCACGCTTTTAAAGTATATTTGTATAATCAGAAATGCAATTTGACAGTATTTGTACGACATACAAAATTCTATCTGATTTTTTAAATAATGAATTATTAAATATGCTACAAGGCAATGTTATTATCTGTAAAATATTATTAACATTTTCACATTTTCACACTCTTACAACAGTAAATGCAAAGCACAAAATAGACATTGCTTAGTTACAAAGACTTATACTGCATGATTCAAAAGGAAATAAGTATTATGTGTTCAAAGAGCCATTGGGGAAGCTGAATGTTGTGATTTTTCTCCTCTAGCAATGCAGACACATATGAGTATGCGACCACGTGTACTTTTATCCACATGCAATAGACTCTTCAGGGATTTCTAAAGTATTGCGACCGAAAGAAGGGAGGAAAACCAGTATTACAATAGCACTTGTCATAAAAAGTGTGGAGCCTGTGGCCTAGATTCATCTGGCCTAAATTCTTCTTAAATCCTTGTGCACAATGCTTGGTCTTGGCTAGCTGCCTCTGAGAGCTACAACTACACAACAGCAAATGCTAGTCACCATGGCTTTAGGAGGAATTCAGACTGGATGAAAAGTGACTATAAGGGAAGGAAAACTTGGGAAAATGTTGCAGAGAAAAGAGGAGTAGGGTTTAGATATACTAGACCTAAAGGGAACATGAAGAGCACACTCGCATATCTGAACTGTATTTGGTTTTGGTTTAAAACAATTATCTAAAAAGAGCCCCCAAATTACTTGGTTGCTCCAGGAACTACAAACTTTTTCTCATGTACACGACAAAATGCAACAGTTATAAAATGCTATTTCTTTTAACATCAGCCAAGTATTACCAAGATCTACAAGACTACATCAGCTATTTCCATACCTATCCACCACACTGTATCACACTTTGTTATGATGAACCTTGTCAGAGGACTTTTGAGAAATACGAGCTGAAGGGCAGCACTGTTGAAATCACTGCAAGAAGTTATTTCACAAAGAACCCTTTGGGGCCTATAACTCTACTGAGCCTTAACTTTTCAAAAGCTAAAGGAAAAGAATGAGGCTTTTCAACACCACAGAGGGCAGCAGCAGAAATGGTATGTTGGGAAAATGAGGAAAAACCCATTGCAAAAACCTGCCTTTGAGTACCTCAGAGAGAAGCTGGATGCAAGACGCAGAGAGAGGTGGCACACAATGGAGCACAGTAAGAAATGGATGTACACAGAAAATGTTCAGGGAGGGTAGAGACAGAAAGACAGTGGCACCATAAAGACACAGGATGGGGTCAGGAGGGAAAAAGTATATATTGATCAGATCATTTGGGAGGTGAAAAGAAGGCTAAAGTTGTCATTTTCAGTTGAAGATTCCCATTAAATTATCAAAAAATGAGCGCAGGCTAATCCTTAATTGTGGAAAACATAGCTTTTTTGAGAAAAAATACTGAACTAATCTGTCTTTTTTCCTCCTACCTCAAACAAAATAATGTGATGGTTGAAGATGAAAATGTTACAGTCTCAGCTTTCCAAAAAAAATGAACAGTCTGAGGAAAACAGCACTGTCAGTGTAAGAATGCTAACATCACCATCACATATAATAGTATAGTTGAAATGACTTTTCACAGAAAGTTTTTACAAAAAACATTTGAGCCATTTTGTGTATTAGAAAAGCACACCATAAGGACAGAGTTATAAGGTAGCAGGGGGTTAAAATGAAAGGCAACATGGTCTCTGGGGCATTAAGGCTGAGAGGCTGATTAGTTACAGGAAAAAAAACCCTCTGTTCACCTCTTGTCCCACTGCACCATGCCTCCCCCACTGCCCCTGGGAAATTCATACAAATATAAATTAATTACCTTTGATTTCTAAAGGCCCATCAATGTGTAACTCTGATTTATCTTCACTCCTGCTGTTGTTTAAAGATGCTTGAATAACAGCAGTTCTTTTGTAGATGCCTCTCTTCACCTCGTCAAAGACTGAAAACATGTTGTAGACACGGGCAGTGTAGCCTGCTAGCTCAGTGACCTGAGAAACAACAAACACTTCATTTCAGTTATACTTCACAAATTCTACAAACTAAATGTTTGGCCAAAGATCAACATGAGCAACAATGTAGGTCAACAACCATTCATTTTCATTCCTTGAAATTCTGTGCTAACCCATATGCCACCTGTAGCCTCTACCAATCAGCAGAAAGGACAGTTTGAGTTAAGCCCATGTAAACTATGATAACCCCAATAAATGAAGAGGCTGTAGAGACTGCTCATTTCTGTAGTCTTCAATGAACAGAGAGCAGCTACTAACATATCTGAAAACAAAGAGACTGGTACACAAAGAAAAAAAAAAATCTTTGCATTTTCCAGCAAAAATAAAGTCCACAGAAGTGAGAAAAAAATGGCATCTATAATTACTTATGTTTACTTGTTTTATTCCAGAAACCTCATGTGGGAGAAGTGTGCTTTTCTGTGTAAAAGAGGCAGCACCCAGGCATCCTAACCTAAAATACAGTACAAACCAGAAGTGAGTCTTCTATCAACTCCATGCTAAATCTGACACCTTAGAACAGAACTGGGTAGTTTTAAGATGCTGAAGTCTCTTAAAAGGCTTTCTCCATTTTTTTGTTTTGGTCCATTTGTCACATTTTTCACCTGGTGAAGACAAACAACAGATCTCTGACCTTGTAACTTCATATTCTTGGGCTATTTAAGAACTCCCAAAGAACTGCCTTCATCTAATGGTAGAAAAGAATTAAGCCAAGGCCTTTTATTTTAAATGTATTATTAGATGGTTTTAAAAGGATACATCTTTATACAAAATGCAGAGAGGACAAGAATAGCAACAAAATTAGATCAAGATTATAAAATCCATGGTTTGCTGTGGTTAAATACGTACACCCATGACTGAGTTCATCCATTATGGTGTACACAATTCCAAGATTATTTGAAATAACTGGAAATAAATCCATAATTTTTTTGTAAATTTCCTTATTTGTGCCAGTCTCTGAAGTGAGTGCTAGTTCTGGCCACATGGCTATCATTTCACTGGAGGATGATGGAGAGAATCCTGCATGTGATAAATGAAACTGTGCCAGCTGCACCCCAGGAGAACCACTGTGTGGTAAGCTTCTATACCATGACTGTAGAAAATAGTATGTTCAAACACTAAATGCTACCACCTAAACTATTGACTGCAAAAGAAAGTTGAGCCCACCTCATCTGCACAGTGAATTACACTGACTTGAAGGAGGCTGCCTTGGTGGAGAAGGTGGGCAAGAACTGGAACTGCACTACCACTTGATGTGGGTTGAAGTACACTATCCTTTGGAAACTGCCTGAATCATAAAATGGGAATGACAATGTGGTTGAAGTACTGCAGTGTCTCTTGAAGAGAAGTGTAACTGTAAAATTAAGATGGAAATTCACAGAACTGCTCTTTGGTCTCATGTTGTCCAGATTAATATCTCACCATGTTGTAGACAAAGTGAGTTAGTTCAGTTCTTCCTGTACTGTTTTGTGGGTACTTTTTTTGCCAAAAAATAAAACCACTATTTTTTTAATTCCTCATGTACATTATGTAAATTACTTAAATGCTGAAAAGAAAATAGATTATTACATCAGTGTATATCAGGTTATCTGGCAGTATCTTGGAGCAGAGATCAAGCAGGGGAACAGCTAAAAGAGTGTAGGTCAAAAATTATAGCCCATTAGAAGGACTTCTGAAAACAGCACAGACTCTGGTTTTGTCAAAGTCTGTGTCTGAAGGTGCCAAACTACCCCTCCTCTGACAATTTAAAAAGCTGTAGCTTTTATGGCTGGATTTCAAATAACAGAATCCATAGTCTTTTATTATCTGCCTAGCTAATGCATCCCTCCTCATGCTGCACTGGGAAAAAGGGTTCCCACCAAAGGGATGAGCAAACACCAATAAAAATATGAAGAACAAACATTCAGAAGGAAATGTTGAGATTAACAGCACTGCCTCACATTTCTTTGGCTTAACAGCTGCCGTTTAAAGAAATCCACAAGAGAGACAACAGATCAAAGCCAAGCTCTACTGGAATTTGGGTATGGACCTGAAACTACATCTCTGATCTTCTAGATGAACATTCTGTACTTCTAGACTACTTGTACTCCCAAGGTGAACTTTTTCCTGCTAAAATTTCTCTATTTTGAAAAATTATTTACAATTTAACAGGTTGACAAGATACTGCAAACAGCCTTACAGTTTATGTAACCCAGAAATAAGTATTCAATTCTCCTTGTTCTCCATATAGAAACAGGTTGCCTAATGAGATGGAGATACCCCATCTCTGGAAACATTCAAGGTCAGGTTGGACGGGACTCTGAGCAAACCAATAGTAGTTGAAGATGTTCCTGCTCATGATGGGGTTGGACTAAAAGACCTTTAAAGACTCTTACAGTTGAACTATTATATGCTTTCATGACACTTCCAACAGAAGAGTCCCAGTATACTCAAGGCAGACAGCCCAAATTCAGGTCTGTGCTTCAAACAGAAGAGGAATTTGAACCTTTATCACTGACATTCCAGGAACTTGTATCACCCTCTGATGACACCTGAACACAAGTATTAAAAATGACATCTACACTTTGCACCATACAGGCAACTATGCACTTCAGACTCTTTGTCAACTTAGCCCTAAAGATCAAACTACCAGTTCAAAGATCTCCATGGATTTAGTTGCGATAGAATTTGCCTTTAAAAACTGCACTATTTTTTTAATATTTTATATTAAACATAAATAGTTTTTATTTTTTTTCCTCTTCTGTTTCATGCATGCAGGATGTACAGTACCTCTTTGTATGAAGACATAATTCTTTCAATAGCATCTGCTCCAGAAATCAGCAAGTTGCGTGATGTAGTAAAAGCTTCTGTTCTTTCACTAACCATTGCCTGTTTCTGGCCATCTTCCAACTCTGAATGTAAAAAAAAAAAATATTTTGTTAAAATATTCTGCAGAAAATTATCTCTACAAACTAAATTATTATTGCAATGTGAGCTATTATAGAGCAGGTTTTTGGTTTTTTTTTAAGAAGAAGTTAACTCTATGAAGACAACCTTTCAGAAAGAACTGGTGAATATAACTACCATAGCTTGGTCAAAAAGAATAAGTGGGAGCATATGGAATTCACCTTGCTAGGCAAAACATCATATTATTTTACCTGTTTATCTACATGGATCATTTTCTTTTTAATATATCATCACAAACCATAAATTTTTCAAAGTATGAAAAAAGTGAAACCCAAGAAATTATATGAAACAGATTTTTAACATAATTTTTAACATTTTTGCGATTATTAATTTTCAGCCTTATTTACTGACTTCATGTAGAAGGAACCATTCACATTTGTGTAAATCTGGCAGCATGATTATATTTCTGTAAGAAAGCAATAAACTCTTTGGTATCAAAGGCATGGTTTCAGTAGGATAACTCTTCCCTCACAATTAAGTTTCTTTCTTCGTCTGACCTCAGAACAAAGTTGTGAGGCTTTATTTATGACACTGGATCCTGTTAACAAGAATACTCTTGCTCCAAAGAAAGGACTTGTCTCATAAGAATGTCAGCAGCATTAGGCAAGGAGAAAACAGCAGCACAATTTATAGAAGATACATGAGAAGCAAGTATATTTTACATATCTACCTTTACCACCTTGCTACCATGGGTCCCATAGATTGAACTTACAAGGTTTGTTTCCTGAAAGAAACAAGATTTAAAAAGAGTGGCTGACTATTTTAAGGCTAAATGTTGTTTCAGTGTTTATAATTGCAACTACAAATCACTGGTGTAGTAAACCAGTGGTGCAGTAAACCACTCTTAGAGATTTTCCACACAAAAGATTTACAATGAAAGATCTAAAGGGTCTTCTGCATCACATAACTTTATATGTATCTCCATATATTGCTTAAATCTTCTGCAGAATGGGATCTGAATATTACTTTTTTCCCTAAAGTTTGTAAAGTTTTTTCTAAGTTTCTTTTTTAAACTAAGCTGATGCTAGGAATCACGCTAGGCAGGGTAATAGGTGGGTCCACTGTGGCAACTCCTGTACTAGCAATTGCTGCTAATATCCGTATTTTCACAGTGCTCATGATCAAGAAAATCTAGGAGGAATTACTTGCAGGTGTAATGCGACCATGAATTTCATGGGCTAAGTCAAGCAATGCAAGAGTAGAGCAAATAGCATTTTCTTACTCTCACTTCCCCGACAGATCATATTCTAGAAATCTGGTGTCTGAAAATCTACAGGCAGTACCAAAGCCAGATATATCTTTC
Organism: Poecile atricapillus; assembly: GCF_030490865.1. Taxonomy (NCBI): domain Eukaryota; kingdom Metazoa; phylum Chordata; class Aves; order Passeriformes; family Paridae; genus Poecile; species Poecile atricapillus. The sequence continues at coordinate 61,826,081 of NC_081288.1, forward strand.
TATGTTTATTAGTTAAACCTAAATGCTATTTTGTTTTCATTCACACATCCATAAAGGTATTGCTGCGTAACTAGATCAATGAAAAACACTGAAATACACTGTATTACAGTGAAATATACTGGAATAATTATCTAATTATATATGTATTAATAAATAAATATTAATTGTTTTATTATTATTTATTATTACAGAGAAATAAACTGCAATAGTTATTAAAATAATTATTACACTGAATTATTTCACTGAAATACAGTGAAATAATTAATGAAAAACTTTTAAAAATTGCTACATCATATGTGTGTATATATACATACACACAGAACACCTACGTTATTTTTCCTGGATTAAATTATGATGTTTTTTCACTTCAGTTCTACATCAACACACTGTCAACCAGTTGTATGCAATCTTGCTGAGACATAACAAGAGACATGCTTTTAAAAAAACATACAGGACAGCTCTTACAAAAAGCTCTTGCAAAGGAAAGAATACAAAATTCTAACTGATGTGGCTCTCACTTTTTAAAGTTATTTCCACTCCAAGAAGAATGCATTTAGTGAACAGGGAGAATTCAGCTAATTCATTAGTAAAAGGGGAATTGAAATTTGTTTATTTCTGAAACAAGCAATTTTTGCTGATCTTGTTGGGCTTATAGGACATGCAGCCTATGCTATGTAGAACTACCACAATTAAATCATGTAGGAGTCAGGTATGGCTTAACTACATTGATGCAGCATTCCTCCTTAATGTAAATGCAGTATTTACTGATGGCTGCTTCCAGCACCCAGGCCAGCTCATCTAGCAGGAGTTTAAGGATCCCCTACAAGCCACTGCATCAGTCAATTTAGGGGTATTTTAAAAATAGAAATTATATAGAATTTATGAGCATTTCACAGCCCAAAAACACAAGCTCTTCTATTATATAACCCACCAATATAATTTTTCTTGAACTTTTTGTCCAAAACATTGTTCATAAGGCTGGTCTCTTGTGTTTAAAAGTATTGCATTTTGACACTGTCTCTGTTTCATACAGAAACTAACATTTCCAATTTCCTCTTCATCCATTTAATTGATAGTCACACTTATTTTATAAACAAAAATAAATTTTCACTGTGTCTAGAGAAAGCAAAATCTTGCTTCAAAAAATAGTTACTCTCCATAAATTGAGACATAACATTTGGAATGTAAATGGTTTAATACAAAAAGAATGAGAAATCAAACAGGAATTATCAAATTATCAAACAGGAATCTTGTCTTTGCCACCTAAATTCTTCATTGAAATATATAACAACATTTTAAAATTTCAGTCAGAAATATCACTGTCAAAGGAGTTTTTTTTTTCTCATTAATGAAGAATTATTGTTTTTCTTTCTCCTCCCTGAAGAAGTGTACAAAATCTATGGCTTTACACCTGTAGTGTCAAGTCTGGCCACGGTACCAGCTCTGTACATACCCCTGACTCTTTTGATTCATCCTAAAGCTATAAATTGACTACCTCTTCCTCCAGATGTAAACAAACTTGTGTCTGATCCACTGAGGCAAAAAGCACTGTTTTCCCAAGCAGGTCACTGGTAATTTCAGGTGTGCTTGATTCTTTGAATACCTGTAATACCTCAAACCGGTCTTGACAGTGCTGCTAGTATTATGTTTATGAACTACCATTATGGTAAGTCCCAGGACTCAATAATAAACCCCATGTTTTAACAGTTTAGGTTGCTAGTAACAAATATGATTCTGTTTTACAACGTGAGCCACTTGCTGCATTTTTGTTTTCTCCCACATTTGAAATGTATTTAACAAAAGAACAAACATGAGTAACAGGAATGTTATTTAGTTTAGCATGAATATGAGTCCTATTTTATTCATGCTCTAATACCAAGGAGATATTTACAACATGTGGTTAAATGCTCCTTTTCTTGATTGCACCCATTCCCATCTTAGCAGAAAGACTCTTATCACTTTCTCTGTTGTGCTGATAACCTTCACCGTGAGGTGAAATGCCTTCATACAGCCTCTTCAGTTTGGAAAAAGACATCCTGATATTTTTGAAGCTGTTCCCAGGATGCCAGCCACGTAGTGCTCTCCTAAGCCACGTGATGGGCAGCAGCTCAGAGAGCTGAGCACCCAGCCATGCTCCAGCAAAACTTTTTAGTGAGGCAGCTAAACCTTGTGCCAACCAAATGTGGGCACTGCATGAAGCCATCCTACAGCTGACACCAAGCTTGTCCACTTGGACAGTCTTGATTTGGAACATCCAAGAAAGAAACAGAACTACTGCACAAAAAAGAATTCACTCATTCCTAATTCAAAGTACACAATTTAGAACATCATGATCCTTCTGAAGACTTTGTAGGATTCATGTTATAGGATTTTTTTTATATTTTTAATAGCACCTGCACTAACACCACTATTTGAGTTTCATTTCACTTCCAGGAAAGTTGTGATAGGATGTCAAAAATTATTCCACCCTAGCCTGGAATCTGAATTTTATCTTCTCCCAGGAAGTCAGGGAAAATCAGCGGTTTCCAACAGGTCAACAGTAAGAGAAAAATTATCTATAATTACCTGTAATTACAGTATGGTTTATGGAAGAAGAAGATAAGCACTCTAGGAAAGTTCATAGTATCATTTTGCAAAAGTAGATACTGTAAAAATCAGCCTGCCATTCCAACAGGGACTAGTGAAAAAGGAGACTGCAATAACAATCTCATGTGATACAAGAATCCTCAGAGTCCTGACTTCATACTATGTATCACACTCCAAGTTGGATCATTTAATTAGCTGACTTGCTATGCTTGCAAGTTACACATAAGACACAGATGTTGTAAGAAAGTCTGTGAAAAACAAACCAATGTGAACAGCACTCAAGGGAACTACAGTCTTTTGAGGACATAACTTTAAAGAAACATTTAGAAATTAGATAAAAGATAGTATTACCGCCATCTGCAAATCCCGTTGCAGTGATGATGGGCACAGCAACCATGATCATACCACAGCTACTCCAGACATACTTCATCAGGAACTGCTCTATCATGATGTACCATAAACGTTTGGACAAAATGAGATTCATTTGATCTGTCAAATCCTTGTAGCTTTTTTGCAGTTGTTTCAATTCTACCTAGGGTTAAAATAATAAAATAATTTATACAATTAAACAAAGATGCACATGTAGTACAAGGTATGTTCACATGTGTACATTAAATAATCAGGAAGCTAGAGCTGTCACTTCTGAATCCCATGGTACTTTATGCTCACTGTGCTGCAGTCTCACAGCAAAAGTGCACAACTTTATGGAAGTCAGTGGATCTGGATCTTATTTACACCATTGTCCCTCGACAGAATACTGGCAGGTTTTCAACCCTTTTAAGATTTCTAATGCATACAAGAACAACATAGCAGTCACAACAGTTGATTCTAACAATCAAAATAAGATTGATTTCACCTTTTAATAAAGCTGCAGCTGTATAGTTTCACAGCAACTGAAAAATATATTGGAAAGCATTTGGGGGTCAATTATCTTTAATGACTTAAAGTTGCAGAGTTGATTCTTGAAATGCTGCTTGTTTTTGCAAGCAGCCTGGGGAAAAAGAGAATTATCCAGTAGTTTTACAAAGTCAAAGACAGTTGCAAGTCAATACAGTATGTATTCAGTTCAAGCCCATATATGTGGGAATTGAGAAAATGCTTAATTTAGCTGCGCTTAAAACATTATTACAGGCAGCTTTTGAGAACGATTGTGTCTACAAAAATAAACCATTTATGTTATATAATCATTGCTCGAACTGAAAGAGTAACTTTACTTCAAGCTGGTTTCCAGCTTTCATTTTTACCTTGCAAGAAACAACTTTTTTTCCCAATTGTGTTTGAAATGTATTACAGCCGAAATTCACTTCTAATAAAAATATGAAGAGTCCCTTAATAAGGTGGCTTTAAAACAAGCTACTAGTTTATGTAACTGTGATTGCAGAAGTACTGTACTTATGCTATTTTAAGACTGGTGACTACATCTTTGCTTGGATATGTGAAAGAGTGTCAAAGGTTGTAGTGTGCTCTGAGCCATCACAGAGTTTCCCCCTAGACTTTCTGGTGTGCCGTTGTTGCTATTTCTGCTGAATTAAATATGGTGGTTTGTACACATGATTAGAAAAAAAAAAAGAAGTCTGGAAAAGTTAATCAGAACAGACTGGGTGGAGGAAAAGAGTAACGTAGATTGTTTTCTAGATAAGCATAAGATCCATCTGCAAAACCAGAACACTGCCAGAGTTCAAAGGAACTGTGATCTGCTCCCCTCAGACACTGCTTGTGAGACGGCATTTCCTAAGAAATGGGAAGTGCCAAGCTGTAAACAAGTTTAAATGTCAGAGGAACCCAAAGTGCACAAGAAGGGTATCAGGGGAAGCATGGGTCCCCTCCGGCACTGCAGGAGCGACCGCAGTGCTTCCAATTTCTCCCCTCCTTACCTTGTGCCCTCGGTAAAAGGCAATCTCTTCCACGTTGGCAATGATACGTGAATGTATGAAGCGCAGATAGCCCTTCTTGTGAGCCTCCTCAGCCACTAGTTTGCCAAACTTGGGCGAGCAGGCTTTGAGCACTCGGGCCGTGGCATAGACGACGAGGCCAGCCAGAACTGTGGGCCCGATGGGGTTGGCCCCCCGGGACCGTGCTGTGCGGATAAGGGTGTAGGAGGTGAGCACAACATCCAGGATGGGCTTGGTGAGGTTGGAGTAGAGATGCGCCACGGACTGCGAGAACATCATGATGTCCTCGGTGAGGGACTGGTCAGGGTTGGCCAGCCGCCCGTCCATGCTGATCACTTTGTAGTAGGTTTGGTTGGCAAAGTAGGTCTCATAGGCGTGATCCACCAGGCGCGTGCGGAAGGCGAGGGCCAGCTTGCACTCCAGGTACCGTATGGTGCTGTTCACGAAAGTGGCTGGGATTGCAATCATCAGCCACTTGATTAACTTGAAGACAAAGCTTCTGGGCTTTTTCTCCACAATGCTCTTCACAATTTTTCCATCGAGGGCGGCCACATAGATGGAGAGGAAGGTCCTGGACACCAGAGCAAACGAGTGGAGACAGAGCAAGCCCAGCTCGGCACTCACCAGCTTCGGGAAGAACAGTTTGCGGAGTTCCAGCAGCTGCTTGAAGAATTCCGCGTCCACGGCCGGGGAGGCTCTGCCCCGGCTGCCTGTGCGGTGCGGGACCGCCCGGCCCCTCTCATCCTGCGCGCCGCCTCTGCCGCCCGCCCGCTTCACACGCCCGCGGATGATGGGGTAGAGGATTTTGAGCCCGTACGCCGCGGCCAGCAGGCACGCAGCCCTCTTCGCGGCGCCCGCCCTGCTCCACTGCACCCGCCGGGCCGCCGCATGCAGCATGTGGGCCATCCTGCCCGCCGGGGCACCGCTACGCGCCGCTCCTAGCGCGGGTGGCTCATGCCCGCTGGGAAGGCCGGTCCCGCCGGGTCTTCATCGGGGCGCTGGGCCCGGCCCGCAGCCGGTCGCCCTGCCGTGACAGATGCCGAGTGAGCGCTGCCTCCCAGGGGTGATGGTGCCTTCAAAGCGCGGCGCGTTGCACAACGCAGCCCCGCGCGGCGCAGCCCGCCCCGCCGACCACCATTGGCTGCGCCGCGCGGGGCGGCACCGGCACCGGCAGCGGCCCGGCCGCTCGGCACCGCGCCCCGGCCACAACCGCTATAGCTCGGGGCGCGGCCGCAGCGGCGGTAGAAGCAGCACCCGGCTCCCGGCGCTCGGCTCCGGGTTCACGGCCGGTCCTCCGGCGCTCGGCTCCGGCCGCACCGTTGATTCCCCTGGCGCTCGGCGGGTCCGCGGAGCTCGGCCCTGCAGCGCGCCGGCTTCCCCCAGGCTGCGGCCGGCCCTTTCCTTCCGCCTGCCCTGCGGAGCAGGCTCCGCCTCCGGCCCCGGCCTCGCCAGCGGCGCGGGGGGAGCGGGACGGGGGGCGGTAGTGCCGGAGAGAGCTTGACTCCCGGGAAGCCCAGGCAGGATGAGCAGCGCGTCACCCCCGGCACTCCCCGAGCCTCCCTGGGGCGGGGGGTGCTGTCCGGTGTGGAGGCACGCGGCGGAGGGCGGCGCAGCCGGGCCGGTGGCCTCGGGTAGCCCCGGCTCGGAAATCGGGCGGGCGGCCGCGGGAGGGAGCCGGACAGTTCGGCGTCTCCGGGGCAGCGCCTGCACACTGCACGTAATTTATTTCCTGTCCTCCCCCCGAAAGGAAACCGGTATTGTGCACTGGCAGCGTTATTAGCCCAAAATAACCCCGACCGAGTCGCACGGCCCCTGCAGTGAAACCCGGCCAATTTCTCACAAAGGAGTCTACAGCAAAGACAGCTGTCTTGCTGCTTTATCTGTTCTCTTAATTACTTGTTTCTACTGCTTGACTTGTTTGGAAAAGGTACTGGAATTGCAGAGGGAGGATCAGAGTACCTACATACTGTGGTCCTTTTACACTTTGAAAATGTAGTACTAAGATAACTGTGTAAGATAATATATGATAAAGCATTAGTTAAGAATGTGTGTGTATGTGTGCTTTTAAAATGTGATACTAGACGTTTATGGCAGTGGTGAGGAGCCTGGTTTTTCCCTAAAAATGAAGAGTGAGGCTACCTGCCTCACAGTACTTCAGTAAATACTGTGTTAAATAAACCACATTACTGTTATGATATGACTCCCCATTGAACAGAGTGCAGTGATCGTGTGTAGATAGCAATGCAAGTTTCAGAATGAAGGAATGGTATAATTGATTTGAGAGCAAGTGAGGTTTGCTTTTAAAAATCAGACACCACTTCTCGAAACATCCCGTTGCCTTCTAAAACGTTCAGTAAGCCAAGACCAGCAGGACAAGAAGGAAGCAAAATCTCATTTCTTCCTAGGAGGTTACAAAAATTCAGCTCACAGTGGTCTGGACAGTTAGGTAGAGAGGATAGGGGGTAATCTTTAGGTGCATTATATTTTTGCCAGTGAGCGCAGGCCAGACATCTGGAAAGAGGCCCTTTTAGCTTTTTTTCTTTTCCCAAAATGCACAACTCAAAAGCTAGGAAAGCTAGGAAAATGTCAAAATCTGACCTAGTGCAGTGCAGAAGACATTCACTTAGTAGGTAAGCCTGATTTCACTGCAGATTAGTTTGTCAGTAGAATAGGTTTTTCCGTGCACAAAGATACAGACAAAACATTATTTTGTCAGAGTAGGATTTTCAGTGCACAAAGTGGCTAAGAAATTGCTTTGCTTATGGCTTGTAAAATTACAGCTGTTAATCATGCTCTCCACTGGATACTTTCCTTACTGGCTTGTGTAGCACAGCATACTCTTAGATTTTGCCAAACCACAGCTATTTGCAATATTTCATTACTCTAGCATTTTCTTACCAGGGGGAAAGTTCACAGATCTCTTTTGGTTCTGTGTATTTGCTGACCTTTCACTTCACAGGATCCTGGATGACTGAAACTTCTGGTGATTTGGTGGTTAGTGCACACATACACCCCACAGTCAGGTCTGTGGGAACATTTAAGTGAAGCAAATCTAACTGCACAGTGTTTCAGTCAATAAAAGGAATGTATTTCCTTCTTTTGAAAGGATGAAGAAAAGACTGAACTGTTGTTTTAAATACCCCCTTTCTTCTGTTCTTGCTGTCTCGAGAGTTTTGCTCTGCCACAATCCTGCTCAGTAATCCATGCACAAACTCCTCTTTGTGGAGCAGGGCCTTAGGTGTTAGATTTATTTTATTTTTTTTTTCCTGCTGAAGGCAGGAATTTTACTACATTTAGTCATAATAACACTTCTCAATATTACTGGAAAAATAACTGCCAAAACTGCAGTAATATTGGTGCAGTGCTCTGTTGTCTCCACATTTTCTACTGACTTTATTATAAAGTTCTGGAGATAGGTGTAATCAAATAAGTTCGAGTAACTGAAGCTGTGGAATGGGCGGGTGTCTGGGGGATATTGATACTAGATCCAGACTATTTGAGGATCATTCTTCAGAAGACTCTCATTTTTCAGTGTCAAGTGTGTCAAGTGATTGGTTTTTAGTCATATCGTTAGTTTTTATCAAATGCATTAAAGTAACTTGTGTGCATTTTTTAAATACAGGAACCAATAACTGGGGAGGAAGAATATATGGCAGCAATGAGTATCAGGGTGACTAAAGTCCATGAATGTTTGTCTATGCAGGAACTAGAGTGTCATCATTCCAACTGATGTCTTTTGTATCTTCTGTTTTGTGCCCACTGTCTCCCACACCAGCACTTCATCCTTGCACAACTTTGTGGTTGTCATGAAGGTAGTGGAATTGGAACATGCAGGCTATTACACAAGAGATATCAGGCTTACTCAGTGATCATTTTTTCTACCATTTGATTTAGTGTTTGAAAAAATAATGTGCAATTTTTAAAGCAAAAGACCATTTATCTGATGTCTTATATGGTCCTAATAGAGGGTCCAATAGTTGTAACATCAGTCTGCAGTAAACTGAAATTTTCTTGCTGCTTATGGAGTTATCCACTGTGCCATAAGGACATACAAAATAAAAAATAAAATTAGTGAAAAATATATATAAATTCTGTGTTTTGAATAATTTCTGTTTAGGACCCTTAAGATTTAGATGCGTGTAGGTCATGCAAACAGTACACAGTGGTTTTCAATGTGGATGAATGTATGTGAAACACTTGACACGAATCTACACCATGCTTGTTTTCAATTACTAATACTGTAAATAACTGTAAATAATGTCCAAAATGTGATGTACTGTAATACAGTAAGATAGGAACATCTGGTTTTTTCTTTAATTTTGAGCTGTTGATTTGCATAGTGGTGTGGTGTGGGAGTATTAGGGTTTCATTTGAGTCAGATTCAACAGAATATGAACATAGAAGCCATTATTCAAGTAAATACCTTTCTCTGAAGTACTTCCAAACTTTCTATTTACTTTAGTGTCATCACTTACATAAGTACCGAAATACACCCAACAGAATTAGTTTGCAACATCAAGGCACACCAATGGTAAATTTGATGTTTTTATCAGAAAAGGGTGATAAGATACCCTGACCTTTGATTTCAAATTTGTGTCAGTAGAAATTATCTGTTTATTTAGTCTATTTAGGGAAATGATTGGCTATATTCATATACCTCAGTAGAATATTCAGACGCTGTAATTCCTTTAGGACCTGGAGATCAAAGACAATCAGGAATCTCAGTTTTAATGGCATGGATATGAAAGCTTGCTGAACAAGTGTCAGTGTGGTGAGACTGGCCTGATCCTACCAAGCAGTTGATTCCAACTCTTTTGGTTCTGGTGAAACTGTAGGGGTACCTACAGTTTCTAGGTCTATAGACTAGGCAGAGCTATGTTATCACAAGAGAGAAGAAACAGGAAGATCCTATTCTATTGCTTGGCTCTCCTAAGTGTAAGCATCACAGAGGTGGTGTAAATGGGGTGCATTCCTGCATCAGAAGTCTTTTCTCCTTTACTCCATCTTTAGGGAGATACACACTTGCTGCTGTAAATTTGAAGCCTGCATGACTTGTAGTTTCTAATAATTTAACCATAAGGGATTTGAGAAATCTCTATGACAGGACAGTCAATAGCAGACTGATCACTAACAGTTCTGACTTCTGAGAATAGTGATATTCTAGAAAGAATACCTCTAGAAAGAAATATAAACAAGTTGTTTTTCCCTTTACAAAGGGAGAGGGAGAGGGAAATAGGCAAGTGTTGAGTTCAATGTCAGCTGCTCTAGGCATGGTAAACTTTCAAGCGATGTTCTCAGACAAAGAATATTTTATATTTATATTTTTATATTTATTTTAATATTTAGGCTTTAATACCTAAACCTTTAAGATCAGATTTCTCTTTCTTGTTAAGCTTATTCCATGCAGATAATTCAGTTGAATGAGGATGTATCTCTCTTATGTCTTCAAAAGTCTCAAATACATTATGTATCTATTTCAGGTTTTGCTTTAAATCTGGAAAGGTTTCTATTCGCAGATCATCTGAAGAAAATTTTAATGCCTCCTTATTAAACCTTTTCTCAAGTGCATTGTAAACTCTTTAAACAAGCTACATGAACAGTTCAAGAGTACAGGTATAAGTGGTAAAATCACATAGCTGGTGTCAGTTAACAATGGTGATAGTGGCACTGCCCACAGCAGAGTCAATGTTCTACTCTGTAAAAGTGAAGGCAGGAATAAATCCAGAAAAGCCATCTCTTTTACTCCTGCACCTCAAACACAGGATGTGCCGCCATCCTTTTGTCCTGCCTCAAAAATTTATTTGAGGGTTTACAGTTGATGAGTATAACAACAAAATGGTCATCTACTGCTGTTCACCTATTAACTCTTATTTGTGAGACTTCTAAATATTAAGAATTAGCAAACAGGCCAGTGCTTCACCAAGCACAGTATTCTGTCTCAAACAATAGCTCTAAGCAGATACCCAAGAGGGAAGAAAATTGCAATTTAATGTGATGCTGCAGTTTCATACTGTCCCAACCTTTTGCCATTTTAAACTGAGAATTTTGTGAGACTGGGAGGTTTGCCTATTAAATATTCCTTACAATTACTCTTACTTGTTCAGTCTCTCTTGGAATCCTGTAAACTTACATAAATAGAAACATCTGACAAGCCATTCCTCAGATTTACCATTTCATATGTGAAATGGTAAATCTTCTGTTTCTCCCACAAGCTCCACTTTATGTCCACTTACGCCTGTTCTGGAAGAGGCTTTAATAGCACAGCTCACTCTTGTTCACTCTCTTCCCCTTTCCCCTCACCCCACAACTTTCCCATACCACTCAGGAGTTTGTCAGCCTCTATTCCATATCAGTCCCCTGTGCCCGAGTGCATGAAAATAAGAATTAGTCTCTTCCCTCCCTTTTGCTTTTTATTCAATGGCAGGACCTTCCCTATTATTTTACAACTTCTTTATCTTCTTAAAACCTTCAATAACAGATGTTGTGAACAGCCTTAATTAAATCCAGCAAGACAGCAGCAATCACTCTTTTCTACATGTGTTCTATAGCAACTTCCATCTGTTGAAGCTCCATTGGCTTTTCACATGCTGGCCTATATTATTATTCCTGCTATTTTTTTTGTGCAGAAGTGAGCTTTCTGGATTGTCACAAAATTCTTATTTTTAAATTGTGTCACATTTGCTACCCTCTAGTCTCCAAGATGATTCCAAATTCAAGTGGTCCTTTCCACAGTGCTGCATTATAGAACTCTTCATTGAGTACCACTTAGTCCTGGTACTTTGCTAGTCTTCATTCTGCCTTGGTAAGATCATTTTCATTTTGTCTGTTGTTACTTTCACTTTGGACAGATCCTCAGTGAGTTTCCCAGGAAGGATTCCTGCATAAAGTTCTCCCCAGTTTCCTCATCAATGAATACTAATGCAAAAAGCCTATCTTTTCTTTTCCGTAACATCTGTGTCTCTTCTGAGTGCTCCTGTTGTTCCTTGGCCATCAATTGTCCCTTTAGACTTTCTAGCAAGCTTTTGCTCCTAGTTGATGTGAAGAAAAAATTTTTAGTAGTTTGGTTATTTTGCCTAATTGTTTCCCCATTTTTTTCTGGCCTGTTGTAATTGTATTTGTATTTTTCTCTGAGTTTGTGTTCCCCTCTGTTATCTTCTTTTTGCTATGGTTCAGACTGTCTCTTTACTTCAAGTCTGGTATCCTTCAGCTTTTTCCTAACCCCTTGTAAGGATTTCATTCTCTTAGCTCCCTCTCCTGATTTGCTTTTGACACTTCCCTAACTGGAGTTCAGCCCATCTACAGAGGATTCTTTGGTCTTTGTTAATCTTTATAGAAATACTGTTTTTACTGTTTTTATAAAGTTTTTCAGTGCGAGACCCTCTAACAGATCTCGCGCACTGTTCTCCATCAAGCCAAGGACAGCACTTTGTCTTTAGAGTTCATTCTGTAAAAAATTATTCCATCTAAATAATACCACCTAAGAACGGCATCTGCTTCATATAGCAATGTGTCAACCTACTGTTGTCAGTGGTACTGTTGTGGCTGATGGTTTGCCATGTGTATCCAGTCCCATGTTCTTCCCAGCTAGGCATGGAATTTTGACCAGGTAGATTAGGTGCTTCTCTCTAAGCTGGACAGTTTGCTGTGTTTGGAAATTATTTAGCCTGTCTACAATCTTCTGTCTTTCTACCCTTTCTACCCTTTAAAGGTGAATAGGGGAAGGACTTTTCATCAAATTAATTGAAAGAGAGACCTGTCTTTCAAGATGAAGTATTTTTGAAAGGGGAAACTTTGTTTTTAAATCAGGCTTTGTCTTACATTTTGAACTTCCTCAAACCTGTGTCATGATTTTTGCAGTATAACAGCCATCTTTTTAAAAGTACTCTTAAGGGCAAAACCATCAACCAGGTTACTATAAAACACTACAAGGTCAGTGTTGCTTTATTTCTCCATAGGCTGATCTCTCAAGGAAGGGAATGGCATAGAATATTGACTGGAAAAAAGACATGCAACTCTGTAAACAAAGTTTAAGCACTGCATTTACCAAAGAAAACTTCCACTTGGAACAGAGTCAGGCTTTTTTTAGTCATGCATTTCTAGCATTAGATAATTAGGTCAATATTTAGGGATCTGAATAAGTGTATCCTGGTATTTAAAAGTGCCAGAAATTCTTACCCTGGGTAGAGATGGGAAAGCATTTTAGTTTTCCTGCATCTTTTATGCAATTTCCCACAGATGGATTTAGTTACCTAGTGCTAGATATAAAGATCAAACAAAAAAAACCAAAGTTAAGGTATGTTAAATTAACATTAAAAAAATGAGTAATGTAAAATATTTAAATCTAACTGAGATTCACCAGTATGAGTTTGTTTTGGGTTTTTTACTTAGCATTCACCTCTTTAGTAATTCCTTCCTTTATAATGAGCACTAGAGTAGGACACTTGCTGGAAAGGGGAAGATTCATTAAGAAACATGAGAACTATTTGCAGTTAGTTCTAAGAAATTGCTTGGAAACGTATCTTCTCTGTGTTTCTCTCTCACTGTCTCTGGTGAATATGTTTTTACATAAGCAGTGTCTGTTCACTCAAGGGAATATGTTTAGGGAAAGATGCATCTTCAAACTGTCAGGGTACAAGAATGTTGCAGACAGAGTTGGCCCACACAGAATTCACAATTTCATTGCCTAAATCAGCTGCTTCCTCTCTGAGTGTGTTGAGACATAGAGTAGGGGCCTGGCTTAAGTGCCTGAGTCACCCATCAGATCTCCCTCTCTCTTATTTGATCATATAGATGTTCTGTAAGGACCTACTCAAAGCTCAGTGCTAAAAGTCACACAGTCAACATTTCAACACCAGCCTCCCTGGAGAAGTGCTTTCTTAGACTGCTTTGGGCTGCTTTGATATCATTTATCTAGATCTCTTATATCTAGATCTGATCTGATAATGAAGAAGCATGTCAGAGAGGAAAATTCAGGTGCTGAAGGTTGGAAAGCTGTCCTGAAGAAAATCCTGTATAATACTTTCTTAACAAAGGAACAGGAAGTATGGTTATTCTGAAGAGTATAAAAGTTAGAAAAAAGAGGAATCTGTAAACTTCAACTCTGACAAATAGAGGAAGCCTCTTTGTTCTATACTTCACTTCCCAGAGAATCAACTAAGCTCCATGAAACTCATTCTCATGACCTTTTAAAAATTAATAATTATGTCATACAACTCTTTGAAATTATGCCATCAATTCGGAAATTCACATGAATTATTTCAAACTTTTAAAATGTTGACAGTCAAGGCAATATATGCAAACACTGGAAATATAATCATATTCATCTCAGGTCTTACTTAAATTTTACTTTGCCCTCCTCAAAAAAGAACAGATTTTTTTATTTTATGACTGCTTGAAAGGTCATTAACTTTATTTGCAAGAAATAATTTGAGGAGGATAAGATTTATTATGTTGAAAAATAATTAATTGAAGCTGCCATGTAACTTTTCCTAGATTCTACAAATATCTGCTAACTACCAGCTAAAATAATTCAAACATAAAGAAAATCCCACTTTTTTCCTTTGAATCTAGACAATATTGTGAAAAAGTAAGAGTAAGGATGATATAAAAATATAATTTATTTAAAAAAAAATTAAAAGGGATTTGATTAGTTATGCATGAAACTACATCTTACGCATTGTATTAGCAAGTTCAACATTTACACTAGATGGAATTGAAAATAAAAAATAATATTTGGAGTGATGAAATCAAATAAATTTTCAGTTTGTCATCTGTCATATTAGCTGTAGAGACACATAGACTTAAAATATAGATATAATTTATCATGAAGATTTTAATCAAGTATTGTTACAAGAAACAATTATGCATACTTACCAGATTCTATAAACACCCTAGCCAAATTAGAAGTATTAGAAAGAAGAACATTTTGGCTAATTTTTCATTTTAGACTCCTAATATCTACTCTGAACACTCTTCCCATTGTTGTACCAATGCTAATCAAACTTTAGTACCCTGAAAAAAGTTAGGCTAAAAATAACTCAGCAAAGAAACACCACAGGAAAAGATTCATATAGAATTTTGATGATTTTTTTGTAAATGAGTGCCTTCCCTTGCTGAGATGATGGAAATGAGTTATAGGGAAGGGAGCGAGTGGAGCTTGCTGCTGCCAAGATTCCCCAAGTGGCTCTGCGTCCCTCCTCAAGGGTTAGTCACAGTTAAACACAACAGCTCATCAGGCAGGACCAAGAGCAAAAACATCTATCCATAGAAAATGCTCCTGTTGCCCCTAAAATACCTTAGGAAGAGCAGGATGGAGAGGAAAACTCTCTCTTGTCCTAAAAAAGAAAGTGGTTGTAGCAGAGACAAGCTGGACCTGAAAGACAAATCAATTCACTAGGGACAAGACGTTCATGACTCTTGGGAAAGGGTGATGGCTTTGGCAGCAGCCTGCATGGAAACACCAGAGGTAGAAAGGCAGGAGCAACCAGAGCATTGCCTCTTCCCCATCAGCTGCCTCGCTTGGCTTTCTGCATCCTTCCCCTTTGTCTGTCAATCCCTGTACCACCCTTTTGTTGTTCTCTGCCAGCCTGGGGGCTTGGAGAGCAGCTGCCCTGGTGTTCCCCGGGAGGTGGAGGCCCTGCAGAAGGGCCCTTATGGCGCTCCTGGAAGGCTGCAAACCATCCCTGAGTAGCCATTGCCTCTACCCACACGGCCAGCAGCACACGGGGCAGCTCTCCTTCCCTGCCTCCTCAGCAGCAGAAAATGAACTGGGTCGGTGGCAGTCGGTGAGTGAAACTCTACAAAGCCAACAGAAACAGCTCCATGTTGTGTCAGTGTCCCTCACAGACTGGGCACCACCATGGTGTGTTTAACAATCCTTATGCCCCCTCACAAACCAGGCACTGCCATGTTGTGTGTGGAGCCACAGTGTCCCCTCACAAACCGAGCACAGCCATGGTGTGTGTTTCAGGCCTCATTTCCCCTCACAACGTGGGCATAGTGTTTGAGACCAAATGAGTGTCTCTCCACAGAACAGTAGTACCACAGGGTGTGTGTTTCAGGCATAGTGTCCCCTCACAGACCAGCAGGCCCTGGGGTGTGACAGCCCCAGAGTCCCCTCCTGAGCCAGAGTGTGAGAAGGTGCAGGTGCACTCCCACCCCAGGCAAGGGGTCACATTTGGGCTCAGTGTCTCTCCAGACAGGGGCTGGATGAGGCCTTTCTCACACCCTCACAAAAAGCTGTGGTTAGCATTTGGAGAAAAGGATGTACAGGTATTGAGAGTCACTGAAAAAGTAAAACATCACAAACTGAGTTGAAATGATAAAGAAAAAAAAAAGATAATGGTCTGGTTTTGTGGGTGTTGTGCCCTCTGCCAATCTACCCCACAGATTTTGTCAGCCGTTGGGAAGCAGCATTTTTGAGCACAGCTTTGTATAGAGTCATCCAGACTCTATGCAGAATCAAACTAAAAAAACATCCTACCCATTTGGAAGTCTTCCCAGCAAACTGGGAATTTGTCTGAGTGTTGTCTCTGAAAATCTTCCCAACAAATTGGGAAGAGTGTTGTCTCTGTGAAGCAGGAGGAAGGGAAAGTTTCGGTTGGGAAAAACCCCAAAACACCAACCCAAACTTTGTTCTAAATGCCTGTCTGACATACCCTCTGTAAGAAAACCCAGTGTGTAGGAGTACTGCACACATTTAGCAAATACAAACCAACCTGCTGCTTGCTATTGCTGGTAGTAACTGTCAGGGTTCCTCAGGTCAATCTGGGGTTTACATTTTAGGTGTCAGAAAAACTACACATCACTGGGGTTCCTCCCCACTCCAAGGGTGAATGTTATACCCATATGTTTGGAAAGTTTGCTCTAACTTTAAGCAAGAGGTAATTCCAAGGGAATAGTCAGTATTTCTAACACTCACAAAAAGTCGTAATCTTACTGACCTAAGGACTGCAGCCATGCTCACTCTGCTCATGGAACAGTGAACCCAACTTCCAGTTTTATGCACCAACCTCTGTAGGTATTTCACATAAGACTATGTTTGACATAGATAAGGCGAGATAAGTAGTTGGAGGTATAACTGTCTCCTATATTGCACAAACAACAGCAACTTGTAGTGTCAATCTATTTTGCTTTCCTGTTTTACAAAATGTCCCCAGTATTCTGGAAAATACCAAAAGTTAAAAGCTCATTTAGTGCTCCTTTGGTTTGTATACTAATACAGCTTTGTAGCTATGTTGCAGCATGACAAAGAAAATTAGGAGAAAATAATATATTGACAAAGATTTCTTAAGTTTTAAGAAATTACAAATTGATGAAATGCGCATTAAAGTTAAACGACTAAAAACTTTTTCTGTTTCCTTTTTTCATGTTAAATGTGTTTGGTGACCTAATATCGAATGTGGTCCTGTCCTTACTGTAGTAAACTAGGATCAGTCAGAATTACTTCAACAGAGATGTGTTGACTTTACTACCTGAAGGTTTGACCTATTATAACATAACATATAACATAACATAACATTATAACATAAATATATTTGTGTCCTAAAACCTCTGAATCATTGATGAGAAATTTAAGCCATGACTCAAGATTATACTTTTTCAATTTAAATAATAATTATTTGCATTTTTCAGAAGCAGAATCATATTAAAGCAAGAAAGGAGAAAACAAAAGGTAAACAGTTTCAGCCATATTGTATTTTATGTTGTTATATAAAAGCTTTAGTGGGTTCAGTTATGTAAAACTATCAAAGCTATTGGAGTGATATTCAAAACAGTAGATAAACAGTTACAGTGTGTTTCCCTGACTTTTAGGGAGAAAGTCTTGTTCTAGATTTACTGAACTGAATTACAGCAAGAAGAGGAAGGAGACAGAGAAGGTGTGAATGAATGAATGAATGAATGAATGAATGAATGAATGAATGAATGAATGAATGCATGCATGCATGCCTGCCTGGGCTCAATTTTGGTTTTCCTGGATTACTTCTGTTACCAGGTTTTGTTGGTATGTGGGGACACAAGGGATTGCATGAAGCCTCAGGTGATAACCACGTGGTCATCTGGTTTAACACACACATACACAGCCATTCTTCTGGGCCATGTAAAGGATGTTAGGCTCATTAAAGTCCTTTTTCTAGTATTTGCAAAAGGAGGACAGCTTATTTGTGTTTTGAATCTGAAAGTGAAATAAGGGAATCAAACTTACCCCTGGCATAGTAGAAGACTTTTCAAACAGGAAAGATCAATAAAACAGCTATTAAAAATTGCTATAACCGTAATAATATAAAAAATAAATTGAGTCAGTTTCCTCCTCAGCAGCAGGAAAGAAACAGACAGTATAGGGAAGCTCCACCACTGAAGCTGACACCCCCAAAACCCAGAACAAGATTTTTTTTGTCTATATGCACAGGCATATAGAGGAAAAACAGGCTGACTGCATAGAGACAATTACTCATATTAAAACATTTACAAATAGGAATACGGGACCAAGAAGCAACTTGTCCCCATCACTTTCCCAGTTTCCTGGAGACCTATGAGCTCTCTGTTTTCTCTGGGATTACTGGTCTAAGCCACATAATTTATATTATAACTGTGTAATTTGCTTCAGTGGCGAGGAAAAACAGGAAAAGACAAAATTGTTTTTAGTAATATAGTACTAAATTACTAAACACAGTGGTGATTTTCTAATTCCCATAATACAATTAGTAATATAGTAATTTAGAGGTGATGGGGAAAAATATATCTGGGACACTGAAGGGAAGTGGTTACATTTTGGGGCTGTGGACACTAAAGTAACATGAATTTTGAAGTGTTGATTTGTACACAGGATGATTTTGCCTTACTGAAGATATTCATCTTAACTGAAGAACAGATATTTTCCATAGATAATATCATCCTAGAAAGATAAAGATAATAATAAATTATACTAAAAATTATTTACCAATGAACATGTTAAGTATATTAGTTACATATAACCTGCAATCAGGAGAGGAATTACATTTCCGAAGAAAATCCAATGCTATTTTTTGTTTTGGCATAACCTTCAGTTTTCAATATCCTTTTCTTGTTTAGAAAAAAACCAAAAACTTACTGGGTTTATTTATCCATCTGCTGTACTTAATGATTTTAAGATGATTATAAATAGTCTTTGCAAAATGGAGGCGTTTGTTTCCTATATTATTGTCCTGATATATTCAAAGTGTCAGTCATATGTCTTTTTAGTCCTTGTAACAAAAATTCTTTCTGAATTCTTAATCTTAGAAACTTTTCTTTTTTACTTTTTCCTCTGGTTTTTTTTTTGGTTTTTTTTGGTTTTTTTTTTTTTTTGGTCAGATGACTATTTTCTTTGTCAAGAGAGACAAATTTGGACAACAACAAACTCATTGTGTCATTATAAATGGCACATCTGGTGTATGTAATCTTGCTGATTTTTTTGGTTATCTTATATGCTTCCTGAAAAGCGCCTTTAAATTTTTTTAGGTCTTTGTCCTTGCCACATTTGGTATCTTTTATTTTAAGAAGTATTTTCAGTGGTTGTAAACAAAGCTTGAGAAACAAGCATTTAAGGACTAAATTTTTGGCATCAAGATAACAATGATTTATTTTGAATATGAATATTATATTTGCATTCTTTTTCAAGGCAATATAAAATAAGAGCAAATGGGGCATGAGCATTCAGAGATACTTAACCATGTATTTTTATATTAGGAATAGTTTGCTAAATCTTGCTTGCTAATTTCAAAAGAATTACCTATACTGGTAATGTTGAAGCTTCTGTCAAAACTTATTCTCTCCTTTAAAAAACTAAGGAATATTTTGAAAGAAAGAAACTTAAGTCAAAAATGAAGGTCCTGGAAGTATCATCTCCTAAGAGTTCAGCAGTCAGTTTGGATCTTCTTAATCTATATGTGGTTAACCAGATATCAATCAAAAAAGAAAACACTGGTGAGTTTTGGGTATTCTGACTTCTCATAATTAATTGTTCTTAACTATTACTGCTGTTATTTTAGTTCTTGTTCTTCCATTTACAACTTAACCCTCAAGTAAGTGTTTTATTTTTAAAATAAAAAATTATATGTAAATTCAAAAATTATGACTGAATAAAAAGGGCATAGGAAGAATCAAATAACCTTGGCTTCTGCCTACTTCACCTTTAAAGCTTTGTGCAGTGTCCTGGTTCCAGGCCAGGCCAGGGTTAATGTTTGCAGTTGCCAGGACAGGCGTGGCCAGGACCGTGAGGTGATTCTGCACCTCCTCACAACGTGCACAGGGAGCCGCAGGGGAAGGAGTCCCGTCTGGTGGAGTAATGGGAAGTGAGTGGCCAGGGAACATTGTGCTCCCTGTGGTGAGCACCTACCTGAGAATCATCACTCTGTTATTAATATCCTTTCTTATTTCATTGCTGTTTCCAGTAAATTGTTCTTATCTCAAGCCATGATATTTACCTTTTGTGCCTCAATTCTCCTCTCCATCTTTCTCCAGAGTGACAGGGAGACGGAGAAGGAAAGGGAGAGGGAGATGGAAAGGAGGGAGAAGGGAGAGGGAGCGAGTGGCACATGGTTTGAAGTGTTTCAGTGGGAACACTAAATTGGAGAATACTATTTCTAAACTACTACACACACTTACTACCTCCCCCATTCTATTCATTAACTTTACCCCACATCCATTTCTTTTCCTCTTTGCTCTTGAATGGGTCCATTTCCCATCTATTTCCTTTTTCATAACTTTGGGGGCATTTGGAATAGTCTTGTCAGTTCTACCCAGATTATCTTTCCTAAAATCCATTATTAAACTTCTTGAGAAACATCACTAAAACTTTAGTCATAGCTCTTTAAATGTAGATGTAGTACTTAAGGATATAGTTTAATGGTGGACTTGGCAGTGCTGGTTTATTGGTTGAATTCAAAGATCTTAAAGGTCTTCTTCAACCTAGATGAGTCTATGTTTCTATGATTCTTGTCATCTGTGACATATTCATAAACCAGATTATGGAACATTTTTTGTCCTATGCTCAGAAGAATAGAAGGTGACTGAGGAAAGCAACAGAACCTGTACACACACGGTGGCTGACTAAATGATTTTATACTATCGTGCCATTTAGAATAGAGTTTTTTATTGTTAACAGCTAAGAAAGAAACAAATATGACTTTAAATGGATTAAGAAATCTAAACCAATAGCTTTTGTACTCTAATGAAAATTCAGGAACCTCAAAGCTTTCTCCAAGCCCAGCAATGACATACCAAATACATTCATTGCAGACAACATGCGGAAGCCAGTCCACATTGATATCACTGAAGATGAAAAAAAACCTATCAGGAGACATAACTTGGAGCTTCCCACATCACCCCTACGAACACAACACAAGTCAAACTTAGATGTTCTCCAGAGCAGGTACTTGTATAAAATAGGCAATAGTTATACAAGAGTGTGACAGTGAAGTTCTGGGAGAGGAACTTCACGATAGTTTTAACATATCATTGTAAACAGGGAAGTTTCACAGTCACTTCTGCCATTCCAATGATACTCTTACTGTGGGAGAGTAATTAATAAATTCTAAATAAAAAACTGCACATGAAACTGAGAGAGTTTTTAAAAAAGGTAATGTGTCTGTACATACACTAAGTTTATCTCAAGGAGCAAGTTATTCAAAAAGGATTACCCACTTAATTGTTTTTCCATCCAGCTTTGGACACCCTAAAATGGCCAACTCACAGACAGGCTGCTCATAACTACCTAAGAATCAAGCTGTTTTAAGATGTATTGGAAAATACTCATAAGTTATTTTGAAATTAATACTCAGAATATTTTAATCTTTTGGATCTTGTATTTCACAATCTGTTTTAATTCATTTTACAAGGTTACAAAAGCAAGTTTTGGACAACAGAAGACAGCATCTCTCAGAAAAAGTAAAATACCAACATAATGTAAGTTTATTGTTCTTTTGATATAAGACTCAAAATGTGCAGTAATTACTGTATTTTTAAGTGATTTTTCAAAGAGAGGCCAAATCTCATGGATACTGAAACACATGAAGCCTTCTTTCTCTTTAGGACTATATTGATAAATTATTTTCCTGCTACAACTTACATATTTATTGAAAAAAAAGCTAAAAATGTACTTATATCCACCTCTCCTCAGGACAGCATTTGTGTGCATGCTTCAGATTAAGTAGGTACTTAATATATTTCCCTGAAATAAGCCCTTATTGCTTTAAGCTTTTCATGAAAAGTCATATCAGAACAGAAAATTTTCTCTTCTTTGTGGTTTATGTGGAGAGATGTAAAAGATATGGAATGGCTTGATTACTTTGAACTTTATGCTTAAATCAAATCAATTTTAGATAAATAAATTATCTCTTTGTTATGTTTTGTCTAGCTGTCACAAGGAACGGAATTAGGCTGTCTTGATTCTAGTATGGAAAATGAAGACAACATGGCAAGAGTTTTTAGTGCTTGTCCATTTTCCTCCTCTGGTTGTCAATTCTCTAACTGTACACAGCTTTCAGAAGAAAAATTCAACACAAACCTAATGGGCAACATTTGGGAAAAGACCTATGAAAAGAAGCTGCAAAACCAGGTTTGGTTAATATTTTACTTCCACTGAATTATTTTAAACTAACTTCCATTTATTTGGTGTGTAAAACTTGTGTAATGGTGATGGTAATTATGATGGATCAACATTTTTTTGTTGGCTGGTGGCAATGAATATTCTGTATATATAAATATATTTATTTTATTGTTCTGAAATGAGCTCAACTTGAGCTGTTGTTCACTGAGCTCTCAGTGTTGCTGATATCTACAGAGAGAGAATTAGTCACATACTGGTGGCTTTTTTTTTCCTGGCTTGTAAATTTATATAAAGAAAACTGTAATATATTATAGTTAAAAATACAGCTTTCTTAAACATACAGTTAGTGTAACTGGATGTTGCATGAATACAGGTGATTCCACGACATAATTTTTTATCTTTTAATGTCTCAGTGAATAACAGAGCTCTTACAGTATTCTCAGTGCTCTGCTGTTTAACTCCTTACTTTTAAGAAACAATAGAAAGTTATTTGTTCTGATGCATGTTACTATTTTTTCTTTTTGTTAACTTTGTGATACTTAAAAAAATCATCCTTAGAAAAGTGATAGCAATTATAATATTGTTTATTTTTAATATAGTATTCATTGGAAATAATAAAACAAATTCTATGTGTTTCACCAGTGGTATTCTAAAGTCTTGAGGTAAGTGAGGAAGGAATGCTCCAGGAGTTGGGGAGATGACGAGTTGTTCAGGGAATGAGTAGGCCAAAACCCACAGGAAGCTGACCTGAAGAACAAAGAAGCCCAACTAATATGTTTTCAAAACACAAGAACAATCCACCCCTATGTGCAAGAGAATGATTAGATTTTGGAGGCCAGTTTGGCTGAATCAGGGAACTCCTGACTGAGGTCAAATGCAAAGAGAAAATGTACAAGGAAGGATGGGCAACCCAGGAAGAAGACAGGAGTATCCCCTCAGCTTGGAGGGGTGGCATTAGGATGGTCAGAGATGAAAATCATAATGGGTGAGAACAGCAAGGAAGGTATTCTGTAGGTATGTCATCAAAGAAAGGAAACCAAGGAAAATGCTGTCCACTGCTATATAGAGTTGAGACCTGGTGACAAGGACATGGAAAAGCCTGAGGTACTCAAAAACTACTTTGCTTCAAGGTTTTCAGACAAGATCTGCTCTCTGTCTCATCTTAAAATGCAGTCAAGAGTTGTGGGGAGTTGTATGGAACAGCAGGGAAGGAACAAAGTTAGAGAATCCACGGTAACCTGGACATATAGAAATAGATGAGACTGGACAGAGTCCAACCCAGTGTATTCAGGATGTTGGATGACACCACTGTGAGGCAGATATTTATCACCCTTGTAAGACTGTGGTGATCACAGCTTCCCACTGAGAAGAAATACACAAATATTATGTCCATCTGCAAAAACATAAGCATGATTTGGGGAAGCATCATCTCTCTCCCTGGAAGGATTAATTTGCCAGAGGCAATTCCAAGGTACATGAGGAACAAGGTGTCTGCGAACAGCCGTCAGATTTTCCAAGGTCATACTCTGCCTGGTGGACCCAACTGCTTTCTATGATGGAATTAGTAACTCTAGGAATTAGAGAGAACAGCAGGCATTATTTACCTTGACTTTAGGAAGGCTTTTGACAAAGTTTCCCGTGGGATTCTAGTAGCCAAAATGGGTAGCTAAGAATCAGATAAATGGACAATAGGATGAGAAAAAACCGTTACTGTCATGCTCAAAGTAGTTATCTGTTGGCTAAAGTTTGTTTGGCAACAGTTGGGCTGTAAGGAGGTTTGGGCTTCTGCTATTAAGATATAAAGAAATAAAAATAATAGGAAAATATGTATATTTTTGCAAACTCAAGCTGAAAGTTTTAAAGACTGTAACAATTATGTATATTCACAGTTTGACAGCTTCAACTGTTTTCTCAGCCAGGAAACAGCTTTGATCAAGACCCTTGGAATACAAAACCTCCAACCCAGGGTATTTTCAGGAGGTCTGATACGGTGCCTCAGGAGCTGCTGTTCAAACCGTTTGATAGGTAGGCAGTGATTTTACATTAATGAGGAAAATAACAGTCAAGTTTAATTAAGAAAAACACTAAAATAATCTGAATCTTATTGTTACTTGGCTTTTTCACTGACTGTTTTTCAAACAGAAATTGAGATCAAATGGAAATACTAAACATACAAAGCTATTTAAATTTTCTGAAAAGCAGCACAGTCTGAATTTTGGGTAGGCACTTGAAACCATGATCTACTTTTTGCAATGTCACAGACATGATAGTATTGCTGAATTCACCTTGAATGACAGCACAGATTTACTAAGAGGCCATGAGAAGGGTGAAGCTGCTGCAGGGGGAAGCTGCCCCAAGTGTTATTAGTTCAGGGCACTATTGCAAGTGCTTTTCTGATGATCTTGATGGAATAGCAATTGAGCATCTGTACCTACATTATTAATACTAGGGATTCCAGGAACAAAGCATTTTCTTTCCTCCTCTTTCATATGTGATCCTACTACAGCTTTCTTTTTTTTCCCTGTAACTGATTCAGTGATACTTTCTATGAGAATATACACTTTGTTTTTAAAAGAATGGATAGAAATTAAGAATATATTTATTTTTGTATGTGCTGATCTTTCAAATCACAGGTGGTTTAGGGCCAGACTCATTTGTAGTGAACACTTTATTTTATTTTCTTTTAAGAGACTCTCCCTTGGACCTAGAGGTCTTACATAGCCAACCTTACTTTACTCCTTCTATTCCATAGGTCTGCCATTTGGTTGAAAGTTCCTGTCCATCTCTGGTTTAGGCTGGATAGAGACATAAAAAGGCCATACATTATTTTGCTATTCCTGAAGTGCCTGCAGCCTTGCTTGGGGAGTCATGTGACCGATAAACTCACTGGACAAATAATAACTAAACACATCAGCCACCTTAACTTCCACTCTTCTTGTAGATTCTCCTGACTTTCTCCAACAAAACCTAAAGTGAGCATAGAATTCACTTTGCTGAGTGAATTCCTAATTAATATATTTACATGGACCCCTATATAACCTTATCTCACCTACATCTCTCATTTCTCCAGCTATCAGGCCCGTACACATCTGCTTATGTTACATCATCTCATCTTCTACCCATTCATGGGTCACTAACAACATCTCCCAACTGCTCTGCAAATTTCTTTCTTTCTATTCTCCGTGTTTTGTTTTGATCCATTGTAGCCATAAATTCTTACACCTCAGGAGATCACAATTCTGTGAAGGGAGTTTCTTTCACTGTATATGAAAATAGAGTATAAATTTATACAATTGTTTAATGTAACATACTGATGATATAATCAATGTGCATAATTCTGAGAGCTTTGGAACCTCGAGGTTATTAAATATTAATTAAAAGTTTTTATGTCATATTTCCTCATCTACTCTTAAATTTTACTTTGCATTACAAAATATTCAGCTGGAGTTGATAAAGACTCTCTGAATTGCTTCAGAAAATAGTTTTGCCTTCCTCATGTAGACCTATCCAAGCATCTTCAGGAATAAACTCTAGTGTGTTTAGCCTTCTAAAACTGTCCCAGTGATGTTTCTGTAAGTAGAGGAAACTAGTTCCTCATTGAAGTTCCATAGAATGTTTATCCAATTCCAAGTATTTGCTGAACAAACACCACAGGTGTTTTCTCCAGTAAGAGTTTTCTGTACTACATTTCAGTTTTCAAGTTCTATTGATAGCTTTGCTCAGAACATTTTAAAGGAAGGCTTTTTTTAAAGGGCTTTTTTTGAATGGCCTTTTTTGCCAGATCTATGTCCTTCAGAAGAATCTCATCTTTTTGCTCAGAGTTTCTGAAAGGTCAGTCAGCAGATCCAGCCTGGAAACCAGTCAGTGAAAATGCTAGATTAAGAGCCAAGTAAGTGAAAGCACGATAGCTTTCATGTCCATGATGCTCACATGATAAGATCTTCAAAACCACTGCTCTCAGAAGTGAGGTAGGGAAGTAGGGTAACAAAATGTCTGACTGACCTCCTGACACTGGAACAGAAAAATTCTGTGCTGAATCAGGATTACTGATTTCAAGTACAAATGGAAGTCCCTTGTTATGGGTTTTCAGTATGGAAGAGAAATATAGTCTTAAGCAAACTGCTTTTATGAATGGAAGAAACTATCTTCCTCTTTATTTATTTTCCTCCCTTTTTCTTTTTCTCCCCGAAGTGGCTGCCTTTGGTCAGCTGGTGGAGCAGCAGTGACATACTGTGGCTGATTTTATAAATCACAGTTCCCTGTCCAGGAGGATGTGCCTCATGGCTTTGTATATTTGGAGACATTAAGAAATAGAACCTCTTTTAAATCAATCTTACTATAGAGTAGATATAAAACATAATAAAATACACAGTTTTTCAGTTGAAATACTGTATATTTAGGACAAAATCAAATGTAATGAGCAGTGAAGTTTTTGAGATTTTTATCATCAAGTTACCATAAAGTGTTACATTAACAGTGAGTATTTTGCTTATTTGTGTACTCAGAAAAATGTTGGTTTTTTTTTTTTTCTTTTCTCCTCCTGTTACACCTCATTGCCTACCTCCAGGCCAGACTGCATGAATTCTGCCAGGAAAAATCCAGTGATAATAGCCAGTAATGAATCAGACAACTGTGAAGGAAAACGAGAACCAATATTTGATGTTGTGAAAGAAATTGCAGAACTAAAAGGTCCCCAGGATGGAAGTGGTTGCTCCTTTCTGGCACTATTTGAAGACGAGACTCAACCAATCCATAATAATCCTTCCACAAAGCATTTTAATTCTTTTTCTAACCAAAGCAATACTGATGTTTTTTTCACTGTTCCTGATGTTAGAAATCAAATTGCCAACATAAATTATTCTTATGATACTGAAAGGGTTTATCCTGCAATCAATGCAAAAGAAAATTCAGTAGACAGACACCTTGAGGGCATTTTCACAGCTCCAGAACAGGTTTTCCTTAAAAGTAACAATGCGTCAAGTACAAGCTACGAGGAAACCAGTAGACTTCATAAAACCCACCTGCAGAAATGCCATGAGGGACAGCACTACTTCATACCCTGTGAAATGAAAGGAAAAAGAGCAAACCTTGAAAAAATTGGTGCGTGTCACATTCTACAGACATATGTATTCTGGGTTTTATTCTCCTTTTAAAGACATATGTTCTTATAAACAGAGATGTGTCGGCCCTGACTGAAAACGTCATGAATCATCAGAATGCAGTCACATCATTTTAAATCCAACTATTTAAATTATTTTAAAAACTTTTCAGAAGCTTTTATATTCAAATTGCATTTTCAAAATTCAAAACTATTGCATTTCAAAATCAAGGTTTACTTTTTTTCAATTTTAGAGACATTTGCTTATCACCGTGATCAGCAGAATGGCCTAAAGGAGAATGTGCAGAATTCTTCAAGAAAAAAAAGGTGAGTGTCATGGAAATTACCAATCTATTAACCAGAAATAACTGCAAAGACCTTGCTGAACTGGAGAAATCATGCTAAGAGCACAGGAAGGCAAAATTCTAAACAGTATTACTGAGGACTCAAGTTTTTTCCATGAGAATAGTACTGTACAGCGTGAATGAATTTATGCACAGATAAGCCCATTATACTTCTGTGTATCTGCCCGTAATAAGTACACAGAAATACTTCATGAGACAGTTTGGAGTTCCTGAAATTCAGCTGTTGATCTGGCTTGTCCTCTAAAATACTCTGTCTCATTCCATTGGCTACAGAGCAAGTGTCTTCCATGCGCTCAGTGCTCTGTGTTTTACTAAAGACTTGTTTTTCAAAGACTGATACATAGCACCTTCCATTTTACAAAACAGCACTATCTTCTGCCATTGCTTTGACTCCATTTTTCTTTTTTTGACTCCTTCAACAGAAATGAAGTTTATGAAAAACATATTCTTGGTGTTAAATCTCAGGTTCAGAGATAAGTCCAGTGATCTCAGTAGTGGAGAGCATTTAATGGTTACTGAAGACAAACTAAAAATTGAAAAGTCACCAGTAAGGGCTTTAACGTAGAAAGAAAATAAAAATACTGGGGGAAAATAACTTACCAGAGAACTTTGTGTTTGCATTCCTCAGTGATGACAAGCCTGTGAAAGAAACAGCCTGGAATCAGAACCATCTCTTTATATTTGAAGAGGTAACTTTAAAAAATATTTATTTTTTGTCAAACCCACTGTTTGCATGATTCATTTGAGATGTCCACAACAGTTAGAGACTGAATATAGCTTTACTGAGTTAACTACTGTGGAAGCTTCTTTTCCATCATGGAATTCAGAAAGAACTGCTGCTAGTGATGTGGTTAACCCTTCCAGGTCTACAGTTCACATGGTTTCATTAACACCTCAGCTGGTGCCTGAATGATGTTGTATAAGCTACCCATCAACACTTAGGATCAGATTTTGCTGGCAATGCCTGGACATTATATGCAGGATGCTTCTGTGTTATAAAGGAGCTTTGTGCCAGTAAACATATATAAACTGTTTCAGACATCTTGCCTGTAGAAGCCACATATGGTACTACTCAGGGGTAAAGATACCTCTTAAATAATTTGTGGTACAGTGCAGTAACTCCTTTATGTAAATACAGAAACTGAATGTTCCTCTCTTAACCTGAGATGCTAATCACTATTAATATGTTATTATTTTTAACAGTTCACAACAGCACAAGAGGAAAGGTATAAGTTTGGAGTGAGTTCATATCTTCATGAGATGGAGATGGGTTAGTACTATTTAAACATTATCACTTAAAATTTTTTTCTCTACATGTGAAACTGAAACAGGTACTTTTAAAGCCATGGAGAATGATCTTTTTGGGATGTTTACTTTGATGAGGGCTTGTATTTCTGATTCACACAGCACTGTAAAAAGACAACCAGCATTACCAGGTAACTAAGAATTAGCTGTTTTTGTTTTTCCTTGAAGAGATAATCTCTTCCACTAGACTACATGCTGTCACTCCACATGTGGACAGAGGGAGCAGAGTAAGCTAGGCAATCCTACATCCTTCCTAGTCTCTCAGTAGCTGTAGGGTCAGCTGTGCTGGCTCCATTTCAGACTGGAAGATCTCTCAGGGGCCTCCAAGGGAGAAATATGTAATGGCAGCCACTGTGCACATGGAGTCTGCTGTGTTCTCTCACATGCTGCGCTCTACAGAGTCACTCCTCCTTTTGAGTAGCACAGTTCTGCTGCTGATTAACAGCACAGCTGAGGCTTTGGGGAACCAATCGCACAAGCTCTGTTGTGTTGACCTGAGAAGGACTGGCTATTGCTAAGAATTAGATTCGTCTTACTAACATCTTGTTCTTTAAACAGTATCTTAAAACTGCATCAGAAATAGTAATGTTTAATTCCAGGTGCTGTACTTGAGAGTTGGATCTTTGGGGAATGTTTGGTGAGTAACCTTTCTTTCTTTTTTATCTAATTTTTTAAGATGTGGAGTCACCACTCAGCAGCCTGTCTCACAGTTATTCCCCAAGGCAGACTGAGAGCTATTTGAGCTCTAGTCCTGACACAGTGAGTAAACCCTTGTAGGCTGGCTTTATTTGAATCATGTCTTTATGCCCGAGTGCCATAGGTGGATGTAGCTGGAATCTCATTTTGTTTTGTATGAGATAACTTCACATGTGATGAGAACAATAAATTATTAGCTGTAAATCTTCCTAAGTAGTTTGACAGACACGTGGTCTGTTCTCTTGATAATGACTGGCCTTGTGGAATTACAGTAGCATGACTGTGGGAAGATGCTAAGTAACATTCTATGCTCTTCCTGTTTGTATAGCTGCCTTAGATTACATGCCTGTAAAGCAGAATGATTTGACACACTGTGTTTTCAGTCACTCTTAAACACAAATGTGCCATGGTGTAAGAGTCTAAATTGCATGTGAGAGTGAAGGTCTGCCTTGGCCACCTTCGCTTCACCAAGAGCCAGAGGTACATCCTTGGAGAAGGAATGAAAAAACCTGCAAACAACCAAAAGTAGACAGTTCTGGCCTTTCTGTTTAGTTCTGGCCTTTCTGTTTATTTCACTTAGTTATTAGCAAGTCATTACTTCAGTCTTTAGTTACTGAACTATTTGAACAGTTACAATTACACCATTGTGTTCAAACAGCCTGAAGAAGAAGACACGGCCAAAAAGAAGGAATATCTGAATGAACAGTTCTTGAAGGCACATGATGCCGCCCTATTCTCAGCCTCAGCAAGCAGAGAGGCTCCCAAGAGCTCTCACACACGAAGTGTGGGTACACAGCCCAGGAGTACTTTGGCTAGAGAAGAAGCAAACAATCTTCAGGAGAAAAACTTTATTTTTTGTGCCACAGAGGTGGAAAATAAAACCCACACAGCCTTGTCTCAGAGTGCATCACACCGCGCTCCTAAGAGGGAGCATGTCACTCGCAGCACCAGGTGCGATGTTTGGTCGCAGACCGAGGGCTGTGTGACAGAAGTAGGGAAGGTGGATGTAGGCACCCAGTGTGACACCTTGAGGGTGTGCAGCTGTGGGGGATCCCTCCCCGCTGCCAGCAGCCCGGGCGGGGTTCCTGCACCCAGCACTGCCGGCAGCGCAGGAGAGCACGAACGGCCAGTGCAGGAGGTGCCGCAGCCCGCGGGCACCGGCAGCGCAGCTGGGACAGACGCCCTCTCCTCTGAGGCCGAGTACCTCAGTTTGGCTGGCAGAAGGACTCTAGAGGTGCTGAACTACATTGATAAAATGAAGGAGAGAAATATGCAGTGATCAACTATGGCACGTAAAGAACACAATAGTTTTGTCCTGTTCTCAGTGTATTTCATTCAATTGGCATAATCTGATTTTTCTAGCATGGTTAGCCAAAGAATATTTTTACTGTTTGTTTGTTTTAACTGTCAATAATTATGGGTTTCTGTCTACCTACTGCTATCTCAAAGTATGGGTTTCTATAAATATCCAACTATTAACAAAGGATTTTAAAGTAGCCTAGTAAATACAAATGTTAGAAATTATATTGGTTTCCTCACCATATAGGATTCTGTAGTTTGGAATTGATTGACTGTTTATTTTAAGGTAATGGGAAGATGTTCTACTTCAAAACATATTTAGTGTGGCTCTGAGTTCAGAGCCATTGTCTGATTCACACCCATTTTAACAGAAAAACTTGCCTTTGTCATGTGTTCATACTAAACACAAAAATGGGAAACAACAGAAAATATACATCTGCACACATAGAATGGAATGTAATTTAAAAAGTGCTAATTTATTACATTTTTTAAAAATGTTCAATTTTCCTTCCATAGCAGATCCATTCATTCATTTTCTGGCTGTTAATCTAAAAAATATTTCATGTGTTCCTGTATTCTGTCTGCAAATTAAAAATATGAATTACTTGCCTCTTCATTTCAGTATTTGTGTGAAGCTACAAATAAAAGTTTCTGGTAATATTGTTTCTAGGTTATATTCTTGCCTTCTAAAAAGGCCTTTACCACATGGTAAAGGGGTCAGGGAGACTCACTGTTACTAACATCAACTTACAGATCCATGCACCTTCACTTCTATATAGATATCTCTCTGTCTTAACTCTGTGTGTATGTGTATGTGTATATATATATAAAAACCCGTGTATATATATCTATATACATATGCCTATGCATATATATATAAATGCCTATGCTGGCACTAGCCAGCTGGCTGCATGCAGGGTTCCTCTTCTTCACAAAATGGCTGTTGCACTATATTAGGAATGGTGAAGCAGTACGACATGGACTCTCTAGCTGGGTTATACAGGAGAGCAAGTTTTATTATTCCCAATCTCCATTTATATGCAGATCCGAGAAGGTCTGAGAGGTAAAACTCTCATTGGTCATTAAACCAACGCATCACTATTATTGGACAATTGGGTACACCCAACACTTCTTGACCTTTTCTTGCAAGGAAACAACAGGGATCCAAACAACCCTGCAAAGATTGTTGTTCTACAAGGACTGTTTGGATTCCTCCTTATGATTTCTCAGACCAGAGTGAGAACCTTGTGTGATTTAGTTTCACACAGGCTCTGTGCTCCCTGCCTGTTTTCAGCATCCATAAATGGGCTTGGGCAAAAGCTACACTGGAGACTTCCTTAAACAGAAAAGGAGATTTGCCTCTGTAAGTTTAATATATTGTGCTTTTCTCTTGGAGACCGCTGTTAAAAGATTCACTGCCCTTATTCCCACCAGGTCAGGGTTTTTTCTGTTTTGTAGAAAGGGTGTCACCCAGCCTAGATGAGACTCGTCACCATTCTTTGTCTCTGTTCTCACCATTGAACTAGTGGCTGCTTTTGCTGTTGCATTTTATTTTTTAAGCTAAGAGCCATTTTTAAAAGAAGGTCTACATTGCTCAACAGTTTCCAGGTTTATGGCTGTGCTATTTTTAAAAATAGCAGCTCAGAAATTTCAGTGGACTTTACTTGGAAGAAAATAGCATTGTCTTTTATATGTATAAATTGCATACATAGGAAGTGGTTTGCACAGCCAGACACTTAAACTGTGTAACTATCACTTAGCCAATTCACTGCCTGTTTCCTAAGGCTTGACATAAGCAGATTTTCTTTTTTAGGTTGCCTCAATTTATTGTCAAAGCAAACTCCCTAGTAATTTTTTTTTAAGCTGCAATATTCATCTTCTTCACAGGAGATATAATTTATTTGAATAACAGCTATGATTTTCTGACAGCTCAGCTGTTACCAGTGGTTTCTAAAGCATAGTTTTTCACTCAGTATGACGAAGTCAATTCAGATTGTGCCACACCAGCAGCAGCCCATGCTCCCTGAATGTTGCTTTCCCAACAGACCCTCACACCTGGTACGTACCTGCCAGTCCTTCCGGTGGGTCTGTGCAGCTTCCCAGCCACCCCCACAGCTGATGTGTCCCCAAGGCACTTGGCCTGCCAGCCTGCAATACACTGTAGCAGAGGCCACAGTGGCACATAACAGCTAAAGGGTCCAGCACTGTGTGCTTTAGACTGGAGGGGTTTTATTACCCCAGCAGACGTAAAATTGCCTCATGGCCAAAGGGTTCTTTGCTGTCTGGGTTAGAGTGGTGCTGGTGACCCAAAAAGAGATGAACTGCTATTAACTTGGAGTAGAAGTTCTGCTCCTGGTTTCTCTGATGGTGGCATTGTTGCTGGGACTTTTAAACCGTGGTTGGTTTTACACTGAAGCTACCCACATTCAGGCAGATACTCCAGATCTGCAGAGGTGGCCTCTGAGCAGACATTCCCAGTCTGTGCCTATGAACCCATGGGACAAAGAACGCAGGTTGGAATGCAGGGGGGAAAAGAGGGACAGTTACACTATATGGGTGTATGTGGGGGGGGGGTTTCAAATGCTCTTTATTAAGTTATTGCTCATATTTATCATCATTTAAAGCCTCTCAGTGGGTATTGCTTATTTTCACTTCAGCCACTGATATAGAAGCTCTGACAATCTGTCCAGTTCCAGCCAGGTTTCAGCCTGGACTGCAGTGAAATTCCACTGCCCAGTGTGAGAAACTCACCCTCTGACTGGCTGTACATGAGAGCTGCATATGTCTCTAATGCAATAATTCACCACCTGGGATATCAATCACTGTAGATAATCATGTTTCAAAGCCTTTGGATGAGAGAATATAAATTCAAATTACAATCTTCCTTTTACCTGTAACTGCAAAGCAATCTGAAGAAAGAAAACTATCTTTGTAGTGGTTTGTGTGCTGGCAATGATGACAAGTAAGGCTGTGTGCTCGTTTTAGCCATTAGAGAAGTATTTTAAAGTATTTACATTACTATTATTGCATTAAAAGAGGCTCATGCTTTCTCCTTAGCCCAGCACCAGTCTGCCCCTCTGCTCAGGTACTTTCTTTTCCCTGATTTTTTGGCAACTTCAGGGAAGAGCTGTCTTTGGTTTAATAGGAAGTAGTAAACTCAAACTGTGCTTTCTTCAGCTGATAATTTAACAGCTGATACTATTAATCCATCAGTATTTGTAGCCTATAGTGATGACTGTCACCTTACTAAATGCATTCAGGCACCACCAGCTTTCTCTGAGGCAACAGCTTAGGCAGAGACACTACTTTTTCATCCATGTCATTCTTCCTGGCAGCATGCTGAGCCTCCAGGGAGACCATGGAAATAAACATGTTTTTAACGTTTGGTAAGCATCAATTATAAGTAGAGTTTTGCTGGGGAAAAGGACAGAAGGGTACCTCTAATTAACCAAAAAAACAGGAGCATTTGTTTATCAGTGGTAGTCAAATGCTTCTAAACACAGATTGAAAAACTCTCATTGCAAATACTACCATAAGCTTCAATCGGAATCAGTTTTAATATGCAGCTTGTAATTTTATTTTCCTCTAAAATCAGTTCTAATTACAGTAACCTGAAAGATAAGATTTTCTGGGAAAGTGCCAAAAGAAGTTTGGTCATTAATGGGCAGTTTGTTACTGGATGTTTTGCCAAAAGCCTCCACAAACTTTGTAGAAATTCTTATTTTATTTTCATGAAGGATTATCATTATAGGAAATGAGAGGCTTAAGTCTTCATACAAGTAGTTATTTCTCTGGTAGAAACTGAATTGGTTTTTTAAGGGTTTCAGTGGATAGCAGATTGAGGGAGGATGAGGTTCCCTGGAAAAAATATTTAACTCTCTGTATCCAGTGCCTAATCTGTCCTCATGAAAGTCAATGACCTTTCCGCAATGCTTCTTCAGCCTCTTCTCCCTGACAGCCTCTGATGGGTTAGAGGTGACAATCCAGTCACCCAGATCAGAGCTTGCTTCTCCAGGGCCGGTGATGTGGAACTCCAGCCAGGTCTCCTGATCCTGAGCTGAATACTGAACGTTTTCCCCTCTCTCCAACCATACTGCAGTGACTCCACATCCTGATGGTGCTTGCTCCAGGTGCTGCAGCCCTCTGGATGTGCAAGCTGACAACCAGCGCACGGTGAGCTCTCACACAGCACACAGCTGCAGAGGGTGCTGATACACCAGCTCTGTGTCAGGTGATGGGGAATCTTGGGCCCAAGCAGAGGTGGAGAGTGAGTGAGTCAAGATAAGGCAGGAGGCTGAAAGAGGCCTGTTGAATTATTTAATAGAGCTGAGAGAAAACATGTCCAAATCAACAATTTTTGCTCGTTTGCAGAGAGAATTCTGTGATTTACTGCCAGTGTGTCATGCTCAGCACATGGGTGCTGGCCTGGTTCAAGGACCCAGAGCTGTGGCTGATTATAGGACAAACCAATATGTCTTATTGCAGAAGATTTATTTCATTTCCTGAGCTGGAGTCATTATTGGGAAACAGGAGGTCTGTAAGGAGCTTTGCTCACCAGAGAAGCTGCACTCCATGCAAATGAAAGAATTTTTGGAGAACCCCCAACTAGCTGAAGCTGGCAGCCATCTCCAAGCTTGCCCAGTGCAAGCCCCGCTCAT
This sequence comes from Poecile atricapillus, assembly GCF_030490865.1. Classification (NCBI taxonomy): domain Eukaryota; kingdom Metazoa; phylum Chordata; class Aves; order Passeriformes; family Paridae; genus Poecile; species Poecile atricapillus. The sequence goes on from NC_081288.1 coordinate 61,861,546, forward strand.
AGCAGGGCCAGCTGGAGCAGGGTGCTTTGGGCCACAGCCAGCTGCTATCAGCAGACACCCGGCCTGGGGCTGGGGGAATAAGCCCTGCCAGGTAAGGGGCCCCAGGGAAGCTGTGCCTGCTCACAGCAGGTGGAGGCAGCCACTGCCTGAGCCATTTCCTCCCTGTGCTGAGAGCAAGGCAGGGGGCTGGGGCTGGAGGAAGGGGAGCTGTAGGTGTATGGGGAGGGAGGCTGGGTGCTGCTGCTGCATTGCCCTGCTCCACCTCCTCAGAGCACAACTCCTGCCTCTCTTTGCCTCTCACCCACATTTCTGTGCAGTCATGAAGAGCAGCAGTTTCACCCCAACACCAGCTCATCCCTGAGTGCACAGCCACAGAGCCTCCTCCAGCAGCCCTGCAGCCTTGGGCTGCACTAACTACGGGCACTCATAATTCTCCCACCAGGGGCTGCGGGGGTCCCAATGCCCCCAGTGTATCCCTGTGAATCCCACCAGCAACAAGGAAACCTGACATACAGAGAGAATACAAAAGCTATCTCATCTGGCACCAGGCTGGGGGTGGCAGTTAGCCTTCACCCAGCTTACAAAAACTTTACTTGCTCTTGACTTTTTTCCCATTATTTTTAGCAGCCCATGAGAGGAGAAGAGTGGGGACACCAGCCCCAGCTTAGTTTCAAAGCTGCATGGGGTATCTGCCTCTCCCTCAGCCCCCTCAGCCAGCCTGCAGGTTATGGGAACCTCAAACACCAGGGAGAGCACAGGAGAAGCCACACAGCATGAGACTGACTGCAGTCACATTTCTGACAATCCAGTAACAAGGCACACTGATCAGACATCCTGGACAATGAAGGAGCTCACTGGGACCAGTCAGACAGTTTTGATGCAATCTCACCATGAATATATTAAAACAAGTACCACTTTCATGGCAATGCCTATTCCAAGGCACCACTTCCCAGTGGGGACCCAGCCACCTGCTGCAGGCCACAACTGCCACTTTAGGGATGGAGAAATCATCTGGCACTTGCAGGACAGCTGGGATGCCAACAACCTCCCATTTGCAACTACAGCTATGCTGAGTGACCCTGAGTGAAGGCTTCAGGAGGAAAATCTGTATGTGGGATTTGGTGGCAGCTGGATAGGGACATGGGGTCTCACCAGCCTCAGCTGTGGAAACGGTTTTGAGAACGAAAAGCTGTGGGACTGGGAAGGCTGAAAATGCCACATGTTAAGGAGAAGGGAAGGATGGCTCACCCTGTTCCTGTGCCTTGTCAGCATGCATGAACTGGTGGATGCAGCTGGGAACAGAGAGGTGGCCATGGAAATTGGAACTAATTCTTTCTATATGTGTGGTTTTGATACATAAGGCAATTAACAAAGTACACTGCAGCACTCAAGCAGTGTAAAAAAAATAATTAAAAATTGAAGACTAAGCCTATGAATCTGAGTCCTGGAAAAAAACAAACCACCACCCTATTTTTTAGAGAGAGATTTAGATCTTGAATCAGCTGCATCCTCAGCCCACTGCTGCCTTCTGACTTTGCCCCCTCTACCCAGGACAGCTTGACACTGTCCCCTGACATCATGCACATACTGTCCCCACACTCACACTTCATTAACCATCCTCCATACCTTATGCCCTACTTCCTTCCCTCAGCCTCTGCTCAGGATTTTTTCCTGCTCATGTTGTCATGGCAACCTGATCTAGTCTCAGTTCCACATACCACCTTGATTATGAAGTTTAGCTAATCCAGCCCCCTCTGCCCTCAAACTGCTCATGTATCTCAAACCGCCTCCCTGATGGGCCCCCAAACTCTCACTGTTCCTTCAGGCATGGACCTTCTCCACCTCTCCATCTCCCTTTCTCCACCTTTAAGTAACTCTCTTTCCAAAGGGGATGGATGATTCACTGCTTTTGTGAAAGTGGGGGCCTTTGTTTTCCCTTCTAACACCTGAGTCCCCTCAAGGGATGTGCTCCCTTGGCATCAGTGCACTGCAGCTTCTATGTTCCTTGCATTGTGTGTAACTCACGCATCTTTCTAAGGATCTGTGTTTTCTGATCTTCTGAGGAATGGTCCACAGAATGGGGCTGGTTTGGAATCCCTTCATTTCCCTGCCCCTTTCTACCTGCAATAAAAGGCACCTAAGCCCCTTGTGTGGAGCCGGTGTTAATGTGTTACAAGACTGTGGGTAGGTCATTTTGGATGTGTACTCTTTCTTCCTTCATACAATGTATCTTACAGCTCCACGAATGAGCGCCTGCCTTTCTGTTTGGCATTAAGGATTCTATCTGAGTTTTCACGGGATATCACAGCACCCAAAATCAGAGTTTGCTAGCTAAGGCAAAGGTTTCACTCATCAGAAAAACAGATGGACCCTTGTATCCTCCTGAAACTCAGATCCCAAGATCTATAAAAGCATCCAACCAAATCAAAATTTACACAACCCTCCAGATTTTTCTGCCAAAATCAAGATGCAGAAAATATTTGTGGTAGTTCTGCACTTAACTCTCAAAAGGCAAAAGCTTTCCAAACTCCATGTCTATGCAGAACTTCTAAATCACACACACACAGGTGCAGGTACTGGGTAGGTAACACATGTTCAACAAGTGAGTGAAAACCTGCCCTGGAGACCAGCTAACAAACAGCCTCAGGACGAGACTGTGGAACTGCTGATGGTGTGTGTGACTTTTTCTCACAGAGCTCAGCTGGTTGCCTGGTGGGCTGACTGTGTTAGACTGTCCATCAGGAGAAGAGTTGAGATGCAATTCATTTTGGGTCAAACAGAAGTGAAACTGCAGCAGCTGAAGCGCCTGAGTATGTTTGTGCACAGAGCTCTGCGTGGGTGAGGGGTGACTGAAGGGACACCAGCTCAGGGAACAATCTGCCGCAGGTGTCTTCAACCAGCCCAGAGAACTCAGCAGGTAACTACTGAGATTAGAGAAAAAGGACTTTTTTTTTCTCAGCTTACCTTTAAGTTCCCCACTTACTTTCCACAAATTGTAGAAGCCTTGAAATAAACACTTTGTGCCATGCACAAAACAAAGACCACACAGCACTGGATGGGTGACTTTAGTTCGGATAGAGCATCACCCAGCCCTGATCCTGAAAATGTTCACAAAGATTTGGAGCTACTGTAATGGCCTGCAGTTCAATTCTACAGAAGGGAGAATGCATTTGGAAAAAATCAATCCATGAGTAGTTGCTTTGTAATAACAGCTGGAGCAGAGAAATGGCAGAAGGCAAAAAAATGGAGTGTTTAACAGCAGAGCCACCAGATTTTCATTATCCTACAAAGTTGTCATGTAGTTTTGGTGACAAGTAGTATGAACTGCAGTCACTCATCACCCTTATAAGCACTATCAGCCAAAAACTAGAAACAGAAGCTGCCAGTGCACAGTGATGAGCTGCTTAGCCCCCTCTTGGAGATACGCACTGCCACAGATACAGGATTGCCAAGCAGTCTCCCACTGCCAGCTTCTCCCCATTGGCTGTGATCTCCCTGCATCCTGGACCAAAAGGCTGTCAGAGCCAGCTCTGGATCTCACCAGGATTCAGTTGTGGTACCTGTGGTGGGTGGATTTAACAGAACCATTTTCCATTTGTTCTCGTGGGTGTGATTCTTCTGTCACTCTGGGGAGCGCAGCCAGGGCAGCCCCAGCACAGCACAGTCATGGTCATGCTGCTTTTTTTTAAGCCATCAAACTGATTCCAACAATTTTCTTAATAAAACACACAGAATTAGGACAGTTCCCATTAGAAAACAGCAACTCCTGCTCTTTTCCTAGTCCATAATCAAATCTGAGGATGCAAATTCCTGTAAGGAAACAGTCTGTTTGGGCAGAGGACATTGCAAACCCATGGTGGGACATTGGGACAGTTGGCAGATCTGAATAGCTGCATTCAACTCTCCAAACAAATCCTCCAGAAAGGGAGGGACACTTACCTGGTGTCACAGAACCATTCTCTGATTTGAAAAACATTGTTTTAAGGTCATATTCAGAGCTATTCTTACCCTTCCCTTATTTCAGGCAAGCCCATGGCCTATCTGAGCTCATTTTGCTGAGCAATCCGAAGCTGCCACTCTAAAAGGTGACCCGAATACTCAAACAAATGAAACCTTGAGAAAAATACTGTAATTAAGTATCTCACCTTTTATTTTGTTCATTTACACTTCTGGCACTGACAGTTCTTTGAAGATATTTATTTTTATGTAAAGACAAACTTCATTAAAGCAATCATAAGTCAATTAAATAATTTTACATCACTTAAGTTTCAGAAAATGTACAACACTTTCATACATTATAGGCTTGACTGGTTGGAAATGGAAATGGCACATGTTTGACATGGTTAAGAAATGACTTGGACGACCTAGCAAATTGTTTTGCCAAAACCTGTTTTGTACTAAATACCATAACCCGTGCCCAGGGATTACAGTGTGCCTGATGGCACCATGTGCACATTATTCAGCATGGAATTATTACTATCAACTTGGTCCCCAATAATGTCTCGAATATTCTACACAGCATTTGTCACACAAAGATCCAGTTAACCATTTTGTAGAGGAGTGAGATTCACAATGGAAAGCAGAGACATGACTCGTGCCACTTCCCAGCGACGTCCCGGACCAGCAGGACACTGAGCACATGGAGAGTATCAAGCACATGAATAATCCTATCAGTTTCACGGGGACTGTTGGAACACTTGAAATCAAACAGATGGCAGGCGTGCACTAGGCAGGGCCCGCAGTGTAACACAGCATCCCAGCACCATGAAACCATCTCGTTTCATACCTGCTGAGGATCCATGAAGCTTCTCCTGCAGAAGTCACGATGATGGTCATACATTCAGTCCTCTCTGAAGTCTGTGTAATGTTTAAGGCAGCCAGAGAAATTTGCCTTTATTTTAACACTTCAGAAACAGATGGTTCCTTTACAAATAGGTGGACAATAGTCATAATTCATCAGTATGCTCCTTATTTATATAAATGGGATGAAAGGCCAAAGCAAATTCGGACAAAATTTTTCTCAACAAAATCAAGAAGCAACTGAACTGGAGTTGAAGCCTTAAAATTACATGTGGCAGATCATTCACATGTAACATACTATCTAGGGACAATGTGAAAAAGCATGGATTTAGATGAAGTCTGTATTCTTGAGGCCTGACTCTTGTCAAACTTCCCCTGGCATGAGTGAGCTCTACTGAAGCCAACAAGTGAGCACCTCTGATGAGAGGTGTGAGTAAGATTAAAAACATGCCGCTGGTTCACACTAACAGGTCTTTGTGGCTAAAGTATATTCTCATATACAGAACTCTGCAACACTATTAACACCCATTTACAAAACACTACAGTGATGGTTATTGGCACATAAAAAACTCCTTCTCTATATGAAAACATACACAAAATAGATAAGAACTGCCTTTTTGTTTTCAGACTTTTAAAATCTATATATATAGTTGCCTTTGAGGAATTTTAACCCCCAGTATCACAAACAACAATATTTCTTTAACAATGTTCACCTAGAATTTTACTGTGCTGACATTTGTAACACTGCCACAATCTAGACCACTTGTGGATTATGCTTAACTGTACTGTACACAAGGTGATGAAGATTGATAGAAAACCACTAAGATTTTTGCACAAAAGTATGACTTCTTAAAATCCAGAGAACAATTGAGTCACTTTATAGGCAGCAGCTACATGTAAGCTGTAAATGTTACCCGCAATAAAAACACATTTTGCCATAAAGCACATATTGTGGCATTATCTGCTTCTGGCCTGGTACACAAAGCTTGATTTTCTTCCCAATGCAGAGGAATGGGTTTGGTTAGCTTGATTCTCTCAGAAAATAGTGCACACATATCTTACTCATTAAAGTGCTTTGCAGAACTGTCTCTTCTGCCCTGATTTATACCCCAAGGTCATTCTCTGCTGTAAATATTCTGCCTCTTTTGCAGTAGTGCTGTTCAGCCAACAAAGCCCCTTATGCAAGTAAAATTTCAAAACAACCACGTTAGAAGAGCATCAACGAGAAGTAGAAAGCTGGGTAAAAAGCAGAGAAGTACAGGGTCTGTCTTTTCCTTGCCCACTGAATGCCTGTGGAACTACACCCAATACTCCCATGGCCTAAGGCAAGACCTTTGCTCAAAGCCTTTAGCAGCCCCTGAAGGTCAAAACTTCTCCCCCGTGCTCAGCTCAAGTGACTACGAATGGCAAAAGAGATTTCACCGAGGAAGAACATACTAGCTTTGCCAACTCCATTGCCACATCCTCACCTCCACACAGGCATGGGAGAGCAAGACCAGATTGCTTCTTCCCCTGACAGCCCTCCATTCCTATCCACAGGACCAAGCACAGCATCCTCATCCCCACAAGGGAGAGAAGTCAGAGCATGGCTACAACACCCATTCCTACTGAAATTTGACTTTGTGGTGCTTTTGATGCATCATTTCCTTCTTCTCCTGTCCCAGCCCTAACTCCTACCCGAGTGAAATGCAGCATTATCAACCCATGCAACAATAAGTTAGTGTTGGAGCAATGGTCCTTTGTGATTTACCCTTTCTTGCCCCATGATTTCTGCCGGAGTTGTCACTGCACCTCCCAAGGAAATGTCTACAAGAGTGACCGATCCAAGGTGCCCACACAGCAATGCAACTCCAGCCCTCCAAATGATTCCTGGGCTTGCTTTGACTCTATTTTCAAAACAGGTTTGGTTCCTTTGTTAAAATATTATTTTGATCAACAAAGTGACAAAGGGGAAGAAAAGTGCCAAATTATCTCAAATTACTCAGCATGGTGAACAAACAACTATATGCAAATTAACATGAATTAAATTTAAAAATATTAAAAATCTATCAGGACTGTTTCTTTTATACTTGGTGTTAGCTCACTACATGTAGAGTTGGTAGATAATTCAGAACTAGAAGATCTCCAATTGTTGTGTATAATCATCTACCAGAAGTATTACTCTAGCATTCCTGATACACAGAATACCTGAATTAAGTCTGCAGTCCTTGTGAAGAAACAATTTCACATCTTCTACAAAAAGCTTTCAATAAAAGAATATTGTGCTTAGACATATTATTTATGCTACTTCATAAATTAAAATCTTGTAGTAAGAAATTATTGGGTTACACTGTATTTTTATTCTTTTATCTGGAATGTTACTAAATCTACCTTTAGAAAAAATCTCTTAAAACTTAAAATACTAATAAATATAAAAAATATTTGCAAAATAGATATATATTTCTAATTTTCTTCATAAACTCTAAATGCTCACAGATTCTAAAAATAAAACCTTAACTGTGTAAGATTAATTCGAAGTATCTGATATAATTTTTAATACACGTGATTCTTGGTTTATGTTCAGTGTTTGTAAAGTATGGAATGCTGTCTTGGTGTGAAGAAACCCTAAAAGGAAGACTTAAACCCTGCTCTCCGTGGGCGCAGAACAGGGAGGGACAATAAAGAATCCAATGTATTTTGTATCCTCATGACCAGTAGCAGTGAGGAATAAAATGCATGTTTCAATTGCTGTGTCTTGTGAGAAAGGACAGGGGATACAAACCTTCAGAAAACCATTTTCAGTAAGACAGAACCTGCGTGAGAAAATGAGCCCAGTGCTGTACACGACTGAGCGCCCCTTTGGGAAGGTCCACGAAACAAGGCTGGCAGAGAGAGATGATCTGCTGCTGCTAAAAAGCCCCAGCACTGCCTGCAAAAGAGAAGAGGCTGCTGACCCCATGCCAGTGACCTTTCCAGCAGCTCCACTTCAGTTATGCCCATACCTGCAGCGTTCCCTCTCCCTATGGACACAAGGTGAGCACTGACACGGGGCAGGAACACCAGGTCCTGCCTTGCTCCTGCTCCAGTAAAACACACCAAGCAAGGGAATGCTCCCAGGTGTGAAGGTGAGTGTGGGCTCATGCTTTTGGGACCATCAGAACCCTAAGTCCCCCATCCCGGAAGCCAGAAAATAGCCACTTAAACCTCTCAAGTGCGTAAGCACAGGTTGGCTGTTACACACCTATTCACACACTGCTCTAGGTAACAAAACTGCATCCAATACTGGGCTTCAAACACAATTTTTTGGTTTCAGAAAAAGGTTAATGTCTCCTTGAAAAGATTTTGTTCTTCTCTGTGCCAAGTATCTCTTTTTCTCATTTCAGATACTGCACCTTCAGTGAAGGCTTCAAAGAGGTGACAGCCAAAGGGAGACATCCCACAGCAGGGGAATTTGTAGGGAGGTCTGAGGACCTCAGCACTTTCAACAGATAGATCTGGAGACCTCAGCATTTTCTACAGCTGGTGCTTTCAAGCATAAAAATATTGTGCGCTTAAAAGGGAGGCAAAATGGAAGGCGTAAGAATCCAGCCCTCTCACCACACAGGAGACGTTCAAGGTCGAGCTGCTCTTTGCAAAGATTAATTTGAAATTCCCTCTGTCTACTATGTTTTTCCCTCTTAGCCCCAGTCAAGTCACAGAAGGAGTTCTTAAAATGTTTTCTTTCCAAAAATATTTCTCTGATTAACAAAAAAAGAGAAAAGAAAAGAAATCAAAACACACCCAATCCCTGAAGGTCAATAATTGGAGGATACGAACTCCCCCCCCCCCCCAGAAGATTAGATAACATAATGTCAGACTTCTTTACAACAACAAAATCCTATGTTATCCAGTAATTTAGTAACAAATGTTCAGGCTTGGTTTTGATAGCAATCCAACATTGAAAATATTTTTCAACCTAAGAAAAACCCACAAACCAAATCTATAAAAGCTAATGAACCTAATGACTTCTTTAATCTTTACACAATGAAAAACATATTTTTTACCAAATAAATGGGCATCAGCCCACAGGCAGAGGAATTTTTCCACATTCTTTCATGAAGCAAATGTTTCAAAGATAAGAATTTGAATTATTGATGCTTTCAAACTCATATCTTTGAAGACTTAAAGCAGTGAGGACAGGACAAAGGAAAAAAAACCATAATATTTTTATGTAGCTGCATAAAATTCAATTTGCCAAGGGAAGCAATCATGGCAGGCGAATAAAATACCATTCATATTTTCATTACCATGCTAAAGGCAGCCAAGTTAGTTTTGTGCCTGACATTTTCTTGACAAGTTTGCAATGCTTTGGTAAGGCAATTAATATGAGACGCAGGCTTCTGCCCATGGCTAATGTTTCTCTTTAGATCCAGCAACACACCAAAACTGACTAAGAAAATTTGAAGAAAAATGTGCTGGGAGTAATTTGCTCAGCACATATGGAGATAAACTGAAGGCAATAATTATTATTCACAAGCAAAAGGCACAGGAGGGATGACCACTGTGCATTTAGCAGCACAAACCCTCTCCCCTCCTTCTCTTTCTTTTAGCTAATGGTATTTTTGTGTTCAAAACTAGGCACAAACCAGTATGCTCTAACGCTAAAAAGGAAAACAAATACAATTTTTTTTTAAACTGAAACCTCTATGTTGTACCTAGCAATATATACCAGTACATTTGTAAGTGCAGCCACATACTGAGCTGTTTTCCTGCTATCAATAATTAATTTTGCCAGTTTTTCTCACAAACATGAACTCCCAGCTGCAACGTGTACTCAGGAGTAGTCGTGGGTGGATAACCCGGTGTAGCACAGACACACACCACCCTAGTGAACCCCCATCAAAGTGAGTATGGCTCTCTACTTGCTATCTCAAATAAATAATGTAAATTGTCTTTGGGTAAATTTGGGAACTGTCCCACTGATAGCTACAGCAGGTATTTGTATTTTGCTGATCAGTTAACCCTATGATATGGTTACTGCTACAGCAGCTTATGCATTTATCCTTTGCTATACTGCACAGCAGAGCTTCTTCCTTGGCTCCTGTGGGATGGGGATCCGATACCTGCCAGCTGCTTTCTCATCAGCCACTCGACTATTTTAGGTTTTGTCAGTATTGCAGATAAGGACAACCCCCGACCATCTCGGATAGCCTTCTGTATTCATCTGGTACAGTGCACCCTATTAAACATCTGGGGATGGAGCAGTGTCACACACACTCGGTGAAGTCACATAATTGTGGAATTCAATCTCTTTTGGAAGCCATTGCTTTTAGTTATCAAGAAAATGCTAGCATCTAGAATTTTCTCCCAAATGGAGCATTGAACATGAAGGCATTTTTAAATACACAGTAGAAAGGAGAACCAGACCAGAAGCAGGGCAGTGAGGTCATCAGAGAGCTGCTTTTCCCCCAGAAGGCTTTTAAATGATTAAATACATCAGCAGCTGAAAATTATTCCACATCAGAAGCATCATTGTCAGAAAGATGGTAATTACTTCCCTTCACCCGAATATACTCGATATACCTTCCTTCATCAGAATCTGACATACCACATGTACATAGCCTGTTTTCAAACAAAGATTCAATTTCTTCCAGTTTTTTCCCTTTAGTCTCAGGAAGGCAGCCGTAGATGAAAACCAGTCCCAAGGCAGCAAACCCTGCGTAGAGGAAGAAGGCTCCTGCAATGTAAAACCATTGTCACAGTCAGTTACAGAGGCTCCCATCCCTCTTCTGTGCCAGAGCAGAGGGAGTGACAGAAGCAGCAGGCTGTGGCTTCAAAGGACAGTGTAAAAGCAAAGGCTGGAGTGGCAGGGTTACTGCTGTGTAATGAATGAGCTGTGGGGCTGTGGGTGTGGGAGAAGGACTCTTTATTACCCCATTCCTCAGCAAAGTAAATTGACAAAGGCAATTCCAATTCACGTGAAAGATAATACACATCCTTTCTGGGCAAGTCGCTCTGGTCTTAAAATAAACAGCAATTAGACAATCACATGCCCAAATATAAAAAGCAGATGTGAAAGGAAAGAGCTTTCTTGGTTTGTCTTGACAGCGAAGGACACATTAAGACAAGTCCTCAAAATTAAATGCTCTAGAGCAAAAGAAATGAGTCAGGATTAAAATAATGTTTGTGACTTTTACACCTAATTATTATTTAAAAGTGCTTTGTGGTGACAATTAATACTGAGAAAGAGCTTGTTCCTGCCCACAATCCATCATACTTAGAGGGGCAGAGCAGGTAGCAAAGGACCAACAAACATTTACCTCGTGTCGCTACACTGATGGCTCAAAGGAATAACAAGTAGAGCTGTAAGGCTCTGCACCAGTAAGGATGTGAAGGTCACATCAACTCCCTGGCAGATTAATGTGATTTAAATGACTTATACTGGAGTGGGTGAGCAGTAACCTGACAAACACTCCACAGGTTCCCACAGATAGTACTTTATCAACAGCTGTATTTCTGCAAATACCATCTGATACTGGCCTTGGATGTCACCATAAACTGGAAAAACTGCAGATGCTGTCACCTTAAGTGGGAGTCAGTATTATTTCATTAAATCAAAAGTGGGTTTTTTCCAGCTTCTCTGTTTTAATCAACTGTGTAGGTTCTCAGTTAAGTACAAAAAGAAATGTTTCTTATGAAATCCAGACCAAACTCTATGATCCAAGCAGGTTGCTGCAGATCTCTAGTCTTACAAAACCACAGTGGGTTGAGAACATTGCTTTGATACTTCATAGCAAAACCAGTGGAGGGACCCAGAATCCGGAGAAAATCTCTGTGCCAATGGCAGTACTGCACATATGGACATGTACTGTTACTTACCATAGTATGTCAGATATTCAGCTGCATGCAGAAATGTCAGTGACACGAGCACATTGAAAACCCAGTTGACTCCAGAAGAACACGCATTTCCTGTACTTCTAGCCCAAAGTGGATAAATTTCAGAATTGACAGTCCAGGGCATAGGACCCATCCCTAAGAATGAGGAATAAAAGGATTAATCTGAATTTAATGGTTGAACTCAAAAATAAATTTAACATGTAGCTTCACTATTTGACATTTTAAACTTATATGGGAAAACAAGTATTTTCTTACCAGGTGCAAAAAAAACCAAATACAAAATAAGGCCCAGAAGTGCTGTCCAAGAGTACGGAGTGGGACAGAAATTGTATGCCCAAAATAAATCTTCCTTTTTGAATACGGTTTCATTTGAACACCTGAAAATCAACAAAACTCCATTTTATTAAAAAATTTCAAGGCAATAGTTGACATTGCAATATAAACATGGCAAATAATGTCTTAATAAAAGATGGCTAATGTAAGATAAAAACCTTTAATCCCTGTAAATTTATCAAGATCTTTGAGCAAAGTTCTGCACTCAGAAACATGTTTTTTTCGTAAGCCTAGTCTTAGGAAGAGTAATCAGCAGAACATTCCTGAATTTAAACACTTGCCCTGAATTTACAGATCTCCTTCAAACAACCAGTAGTTAGTACAAAAATGGTGATACCAAAGCCATCAAGACTAGTTTACAGGAATATCACACAATGCAAAACCAGCTGCAGCAGCAGGACTTTGAGCTAAAGATGCTTCACACAAGAATGTAAGGTCAGAGGGAAGTTAGTCTTTACATCACTTCTGAACCAACTACATGAGGCATACTTCAGGTGTAAACAGCAATGTCTATGGAGTGTGCCAAGGTCAAGTGAAGTTACAAAGAAAAGAGGTGTGTATTTCCTTCCTACACAGTGAAATAGTTTAGGAGAAGGTAGTGCTTGTAATTAGCTACTGAAAGAATATGTGTCTCTATTGCAAGGACCATGTGGGAATTCTGTATTTCACAGAATATTTCAACAATTTCCAATATTTCAAGGAATAGGTGTAAGATCAGGTATTTCCCTCTGACTGCCAACAATATAACATTTTTTAAAGGCATACTTTATTTTTTGTTATAATTTTTTTAAATTGTTTGTTTAAAGGAAACAAGTCTTAAATGTAACTTGTGAAACTCTTCAGCTGCCACCACATCAGTTGCTAGAGATGAAAAATATTATACTTTCTGGAGAGAAGAGTCAGGCAGACACTACTCTTTCATATGTTAATCAAACAATGTTATTTACTTGCAAAGAAGAAATCATAGAGAGCTGAACATCTGCCTGGGTTATGATTTCCAGATCAGTTGAGCACTTATATGAAGGATGTGACTCTCTTGACAAGTAGAGAAACCAGAATGACGATGCCTGCAATGGCAATAGGAGGGCAAGAGATTGTGGATGGTGGAGTAACAGCCACTCTGCAATGCCTCAGAGTTGAACAGCAATGTGCTAAGCACTGATGACCACCCCACCAGCACTCCTGGGGCAGAAATCTTCCCTATCTCATCATTGATGACAGGGCAACATTTAAAGCAAGATATCATGGTGAAGTCCCAGACCCAATTTCAGGATAGCTGGAAATCCAAAGCTCCAAAATATTTAAAAGAGAGACGTTAACCCTACAACCACTGGAAAAATGCATGTCTGAACCTTGGTAAAACCCTAATGGCAGTAACCTGTAAGATGTGCCGTTTCAGTTTGCACTTGAGCAGCACCTGATCAAGTGGAGAAATGGTGAGCCCTTAATTTGGGGTCAGCAATACAGCCAGTGCCAGTGTGCTCCTTCCCACCCTTTCACAGCTCTGCCTCGCTGAGTTCCCCTGGAAAGGCCATCTCATCCAGGGCATTGATTCATTTTCACTCTTGAGGTGGAAAACATTTAGAAAACAGATCAGCTGAACATCCCTCTCAAAGACATGTCCTTTGTGCCTGGATACAGACTGGCCCACTGCAAGAACATAGGAGTGCTCGATTTCACACTGCTTTAACATCATCAATTTTGCTTCTTTTGCTGTTATGCGAATTTCATTTGCAGGTGTTTGTAATGAATACAAGCTGATGAGCACTTTTAAGCATCTTGCTGAGATGAATTTCTCCATTCTGCCCAGCCGGATTGGCAGCTCTGCAAAGAGGGCCTCATGCTTTCTCTCAAACAAAACTGTAAACAAAGACATTCTTGGTTTATTATCCTGCATCCATCTCCATGAGCACAAACCAACATGCTGATTCATGCAGACACAATTGCAGACCAGGTCAGTGTGTTTCCTTCCCTCGCCATCTTTCCCCAGTTGTATCCTACTTTTGGCAGAGCGGAACACAAATGATAAGGGGAAAACCAGATGTCTCCAAAGCCTCCTGCGACTGAGGTCACTCATCTATTCTTCACTGTCTGCCCCTAGCAGAGAGGAAATTTTGTTGCAGAAAAGCAGATTCAGTGCAATGAAATGGGAAAAACAGCACTTGAGACTAGATTAAATAGAAACCTGGCAGTAATAAACTGTGCTTTGCTTATCCTTCAGTTCTGAACCAGCATGGTACACATCGTAAAAGCAAAGACATCTGCATTTGCTGGCATCTTGCAGTGCTGGGAATGTTAAAAAAATAACACTCCTTCAAGGCTGGAGATTTGTTCAAGCTCTATTACTGTGCTAATTCTACTACTGTAGCACTGTATTATTTTGCTGAAGAACATATTTATAATTAGCATACAGTTTATTACCAGACAAAATTTGAAATTTTGTCCTGCATGAAGGGAGCATATATGATGGAAGCAGAGGAGCAGCTACCCATTGCTTCATAAGCTGAAACACAGAAGAAAATCAAAGAATCATGGAATAGTGTGATCTGAAAGGGACCTTAAAGATCATCAAGTTCCAACCCTCGCCTTCCATGGGCAGGGACACCTTTCAGTAGACCACGTTACTCAGAGCCCTATCTAAACTGTCCCTGAACACTTCCAGGGATGGGGCATCCACAGTTTCTCCGGGCAGCCTGTTCCACAGCTTGTTAGCATCTCTTGACGATTTGGATGTGGGAATTGAGTGCACCCTCAGTAATTTGCAGACAACACCAAGTTGGGTGGAAGTGTTGATCTGCTGGAGTGTAGGAAAGCTCTGCAGAGAGACCTGGACAGACTTGATCAAAGGGCTGAGGAGAAAACTGCAGGAGGTTCAATAAGGCCAAATGCTGGATCCTGCACTTGTGTCCCATGCAATGCTACAGGCTGGGGCAGGAGTGGCTCAGGAGCTGTTTGACAGAACGGGACTTGGGTGTGTGGGCTGGTCGACAGTGGGCTCAATGTGAGCCAGTGTGTGTGCCCAGGTGGCCAAGAAGGCCAATGGCATCTTGGCCTGCATCAAGAATATTGTGGCCAGCAGGAGCAGGGC
This sequence comes from Poecile atricapillus, assembly GCF_030490865.1. NCBI lineage: Eukaryota > Metazoa > Chordata > Aves > Passeriformes > Paridae > Poecile > Poecile atricapillus. Next base: position 61,876,622 of record NC_081288.1, read on the forward strand.
AGTGATCATCCCACTGTACTCAGAAGTGCACTGCACCTTGAATCCTGTGTTCAGTTCTGGGATCGTCACTTTAAAGAGGACACTGAGGTGCTGGACCATGTCCAGCCAAGGAAAACAAGGCTCATGAATGGTTTAGGAAATAGATCTTACAAGTAATGCCTGAGGGAGCTGGGTTTGTTTAGTCTTGAGGAGAGTCGAGGGGAATCTCATTGCTGTCTGCCACTACCCAAAAAGAGATTTTAGTTAGATGAGGGATGGTCTCTTCTACAGTGACTGAAGTAAGAGGACCGGAGGAAATGGTCCTAAGCTGAGACAGGGGAGATTCAGGTTAGGTATTAGAAGAAGTTTTTTTCCCCATTAGGGTGGTCAGGCATTGGAATAGGTTGCCAGAGAGTGTTGGAGTCACCGCCCTGGAGGAGTTTAAGAGGCTGGTGCTGGGTGACGTCCTTTAGTGGTTACTGTGGTAGTGCTGGACTGATGTCAGGCTCGATCTTAAAGGGCTCTTCCAACCTGGATGATTCTATGGTTCTATGAGCTTCACAAGGGCCCAGCTCTCAAGCCTGTCCAGGCTCCTCTGGATGGCATCCCTTCCCTCCAGCGTGTTGACAGCACCACAGAGCTTGGTGTGGTCTGCAAACTTGCTGAGGGCACACTCAATCCCACTGTCCATGTGGTCAACAAAGATCTTAAACAGCACCAGTTCCAGTACTGACCCCTGAGGAATGCCACTTGTCACTGGTGTTTGCTTGGTCATTAAGGTGTTGACTACAACACTTTGAGTGACCATCCAGGCAATTCCCTGTAAATGGTACAAGTGAAATGATGCAATCAGGTACTGGTGCAAAGCATTTGTGTGTACCAGTATGCTGGGTAATAGTCACATTGGTACAACCAGTGAAGACACATCACATCATAGCCTCTGAAATCACTGCCAAACCAAAAACATGAAAATGCTATACTGAAAACCTTTACTGTGATTTTTTTTGTCTATGAGTTTTCTACAGGCTACTTAAGATGCACATAATTTCTAATTAGTGAAATCACCTACCAACAATTGATGCAAGAAATTCAACTGACTGGAAATAAATGAGAAGATTGGTAGATTTTCAAATGACAAGCACTATATAGTGAGTTTCAAAATCACAGAATCCATCCTCTATCAGATATGGTCTGAAGCTCAAAAGGACTAAAGCTTTGCTCCCCATCTCCCTAAACTACCTTCATATGGCACATAAAAGAAGGTAGGAAAAGAGCCAGTGTGGGGAGTTTAGAATATTATTGCAAATAAGAGAAAGATGAAACAGGATAAAACCATTTCCTTGATAATGTAAATTTTCCTAATACTCAAGCCATTCTGGCTTCACAATAATTCTGAAGCACAACACTGAAAACCCCTGTGTGAGAAATTGCTGGGCAAGACATAGCACAGGCACAAGACAGAGACCAGCTTGATTTTCTTCTCAAATATCCATTAATTTTTGCTTTGCTGTACAGTGAGGAATGTCTAACCCTAAAGATACAGCTTCTGTGTGAATTGCTTCATTGTGAACAGTTCATGTATTTTTAATATGAAAGCTGCTGACGTCTTGTCTTTTAAGCCCTTCAGAAGCATCTTAAATGGATTTAGATCAAAAATCTTAAAAGGTCAAAATTCAAATCAAGTCAGGCAAAGGAAATTACTTCTGAAGAAAAACACAAATGTGATCATCCGTCTCTGTAAAATGCTTGTTAGAACAAGAATATTTCAAAATTACACATTCTGCTCTGAGATAAACTTTAACATCAGGTGCTGATGGCACAGAAAGATTTTATAATTAATTCACAGTTTCACTAATCCACCATTTCTTTGTTCTAACGCAAGTAAAACTACGTAAGGACTGCTCTTATGCCAGCCTTTTGTGCCCGGATTATCAGGATAATGATAATCCACAATTTGCCAATTTAAGTCTTGAGTGTAACACAAATATATTTGATTTACTAAAAATCTCCTTCAAGGAGATTTTTAAAGTCTCCCATGTAGAGTGCTGACTTTTATATCATGGCAATCCACTGAAGAATATTAATTTATGCCAAGTTTATTAACTCATGTTTTCATCTGAAATCTGTAATGGAAATGACAGAGGACAAAAGAAACATAATTTAGAGTAGCTGCTGTTTGGATGGAGGAAGGTTTTTGTGGATGATGCTTGGGAACAACTAAAATTATTTATCCACATGCAATTACTCATCTTGTAGAAGAATCTGAATCTCAACATTTGGATTAGTTGTCGTAAGTTCAAGCCCCTCTTCTTCTGCTAAAGATATTTAGTTGTCTGAACAAGCCCCCAACTACCTTAGAGGGCAAAATTTAGCAAGGTACCAGATGAACTGTATAATAACTTAGTGGTAGTCAGACATGTAACTAAGGAGAACTTTGAAAACCGCCTCTACCCTGTCCATCAAGTGGCCTCTCAAATCCACCCATGTACATCCAAAATAGTTACATTAGCACAACCCATAGGAACCAGTTAAACCATGAGGTATAGTTTCACTATAAATCAGCATATTCTGTTTTAAAGAAAAATCCTTGCTCCTGTTTTATACACAAGGTAAGATGCTGTATAAAGCATTGTCGTGGTTTTGAACCAGTAATTAACAAAAAGGGGAAAAAAGGATTATTTATTTTTGCTGTGAGATATGGATTAAAACAAGAGCAAATCAGGCATAACACTTAAAAGAAATAAAGAAAGTTTATTGACAAACTACAAGAATAAGAACACCAGAATAAACTTTTAGAAAAACCTTTTCATTTCTCACTGCTCACCATTCTTTTGTTCACATGACAACAGAGACAGAAACTTTAGAATTTTGATGGTTTAAACAGTTCTAATTCTTTCTACAGTCCCTTCACCAGTCTCTGTAGAGAAACAGAAGTTCCTTTCTTTTAATTTATGGAGTTTCTCACAAGAAAGCTATTTTGTTATAGTCTTCTGTTTCTTTGATATCAGCTGCTCAGAGCTGCTGTTATCAAAGCTCACTCCTCCCATTTCACATCACTCTGAAATGTGTTATGGGTCATTAGTTTGGGGATAGCATTTTTAAGGATAAGTTATTCAAAGGCAAGAAAGTATTCTTCATCTGTTTCTGTGAGCTTCACTAGAAAACAGTTTTCTCATTGCCTCTCAAGGCTTCAAATTTCCCAGCACTTCACTATACCACAATTACTCTACTTTTTACTCAAATTTACACTTTGAACACTCTATTCCTCCCCATACACTATCATGAATTAAAGGAGTTCTTTTCAAGACTTTATTGTCCATCTCCATAGTTTTAACAGAAAGATATTTCAGCTTAATTAAAGCATCTTCTTAATTCTCTACCTTTCTTGAAGCTTCTTTTCTTTCTTGCCACTAGTAGTTTATAAAGTTTCTTTTCATGTTGATCACTCTCTTTTTCTCTCTCTGGATGAAAAGATTAATCCGCAAGTCTCATCTGGATAAGAAAGAGTTAAAATCTTGCCCAAGCTTTTGTAGATGGTTCGGTGATCTCTGCTGAACAGGAGCTGGAGCTGTCTGCGATGAAAAATTCCTCATAGCTACTCTGGAGAGTGTGGTCACCGTCTCTGCTTGCAGCAGGCTTAGAGCTCTTCTCCTTCTTTACTCGACAGTTTTCTGGTGAATTCCATCACGGCAAAACCTGCAGCCAAGCCAGGAACCGGCCTGGCCTAGCTTGGCTCGGAGCAAGCTCCCGCAGGTCCCATCTCCCGGCCGGGAGACGGGAGACGCGGCAGGCCCGGCCCGGCCCCCGCCCGGCCACACGTGGCCGGGCAGAGCCTCGAGAAGCCGAAGCTCTGCCACTTTTTACAGCCAGCAAACAAAGAGAACCACAGACTTCTGGTTGTACACTTTAAGGTGGGGTTCACAAGTTGATTCTATTTTTCAATGGCTAAAATTGCTGTCAATTCTCAGCAATGACTGATAATTGGTCAGGAGAAAAGACTCCCAGGAGTCTCTAGCGACTTTAACTTTCTTAAAGGTAAACTAACCCCATGACAAGCATCAAGTGAACTGCAACTCAGCCTGAAGGCAAACAGATTACTTTAAACCTGACTAATGTCTGAATCAAGAATTTCTAGGCGTTCTCAAAGTTCCCTAGCTACTGTTGTCCACGCCTCAGAAACTCCACACATCTCTGGAGAAGTCTGCATTTATCACTTTAACTTTGTAGTTTACACAGAGAAATAATTCATCCACGTTACCTAAAGATATGCAGATGAAGCTTCTTACACCACATGACAGCAACTGAAAAACCAAAACAACCCCAAACCAAAACAAAAAAAAATCCAAACCCAAATCCCCAGACAACCAGAAAAGGACAAACAAATGCAGCACTGAAAAACTATTGCCACAAATCTTCATGGGATTCAGCTACACATTGCTTAACCTTCATTGCATAAAATACAGAGTTTTGGGACACTTATTGAAGCCTTTTGCTGTAACTGGGAAGACCTTTAAAAATACTAGCATATGTTTCAAAAACCTGGAAAAATAGTTTAGTTCACAGCAAAGAAAGCAAACTGCAGCTCAGCAAATGACTGGTGCATCTGCAAGTGATGGAAAAAGTCTTTATCATACTGACTGCCCCCCACTGTAGGATCTATCCATTATAACTACAGATTTGATGATCTGAGCCTTTTCTGATATACATGATTCCATGATTCTCAGTCAAGTCAGAACACACACCTGCAAGAGACTTAGCACACTCTTCTGATCTACCTCTGTCCTGGCTACCTGATCACAGATGAACATTATTTTTTAATATTATTATTTAGTTACTTACCTAAGAATCTTTAGGTTTAAATTCAAACACTTTCACAAGCTGAGAAATTTCAGTTTTACAACTGCATCTGAATCTGCCCGATAAATAGATTGCTGGAGCTGTTATTCAGTCTGAATAGACTGAGCAACAGCCTGGAAACAGGAGCAATTTTCCTCCATGGCAAATAGTTGCCCAAAATAAATCACATCAAAGGGGTTCTTAACTGTTTGCTGATCTGGACATTTCAGTACTTTTGTAATCACCTATTAGTGGTTTCTGAAGTGTGGATAACACACTTGCTGTGTCTGTTGCCAAAGGAAAGAACCAACCTGTCTGACAGTGCCAGTTGGACACTCCTGAGCCATGGGGCTGAGCAAGCACCTTTGGGAGGATGAGATAACTAATCTCCCAGTGAAAGATCTTCAGTTTGGGATTTCCCTCAGACTTCTTTTATCCTATACAAGCACCTTGCAAGTCCTCGTGGCTACCTCCAAGCTGTCAGCTACAATTCCCCACTCTGCTGTCACGCCCTGAGGGTTTCAAGCTTCATTCTTCATCACATCTACCAGGAGGGGAGAGAGACAAATCTCTGCTACTGCCAGAACTCTGTCCAACAGAGTTGGACTTCTCCACCATCTTTTGTGCACTCCTTACCTTGAGAAATGGACTCAAACCAGGAAAATGCAGAATAATGTTTACCCAGTGTTAAAGCTCAACCATTTCAGACTTCACAACAGCTGACAGTGCACTCAAAAGCTGTGAGCACAAATAAGTATATACTGGGTTTTTGTTGTAGGAGACACAATTTTCTTGATCACACTACAGTGATTGACTTATTTTTCTTTCCAAGCTTTCTCCTACTTTTCCGAAGTATCAGATGGTCACAAAAAGTGTCAGGAAACATCTGATGTCTCTGTGCTATGCAGTGGCCTATCTTAATCCTAATTCTGATTCTGAAAGGACACACTTGGTTTACCCCCGTATAAATTAGAATTACTAGTAATAATTAAATTGTATTATTTCGTAATCATAAATAATTCAAATATTATATTAATAGCCCAGGAACTTGTGAGGTCATACAACTATGAAACATAATCAACTGTTCACTTAACAAATACCTAACAGTCATATGTACAGAATTTTAATGGACAGAATTCAAATTAAAAGCTGATCAAAATGCAAAAACTTAATTAGTTTTGAGCATAAGCATCTTAGCTGAATGTCACTGTCCTTCATGCATTCCTGCCTGTGATCATTTCAACTACTTCAATCACTAGGTAATAGGTCACAGTTTCAAAATACAGTATTTTGTATTTCTTTTCAATGTTGGACACTTTCGGGTACAAAACCAGCTGTTCAGCTGAGAGAAAACAGAAGAAGGAATGTGGCTTCTTTCATTTTTTGGTGAAATGCTTCAAAACTGCTCCAATTTTCAACAAAGACATGAAGCAGATGACAAAACAAAGGAACAGAAAGATCATAAATATTTTGCCTTGATTTTGCAAAAAGATCTTTTTGCACTCTTTTCTGGAAAAGGATCTAAAAGCATATTTATGTATATTTAAACAAAATTAGCATCAAATAAAATTATTTTTATAAAATCCTCAAATACCTAAATATATTAATGCACAAACTGAGTGCATGGAGGCTCCATCTACATCCATTTATACCCAAGTCTAAGAGTACACTCAACAAACAGCTGGCAGAAAACAACTTGGTTAACACCAGCTAAGGGCCTGACAGGTTGAAATTGTAGCTGCAAGAATTAGGTATTCTCCAGTTAAGAAGGCATGAAAAAAGTGGGTTTATTATGTACAGCCAGAAGACTACTTTGAGGTTTATAACTGAAAAATTCAGTGATATCAACAACAGTGAGTGATAGGTACAAGATGGAGAATAAAATAACTGTGTATACAACAAATAAACAAGAGCAAAATCTGGTAATTATTTCTTGAGAGATTTTTCATAATTATACCTCTTTTTTTCCAATATGGTGATTTTTTTTTTTTTAATAGTATATATTCTGAGGAATTCTAAATTCAAGTATGACTCAGTAGCTTGATATGCTGATATGTAGTGGCAGAAAATATTTCTCAAAAACATCAGAGAAAGGTTCACTGGAATTTGACATCTACAAGGTTAAAGTTACAGCAAGGTAATGCTTAAGGAGAAGAAAAGCCCACAGCTGTATTTTCATGAGAAGACAAAAGAATATATTTTTGCAACTTGAAACAAAATCCTCTGTATTTACAAGCTAAAAAAGTCTGTGAAAAAGCAACAATGAAAGAGTGAATCATTTCAGGTAAGACTCAGAAGGCAACAGCAAGCAATCTAAGATTTCTGCCCTTTTCCCCCTGTCAAGGACACATTCCAATGGTTTGCAGAAAACTTACATCTGTGTACTTTAGAGATTGAGACCTTCACTAACTTTCCCTGCTTTTTCATATGTAGAATACACTGATTCAAAAAATTTAAAATAACCACAGAGTGTTTCAGAACCACTAAACTGTCTGACAGTTCTTACTGAAATATTCTTAGTATGCATATAAATCTTAGGTTTGTCCCCTCAGTCTATCCTGTTGCTAAGGTTTGTGGCTCTACAAGAAATTGTGCCCAGTGGTCCACTGAGATTTCACCTCTCATCACAAAACTTTTATTTGTTCATGGCTTTGAACAACTTTACTAACCCTAAATCTTTTATCCTCTTTCAAGACAAGTTCTACTATATATTGTAGCTTCCAAACTAATGATGTGCTTGAGAACCCCAATGACTTTATAAAAGGTGGGCTCCAGCAGAGTGCCCTCAGTAAGCCATGAAGCTTCCCAGCCTCCAGTGCTGTTTTTAAAAAGTCTCAGCCAATCCTCAAAGTAAGAAATATCCAGTAAGAGATCAAGAAACAGGTCAGTTCAGTCCTAGTTCTCATACTGGAAGACTTTAGTTAAATGCTACAGTTCTCACTGTTTCTTTCTTTCTGGTATTATCAACTATTGAAGAACTTCCTGGAAGAGCAGATCAGCAAAGAACGTTTAGAAATTTGAGTATGACGGAACTGACACTACTTAACATTTTGAAGCCTTTGCCATGATCAATAGGTATTTTAGTATGACAGAAATATTAAAAAATATAAGAAACCCACTGCATTCTAGCAGATGGAGTAGAATAAACTCCATGATGTGCTAGAAGGAAAGACCCACAGTTTTGGTGGTACAGCACTTTCATACTCATGTATTCATGTACAGGTACAGGTCCGGATGGAGATGTGATGTGTGTGATGGGGCCGTGGCTCAGTGATGTCACTCGCACACAGAGGAACCAGTGGGACATGAGAATTCCTGCTCCCACCACCTTGGTGGCTGCCACAAAAGCTCCATTTAATCGTGTTCACTGCAATCAAGCACAAAGAAACATCTCATGCCACAGTAAGGGCACAGGCACGTGGCAAACCCTTGCAAGAAATTGCATATGGGAATATTTAACTGCTTGTGAAACAGATGCAATTTCATAGATTTAAAGTATAAGCACAAAGCTGTCTCTGCATGACAACCAGCAAAAAGGTATCACAGAGACATTCTGGAAACAGAATGAACTATTGTTTCCCTCCAGGCAGCCATCATGGCTGAGAAAGGCTTGTGGACTCCCTGTGACCCCGGAATGTGCTTTGAAGATTGTTTAGTGGCTTTTCTGTGGTTATACAGAAATAGCTCACTTTTGGAACAATCAGTTTCAGCAGTGACCATGCACATCCAGTCTGGGTTCATCCAGTCATGGCCAGCTTTCCCTGCTTCTCTGAAAGGAGGGAGCGCTCATTAATGATTTGGCCATCTCTTCTGAAAGACAAACCTTCAGGGAATTTCAGAGATGAGCACCAACTGGAAAGTGTCTTCAGTCACCTTGGGGGATGCTGGATCTGACTTGTGCTGCTTGAGGTTTTCTAGCAAAAACCAGACAGATTCAGTCACTGTATTCCTGCCTACAGGCAGGCAGACTTCATTCTGTTGGAGTTCTTTCAGGACAAAAATGCTTATAGATGTAGGAGATTGAAGTATTTTTTTTTAAAGACAGACTGGCATTGACCACCCATGACAGACTAGCTCACTAAGAATTTCACTTGTGTGCAGACCCCTTGCTCTACCTCAGTGCTCCTGGTCTTTCCTTGAACTGGGGCTGTACTGCTGCTCCTGGTGTTTTTGGTGAAGTTCTGGGTCATTTCTACTCTGACATATTTGAGAGCTTATGGATGGAGCACCAGACTGCAATCAAACTACTGACAGAACTGGCGCAATAGGATAGGAGAACTTCTAGCTTGTCTTGCCAGATTTAAAAACATTTAGTCTCTCTGATTGCAGCATTGGCACTCAAAATTACTGAAACAAACTGGTCTGAAGGTTATGATGTCAAATGCAGCACTTTGGAAATTCCTGCAGGTTTACTATAAAATTAATATCCACCTGATGTTTAATCTCATTTGTTTTTTCACCTAAACTTACATTCCATTTTCTTAATAATTATATTTCCAAAGTTCTTTTGGTTATAACAGAAATATCAATCAGCTACCTAATCACTGCAGAAATATCAGTTCTCCCAGGAGATGACTCTTTTGTATACTATATAAAGACAGATTGCTCCAATGAATGCTGGTAGGAAGGGATGAGTGTAAAGCTCAATAATAATAGCAATATTTTAATATTAACTGAAGAAATATGAACAGAACAGCATGTAAGAACAGGTGGCACGGCATAAAAAAGTCTATTCTCTAAAACAGGCAAAGACCAGCTGCAAAGGAACAAAAATAAACCTTTTTAACTCCATTAGTCAAAGAACTACAAGACAGCTCAAGGTCACAATTTTAGACATCTGAAGCTGATTTAAACAAATTCCATCCAGACCTCCTATTCTTACTTAAACTTGCAAGTAACCTTTATTGATGCTTTTGCTGTCCATGTGCCAGTGGTAGTGTCAAAGGAATGCCATCATGTCAAAAGCATCCCTTGAGTTACAATTGTCAAAAGCATTTCCAAGACTGTGGTAATTAAAGACCAAAGAAATCAAGGTGGTTGTTGTAACTAAGTATCAAGATAACTCAGCACAAATATTCACTGGAAGTTCACCCTCCAAATGACATAGGTACTATACTACCACAGGTTTTTTTCTGAATGCTTCCAAACACTTTAGAAAATAATGAAGAGAAAAAAAAAAGTATTGCTTTTAACTACCCCAAGGTTTTAGACATACAGAGGTACCATAAAAACTGTACTTTCATGTTGAAACCTGGTATGTGAAGTTAGCAAGGAATGACAAAATTTTATAGTTCAATTGAGAAAAACAAAGCAAATCCCACCCAAACCCCAAACTCAAACCACAGATGGGATGTGGTGACACAATTCCAACACAACCTGGGTCTGCTCTGTGGCTGCAGGCACACTGCTGAGGTTTCACAGGAAGTTTATTGCTTATTCCAGGCAGCAGACCCTGTGCCTCCCAGCCAAATCAACACTGTGCAGAAACAATTTTCCATAGTGCTGTTAATGCCTTAAAACCACATTATTTCAGAAGGTACTGAAGAGAGAATAAAGTATCAATCCCTGGGAAATTTTTACTGAAACAAAGAGAAAGGGAGGGGTGAACATTCTAAATTTGCTTTTCTTGTTGAATCTGAGACAAAAAACCACATAAGGACAAGGAGTTTACAATAGAGATCAATATTACATGCAATAGGATGCCTTTTTAGCACTTTCCTGATCTATTTAATTTCTAGTTACTGACATACATATAAAGTTTATATTTCAGTAGTTCTAACAACAACATTTTGACAACCATAACCTTCCATCTAAGTACTGAACTGTGACATTCGTTTACTGTAGCAGCAATTTAGACACAAATATTACATTTTAACTACTGCCGTTTTAACTGTTTGCCATCACAATTGAAATCTAACCAGACAATACTTGAGATCTTTCATTCGTTGCTTTAAATAGAACAGTATTTTTTAAACGAAAGTTTTCCCTGATTCCAGTAGGTGGCAATAGCTCTGCCCTAAAAAGCTCAGAGAAACCTGTTTCAGAAGGGGAAGCAACTACATCCCCACCCATCCCTGCTGTACTGGGGAGGCTCTGAATTAAATCACCCAACAGAGCTCTCCAAAGAAGATTCCTCTGCTGTCAGCCCTAAAATTCACTGCAAATCATTAATGTTGTAACTGAAAATGGAGCCCTAAGGCTCTAAGAACACTTAAAACAAGATAGTTATTTCATGCCTGGTTTGTGAGAGCGAGCACTTAACACAGAGTGTTGCTCTGCTTTTATTTGTGCACACAGGTGCAATATCCATGTCTAATCTAATGAATTTTGTAAAATACATAAATGGTAAGTGGTTACATTATCTCTAGTTTATGAAATTTATGAACTTTGGGTACCAGTGTCTTCATTGTTACATGCAACTCAATAGTCTGGGATGTGAAAGTCGAAGAACACAGCAGAAATCAAAGTAATCATCTATCTTTCATGGCCTCTGACATCTAGAAAGAGTTTTACATAAATAAGTGCTTTTTAACAATAGTTATTTTTCCAAGAAATATGCTAAACAGAAACACACCCCATCTGAATCACAGGTCTGAAGAATTCAGTAATCATGCAGAACCTCAAACTCATCCCTTACTATTGTCTCTGCAAAGCTAATGTGACAGCTGTGGAAAGCTACAGGACAAAAGGGAGTCTGCACATCCTACAAGGAGGAAGAAATGCCCTGAGTGCTGCTGTTGAGAAGTATGACCTGTCACCTCACAGATTGCCCACTTCCTAGCCTGTACTAACCAATGAGCCAAGTTAAAGGAAAAAAAATCAAAGGAATCAATAATTCCAGTTCATCTTGTGCCAGTGAGAGATTGATGTTACTGCCTCCCTTCTCAAGGAAATGAACCACAGGTGCAAACACAGACAGCAATTTCCATGACTTAAACTTATCAAAAATAGTTATTCAACAGTGCTACTGCAGAAATGTGTTGATTTATTTTCCATCAAAAGTAAAAAAAATATTCTAAAAACTTCATTTTTTTAAGAAGGAAAGACACAAAAATTTTACTGTATCCAGTGCTGTGATTATTGATGAATTATCTACTATGCAATAAAGATATGTAAGAAGCGGATTAGGGATAAACGTAAAAGCTGCTGTATGGAGGTCTGTGTTTGGTCCTGTTGAATGGTCTTTATCAGTAAAAATCCACTACCACATGGGTCTTTCCAAAATATTTTCCACCCTCCAAACAGAGAAAACTTAATTTTAGTAAATCCATTTCACAGTGTAAAAGCCTAAAGGAATCTGCTGAGACAGTCTTCCTAAATTATTTTTATTTAAATTCAAACTTCAGAGTCAATAACCAAATAAATGTGAAAAACAACTATTGGAAATTTTCCCCTCATGAAAGAAATCCACATGCTCCCCAGTATGAGGCAGTTCCCTTTCCTGGGCTCCAAGGCAGAAGGGGCAATCCCCATCTCTCTCCCAGCAGCAGCTCCCTCCACGCTCAAATTGCTGTGCCCCTCTGGGATGAGCAGAGCAGGGCTGTGCTCTGGCCCCAGGAGTGAGGCACGGACGTCTCTCAATCTGCCTGTAAGAAGATGAGCAGCTGGAAAAGCTAATTAGCAGCAGGCTCCTATGGGCAATAAAAGACTCTCTAACGTGCACTTCACAAGGGAGAGAGAAAAGCTGCAGGAATTATCCTCATACTTTAAGCACACTGATGAGAGACTGACAATTCTCTCGTACACATTGGCATTTTTTTTCTCCTTCGCTTTCCTATCTCTTTTGTCAGCTAGGAGCAAACATGCTTTTAAATAGGGATCATGAGTATTTTCTTTTCAGTTCCCTTCAGCTGACCAGAGAATGACTGAAAACACCTGAAAGCCTTCTTCTTCAGCAGATGTATATTTAAAGTTTGAACACCATACCATCTTCTTCTTTGAAGCATTTTTAAAATGAAGAGCACTGACCCAAACATTTTTCCATTTAAATAATACAGTTTTTCCAAACACCAGCATTTGATAGATAATGTTTTAGCTCAAGGGCCACTTTTGTTTTTATATTCCAATTATCTCAATGGTACAAGCATCTGAAGTAGTTATACCAAATAACCCAAACAGCAGCTGGCATTCCCTACCAGAATACCTTTTAACTAGCAACCTGGAGTAAAATCCAGAAGCATGTTTAGCAGCAAAGTGCAATAAAAAAGAATAGGTAGAGAACAAATGTACAGATGATGTTTCAAACCAACGAGTCCTGCTTTAAAATCCTATTTTGTGCTGGGTGTCTCCAACAAATAAAATCTGTCTTCAGCATAAAAACTAAACATTTCCCAATCAGAAGCCCCTCACTTCATAACAAGGCTTTTCAAACATCCAGAATTTGCCAATGGTTGAGTAGAAATATTGTGCTAGAGCTATTAACAGTAATTCCTAAATAATTATCTGAAAGGAATGTAAGTAGTTTCAGTTTAGATTACCATCTTGCTCTGCTCACCATTTTAGACCTAAAATGCAGCTATAATATACAAAGCACCTTATTTGTACAGGCATTAAATTAAAATATAATTATGATATAACAATAACCAAAAATATGTCTTCCATCTTTAGCAAGTTAAACAGTTTAAAAAAAGGACAAAACTATCTTAAAGTTACAATAAAATTCCACCCTCAATTATTTAATTACACCTGATATTTCAGTACATATCTAGATTTCACCATCTTTCTATATGCTTAAAAGGAGATTAATATGGTTCTCAGCTCCACCATGAAATAACTTCCTTTTAAAATAATTTCGAATTGTGATGCCTTAAGCAGGAAGTGCGGCTGGATGGATCTGAACATTGAAATTCCATTTATTTTACTACCTACTCCTCCATCACCAATAAGACAGGCTCATCAAGGATTAAGGACACAGTATTCTATATTACTTTATCCTTCTATTCTTCCTCTTTGCTCTGCATTTCTGCAGTTAGCAGAAATGGCTTTAAAATATGAATACGTGATTTCTTAAGTTCCTCTTCTACATCCCTTTAACAAATCACACTGGTATATGCAACCATTAGACTGTGATTACATGTTTGATAACCTCCTCCCAGGAAAGACCTCGTGCCTTAGAGTTTTGGCTGACAAAGACTGTAATCAGTGTCAGATCTCCTTTTAATTTCTATTTTCACCTCACACCTCACTAATATATATTAGATATTATTGTGCTGAAGTACATACTCCTAACAGGACAAATAGGATTGCTCCCTGTCACCAACTGCTCCAGGTTTTCATACTTACTAGCACTGAGAAAGATAATCAGAACATAATTCTGCATATATTTTGATTTTCTTTTCGAAACAATACTGAGGCAGAGAGGGGGCATTTTATGTTCTGGTTCCTACTGAAATTATGAATATTTAAATTTAGCCAACATTTACCATATTGTCCATCAAGAGATTTCTCTAAGACTACTGGTTATAATCACAGCTCTTATGAGTGCTGCCAACATACATGCAGATGTGAATATTTTCTTGATTCTGCTACTTTACTGAATCGTTTACTCCTTCTACTATTGTTTTTTTACATGGTCAATATGAGAACCATAATCCTACATATAATCTTCACCTATTGATCTGATGACTTGGTAAGAGAAATACCACTTTCTCTTCTAATTACTGCTGTGTTAAGCATGAATTTTCAATGCAGACCCTTGTAGAAAGGTTTCAAATAATCATTTCAGCAATAAAACCTTCTACCAGTACTTTCTGCATGACAAAACAAGCCACGTCTGGCCATGGACAACAGTGCTCTTAATTCCTGAAAGATTGCTCTGGGGCTAATCTTTCTGTGGTAACAGGAAAGGTCTGTAATGCTGTTTCCCATGATGTACTGAAAACAGATTCTCAGTCTTCAAATGTGTAAATACACACATACATTCTTTTTGCATTAGTAAAGAAGTCACAGGAACTTGTACAATTGTATCTCTCATGATGCAAAACAATGCATCATTGAACAATGAACATTGAACAATGCAATAAACTTACATGTCTGTCTTTATCTACAAGGGGGAAAAGTAACATGGTATTTTTATAAAAATCTAATGTTTTTACAAACAAAAAGCATTCTAATAATTTTAAGAGTCTCATCTGCTATGCATTAGACAACAGGCAGCCCTGCATGAGTGCAAAGCTGACCAGAATACTCTTGAGGCTGTGACAGACACTGGCATGTCCCCTGTTGGACATAAACCAATCTGTTGTCTCAGAATCCAGCTAATGAACTCCCATGAATTTATTTTTTCTAACCAGTGGAATCTAGTTAGCATCCAGGCTTGAATGCCAAGGTCATTAGGCACACTCCTGAAGCTGGGAAAGAGGGTTTGACTGCCTGCCTGACCCACCTCCTCTCACTGCACAGGCACTTTTCCCCCAAACAGGTTTCCAAGACACATTTAAACCCCTCAGTGAACAAGCAGATATGAGCAACAGGCACAAAGTGAAACACAACATTACTGAGCATCTGTAAACATGCCATTAATTTTACATGGAAGGAATATGCTTAGGAGAGTGGTGGCTAGAGGAAAATAGAGCTTCCCAAAGACAGAGATCTGCATTCTCGCATTTGCACTGACTGCCCTTATAGAGAGGGGAGAGCTTCTACATTGAGAAAAGCAGGATTCTCCATGAAACATTAAACTCCCCTGGCAGGGAGATGTTCCTCTAACAAAGTTAATAAAAATGGCTGAAAAGAGCAAATCGCTCAGCTCCTCTCTCTTTATAGATTTCTGCTCCAAATCGTTCTCCTTCGGGGACTGTGGAAACTTGCCAGCTAATTGTGTGGACAGGATGGCTTCTAGGCTTGTTTCTGATCTGACGATGATGTTATTATTTCTTCATAATTGTTTACTGTGTAAAATCAACATTATTCTCTCCAGAGGAAGATTGCTCAGAGTTGCTCATGAGAGTGTTTTAGCTCAGTTTTAGCCTGCTGTCGTCTTGACAACATACTCATGTCAAGGTTAATGTCACATCAAGGCACTGTAAGTACCTCCTTCCCTTGCAGTTATTCTTTCAACTGTAAGGGTAGTAATGCAATTAAAAGTTTCTTCATTCTTGGCTGACCTTTAGGAGTATTGCAATTACACACAGAGAAATTTCAAGAGAGAAATTTCTCTGAGTACTGTGGGAGTAATTGTAATTGTAATTGTGGGGGAAAACCCCAGATTTTGGGTTGTGTTCAGAAAGCACAGCACTGAAAGCAATCACCTCTACATTTTGTCCGGGCTGAGAGAGGGACTCTGCCCATGACCTCTGTTGTGTCACCCGAGCTTCATATTGGAACCTTCCCATTATATCCCCATCAGTACAAGTGAGATAATGCTTTTTATTAAGTTCATGGGGATAATTCAATATTCATGAAGAACAGAACTGCAAGGCTTTCTGTGCTACTGCTAAGTGCAAAACTTCCCTAAATCTTGGAAAACAGAGTCCAAATGCAGAGCTGTGAGACCACACTGAAAGAAAAGATATAGCTCTTCTTCTTTTACTACAAAATAAATAATTAAAGAATATTCTTGCTTACTCTCTTGGATCCATCCTTTATGTGTCCCTGGGCAGAGCTGGAGGCAGTAAGATTTGCATGTCAACAGCTATTTTGCACACTGGTTCAGAAATACCAAAGGCAGCAAAGCACCTGCCTGTACAGGTGCCCTGGGCAAGATGCTTCTCTGTGTTATTCTAATACCAGTCACACTTAATGTAGCTGATGAAATAATGAAAAATACATCTCTACTGCTTGTGGTACATGCATGATCTTACAGGCACTCCATTGCACATCACCCAGGCTGCTTAAGCTCTGACTTGGACTCGGTCAGATTTATTCTTGCGCAGTCTCTCTCTCTCTCCCCCAGGGTCCCTGCCAGCCACTGATTTCCCAACATCCAACAGAACCCAAATGCTATATTCTTCTTGAAAAATATGTGGATGCTTTAATTGTCTCCCTGGGTTTCCATGACAACCACAGCAACATAAACAGCCTTGCTGGCAGCCACAGGAGACTGAAATCTGCTCTCTTCCCTCTCCTCCCCAAAACTTCTCAATGTAGAACATACCGTAACCAAAAAAATGCAATTAACAATGGAGGTGGTATCTAGTACACCTGGCTGGCACTGGAGAAATGTCTTGGAAATAAAATGCATTATGGTATTTTATGCAAACAGTCAAAGCATTGCCAGCTACATCCGTGTTATCTAAGTACCTTGGGACCAACACTGAAAAACAGTGAAAAACTATAAATGCATAAACAGAAGTTTTCTATGTCAGTCTGCATGGCTGCAGAGATCTTAAAAAAATATATGACAAGACCTTCTCTGTTAGTGCTTCTGAGCACCTCTCACCTAGGTGGTAGGTTACACATCAGGAATAGAAAAGCCCCTCAGTAAATGTCAGGAGAGTTGGAGTTCAGATGGCTGCAGCTCCCAGCTTTCCAGCAGGAAAATCATAAACAAGATGTGATCACAGCAGCAGTAAAATGCTCTGCACGGACTGTCAGCCTGAATCCAGGAGACGCTGTTTCTCTAACTCCTGCATCAGCATCATGAGAGCTGCTGTTTCTCCTAATGCTCAGACATCTGAGGTCCAACAAGTCCCAAACAAACAGCTCAGATCTTTCTTCTCTCCTTAGCAAAATTAATGGCAAAACAGATTTTCCATGAGCCAACTGTAACCCTGGAGGTTTTAAGCCATTTAAACTCATTCATCTAATACTGGATGGCATGAAACCATCAGGATACACAGGAGTTACAAAGGAGGCCGCTGATAATTATGGCTATCAGCTGTCCATAGCTCACAAAATCATCTTTCAAATTATTATTCTACTTTCTGATCACTATAATGCTGTGTATTTTTAAAGTAATTGCCCCTGTATGACTAGTTTGTGACGAAGTGACTTTGTGAAAGAAAGGCCTGCAATTTCCTTCACCAGTGCTATTGGCTTGTCTCAGGCACTTGTTCTCCCTATGCTGCCGGGGAGATAAAGATGCCTCTGGCCGCTCTGAGACACAGCTGGGGATGTAACTACGCTGTTTTCCCTGCAGCGATCTTCCCTCGGCAAGGAAATCCTCTGGCTTTGTGCGACTGATTTTGCTGTAAGGCAGACTCAGGATTTGAGCAAACAGAACTGGGGGACGGTATGTGAATGTGAGCCCTTGGAAACAAAAATCTATGGGGATTCCCCCGGGCAAGTAAGCAGAAATACATGTATCTGTGAGGAGGAGGAGCAGAAGGAAAAGAAGGCAAAATGCTTCCCTCTTCCACAGGGCTTGGAAGGCACAGAAGGCACCACCTGACATTTCACAGCTTGAAGGATCAGCTTTTTGAAAACTGCCTGATTACACAGACCAGGTGGAAGCAAGACAGAAGTTAATGAAATAAACACTAGAAGCAGTGATGAATATTTAGAAAAAGAAATGTGGGTATTTTATTTGTTTTCCAGCTTAAGGGAGGACTTTCACAACAGTGGCTACCAATGTAACATACAATAAATTGTTTCATTTCCTCTTGAAGGATTTTAAGCAGGGTCTTCATGCCAGGAATTCTTGTTCATGGAAAGACTGCATTTTGCAATATGATATGGAAATATTTCTTCTTCCCTATCTAATTTACTCCAACAGTCTATACAGCAAAGAATGTATGTGAGACTGAATCATGAATATGAAAAAATTTCTTATGCCTGCATTTATCACACTAAACAATACCACTGGCTAATGAAATAAAGTTTATCTATCAACTATTCCTAAAAACTTTTTGTTTGCATGTACGTCTTTCTGCGTTCCAGTGTGAGTCTGCTAATTGCAGATAAGTTACTTAAAACTACAGCATATAGGAAATGGATGTTGACTTGGAATATAAAGAGACATCTGTTACCTCACAAATATGAGAGTCCACATGCTGCAGATCACATCAGGGTATCAGACAACATGCAAGGTATTTTCCATAGTGTGACATTGAAGTTAGTCACAGAACAAGCAGGTCAGATGAGATTTTGTGGTTTTCACAGTTATTTATTAACTGTAATAGCCCCAAAATGATCACAGTGCTTTAAAATTAGGATTACAAAAAATATAAGATTCTCTTTTTTGCACCTGGAAATAATTACTAGGCCTAATGGTACAGAAATCAAAATGAGGGCAATTTTAGAGTAATTTTAAATTAATGATTCTACAATTAGTAGATATTTTCATACTTTTCAACCTCTGTCCAATATGACTCAGTGCCATTAAGACAGTTGGGTTTAAATTCTGAGAAATATCTATGAAAGTTAAAAAAAAAAAGGCCCGAACCACCACACAAACCTTTGCCTATTCCCAAAGTATGTCCCTGGTGTGTGGGTGGCTGAGATGAATTATGTTGAGGTGGTTTTATCAGAAGTAATTACATAATTCCCTTGTGGCTCTGAACCATTCTAAACCCTGATCCAAGCCCTAATCATTACTAAAGTATTCATAAAGCCTCTACAAGACAATGTTCTAACTCACAAAGCTATTCCTTTGGAATAGTTAGAACTTCAGAAAACTTGAAGGTTGCTGTGACTTCACAGAAAATTTTGTGTTGCTTAAGAAAGAGGTTTGATATATTTTGCAGTTGCACCTATGAATACAGACATTTTTACACTCAAGTGCAGCATATGGCATGACACCTCTTTCAGGCAGAGAACCACAGAAATCTGGGGCCAAACCCCATGCTTTTGACAACTTGAACTTTTCAGATTTTGCTAATTTTAGTTTATTCAGCTGAGATAATTGTTTCTTTGGTAGGCCAGTATTAAAGGTGTGGTTTAATTAATGCATTTAAAAAGAAAATTAATTCAGAGGGCTTTAAGTATATAACTAGGGAATATGCCACTTCAAATGAATGAAAAACATTAAGGAAAGGTAATTTTCCTCATTTCTAGTGTACTTTTGCCATGCTTCCTAAGTGACAGAGTACACCGAAAGGGCTGCACACATCAGGGTCAAGGCTTTGGTTTACTGTTAAGAAGTAATTACTCATTTTTGACAATGCCAAGTTATTTTCTTCTTCATGAACATCTCAAGAATTTAACACTTTTTGTAAAAGCAAAATTGTTCTCAATATCATAAAATACATTCTCTGTAGAGCACAAGGTTAAAAAATATTGACAAGCGACATACCTGCCCCAAGCTGCTTTCATTGTAGAATCTTTATCAACAGGAATGCATGAGGACTCAACAACACTTGAGTTACTCAATTTGTAGCAGAGACCACAGTCTGGATCTAACATACATCCATTGCAATAACTGAAAGAGAAAAAAATAAATACTTAAGCAACACTTCATTCATTTGTGGATATCAAAACCAACAGCATCTCCTAATAAGTCTTGGAATGCACATAGTTGAGTTGTCAGTGTTGGAGACAAGACAAGTTCTCTATAAAGTATCACATATTGCTTTCACCCTCTTATGCAACATATTTTGGTAGTCTACCTGCATCTACCCCGTAGATGATCTGGTTGCATCTACCCTGATAACTGATCTGGTTGCAGGAGAATTCATTCATAGAATAAATTTTAATTGAAAAGACACAGATTGGAGATGAAGAAAAAGAATCATAACAGAATCATAGAATGGTTTGAGATGAAAGGGACCTTAAAGATCATCTAGTTCCTATTAGTCTCCTGCCATGGGCAGGGACACTTCCCACTAGACCAGGTTGCTCAGAGCCTGATCTAACCTGGCCTTGAACAGTTCCAGAGATGGCTCATCCAAAAGTTCTCTGGGCAACTGCTTCAGTGATACCCTAACAATTAAAGGGTTTCTTCCTAATACTTACTCTAAACACTATTTCAGTTTGAAGTCATTCCCCCTTGTCCTATCATACATCATACCTAATAATTAAACTAGAATTTGGGCATCAATGGATGTGAGTCAGCCAAAGATCATAATACCACGTGTTTCCATGAGCAAACTCGGCACCTGAATTTCCTCGAAATTTGATAGAAGTAGTCATTATGTTAATGGAGGCAATTCACATACAGGCATCTAGTACCCAAAAATACCCCATCTGCCCCTCACCTGTCACTGCAGCGTGCAGTGCTCTTGCAGATTATTTCCAGTACAAGTGCATCACACTTGCCAGCTCTGTACGGATGTCTCTGATTCCTTGGGAGTCTCAATAAGCACAAGGTGCTAACATTCAGGCAGTTCCCTCAGTGCCATTCTGTTAGTTGTTCAGGTGACTAGACAGCAAAACTGCTCTCTAGATACCACTGGCTGCACTGACCACATCCCCACTGACTCTACTACCAGCCGAGACACCAAGGGCTCTACAGATACTTCACTGAGGAGTCAGTCTAAAATCTGTCTCTGAAATCTGACTGATGGGGATGTAAGTATGTGAGCTACAATGGCATTCCAAAGTTCCCCACGAAGGGCAAGTGACTTGAAAGCTGCTGGCACAAAGCCTTGCAAACACTCACTCATTGCTCCTGTGATTAAACTACACAGGCATTTATCTTGCCTGGAAGCCGTTTTAGATTCAGACACACATTTTCACCAGTAAAGCCCCTGATACATCTAAGGGATAACTTTAGGTGGCAAAAATTAAAATCATTAGCAACTGTAAAACATAAAGTAAGTCTGGAAATTTGAAAATTAAATTCAACCTTGAAATGCAATATCTGGAAACATATAATTAAGGTGTCCAAAGCAGCTTTAACATACACTCCTGTAACAACAAAATCAAGAAAATTATCTTTTCTGATTATGTATCTTTATCACAACAAGGACTTTGTGAATTAAAGAATATACTGCCTAAACTACTTAATCATTATGAGAAAATTAAAAGTAGCTGTAATTACAAAGTCTCAAGAAACTAAAACAGTAAAGCAGATTATATGGATATAAAAAATCTGAAAGTAATGCTTAAAATCTAGTTATTCAAACACTTTGTATTATAATGCTTCTAAAATAATTATATGGTCAACTTACATGGCAGATGGCTGAAAAAAAAGAGCTTGTATTGTGTTAAGAAAATGTATTCATTTGGATTTTCCTACTTCTCCCAAGTTTCAGAGAAATGTGCTCTTTGCTATTGTGTTCTTTCTAAATTATTGAATTACTGCAGAATTTCTGTGTTGTCCACATTTAGAATACAAATCTATTTTAAACACATCTTCCTCTGCTTAACTGATTGGTCACATTCCAGTCTAAACAGTTTGTGGTTTTTTAGTTAGGAAAGCTGCATTAAATCTGCTCTTGATTGAGATGAGGACCGCAGAAAATATTTTTACAATGGAGATGAAGCAAAACTTTCAGATAAAAGTCAATCATTTCATCTATCTGTAGTAATCATTTCTTCTCTTGCAAAAATAAATGAGAAAATTGTAAATCTACAATTAGCAGCTTTAAAAGAAAAGAACAATGCCACTATAACAGTAGTTGCATGAGATTTAGTTGCATTTTGTTACATTGATATTAGCACATCAATGGCAATAACCAAAAGAGTTTACAGGAACAGAAGACTGTAAGGGAATGAAAACATTTTTATAAATCACAAATGCATTCAACTATGGAATAATGATACAAAAATAGTATAAAATAATGATATTTCTTATATTGAAAAGAATCTCATGATATCAAACAGGATTGTGACATACGATTTTCAAACTATTGAACATTTTCCACTGAAATGATGTTATCAAAGTGTCTGTAAACAACATGAATTTCTAAAAAGACACAGTGATTAGTGTCATCTTTATGGTGCTGCCAGCAGAGGACAGGACACGCACTGGACACCTCCTGGTTTCCCTCAGTGTCCTCACAAGAATCAATGCAGAGATGAACAGCAAAGCTGAATTTGCACTCTCTGTTCCATCCTGCTGGGTAACTCCATGTAACCTCATGTAGTGCTGGGTATCAGTAACAGGTCAAGTGGGAAGCACAAGATATCTTATTTATTCCTCCCTCCCAGCCAGAAAAAAAAAAAAAGAGAGATTTGAGTATTGATTCCAGTGTCTGTCTACATGGCTGCTAGTTCAGCTGATCCTCTGGCTTTATTGGAGATTGTAGAAAAAATTAGGTTGGAAAGGACCTTTAACACCATCAAATCCAACTGGTCTTCCTGTTGGCATTCAACATAATAAAAGCTGCTGGATTTCATGTCTTCCCAAATGTCAGAGGTTATACAGAGTTACTCAAAAAAATTTAAATAACATAAAATTATTATTTTCCATGTCTTTTCTGAAATTTGTCTTTCAGATTGAACAGTTAAATAACAGCTCTTTATAAACCCTTTAGATTTGGGTTAGGATTTCCTGTCATTACCTATATAGTGAGTTCATACAATCAGACTCAGACTTCAGATTTTAGAGACAAGACTAATTTATGCCAGAAGAAACACAGAAATCAAACACACAAGACCTAAAGCCATTTCAAACCTAACTCCTAGCAGACTAACAGTAGGCAGCTGCTATTCAGAACATTTAGCATTCTTCTGTGTCCTGTTTTATCACTGATATAAAATTTTATGTTGTCTTTGATGAGGTACATGGACATCGCTTTTTCCAGGATGATGACCGATGTTTTTTCCTCCAAACCCTTAGCATATATACATTACAATTGTTTCATAACACAATACAGAAACCTCTATCAATTACTAAGTCTAATTATAACAGAAGATGCAGCATGAAATAACCAAGGAAGCTTTTCTTTTCAAAGAATAGTTAAAAAACAATCAAAGACACTATGTGCTGAGGCTGCTTACTCTAGAAATAAAATATATAGTAGTTTCAGGTTTATGCTCTTCTTCCCTCTGGCCCCATTATTATTTGCTAAATTATTTAAACAATTTGAAATTGAGCACATATTCTGACATACATGCTCCTAGTGATATAAATAATATAGTATATAGAATATACCAGGAAAGGAAATGCAGAATTTAATACCTGCTGACATGAAACTATCTCCTACAGAGCTCAGTCCTGTCCTCAGAAGTACCTTATCAGTCCTATCAATATATATATTTTGAAATACATGTCAGAGGATCAATCTTTAAAAATATTGGTAATTCTTCAAATCTACACCAGAGATCAGTTACGGCCCTGAAAGCTCTAGATAAAAACACTCTCGGATGTCTAGGTAGGAAAGGAAATTTGCATCCAATTATAAAACAGGAGATATGCTTCCTCTAATTATCATGAGATATTTATTCTAAGTTTATGAGCTAGTGTCTTGAAAACAAGCTCATCTGTGAAAAGCCAGTTCAAAATTCCCAGGCAGGATGGTTGTCTGTAAGACTGACAATTCAAGATTGAAATACCTGAGAGAGATTATTTGATTTTGATGAAACCAGGCAGCATTACAGCAGAAAGGTTTTACAATGAGCCTGTTTCACTCCCTGCTTGCCAGCTGGGCTCCTAGGCAACCCAACGAGACGAAAAGTGCCTAGACTTCGGATACTTCAGACTATGAGACAGAATAACAACAACCAGGGCTCTCAGGTTCCAGAAGTCTAAAAATGCCCAGCTTCTTTGCAGATCAGTGGCAGGAACTCAGCAGAACAAAGTAGCCTGGCCTCTCAGTTTATGGGGAACTGCCATGGAATGGGATTTCTGGATTCCTGTTTAAACATCACAGCATGGAGGAGCTGTCTGTTAGCAGAGTAGATATCCCCAACCCTGTGATTCCTCACTGATTCTGACAACACACTCAACACATGTCCCCTTCATCCAACCACACAGGAATAACTGATATCTAGAAAGACTGGCAGCACCAATTTTGAGGTCCTTTGATAGCAATTTCTTGCCAGCCTGAGGAGCAGCAACTTTCAGAACTCTCTGCTCTGGATCAGTCTGCCCAATAACTGTTTCTGAGGCTGGAGGTTAATCACAAAGGCCACGATGCCATCCTCTCTCACAGAGATCCTACTCTGTATGGATGAATTACCAATTGACTAGCTGTATCTTTCTTGATACCAAAATCACTGTTTTCTTTCCTCCTAGCAGTGCAGTTTACTACACTCTAATGCAATCTCTAAAAATATTGAGTAAAATCTCTGACCTACCAAAGTGGCTCTCCAGGTGCTGATGTAAGGTTCATAACCCCCCCTTTCTTAGAATACTCTATACTTATGTTTGTTTCATCATTACATTTTGCACTTGAAATTTGCAAAATGACCTTGTAAGTAATGACTCTCCTACAATTCTCAGCAGTCTTGTAATCTGAGCTGCAAGTTTTGCCTTGCCCCTTTTTGTTGTGATGTAGCACTGAAAGGCCTATGCCTTTGCTCTGCAAGCACCATTTCTCTTTTTCTCACACTATTTTGACTTCTTCAAGCCGAACCTCAATTGAAAAAAATTCAACAATTTTCATTGCCACATTTTCAAGGACTTTCAACTTTGCTTTCCATATTCTGTAATGCAATTACAAAATGTATCAATATGTTCCTATTGTCCAGCTACAGAAATGCAATCTGAACCTGATAATGTGTTCTAGACTGTGTAGCTGTACAGAACGTAGTGCCTGATTTCATAATATTCTACTGCATGGATAGCAGAACAGCCACTCAGAGTATCAAAACATCCCCAAATACAGACTTTTTTTGTGGACAGACTCCGCTCCTTTTGGATTCATCATTCACGCTGAGTACATGCTGCAGAATTAGCCTGAGTACATGAAGAAGGCTTTTTATGGGAAAATCTGATAGATCTGCTACATGCAAGTTGGATCTGATGATCCTTATGGGTCCCTTCCAACCTGAGATATTACATGCATTTTGCTCATGTCCTGTCCTGTCCACAGAGTAAATTCCACTGTTGTGTGCTTTTTTAACCCACTGCTCCTGCTCAGTATAATGCAAATATTCATATTCGTGAAGTCAGTTTTTCTCCCAGAACTGCAGGAACAATAAAAACTGTCTCAGGCAGGAAAGGCTCAATGTAGGGACAGGAGGGTCTTGCAGCACCTACTGAGGATTAGCACATCCCACCCAGAGAGAATGTAAGCTGCAAATCATTGCAGGCCAGAAGGAATTTCCCTTTGACTCTGCTACTTTTTCCTATTTCCAGCTTGCTGTTTTCCACACTGCAAGTATGATCCTAGGCCAGGTGGATCCTTCATCCTACCTTCAGGTTACTCTTTGCTCTCAAGGTTGGCTACATACACAGTCTCTGCCTGCCTTAGCATGCAGTGTAGTTGCTTTCCATCTCCTTACAGAACAACAAGCTGGGATCAAGCCTGCCTTGCTTCTGTTCTTGTATTCTGTCTACAAGACAGTGTCTCTTCCTGTAGCCTCGACCAAAAGAAAATGGCCAAGGCAGCTGAGCTGAGTCCCACTGGTCAGGCCAGGCCCACTCAGCTGGACTCACCAAGGGACATGGGCAACTGATGAGTCCAAAGAGCCAAGATGTTGAGTTCAACAAAAAAAAAAATCGAACCAAGGACTTTTGGACAAATACTGCAGTATTTGCACTTATTAATTAACTCTTATTATTAAGAGTACTTATTAGCTCTGTTGACATGTTAGGATATTGATACTTTCAGCCAGTTATACAAATAAGGATCTTAGGATTTTTTTGACAAATACCTTACTTAATTTTCATACACAAACTGACCTCAGTTTGGTAGCAGGACCATGTTTAAAACAGCCTGATGCTTGTGCCTGAGGGCTTGTGCTGTTTGCACAGGCTTCACTGCACCTCAGGCGTGAAATCAAACATTCTTTATACTTCTGATGGTTCCTGTCTTGCTTCTAGAAGTGAAGCACTAAGTTCAGGTTACATATAAATGGATAAGAATATAGGGGATGCTTTAAGCAGCTAAAACATGTGCTAATGGCAGGTAACACTTCCAGCTGTTGTACCTGGGACATAGGAAACACAATAATTTACAAAGAATGAGAAAAATCCACTTGGACTTCAAGAGCACTTTCCTGCTACTATAATAGACCAAGCGACAGAAGTTTATTTGCTGAGTTCTACCAACTCTCTGTTAGGTAACACATTTAGTGGTGTCCATAAGGAAAAGCTGTAATTTATAATCCCAGTGCTTGGATGCTAATTGCAGTTCTGTAATTATACCACACAGATACTCCCAACAGATCTAGATCACAGTTATGTTCAAGTATAACTGTAAAAGTTTCTAGCTCTTTACCCCAGGATCAGGATTGGCAAGCATGAGCGATGGGTTTTGTGTTCAAACCTAGGATGCTTATTTTTCTTATCTATATTACATTTTTACAGCCCTTTCTCATCTTCAAATCAGGCTCCTCCTCCACCTATTCCACTTAGATGATTCTTTGGTGTCCTCCCTAAAGTTCCAGACCAGCCCTAAATCTTTACCCTTCCTGATATGCCACCCACATATAAATACATTAGCTTTCTTATAACATTCCATAAACCTTCTCAAAGGCTCCCATTCCTCAGCTATGCAACATAATGGAAACAACCTCATAGAAATTGTTTTCAGTCTCTTGGTGTTTGCTACTTCTGCTTTAGACATGTTGAGGATCCTTAGATCATCAAGGCTATCCCACTACTGCTGTGGGACTGTGCTGAAATTCTGACATCACATGAGAAGTGTCCTGATCTATTTATAGGTATCAGTTGCCTCTTGTCTTCGATGATCTTTCTTTTCTGAATTTATAGAGCCTCCAACTACAGAGCTGCTTGATTTATTCCTGGAACTGAGCAACACAGACAACAAAGAAGAGAAATAACTGACTTACACATGCCTTTATTTTGGACAGAATGGCTATCTCTCCAGCATAATTTGTTTTCAAAACTAGTTTTTCAAAGAGACCCTACATGTAGATACTATATTCCCAGCTTCCAGGCAGATCAGATAGAAGCCCCGTTCAAACTTGATTAAAATCATTCTTGTGTGACAAAAACCTGCAGACCACATAAAGTGTAACACCATCAATTTGGAAAATTTAAAAAAATCATTCCCTTTGCTGTTTTGTTAAATAGCAAAGTCATAGAAGTACTAGCATTGATGTGAAGTGTTAATGGGTTACTACTATATGAATAACACCTTGTTTCCTCACGAATGCAGAGCTTGAGTCAAAGTATGTGGAAAACTTAACAATGGTTACAGGAACTGCATTGCACTCGGACATCATAGTTGAGCTAAGTTACTTTACAGATCTTTGTGTTTAAATTGATGAGAGGAGTCTTTTCTCATTCACTTTAAAGATGCTTACTACATGGACGGACATATTCCTTCCTATCCCTTATAATTTAAAATAAAATTACAAATTTTGATTGATAGGACCAACATGCCAGCACAGGGAAAATCATTACCGAGCAATATATCACTGTATTATTAATAAATTTCAAGACTATGTTGAGGTCTTTTCACAGTTCTGCAACATAAACTATCAGCATTTTAACTATACTTCATAAGAGCTGGCAAAAGCATTCTTAGACATGTTTATCTCTTTATATATTCATAATTTTCTGACCTCAATGGCCAAAACACATTACTATATTTATTATTGCAATTCTCAGTTATCAGAAATTACCAGTAGCTCAGGCACTTTGACATTAGAAAGAGAAAATGAGAATCATATTTTAACAAATACTGGTTCTGTGATACAGTGACATTATGAAAAATAGCAGTGCCTAGTTTGCTGATAAATTAGATTGTCAATGAGTTCTCAATAAAATAAAGTACAATATCTAATACACCTACTACATGTATCCTAAGGCTTTTAAATACAATTAAACTAGCTTCAGTCACTAGATTTGCTGAGTTTTTCAGGACTGATCACAATTACATACTTCTGCTATACTCATAAAGAAAAGATATATTTCTGTCCATCTTACTTGTCCATTATCTTACTAAACAGCTATGTGCAAGTACTAAATATTGTTGCCTTCATCTCGGTGGTGTGTATTTGCACAATGAGCTAAGGATCATGAACCACGTGAGGGTGACTAATGCAAAAATGAACAACACAATCCTTGTGTGCCCAGCACAGCTGGCACCGCCTGTATTATTTTAATCAGTCTGAAGACAATCTGTTCAGGAAGGATTCCGAGAAACTTTGTGTGCACAGGTATCATTTCCCTAAGATATTGACCTAAGCTTAACACAATATTTACCATTTTCATATAGTAACTCACATGAAAAATACTGCTTAGGCAGAACAGCTTTGCATTATGTCTTCTAGAGCAGACCAAGTTTCCAGAAGTGCAGAGACACACGAATGGAGACTAAAGGAGCAAGAATACAAGGCAGCAGGACCACAGTCATTTTACAGAAATGGTTCAGTGTCCCAAACAGTCACATCATCGATTCTTTAAAGATTGGGAAAAGGTGGGAGGATAGCTAACGAAAGTGCCCCAACCTAAACCTCCTTCCAGAATCAGGCAAGTTCCCAGTAAAAATGGAAACATTTACAGAGTTTTGGTAGTTAGAATAATAATAGGAATGGATAGCTAATCTTTTCACTTCTAAGGTGATAAATTTTGGAATGGTGTTGCTTTGTATTCTTAAATCTACCTTTGAGATTTCTGTGGCCTTGATGATAAGTACAATCACAGCTGCTGAGGAGATTAAGATCAAATAAAACAGGTGGTCACACTGCAAATATCTAATCTTCTAGAGCTGAGTGTGAAAATGAAATTTGATTAATGGACAGTACAGAGAGGAGCATTCATCCTGCCTCTTCTCAGTGAGATACACACCCACTTCCAGCTGTAAGGAGGCAAAACAAATCAGTGTTTGGAGCGCCCTGCTGAACTTGCGGTATTTCCACTATTCAATTTTTTTTTCACAAATTAATGAATAATTTTTTTGGCTGTTCAACTACAATATTGTGCACCTCTTCAATATGATAAGACTTTATTTGGTTTATTTTATGCACAGCATATCTTGTTTTTATGTACAGGTACCTTGTAACTCCATTGGCATGGCACAGCTCTTTGAGAACACAGTACTCAAGCCTTATGTCCTTTTTTGAATTAGGACACTGACCATGCTCTTTATTTGCTAGTCTTTCTATCTTCATCGTTATTCTAGCAGTAAGAATTAGTCTGTGCAGAGGAATATGGATCTGAAGGAACAACAAGCAAACAGACTGTTTGTAGTAGCTCTAAGGGTTCCTTAATGGACACCCACACTTACTTTAACCCAATGGATTTACAAACATAAAAAGAATTTTTACTCTGCACAGTATCACTGAAACTTCTGTCAGCAAAATAAATTCTACTGACATTTGCATAACTCGTAAATACATTTTGACACAGACAAACACAAGTTATATTTAGGAAACATCCCCACACTCTGAAATGCCCAAGCTGCAAACAGGCTTAGACTTTAAGTTTACCCCACCTCAGAGAAGCACTGTGTCCCCATAAGAGGAAGAGAACTACGATATGCATTTGTGCAGGCACATACTTAAAGGCAGTTATAGAGAGATGGCATTATTTCAGAGTTCATCTTTCAGACTTCATCTTCTGAAGTCCTGCTGCCTTTTGCTTTTCCCAAACTTTCTGAGACCTCTCGAAGATTTGAAAGATACAATGCTAAGCAATCTGAGACACCAGCAGTTTTACTAAAACAAGCTAAAATATGGGTTAAAGAGCAAGGGACCATTGCCATTAATTTACTTCCTTTTACTCTGATTGGATATTCTATTTGTCTGTACAACACTCTACAGCCCTAGACAGCAGGTATCTGTACACTAAAGCCATTATTCTTAGAGTAGCAAAGAAAATATGCAAGACTGATGTTATAAATAATAGACCTTCACTTCCAAATCCTCAGGTTTGAGAATCTTTTTTATTCAACTTTGTAACTGCCATGGGGAATACCTCCAAGGCCAAAAAGAAGAGAGGTGAGTCACAATGTAAAGCTCAGCCTTCAGCTTTTCTCTGGTTTGCAGTCCCCATCTCCTCTTCCTTCCAAGACCATACACATTATGCTGAAGTTCTAACCCAAGTGGAATGCTGAAAAAACCATCTACTTTCTCATGACAAAACCAGTATTTTATATTTCATTCAGGTTATTGACAATGTGCATAGAAAGCAGGCACACTCAGATCTTAAACAGCCACTTTTCCAAGTCAAATATAATATATGCTTGTATGCTGCACCCTTCAGAAATAATTATATTTATGATGCTGAAGGAATTCTTCCTTTGGCTCCATCTGGTTCACAGTTTGGTGATGTTTTGAGACATAAAAATGTATACAGTTTTAGGTATACAAGTGTGAAAACTATTATTAGGCATATAAATCCCTACTTTTTTGTACTAACACTCTAAGTACTGGGTGCTGTAACCTAATTCTGTGTTTTGTGGGAAAGTGCATCCATTTATTATTTTCAGCTCTCCTGGCTTTTGGGTCTCTCTACTAAAGTATAGCATAAGATTAAATTAGAAGCACCTAAAGCTTTCTCATACGTTGTTCATTACTTCCTCTTCCATTTACTTCCATCTTTCAACAAAGAGAGCTCCTTCTATTTCAAAATACTCCCAAACAAAAATATTTAAATTATTTTATTTCTCCTTTTCCAGAATCTTTGAATTTTTATCTTGCCTGC
This sequence comes from Poecile atricapillus, assembly GCF_030490865.1. Taxonomy (NCBI): domain Eukaryota; kingdom Metazoa; phylum Chordata; class Aves; order Passeriformes; family Paridae; genus Poecile; species Poecile atricapillus. Next base: position 61,907,982 of record NC_081288.1, read on the forward strand.
TTTTGCCCACTTCACATCAGAAACATAAATCACAACAGATTACAATTATTCCAATAGTTCATGAAACAGCATGCCTTTATGAGAACTATCTGCTTTAATTTTTCTTGCTTTTGCCCAGAAGCGTGCACCATGAAAGCCATGGAAATTTCCTTCCTGACTGGCTGTGAACACGAAAATTCTGCTGCATATTTTTCATTGTTTTTTAAGTGGGACTAGCCATATTTCTTGTATGTAAATTTTATATGGTTTCAGGTTACATTAACCATTAACACCTAGCTTTATTAAATAACAAATTATGAGTTCTGCAAAGGGTGCATCTCCTCTCTCCAAACATCCTTTCCAAAGAGTTAACTGAAGTACTAGGCAAATCCTTCTCACATTTTTCTTTTAATGTAATCTGATTCCAAAAGGAGAGTATCTTCCCCCTTTACCTCTTCTAATCAGACTACTCGCTGTTTTATAGACAGGCCCATCTCAAAAATTGCAAAATTATAGCTGACTCTGCAGTAGAAAAGAAGTAAAAATATAAATTTTCAATACAGGAATCATTATATCTGATAGTAACCTGTGTTGCGGTTATTTGTAACTATTTACACTCAAGGAATACCTTCCATCCTCTCCCCAGTTTTCTATAAATCTTCAGATCCTCAGAATCTTTTCCCTAAGACCTCTGGCACAAGAAAAGCCATGAACCATATTTCTAGCCAGTATTTCTACAAAACTAGAACTGTACCTCTCGTTTCTTGATATTTATCTCTACTACAAAGATGCAGATTTTGAACATAATTAAGAATTTCTTCAGCCACTGAACTATTCTTCTCTGAATAGGGAATTTTCTAGTCTGTCAGCTAAATGAACATAAGAGCACTCACATGTGAATAAACCCCACAAAATATAGAAAATTACACATACTTAAACTCCCAGAAGTAACACTATTTGAAACTATGACTGCATATTGGAAAATAGGTCAAACCCCACACATTTATTATAATTGTTTATTGGTATGCAATTATCTGAACATTACTTTTTCCCACTCAGGAAAACAACAGGCAAGGAACACATCTTCTTGAAGAGTTTACAGCTGCTATACATGACAAGCAGATGAATAACAGCAAGCACTTTTATAAATTCCTTATAAAATATTCCTGACTTTGTGTACACTGTAACTTGTAGCAGGTGTGATGTATTAGAAGAGGTATACGTGGAATTTGCCACTTAACCATCTTATTTCATCCAAGAAATTCCACAGGAATAGTCAGAGAATTTAATCAAAAAGTCTAATTTTCTCTACAAAGGGAAGTTGTGATTTTAGATTTAGCTGTATAGTTTAGTTCGTTGTACTAGGCTTTGTGAATAATTGCCCATTACTCACACTAGGTTGTAAAACTCAGTTAATTGGAAACAATCTTCAAGAAGATTGGATGAATGATCATGAATTCTCACCTGTATTTTGTGCAGGTAGAGTTTTGATGCGAAGGATCTGGTGGATTAAGTGTGATTCTTGGCGACACCTGAGCTGATAGCAAAAATCCCGAAGCTAGGATAATGAGTGCTACAGCAGTACCTAAAAATACAGATAAAGAACAATGTGACACTTTTCTCCAGAGCAAATGAAATAGTTCTCTATTGAACTGAACTCTGCTTGGGAAAGCAAGGCACCCCATCACTATGCATACAGCATTCCCTAAGGAGTTGTGATGAGAACCTAAGAAAAATACCCTTTGCTACATCCACATCATAAATTAGGATAGATATTAAAGTCAAGTGTACCAGTTTTCACATCCAGACACTAAATTAGTAGGTTGAGACTCTTTTAATCTGTGGAATTGATGACTGCTTGAACACACAGGTATTATTTTTGGTGTTGAAAATAATGTCATAAAGGTAAAATATATTAGTGGCTTTGAAATCAACATACTTCTCCCCACTCCACACCCAGACCTGGAGGCTTTTCTTTGAGACAGAAAGTAGCATCAGCTTTTTCATTGACTCTATTTCCCTTTGTGAAACTAGAGAAATTACACTTTTCATAAAAACATCATCAAAAAGTGCAACATATCTTGTTTCAAAGAGCACACATGACATCTGCTGGGAAAAAGTCCCTTCCATCTTTTTGCTTCTGTTTCCCCCAACAAATTCCAGGTGCACAAGCTGGTCAAAATGATGAGAGGAAGCTGCCGTAAACTGTGCAACAGGCCATTACTGGAACATAACTCATAGTTTTTCTATCTCATTTGCTAGACACACAATATACTGTATCATTTTAATGAAAACTGATAAACCTCACTGCTCATGGTACTACTGCAACTGCCTCAACTCAGACTTATAAAACTTTACCTCTTGCAACTTGATGACACATTGAGATATGTTTTGTATAAAAGTTTCCTAGCTGGCAAACACACCAAGTATGTGAAAACCTTTCTCAGAGATAAAAATAATATCTAAAATACTAAGATTTATGTAATAATGTTGTCTGTGAATATGCCTGTGCCGCCATGGCCAACAGGCAGGAATGGTTGGACCACACATTGACCTGAACCAAGGCAACTAAGACCTTCAACTCAGCCACAAACTGTATGAGCAGGAAGCACCTTCCCTCCATAAAATACTCCACAGTTGGCTCTCTTCCAGCTATGGCTGGCAGGTACACTAATAATCCCAGTTTTCAGGGCAGGCTGGATACTGCACTAGATGTCCTGTACTTTCAAAATGCCATAAACCAGATAGCAAGTATATTTAGACAGGGTCTATAATCTTAATTATATTCATTCTAAGTATGCTCTGTCTTTTAAGTTAACTAAATACATTAACACTCAATTCCAAAATCTCTCAAAAGTACTGAATATGTAAACTTGGAAAAGGAAGTTTAATATATTTTCATTCTGTGGACATTTTGCTATGATGAACAAAATCAAACAATAAATCTCCATCATTAGCTCAGTGGGAAAAAGGAAAAAGAAATATACTGAAGATATTTTAGAGCCTCTCTGTTACAAAAAGAGATACAAACTGTACAATGCACAAGTACCTTTCAAATAGACCATTTCTGAAGGGAAAGAAGAAAACACAAATAAAATGAATAATATACTTGTCACAATTCCTGCATGTTTTCCAACTAACAGCTTTGAAGAAATTAACTGTAGAAAAAGAGAAGAAGAAAGATAAAGAAATTATAGATAAGATAAAGAAAGATATAAAATGGATAGGAAACTAAGAAAAATCAGTAACTGTAACAGAGAACTAAAACAGTGGCTTTGGGTTTTTTTTTCAGAAATTTACTATCATTTTTCATAATGCTATCTGAAAGGTTCAATTTTTCAAAAATTTCTAATATTTTGAGAATGATAAAGACATAATTAATGAAATCTAAAATATGTCTGCCAAATGTTTTCAGAAAGCAGGAAAAGTTGCACGAGATTACAAAATTAATTTACAGTATATTGGCTTTTAATCAAAATATTAATATTACTATCTACTGATTATTCTTGTCGATTTTACCTAATAAATGTCTAATCAATTAGCCTTTATTAAAAAAGCAAAGCCCCACATCCTTGCAGCAGCAGGCAAAAGCAGTAGTTTTGTCTTCATTTTATGCAGTGGGAGACTGGGGCATACCTGGTTCCCCCAAAGACCAGAGAAGTTGCCAGTAATAACTTCATGTAAATTGTAATGTCCTTAGAAATGTAAACCAAAGTAGAGCAGTAAGATATGTCTATGCTGTGAGAAAACTCAACATGGAAAAGAAATCCATTGATAGATTTAGGACTTATCATTCTATTACACAGCTCTTTTGCTAACGAAAACACCTCATATCCACCAGTACCTAAATCAAATGTTGCATGACAAAATTCTAACTAGTACAGAGGGATGATGCACGATTTCATGACTGTCATTATTTGTATTACCCTTAAGAAGGGACTGTAGGATAAAATCACAGCAAGCATTAGATCTTGGCTCGTGACACGGCAGACAGACGGCCAGCAAGCCACAAAAAAAAGTATTTTAGTATTTTTTACTAAGCAATTACTTTGTGTCCAAATATCATTAACAAATAACCCTTTAATGCATTATGCTCCACTGTTAATTCTGTGTCCTACTGTTATATCCTCCTCTGATCCATGATAACATGCTTTGTAAGAGACATTTATATCTACATTTCAGATGTGCAGCCTTTGAATATGTTAAGCAGAGCCGAAAAGCAAAGAGCTCTGATAATATGAGAAGTCCATGTTGGTTATCACAACTATACAGCTGGGTCCAGATAAGCAATAAACTCTTCAAGGGGGCTGGCCAAACAGATTATTTGGGCCAAATAATCAGTCAGTCAATCAATCAATCAATCAATCAATCAATCAATTCTCTGTTTCAGTAGGCACTAAAGGAAAGGCAGCACCCAAGGATCAGAAGAGTCAGTGCAGGGCCTGGACAGATCCACACCACAGAAAGACAAGTCAACAGACTGTCTGGAGGCACAGAAAGACATACAGGGGATGTATTGTAACTGAACTGGAACAGACTAAAAGTAGTAATTTGAGATTTTTCTTCTTATCTTTAAAATGTGAGAAACATGCTTTGAGTAACTGCGTACCAAACAACTCATGTCACTGTGTTGTTACTGCTCTGCCTGTATAAGCACATTTTCAAATACTCAGGTGTAGATTAACTCGGCTGTAAACTGGGAATTGCACATCCAGTAACATGGCAGCTGGTGTACCTCTCTGCTGTGTTGCACTAAGTAGAAATTTGGATCCTTGACAGCAGAACAAAATATGAAGATATTAAATCTTTGCAGCAAAACACTTGTGAACACTATTTCAAGAGGAGCAGGAAGAGTTTGTTGAAAACATCTGAACCTTCCAGACATTCACCCAGAGATAAGTTTTAGTCACAGATCATTTCAGCAAAATGAACACGTAAGGCAGGAACAAGCAGGGAATTACCATCCTAATAACAGGACATACTGAACACAGGAAGGCTGCTTGCTCTGCTTTTCCCTGCTTTCAAGAAAAGACTATGTGATGAGGTATGGTGTTTGGATATTTGGATAAAATGTATAAAACCAGAATTCTGTCTTTACTTATCTCATATAGGAGGTGAATTAAAATCACATGAATGTATGTAAGGTATTTACTGTACTGTATCTGAGGTAACTATGCAGGGAACTGCATTATATTTACAGAGTGCTGCACTGGTTATTCTTTCTCTGGTACACCTTCATCAGATGGTTCTGAATTCCAATTAATAAGCCAATTAAAATTACATATGAGACTTAAAAACTAACCACCTGTGAAGTTCCAGGCATTTTATTCCTTAAATTGGAAAAAAAAAGCTAAATGAAAACATTATCAAACATGGCTTCAAGGAGAAAGTCACCTAAAAAAATAACAGGCAGTCACTTTTAAATCAGTTTCTAGATGTGGTATTTTACTAATAGTCTTGAACCTGTATGATTTCAGAGAAAAGATGGCATCAACAATGAAATTTTGAAGAGGACTACTTTGAAAAGAAATGCACTTGAAATTTTATTTTCTTTTCATTAATAATTATGAGGAAAATATAATACACTAATGAAACACTCACCTGTTAAGCTACCAAGCGTAAGTTTCCGGCGACCCATTCTTTCAACAAGCCAGACTCCCACAAGAGTAAAAATGAAGTTTATAAATGCTGTCAGTGCAGCCAGCCAGATTGCAAGCCTGTCATCTTCCACTCCTGACATCTGCAAAATGGTAGCACTGTAGTACCTGTGAAGGGAGAGAGAGACAAATAAGAACACCATTTATTTCAATTTGGCTCATATTACAGTTTTTGATTTAATTTGAAAAAGATCTTAACAAATATCAAGTGTGACCTCCTGCATAATGTAGTTGAAGACTGACACACAATCACCCTGGGAAATCAGGTGTAAACAAGGCTTAACTTGCACCTGACTAAAGTTTTGACTGGAGGACATCAAGAGATGAACTGCCATTCTTTTGGCTGTTTATATTTTCAATGGTCAGTCATGTTCTGCTAGAAATGGGGTTTGCATTTTTAATTTAAATTAATCTGCCTGTCATATCCATCCATTGCTTTATGCTCTTTTTGGGATTTTAGCAGTCTGTATATTGTCTAGGGAAAGACAGCTCAAAAATCAAATAGATTTTCAGTCCTTTTAAAGGTCATACACAACTAATCTACAGCATCCAACATGTTGTGACACTTGCATCCTCTTGGTTTTAGGTTTTGCACTATTATTTCAGTGCCACTGACGTGCACAAACCTCTCTCTATGGCATTACTTTTCTCTTAACCAGAAAATGATTGCTTTGAAAAGCCTCAGCACCACACTGCAGGGATGTGAATCTGCACCCAACAGGAGCATTTGACCGAATGTTCTACTTCCTTCTAAATGGAATCAATCTTTCCACACAAACAATAACTCATAAAAAATTGAACTGAGCAAAATGAAAAGGGAGGAGAAAGGAAGCCTACCATTTTTCACAGCAATCAAATGAACAGAGACTTTGTGTCCATGTTCTCAGGGAGAGCTAAATAAATGCCCAAGGAAACACGAGTACTTTTGTTGATGATGTAGAAGCACTTTTCAGCGTGTATTAATTTATGCAGACTGAAACACTGAATATTCAAGCTCTCAAACACCTTGCAGTTGACAGGCTATCACACAGCAATAATCATCAAGAATGTCAAAGCTTGTATTTTCTGTCCCTGGTCAATCTGTAGCTTCCTTAATGTCCCCTTGCTGTCTTAATGCCCGGATGTGCTAGCCTCAGGAATGTTAGTGGTTCCCATTCCTCTATTCCAAGCACATTCCACTTTTTACTTCAAACCAATGACCCATGATGGGCTGAGATGCCATTTAAGACACTACCACCCATAACTGACCCTGACTATGCTGGGTATTACCCCTTACCCACAAGGCATTTAGATCCTCCCAGCCCCTTCCTCAGCTCCTCTTCCCCAGTGCAGCCATCTGAGGCAATGCCTACACAACCAGCTGCTGTTGGCAGGACAGGGCCTCCAGAGGAACCCTGCTGGGGCTGAGCCAGTACCTACAGTGGTTTTGAGCCACCCCTTAGCGACTGCAGTGACTCATCCAGGCTCAGCTCCTGTCCCAGCAAGGCTGAGATTCTTAGGGAGGGAAGATTCATGAACGATAGACATCAAAATGCCAACTTAAACATATCCTTGCTTCTTAAGGCACTCTAAATTAAATTGCTAACTGCCTGTCAAAACTTACATAGTACTGCACTGTTTCAGCCACCAAAATGATCCAGTCTCTGATTTCCCAATATATGTTCCTTTTTCTGCATAAGGGTAGGAAAAGAACAAATGTCAAGTGTTGGCCTGCTGACACTTGCTATGAAACTCCTATTTACTTTCACCAGACAAGGTTTCAGAACCACATTTAACTCCAAACGTCTAAATCTTCTTAAAATCCAATTCTACTGGGAAGTCAGAAATTGCCAGTTGTCAGCAGCAATGTATAACATACTGTCTATACAGTCAGAAAAAAAATCAAAGAATAAGGAATCACATAAAAGCATGTAGATATCTACTGCCTAATCCATACAAACAGGCACCTTTTGCTCCCATCAATCCTTCTGGTTGCTTATTGCATTCACAGGTTATATATTTTCAAATAGAAGCCTAGTGTTTATCCATAAATAAACAATGTATTTAATTTCTGTGGAAAACAAACCAGGGAACTTTAGAATCTGCAAATCTAAATGCCAAGCTACCAAAGCCTGGGTGTTGAGCAGTAATGTTCATAGTTATTACAGCTCAGCAACCTAATTTCAAAAATTTAGAAGGGCACTTACATAGATTATGACAACTACTAAATATATTTGCTTATATTCACCTGTTTTAGTATGCCCATTTTTTATACTAGTCTGTACAGCCCTGCCTGTATATTAATGTAACAAAACATCAGTCTTTTCTGGTTCTTTCTGACAAGAGAAAAAAACCTATGTGGTAGCAAAAGGTTAAATTGTGATATTTTACAAACACAGCTGATACTGCAAATCCTGCAGGGAATACAGCTTCATTGACAAAGCAGTGCAATCCTAGCTTATTTTCTAAAACATAAAGAAAATTTAAAACACATTTGTATCCTTGGAACTTTTAAGCAAATACTGTATCTTAGAAAGCAAAGAAACACATGCAATTACAAAGCCACACAAAATAACTGAGTTAGATATATACAGAAAGATTTTTAATATAGTTGATTTCTGAAGAGGTCAAAATTATCAAGAAATTCAGCATTATGAATTGTTCTAGCAAAAGCTGCTGTACATTGAAGAAAAATAAACCTGGAAACACCCCCACATTCAAGTCTCCTCAGACTAATCCTCTGACTATATACTGAAAATGCACAATTTTGGAGGAAATGAAACATCCAAAAACACTTCCCCCCTTTTTTTTCTTTTAATCAGTCAGGGTTTTTTAAAAGCAATAATGTAAAATGCTTAAAGAAAAGGATCATTTCCTCCCTTCAAGCAGGTCTTAGAGACAGTTCCGAATGCATCAGGGTTTCCAGCTTAGCATCTTCAGCAGCAGAGAGGCTGCCCACCACTCCAGGCTTTGTAGCTCACAGAGAAAATAAATGTTTGTCAATAAGGCGCCATCACTGCTCTGAGTGTCCCCATCCTTCACAAGATGCTGCTCCAGCCTTCCTGTCATAATCCACTCCAACAATGTTTCTGCCTAAGGATTTCAGCCTTTTTGGACAAAATTTATAATTCTTGTAAAAGCAATGAATAAATCTAAGGCTTTCTTTACAGAAACCTGAAGACCTCTTCAAAGGCTGTCATGTCATCTCTAGGTCTAAATGGATTTTTCAAAATCAGTACCTGGGAGGCAACCTGGGGAGCTGCCACATTACACTTAAATTAAATTAAACCTTCAAATTCCCTAATTGGCAGTAACAGTGTATTGTATTATGAATGCTTTCAGCGCAGACTGAAACAACATAGTGAATGCCACTTATTACAATCAACATATTGTGATAATTAAAACACTCAGAATTTCGTACTGCTTGAGAGGTAACTATAAACATCCAATAAGTTCTCTGATTCAGCATGTGTTATCCATGTACAAGGTACATAAAAAGGATTTAAAAATTACCATGTAACTATGGTAATTAAGAAAACACAGGAATTTTTTTTGTGTCCAAAAAGACTAAACTCTGTAGCTATTAAGGGAAGTAAGTACACCAGTGTTTGACAGGGATTAAAAATACATTTAGAGGATTAAGGCAAAGATACACAAAGAAATTCACTTCCTTAAGTTACCACAGTACTGTCACACACCTATTGGGTCATGTGAGAATACTTTTGCAATATCTGCTGTGAGATTGCTAAAAAATTCCTCCTTTTTTTTTTAACCTTTTTTCTTCTGCACCACATATCTCATTGCCAACAGCCACTGTGCTTTTCACATTCAGTTATTTCATCTACTTATGTGGGTCTTTCACAAGTTTCACCTGAAACTATAGGGGACAGAAATAGTTTTGTTCTTCATAACAGAAAAAGGGTAAAATATGAAGAAGAGTTGGATCTATTTCTGGAAAGAAAAAAATATTAGGCAAGAAAATAATATCAAACTATATATCAGTCTGCAAAAAAGTGTTCTGTAAAGTTTTCAGACAGAACTCTGTAGTTAAAATCCATTGAAGAGGTAGGTTGGATTTATTGAAGAGGTAAACTGAGGAGTAATAGGCAGAGCTGAAAATCAAATGAAACCACTGGCAGGAACAAAGTCTTTATCATCCTCCTCCTCTTCCTGAAACAGAGATCAGTTTCCAGCACAGAAAAAAACAGGTTGGATAACACCTGTATGTTTTGCACTGCAACAAAAAGCAAAGTAGTGTCAACTTTTTTACCTTGTCTTTAGTGCCTTTACTCAATATATGAGTGCCTTACTCTTCATCAGAACCTTCATGAAAGAAAATCACCACTGCCATTCCTGTTTTATAAATGAAGATGACTGGGGCTTTTGAGAAAGAGGAGAAAGAAGAATGACTATTCCCAGTTATCCACCAGTAGTACCTCCAGCAGAATAATGACACTCCAGAGTCTCAATGCAGACAAGTGCTATCTGCAAATTAGTGAGTAGAAAAGCAGGGAAAGAAAATCCCCCAGGTGTTTCACAAAACATACCTTGTTCAATTATTCATTTATTCTGATGATTTCAGTTAAATTTAAATTAGGTTTAACATTCCAGGGTGTTCTAATGCCTGCCATAATTTGCTGGCATCCTAAAAAACCTAAACCAGTCCTCATTAAAATCAATAAACCTGCAGAATGTACATAGCACAACAACAACAAAAAAAAGTAAAAATCAAGCTAGCCCCTGTGTTTAAAGCCAAGGCCAGCAGCAAACAATGGGACCTGTAGACACAGCAGTCTCACAAGAGCCAGGAGCCAGCATGCTTAGAGTAATGGGATCTTGAAAGGTAGGTTTAGATTAGATATTAGGATCACATTCCTTCCTGTGAGGGTGTGTGGCACTGGAACAGCTGCCCAGAGAAGCATTGGATACCCTATCCCTGAAAGTGTTCTAGGCCAGGTTGTATGGGGCTTTGAGCAATCTGGCCTAGTGGAAGGTGCCACTGCCCATGGCACGGGGTTGGAACTGGATGGTCTTTATGGTCCCTTCCAACCCAAACCATTCTATGATTCTATGCTTTTCAATTTTAATTAGAAGATGTTGCATTAAAAATGTTTTTCTTGCACAGCTCAACAGGCCAGAGAATGGGCTGCACTTCTGGAAAGGCAGGAGGATGCAAAACAGACAAAATTAATTTAAACAAAAGTAAAAGTGCTAAGATGACAAACTGTCTTTCTGAAAAGAAAATAAATTTAAAAAAAAAAACTGTTATCAGACTCTACTGCTAGGGACAAAGGGCAGGAGAGTTGAGAAAGCCAACAGTTAAAGACTCAGTGAGAAAAAACTGTTCTGCAAGGTGAGGCTGGGAAAGGCCCTGGCACATGGGGCAGGGTGGAAGTGCCCAAACAGAGCAATGCAGCCACAGCAGCCTCTGGCACTGCTCCACTCTTAGGGAGGAGCACTTAAAGCCCCCGTGATGGCTCCAAACACACACCTAACATTGGAGTAAATGGTGGAAGACTTCTTTAACAATACTGCATTAAATATACACTTTCTCCTCATTCTTAACTAGCCGATTACAGCACCAGAAACACACACACACCCCCTTAAAAACCTACTGGCACCAATCCCACATTCATTCAGGGAAAATCCATGATGAGCAATGAGGAATAGCAGCATGCCTATGTGCACATGAGTACACTGTAGCTGCAGTCACTACTGGGCACAATGCCCTTACTAGTAAAAATTTTAAGCATATGTCCTGTGTAAAAAATAAAAAAAAAATAAAAATTGAAAATTGTTTCTGGGAAATAGGTGGCACAAAAGTCTTCCCTGGACTTCAATGCACAAATTTGCCCATATTACTAAAAGTCATTTCTCATAAAAGACTGTTTACAAAACAAATCCAAAAGGGTAATTCTGGAGTGACTCCATCTGAGCTCGTATTTGTGATGGTAGATGAGATCCTTTTCAGGAGTACAGGTTTTGGCAAAAAATACCCTAATTTCACAACCTCAACTGACTATTCTAAATCTGCATTCAGGAACTCATATTTTTAGATTTTTCTGGAACCAAATTCTAAGTGGCAGGTGTTCAGTGTCTTTCAAATCCATGCCACTCACTTGTGGTGCTTTAACTGAAATTTCTAAATCCCATCTCAGGTTTTAATGTTCATATGATCAAATATTACCCTTGTACATATTTTCAGATGTACACTCCACATAGTCTAGATCTCAACAGACTTGTATATTCTCCTTGCTTAGAAAACAAAAGTAATTGCACAGCACACTTAAATGTGTGCAGTGTGAATATTAATTCAGCAGTGTCTGCTTATATTAAATTTTTTTGTTGTTGTTGTCCTTTGTTCCATCTGTTCTAGCATAGAAAGGAAAAAATCATGGCAGACCCAAAAGATTTCTTATAGTGGAATCACCAATGTGGACAGATTTTTTTTCATTTCATGTTCGGGATGAGTAAAACCATAGGATTTATGCTAACATAATATAAATGACAATCAAAAAACCCAAAGGATTTAATTTCTGATGTCTGAATGATTAATCTACCTGAATGCAGCATACTTGTATGATGCTTTTGAAATTTCCTCTTCAGTTTCAACACTAAAAGTTGTCAGAATAGCCTCATTCTTTCCTGCCACTTGCTAAAAACGAATCTGCAAGCATCCCAACTATGCATTTCTGCTCTTCTGCCAATAAACAAAGCATCAGTTTCCATTTTTGATGCTCTAACCTGAGAATTCCATTAGACCTTTCCTACTCATGCTGCTTCACTCTGTGCTCTGACTATTCTTTGTAGAGCTGCTCTGCTTCCAGCAGAGGTGAGAAGTGGACTATAATTCCCAGTCCAAAAAGTTTAATAGAAAAATATATCAGCTGTAAAGACCTAGAACAAGCTTTTAGTACCAAATCTAGAGAACCATTTGCAGCAGCTGAGCTTCTTACAGCAGTTTTACCTGAGGAAACTGAATTTACTCACTCCTCCAAGGATTTAACTTTTATCTTGCACTTTCTTATTCGTTATGTGAGTGCAAAAATGTTTCGCCAGCGCTGTGAAGTTGGTGACTTCTGCACCAGTTGCCCTTCATAAATGATAAGAAAAATCATCTTTAAAGCAGCTACACAATAAAGCTCTAGCAGAAGAAGGCTCCAATACACTTCTAATGTATTGAGAAATAGGTGTTTCAACACAGCCTGAACAATGGAAGCAAAGTGATGTGCTGTGAATGTGCTCCTGTTTGTCTTGGTTTAGGGCAAATTTGGGGGGAAACTTCCAAAGGGCTCCCTCTAGAAAGCAGATTCAAGGGGACAAGCACATTGCTCTTCTCTTCAATACAAAAAGTAGCGATTAAGCACCGCATCAAAACTGTTTCAGCTATATAAAGCACTAATGTAATACAGAGCTAAGGGCTAATGTAATAGAGTTAGATTCTCTACAGTGCAGAATAGTAACCTTTTCATCTATGAACCATATGCTGGACAACAGATTTGTTTGATAATCCCTGGAGTGTATTACACTCTGTATACTTCTATTCAACAGGGAAATTCTGTTCTAAATTTATACAGACATCTTAACACACAGACATCTTAACACACATCTTACAGTGTTCTTTAAAAGTTATAAAGGACTTAACCACATAGGAGAGAATTTGCTGTCACCATTTACTGCTATGTCTTATACATAGTATTTACATATACTCTGCATTTAAAATTCAGTGAAACTGCTAGAAAATACATATAAAACAAAATTTCAAATAAAGTTGAATGAAAATTTCAACACAAAGTCAATAAACATCTGAAAAGATTCTATGCTACATATTTTGAAAATGTATTTTACCTTCTCCCTGAAAGAAATCACTGTTACTTGGAAACACCTAATAAAGGATAGATACAGAACAGTCTTTGTGTTTAACTGTTTTGAGCAAATACTTTCCATATCCACAGTCTTGCTTTGTTACCTCCAGGTAAAGATCGCTTTCATGTTTATCATTTCCTTGTTGCAACTAATTAAGCTGCCAAGTTTTAAATCGCTGGCAATCCCTATCCAATTCAGACCAATTATTCTATGTGCAAGGACAGCTTGACTACATTAAATTTATGTTCTCTGTCCTTCGGAATTTATCATGAGAGCTCAATGCCAAGATCAGAAATCTAAATATTAATCTCAGTTCTGTGGATTTGTAACCTTGGAGATGAAATTTAATTTCTTCCTATTTGTTTTTTCTCTGCAAAAAAGAAAAAGGTTTTTTTTATTTAAAACTGCGAAGTTTTAAATACCTTTCCACACTTCTCATAAGAAGATTCATATGTGGCTAATACTTGAAAATAGCCAGAAAAGAGAAGGGAGATAAAGTAGGTGTTGATCAGTTCTCCTTACTCTCACCACAAGTACACTGTGGAGGTCTGTGTTACAGTTTAGAAATATGTTGGATGGAGGAAATGTCCTAAAAGGGGAGATGAAGAGTCAGGTTATTCTTCAGGGAAATGAAAATGAAATCTAGATCTTTCTTTTAAAATGTTAAGAAGCTAAGATTGTCTTTTGCTACCTTTCAGACCCTGATTAAGACAGTGCTGCCAAGGTCATCTTCCTCTCCATATGAGGAACTCTTCTGGAAAGAATGACTGGACAGACTGGCTCTGTTTTGAACATAACATACAACAATTCCCAACACAACTTCAGCATTTACATGCTCAAGTGACAAGTACTTGAAAAATGCTTCAAAAGGCAACAGTAATATCATCAGCACTAAGCCCTGCACTTGGAAAACACTAATCACAAGAGCAAAGAGAAGAAAAATGAAGGTATTCTTTCTTAATTAAAGAAATTGAGACAAAGAATAAGGAAGAATAATTACATTTCTTTAGTTGTGTATTAATGCCACAACAAAATGAAAAAATTAATCTAATTATATCCACACTACACAATCTGTTTTATACCCATTGATGCATATCTTTCCTTACTGGAAATCAATTTAATGTACCAAACAGTAATACCCAGGGTGCTACAATTCTCAGCCAGGTACAGAACAAAAGGCCTCACTGAAAGTTAAGCAGAATATGTTGCTGAAATAAAGATTTATTACACACACCTTAGTATGATGAGAAGGCCCTGGGATTTCCCATGTGAATATTACTCAAATATATCAATATATATATTCAATATATACAACAAAACCAAGATTTAACAGTGCTGAAAATAGAAACTTTAATATGCAGGCAGTCTGCTGCATATTACGTAGGAAGTTCCCCTCTTTGAGCTCTAACATAATTTTAAAACATGAAAGATCTGATTTCTGATAGCATCAAACTCAGTGAGAGTATGAACAGAACCACAGTGAAAGGAATAAAGTTAGTCTTTCCAGTTGCTTTTTCTCACAACCTCCTCTAACAACATTTTTGCTTATACCTTTACTCATAGTTCTTGAGCAATGACACCTATCCTTGAACTAAAGCTGAACTAAAAAATCAAAACTTTCCAGATAAAAGAAATTTTCAAGATTTTCTTGTTCTATCAAAACCACTTATTTGTTCAAAGAATATATCTCTGGTTGTTCAACAGCTTGATTTTGCTTTATAAAATCAATTCACTGTATCATATTTATCCTGTTTTACTTAATCTAATTATTCTTCACACTTTAATTAATTTTTCTCTTTCAGCTTGCACTCGAGTATTTAATAATTTCTAACTGTAATCTCTTGAAACAAGAGCTGTCTTGGTCTACATTTCTACATCACTTAGTGCAGCACTACCCTGCTTCTCAAATAAGCCTTTAAAATGCAATAATTACACAAATACATTTTATTAGCCTTGAGGCCAGCTACCACAAATCGTTCATCTCATGAAACCGCTTTATGTTTTCCTGTATTCATATGCCAATAGTAATGATTGCTGTCAATGGATATAATGATCTCCCTTTCTAAAACTTCCTATGATACAGCTATTCCTGGATTGGGGAAGGAAAAAAAGCACACTTTCAAGACTTCTCTAACATACTAGCTATTGTATGGCTTTTTTATTTTTCTTTCTTTTTTTTTTTTTAACAATAGCAAGTACGTAAAACGCAATATCATGTATACAGAAAGACAGAGAAGTCAAACAGTCAAATTCATGAATCAGAAAAGAGGAAAAAAGTCCTATTGCCACATTGACTGTGCCATTACCTTATCTGTGAGATGAATTACGTTTTACACAGTAATTGTTTTTTTCAACACTCAACCACTCTCAGCAGGTAAAAACAAAGGCAACCTAGGCAAGGTTTGTTTAGAGCGATCTTACGGGTTTTATGCTAATAATGTACTAAGTAGAAAACAGCATAATGTTGCCTGAGGCAAAGGTAATTCAGCCCTAGTACATTCAAAAGAGTAATTCCTGTACCTGGTTTGGAGTAGAATCTTAAAAAAACTCCCAGCAAATATGTATTACCAAAAATGCATAGAATAACTTTGATTTTTCCTTCTAGACTTCATTTCATTTTTTGATGATGGTGGTGATGATGTATTCAGTGCTTGTAGACTGCAATGTTTGTTTACTCCTTTCAGTTTATATTCACAGTTTATCCAGTAGATTCTACTGAAATGCTTATCTGGTAAATACCTTTATCACTTCTGATATCACTTCTGATAGGTTCACAGGTTACTTGGAAATCAGAATTAAATTTTTATTAAGATGAAAATACAGAACTGTATAGAAACTCAAATGAGAATATAGATGCATTATTTAAGGTCTCTAGAGGAGGCCAATCTTCTGGACAGCTTTAACTCAAATCCCACAACTGGGATTTTGCTCTAAAATGTCATAGTGGACAAAAATTTACTTTACAGCTGAGTTTCCATGTCAGGTATCTAGAGAACTTAGGGGCATACAAGAATTGTAAATGAAATATTTTAATGAAGTAGCAATTACAGAGCAACAGGCATCAGCTTTCAGACAGTCAATTCTTCCCAGAGGTCCTTTCAGAAATTGCAACCTTAGCTAAAAACAGCATCTCGACCTGACAGCTCAGTGACAGAAGACAACTGCCATCACGGCATGCAAGACAGATGATACACTGTTCCACAAAGTATTCTGCATCAGGCAGTTGAGCACTGAGACTGTGTATCCTCACTGCATTGGCTTTGCTGGTCTCCTAAGGAGGACTCCGGAAATAATTGGAATAAAAGTCCTTTTGTTCTCAAAGTGGCCAAGATAAATTAATCCCAGAGGGGCAGGAACAGAAGCCAAGAGGAGAAAACCCATCACATAAATGAAATTTCTGTAAGTTTCACTGGCACGAAGGAAAGATCTTGCTGAGGAAATTACAACTGGCAGTCCTGAGCAAGATTTCATTTACAAGAAGATAACCAAAAGGCAAACAAAAGATGGAGATCTATGAAAATATGAAGCTGCAGCAGGTCACTGAGCAGACACACTTAACTTATGAGGCAAGGGACGAGTAAAAAATCTCCTCAAGAAAAGCTGTCCATGAGTAGGCTTTTCCCCTTTTAGAGGGAAAAGTCCTGACTGAAGGTAATTGACCTAAATGCTGGGAGAATGTTTCCACATTTTGCACTACTTTTCCTGGCCCTATTAACTTCCTCAGATATGGCCTAAAATGTTTGGAGCAAATTACTTATGAAACTATATATAGGTATAGATACAGATATCTAAAACCATATATTTATTATTTTATTTATTTTTTTAAGAGCTAACAGACCTATTTTATGGACTAGGACCTAGTAAATTACTAGGACCTAGTAATTTAGCTTCTCATCTATTTTTTTCCTTTCACTTTTTTTTAAGGTCAAACAGAGCTAAATTTGTCAGCAGGTGACTGTGAATGACTAGTAGGATGACACTGCCTTTGTTCTGCTCACTTTGTTCCCACTCAGAGTATTGCATCTCTGCACAGAGGAAATCTGTGTCTTTTCGTTATCTCTGTATTCCCAGACATTAAATCTGAATGCTGTTGTTTTGCCATAACCCACCTTTTGTGATTTAGAAGGGTTCACCAGATTTTAAAATGTACAATCAGATGGATGGCATTGGATTAGTCACACGCAAGGTCAGCCAAACAGCGACTGGCTCACAATAAAAAAGCAAGAGTTTAAAAATGTAGGATACAAAATAATCCCACAAAAAATTCATTGGTGTATTACTATCTGATACAAAGACACATTTACTAAAATACAATTTTATTTTCCTAGGGCAAGATAAGAGGAGTTAACAGACACACAAGCACACTAAAACCCCCCTATTCATCCAACTTCTTGTGTTTCTGTCTGGTTTTCCCTCCTGACTGCTGCCTTTGTCTTCACTCTTCTTGGCTTTTTATTTGGGTTTAATTCCTTCCCAGGATCTACTTACTGCATCAAGAACAACAACCAGAATCAACCCAAGTAAGCTGTGTCCAAGAGGGAAACACTGACTTTCTCAAACTGAAGCTTGTTTGGAGATCCTTGCCAAGAGAAGAACAGTATGTGCACACACACTAGCAAGACTCTCCACACGTGCAGATTCACTGTTCCCCCTAAATTGTTTCTAATAACATGACATACCTGCGACAATATATTTCCTTTCCATATTTTAATGTGCTGAGAAGTTAACACAGTTTGAAACACTATTTCTGAAAAAAATCTAATAATTTAATCTCTCAAAGCTAAATTGCTATTTCATTTTCTAGTTCTACAACACACATACTAAATGTGCATTCTCTTCCTGAAGACTTTACCTTTTCCTCTCAGTCTAACCTCAAGCCTCAGCCTTGGACTCTCCACACCTCTCTAGAGTATGCAAAATTCCATGACCACTGGGGCTTCAGCAGGCCTATGGCTCCTGATCAGGGTAGAGCCTGGCGCTCTTTGCAGAAGATAAATATTTCACTGCAAAATACAGCATGCTGTAAAATACAAATATTCTGGGGTTAGAAAGTAAAGTTCTAGTAAGTATTGTACCCTCAAACCCCAACTGACATTGCAAATGACAGACCTGCACTGCCAAAAAAAGGGTGACATCTAACCATTTCTCACAAAGAATTTAAAATCTCAGCTTAATTTATTAAAAATCCTGTCATATATCATCAGTAAAGCTTTCTCTCCTAAGAATTAGCTATGTGAGCTCTTTTGTTCTCATTTGAATGGAAAGACTACTTCTGTTAGAGAAATGAGACTCTTACAGCCAGTGCAGAAGCTGTTGTTTGTGACATTTGGCAGTGCAAGACTACGACCCTTCTGGAAGGAAAGCCTGGATAAGCAAGCTTTACTACATTGGTGGGCATTAAAGGGAGAGAGGTGGGAAGAAATCAGACCATTATATTCTACACTGCAATAAAAACAATTACTTAGAAGAGAACTATCTGCAAAATTACACTGTTGGAAGCAAAACATCACACAGGTTCATTCCAAAAGGTTGACTGCATTACTGAAATATCTGTCTCCGGCACCGGGAAGTGTGCTAAGTGCTGTTCAGAAAGAGAACAATTAAGTCACCTCTCCCAAAAAGCTTGCAATATAAACACAAGGCAAAAAAACAAACCGATGCTGACAGATGGGGAGAGATGAGATAATGAGGAAGCACCACTAATCCCTGACTTGAGACCATGTCAGCACACTGACACCATGAACCTTCACTGCTCACAAAGATTTTGCTTCGAGAAAGGTGCCTTTTTTTTAAGAACCGTGTTCAGGAAGAAAACTTTCATTGCAAGGAAAAAGGAAATTAAAGGTTGAGAACTTACAGTACATAACACAGGTGAGAGGCCTGGACAGAAGAAATACCAACTGGTATTGGGAAGATTGCTGCTACAGAGAAAAGAAATATCAGCTTCCCTGAGTGGTCAATTATACAACTGCACACCATATCTACCTGTCAGCTCTGTCCTTTACAGAGAACAAGCGAAGTACAAAAAACCCTAAATCTGTTAAGGTCTTTACACCTAGCCCAGTGGCTACAGTAAGCTGTGCTGTCCACAGGGACACCTCTGTCTGGCAGATACCTGCATGCTGAATACACCCAAACTCAACATACTGATCTTAATCAAAATACACTGGAGCAACCTAGTTCAGGGTGCCGAAAGCTTGGATCATCATGGCATCTTTATGTTGGAAAGAAGCAAGCACCATTTCTCACCTTCTCACAACAATTTTTATTAGGAATACTGAGAGAAGCCAAAAGGATATATGCTTTGTCCTTGAGTGCTGGAGATTTGGGCACCCCTTGAAGGTAAAGGCTGCTCTTGCTTTAGATGCTGCTGCTGCTGCTGTACCAGGCACAGTAACATTTTCTTCAGACACAAACCTTATGCCAGCTGCCTTTTCATTCAAGTCCTTATCTCAGACTGGCACTCAGAAATCTGAGTGACGTAACAGTCTGCATTTGATGGAAATAACTGTTGAGCTGGGAGTTGTCAGCATTTATTACAGGCATAAAAAGTGCCACGTAACAGGAGACTGGAGAAAAACAGGAGTTACATGGTTTTGAGAAGAGGCAAACATGTATGATACAAAGGCAGTTTTGGAAGAAGGAATGCTGACAGAATGTTAACTTTTGCTAGTCATGCTCTGACATGGGGAGGCATGGAAAGAAAACAGAGACAACATATGAAAAATACATTGAACAATCTTAAATAATACCTATCTGGCAGACTTGTCTATGTGAATTGCAAACTTCAAAAATTTAAATGTATCAGGTAACAGTTTGCACACAGCAAGTAATTGTGCTTTGGAGCCTCTCTTCATTGTTCTTCAGAGATACCTGCAGATATGTCATGAAAGAAATCTTCCTGAACAGCTGTCGCAAGAACATCAAATTAATTACCACATAATTCACAAAAAAATTAGCTGACTTTGTTGGGCAAGTAGTCTTTATGGCTACTGTTATTTGACACAATGCCATTTGGTGGCTGATACCTTTCCACAGGATTAGAAACCAGAAGAAGCCTTTCTTAACACTGCTGGGGAAATCTGAACCCACAGGTAAGGTGGCATCTCCTGAAGCAGTGGTGACACTCTCTCAGCCAAGTCAGAGTTCAAGCATGATGGACAGAAAACATAGGTTTAGAAACTGCAGAGTCAAAACCATAAATATTTGCTCTATGCCTTTTCACCACCGGGTCACACAATGTTCAATCTTCTCCAAAAGCTAGTAAATCTATGCCCTAGATATCAGTCATCACTGTGATCACACTGATTTCTTCAAGGAAGACAGTGCCACACTACCATCAATGGGTTCTATTTGACTCAGATATACAGTGGTCTCCAAGTGCATAATCCTCATGATGTCCAGCCTGAACCTCTTCAGAGCCCTCCTACCCTCCAGCAGATAATATTCCCACCCAACTTGATGCTGTCTGTGAATTTACTGAGGGCACATTCAATTCTCTCACCCACAACAGTTATCAGTTATTAGATTAATAATACATATAAACAATAATTAATTATGCACACAATATAATTAGGTATTTTTATCCTGAAAAGAATTACAAAGCACCTGTTCTTAAAAACCTGGAAAAACAGTATAGGTACCTAAGCAGAGGTAGGTAATCTGTTCTGAGAGAAAACCACAGGGCCACAATAAAGCAGCAGCAGATTCTGTGCTATGTGTTCTGCTTTATTGAAGAAAGCAACTAAATTTTAGCATTACATTTTCCTCCCACTCTCCGACTTTTGCTCCTCTCTCCTCAAAATATCTAATTTCACATAGGTGAAGCTCTCCCTTACAGAGAGGTTTCTCCCTCTACATTTCCTTCTACAAATATAGGTTTTGCTAGGTTTTAATACCTCTGTGCAGCAAGTTTATACCAGACAGCAGTGCACTTTTTCTGACTTGAGTGCCAACATGAGAAAGCTGCTTATTTAAAATCTTTCACAAAACCATTCAGAAAATAGCTGATACTTTGAATTTTTGAGAAAGCTGACAGACATGACAAAACAGCCAAGTCATGTCATATTGCTGTACTTAATCATTAATTAGTCTAATGAACACTGAAACCCCACCAGATAGGATGAAGTTGTGACTCAAAGCAGCAGATGTGATTCTGGTCTGAAACCTCTGGGGAGTATCTGTGACAGTGACTGCAGCAGTCAGACTGAAGAGCAGTGCCACAGAGGAAGAAATTTCTGCCATGGAGGAAGAGATTAGTCCTTGAATGGCAGTTAATTTGTTCCAGACAGAGAATTTTGCTGCTAGGAAAGGAAAATGTCTTTTATGAAACCAGAATAAATCCCCAAATGGGTTCTCTACAGAGAACATCTAGTTTAGAGAGGTGTCATAAACACTGGTTGATTATAAGTTTTTCATGACTTTATTTAGAGAGAACAAGAAGCAATAAGCCAATGCACACAACCTAAGACACACAAAAATAAAACGTTATGAAGGTGTATGGGAAATACACTTCAGTGCTCCTCTCTGTACATGCTGGTTTACAGTGCAGCAAGCATGGAATCACTGCAAGATTATGTCGTTAGCAAAACTCAAAAGTTCATTTATTGAAAAGATCAGCTTTGATACTGGAAGAGAAGATGAAAGACAGACGGTGGAGCTGTCCAGGCCAATGACAGTCATATAGCTCTGGCCACCCTGCACATACCACTCAGAGCACTAAGAGACTCAGGGACATCAAGAGCAGTATAGGAACTGAATTACAATTTTTTTCCCAAGGGCAGATGAGTCTCTTGTCTGAGTTAGAAAATCTCCAAAGTATGAAATCGTATCTCTGCGTGAATACTATTGTAATATACACACCACAGAAGCTAAAATATGTCACTTAGGGGCGTTAAATTTCAAGTCTGAATTAGAAAATGTGCTTAAAGTTTCTTGCAAGCATGTAGCGCAGGGTTTTAAAGTAATTTTAAGACGAACTGGAGGCAAGATAACATGTTCTTTGCAGGAATCTACTGGTTTCATTTGTCCCTTGGCTGAGTAAATTTCAGGAATAACATTCCCTCAGAAAAATAAAAAGAATTTATTTTTTTAAAAGAAAATACAAGAAACATAGCTTCTAGAGCAACCGGCATAAGAAAAAAAAAAAGTTATACAATATCATATTTTTCTTTACACAACCATTTGCTTCAGCATATCCTAACAGGACATAGCAGAAATGAGGGCTCAAGTGTTGTCACAGATGACCAAGAGCTACTTGTTCAGTTTTCAAAAGGCAAAAACCTAGACAGGGCTCTTAGATTCTGCTGAGAGGATGGGCAACTGAGCCAAGTTTCTAACCACGGAATTAAATTATTTTTCCAACAGTGGCTTTCAGGACATTTTAAAGCACTGTTCATCCCATATGAAGTGTTTTTCTTCTTCTTTCTAAACCTCCTTTTTAAAATTTCCCTCCCTAGCATTGCCTAGTCTGCAAAGCATATTACACTATTAAGGAAATTAAGATTTCCAAAACTGGACAGAAGTCCACGATCTCAATCTGCCTACCCATATTTAGTGCCTGGTTAATGTGCATTTCTACACTGAAGATTTTGCAGAGATGGTGGCATCTCTTACATCAATGCAAGGAAAACTCACTGAAGCTGCTCAAGCATAACTGAAGACACAGTAGGGCAGCAGAATCCTCTTCAGAGATGTTTAAAGAGGAGGTGACCAGACCAGAGTTTGCAGGGGAGAAGGAATTTGGCAATATGGGCATGTGTTTAAATTATTTTCTAGCTGTTTTAAATTAAGAAATATGATTAATAAATAAATAGTGAGATAAAAATACCTGTGGAGACCTGACTTGTATCTTGCAGAGCCCATGGTCCAGGTCTCAGTGCAGTCAGTTGTGATATCTATATCTATATATATATATATATATATATGGGGTGGCGGAGTTGGTTTTGGGTTTTTTTCTTTTACTACGATACATCCTGATTCTGCTCTGTTCAGCATTATGGCAGTGCTTGAGCTAGTTTACCACAATGTGACAAGAATCATAAAAAACTAGGGTTTGCAATAAGATAAAAGCAGGACTTTAAAACAGGACTATGCCCTGAGAAATATAATGAGTTAAGTGCCACTAATTTTACTTCCTCAAAACTCTAATAAAATATATAAGACAGAGAGGACTACTGTAATATATTTGATAATATTCAAACCATAAGTGTGTTAACACATATAATTTTTCTACTATTATATGAAATAGAAAAGAAAGCAAGATTACTTGGAATGAGTGCATTTTTCCCTTGAGAGCTGCTCCATTTCACTAATAAGCCATTTCTACATGAACAAAAAAAAATATGAGCTGTATCCCGTCTTTTATTTCCACTGTAAAATAGTGACATTACAGGCATGTATCACAACCTGAAAAAAAATTTAAACTTGGTTCTCAAATATTAAGATGGTTGAAAAACCTAAAAGTCCTGGAATGTGCCATCACTAACAAGCATAATTTACACTTCTCATTCTGGTAAGCTTCCCCTTCTTCCCTCCTTCCTGTGCAACTGGGACAGAGCTGCTGGCTCAGTGTAGTGCTAGGATTTCCTTTAGTTTGTATCTCATCTGTACCAAATTCATCTGTCATCTGTATTAAATAATGGTTACACAGTTTTAGTTCTTGAATTTCCTTAAGTGCTCAAATGTATCACGGAGGAGGCTTTAAAAGTTAACATTCAAAACTTTGTTTAAAAATACCCAAATTGGTCCAAGTTTTAGTGAGAACATATCTGATTCCTTACATGCCAATATGTTCCTTACTGCACCAACAAGTCCTTCAGTACTTTTTTCAGTACTTTCACCTGCTTCCCTCTCTCACCAACATCCAGGGGCAAGAAGTATTCCTTTAGTAACAGAAGGCTCTAGCTTTTGTCAACTCTTGTTCTCAAGAACCAATTTCAGTACTTTCATTTAAATCTATTATTTAATGATCTGAAGTTGAAAACATTAAAGTTTAACTGCTCATTTTCTCTTCTCCACCCCCAGTCTATAAACATACAACAGAAATTATATAACCAAGGAAGTAAGAAGAGGGAGTAGAATAAGAAAGCCCAAATTGTCTTAACTGTTTGCTTTTGTTCTGCTTTTGTTTCCTCCAGTGGTTTCTAACAGGGCTCTCCCTGTTTCTTCTAAAACAAAAAGCCTCTTCCATTCATAACTGACCAAAAGATACTAGTTTATGTGAGAAAGGGGCCTCCAGCACGCAGAAGTTTTAATCAGCAGTCCAATATATCCCTGTCCCAATTTTCCCTTGTGAAACATATGAAATTTTGCGATAATAATCTGGTCTCATATTCTTTTTCTATTTTCAATATGTCTGTAAAACATGCTTTGGGTCAGTGCAGTATACAAGTGACTAATAAAAAGATATAAAATACCATAAAAGAATTTTATTCTTTCATGAAAATGTTTCAAAATCATTCTCTGAATCATTCTCCCACGGACTTATTAGAACTCTGTATAATAAATCCCCAAACATTTTAAACAGTCATAGATGAGACCCCTCTCACCTGCAGAGGCTTAGAATCAACTTGCACCCCTCCAGCTCTGACATCACCTGATTTCTGGAAACTCTCCAGGAAAGAAGCAACCCATCTAAGAGATGAGAACCCAAGTGTTTAGTTCCCCCCTCCTGATAACCCCGTCCCTCCCTGGACTTTCCTCCTCACTGGCCTTACAGACATTATTCTTTCTCACCACACTGAGGAATTAAGAGTCTCATCAGTGATTTCTTATTTTATTTCGATTTGGTGGCTGTGTTCCATATCACACCTTCTGTATGGCCCATTTTCACCACAGCCATCTCTTTGTTTTGCAGACTGCTCCCAATAACAAGGTCTGGATTAGCTTTTAGATGCCACCATGTTTTATTTACGGTTCATTTCTGGACTATTTTCATTTATAGCAAATCTTTGCAATGCGCATAACCTTTCAACCTTTTTTTTGTGTGTCTCCAATCTGTGGCACAAGGCATATTGACTTGGCTGTGGCAGCTTAATTCTTATTGACAGACTCCAAAGAATCCAATTTATAGAACCAGTTCCTATGCCCTTAAAGTAAAGGTGAATAAACAGATCTAAAGGGCATCATATCTCTTACTCTATATTTGAATGGCATCAGTAATATATTTCACTGAGCTTGTTCATGTTGCTGTATCTGGCAGCACCTAACCAGGTGACCTTTTACACTTTAATTTTGTGTCTTTTCAAGATGGATTACATCGTGAGCTTTGACTTGTTTCACATTTCTATACTCCCTGTCTTTCACCTATGAAGAAGACACTTCCTTATTGCTATGAATACAATCCAATATCTGAATAATATGTACCTTCTAAGTTTTGCCAAGGGAGCAAAGCTACAGCACAAACCGACCCCTCCCCTTACTATTCTATTGTGCTTTACAGAAAAAAAATAAATTGGTCATTGATTGGTATCTGATTTCATGATAGGTCTCAAAATAAATGCTAGAGACAACAAAAATGTACAGTTTAACAGAATGATGCATGTAAAACATTAACAGCTGCTTTAAAAAGGAAGTTTTACAAGATGATTAGAAATATTTAACAGAAGATAAACTGCTGAGACCAAACTGTGCTGCAGGAGCTGTTTAGGCAAATAATACATTAAAACAAACAAGCCAGTAGTGCTATTTAGGGAACTTCCTCCTGCAATCATTCATGAATGATTTAAAAACAGCATCACTGCTCTGACTTAATTTCATTACTTGGCTTTACATATGAACAAACTAAATGAGATGCATTTATCTGACTTAACAGCTACACTGTGTATGTACTACGTGTAAGGCAAAGACATTTTCATACAATTTCTTCTGCATGGCCCTGCAGTAAAATTAACACTGGATTGGTAACCTGAAAGTTATTACTAAGACAACAGACAGAAACCAAACAGTGTTATAACTCTGCTACAGGCAAAAGGGAATAGAAAGCAAAAGCAGAAAAATTTGGGCAAATTTCTATTAAATACACAAATCCTTCAATTACATAAAAAAAAAAGTTAGAAAATACAGTTTGAATATATTTCACCTTTAAATAAATATTTTGTTTTTAAGTTATTTCCAACGTGACAGACTTTCTTTAAATACGTTTTCACAGCCTGAAGAACTATAGGAAGAGATATTATCACTTACCATTAAAAAAAACCATAGTAAGGTAAAACAAAACAAAGAGTACAATCAGCAGGACTGTGAGTTGATTTTCAGTGTTTTAATACAAATGTCCAATCTTCTGACTGGTTTTCCACAGAAGATTTCATCCATGAAAAACTGGGGGTAAAACTGTGCACTTCCGCACATAGTCCCTGCTGATCAGGCAACATTAAAAATAAAACATGTGCCAAATGACAAGACAGATAGCAGGATTTCTGTTAAAGTAATTTGGTATGTTAACTCCTATACAGTTCTTTGAATATGTGTTTTTGAACATGTTATAAAAATAAACATTGATTTCCAAATGAAGATATTACAAGCCTTCGTACTAGTAAGAGTCAACAAAAAATTTACAAGGAATTTACTTCTGTGAAAGCATTACACTGAAAAATGCCTATTTATTAAAAGCACTTAACTTACGGTTTTGTTGAAGTTTTTTTTTTTTTTAATTGAAGTGTCAGGTCCTTTTTAATACATCTGCAACATTTCAAAAATAATTAACCAAACCATCAGTAGATGGATCCTGACTGTGTCAAATCATTTACAGCTGTCACACCATGAGGTTTACTTTTATTCATGCTATTCCGTTCTTTAGTATATATTCTACCCAGTAACCCAGGATAGAACTCAAAAAAGACAGTAAGTAAGAAAAATATTTCATGTGGTTATTCTTCAAGTCATTGATTTAAAAGTGCAGATTTGGGGGGGAAAAAACACAAACAACACAAAACTCCCAAAAAATAAGCCCATGTTCAGCACCATATAAATAAGGAAAAACACCAATACAAGATTTATGAAAAAAAAAAAAAAAAAATCCAGTGCTTCAAAACAGAATGAGAGCCTATAGTTAAGAGGCCCTTACAATACCTCACGTCAGCACCCAGAACCTGCCTCCTGTGCAATTTCAGAAGGTTTTTCATTGTTTCTAATTTAGCCTGATGACAACTATAATGCAAATAAATCTACCTCAATATCATTTCTGGTTTTGGCAGTCTAGGATTTTTTAAGTTTGTCTAGGTTTTAGGTGGGGGCTGTGTTTGTTTTTCTACTTTTTTAACAATAAGTGGATGGATCAGAAGAATTATCAGAAGATGTGAGATATAAAAGTTTAATGTAAAAGAAATTAGCCTTTACTTATAAACTTACATTAATCTGCTATTGTATATTTACTAATCTCAACACCAAATCCCCCAAGTATGTTATTTCTAATACTTCCTCTATTGTTATAACAGTTTAAGCAATTAAAAACTATGACTGCTTCCTACTTCCCTCAAGACACTCAATATACACTAAAGTACTTCTAAGCACTGAGATATGTTCCAATAATCATTCTAGATTTTACTTTATTTCATCCCATTAGTCCCATTATATAGAATCTTGAAATAAATAGTTCCTTGATTTTCCAATACTCAAGCCTTCAAAACTTTTAGATCTGAATTGCCTACCTCCAGCAGTTAGAAGGAGGACGTACCCGTAAAAACTATCTTCCAAAAACTCTGGTTATTTTGATCAACAGGGCAAGCAGCTTAAATAAGATGTGTATTTTATAGCTTTAATCTAGTTAACTACTCCATTGTGATTCACTGCTTTGTTTTGCATCTTTCTTTTTTCAAAAGGAATAGGAACACAAAATGTACAGAGAAATGGCATTAGCAGCGAGAAGCTTCAGCCTGAGAGGGAATCTTGAAGACTGACGTATGGCATTGGCCAAACAAACCAAATTTCAAGTTTTAACTTTGTTTTATGGCAAATTACAAATCTACACTTTTAAACTGACTCAGATAAATTAACTTTTAAACTACCAGGGTAGTACAACAGGAGAAAACCAGCTTTGGTTTCATTTTGTATTTTTAGTGGAAATTTGGCTTAGTGTAGATTTATTGCTAGCAACACTGACACACAGGTGACTTGTTTTTAATACAGAAATAATTTCTTATTTGTATCCTAACTACCCTCTCACAATTATTTCAACTGATGAAGTACAGCCTTTGGAGCTAAATCATGAAACCCCTAAGCTTTTCAGGGTTTTGAAGGCCACCCAGTAAGCACACACAAGAATGTTTAAGAAAAACATTTCAATTTATAAACAAAAATTCTAAAACGTGGGAGTTATCAGTAAACACAGTAAATGATACATAAATTTTAGCAGTGTAACTGACTTAAAAATGTACAAGTTTACTGACCTGCCTTCTGGGGCCTAAATCCATTTAGGTCACTCAGTCTTGCAGTTTGCTGGTAAGCACAAAACCAAAATGAAGGCTAAGGCTTAAGTACTGCTCGTAATTCTTGTTCAGGTGTAGAGCCATATCAGATACCCAGCAGTATGACCCAGCTGTTTTCTCTTCCCATCCCCCTCCACGACTCTGAATACCAAGTCACTACTACCTGCACTGCATTCTGCCAGTGGAACAGAGCTATTTTTTTTTTTTTTTATTCTCAGGCCTGCTGCTTCCTTAACCAGCCAATCTTGTGTTGGCTTGATTGGTTTTAATTACTGGATAAAGCTAATGGCATCCTGTCATCAACAGATTTATGTTTCAGCCACTTCCTATCAGATTTACTAAGGCACACTCCCCTTACTACGTGGTATTCCCTTCCCACATCAGCATTTCCTAATGACTGAAAAGAAAGAAAAACGTCAGAGCAAGGTCCAGGGAAACTGTGTTTGGGCTCCTCCCTGACCTGCACTGATGCAGAGGTGAAGGCAAACAAAGAGGGAATGGAAAGGACTGGCTCTGCCAAGTCCCAGCTGCTGTAAATACTGCCCAGGGTTCTTGCTGAGACCATGTGATGAAAGGGATTTTCACATTTCTTGTTACCTACAAAACCTGCATCTCAGCTGCTGACAAGAACTGCTTCTGGCCAGCCTAAGGCTCTGTACTTTAAGCCACTTTCACCTCCAAATCTGAATATGTCCTTGGCCACAGTCACTGCTTCTCTCTACAGGCTGTGTGATAATTTTTCAAACTTAATGGATAGATTTTCACAAACAAACTTATTGTTCAGTTTAGATCTGCCATTTTAATGGGGGAAAACTAAGTACAATTTAATAATAATGTTAATAATCATTATCATCCTCATCACCTGTGTTAGAGGGCTTGTAAAAAATACTATATAAGCCTGTTTGTACACAATAAACTTGTGTCCAGTATGTACAACTTGGTGATCATCAGATGTTAGCAGTTGGATTTTTTTAAATATATTTTATTTTCAATGTACTCTTTACTTTAAAATAAATAAGCTCAGCTGTGATAGCAGTACACTGCCTATGGAAAAGTGGTTGCTGAACATGCAAACCTTTCAAAAAGCCTGAGTCAGAGTTTCATTTTCCTTTTTGAGTACTATGAAACTGATATAAGCAGTTTCTATAAACTCTCATTTAGAATGTTTTACAGTGAGTAATATGAAATTATTTTGTTTAGTAATTATACTTTGTTCCTCTCAAGAGCTGTTAAAAGTTAAGCACATTATTTCTGTATAGCACATACAAGAGACAGCTAATGTAACGGGATACTCACCTCACCTAGCATGTTTGACTAGAGTAGACTTCTGTTTAGTTGTTCATCCAAAAATATCTGCACTCTACATAAAAAGCATCTATATGCCACTGAAATAAGTGATGAGTTTGCACACAGTACTATCTAAAACATCTTGCAATATGAAGGAAGGCTAAAATGATTAAATGAAGGGTCACTTCTCAAAAAAAATGTTATTGGAAGAATTTACGAAAACCAAATAAAAAAATCTCTAATGGATTATTTGAAAAGCCAGTGGATGTACAACATAGAATTTCTTTTTGTTTTATTAAATATCTCCTAAAGCTTAAGAGGAAAATGCAAAATTTAAAAGAAAGATACAAACTCGACAATTTACCCACAATGAAATACTGAAGGATGAAAATCTAACCAGGCAGCAGCCTTAATGTCATGGAGTCATCAGAGAATATCAGACTTGTCAATTACCAAATCTTCTCAATTATCCTGAAAATACTACAGAGTTTGTATCTGGAGAGAACATTAATGCAATAGTCCCTCCTTTAGTCAGACTTAAAGCCCAGTTGGGTCTGAGAGTTCTCAAGAAAAACTGAGGTGACAAGTTACTGGCCCTCCAAAAATAAATGGCACACAGCAGTCTGCTGGGAGTGACCGTACCCAATTTGAATTTAAGGCAAGAGCACAATAAAAGGTACTCTCCTTCAGTAAATGCTGTGCAACTTGGATGACATTTAGCATTGCATCAGCTTGGGTTTTTTTTTTTTTTTAATACAGCATGATACTTTCTGTATTTTGTTTTAAAATGCACAGCCAGAGAACACAACAGAAATCTATACAACATTAAAAGTCAATGCCTGAATAAAAATCACAAGAAAAATGTGAATCACCATTAGTTTTTGCCAGTAGAACTTCTGTTTACAGATATCAGCAACTATTTTCCAATATTCAAAACAACAACCAATGCTCTAGGAAAACCTCATTTCAATGACCAGCTTATTCATTATAAATCTGTCATAATCTGTAAATGCATTCAGTCATTAATTATAAATCTCTATATGCCTGCTGATGCTGAAAGAGTAGAGAAGGTTGCTACTACTTGTGCAGTAATTCACAAAAGAAGGCATCTTTTTGATGATGTTAAAAAAATGAAAAGTTTATCTGTAGTCAGATATGTCAGATATTGTCCTATGTTCCCTACTCAATATTTCATTTTGAAGAAGTTAAAAAACTGGAATATAAAGACAAGTTTCTGAGTCTTGAGTTTCACCACCACACTGGGATTCAGCTGCACACTCATGTTAAACAGAAGTACCAAGTTGCATCTGAGGTTTCAGCAAGGTACTCACAGGTTTCAGCTCTGAAACTGCTGCACAACAGATCTGGCATTTAAACCTGCCAGGAAATGTGCTTCCCATTAAACTCCTCTCTGGTCTCTAACTCCAGAAGCATCCTGACTTATTTCCCAGTCCCACTCCTATTTCTTTCATTCTCTCATTCACATTTGGTACAATATTTTTCCACTTTTTGTATTAATTGTTCTAATATTCTTATCTTCAATCCCTAGATTTCCACTTGTTACATAACCTCTTCTTGTCCTCTTTTGTATATTTCTTCTTTTATCCAGCTTCTTTATTCTCTCTCATTATTCTGAAGTATTTTCCTTCTCCACATAGTATTTTATTCCCCTCCCTATTTCTTGCCAGCTGAAAAAAGATGCTTCTTTTTATCATCCTTTTTTCTGGTTCTTTTGTTTGCTTGCATAAATTAAAAAAACAACACTGTTAGAGCTCAAAAGCATCTGAGGACCAAATCCAAACAGCAATACATTTTATATGTGGATTCACTTAACTTTTAGGAGATGCAAAGATATCTCAGAAATAAAAAAACCAAAAAAACCATTTTATTAAATAGGAATAACAGATCATATACACCTGCAAATAGCTTAGCAAAAATGCTGAAGGCTATATGCTTTCCCTGACACATTATACCACTTTCCTGCTGCAGAAAGCTTTTCTAGCACAATGCGAAAAGATAATGGTAAATTACAAAATTAGCACCACATCAAACTTGGTATTTCAACTGCAGAACAAAGTATTTTGTCTGGCTTTCATCAAGTCCACTTAAAGTATTGTGAGAGTAAGAATAATCCAGAGGATACAGCTGTCTCTTCAATCTCATCTAAGATTTATAGTCTTGAGAGCACAGGCAGTCTTTGGGAACAGACAACAAACCTCTCGGAGAGCAGCAGAATCTCCAGCGCAGGTCATACCACCTGCAAGCAATTCTGACAAGACAATACTAAACTCCCTCCAATTATGGCTAAATTACTGCCTAGTATTCAAGATAACTTGGGATTTTTTCCAAAACCTTTATTCCCCATGGTTTGGAGACTTTTTTACTGCCACAAGGCTGCACATTACCAGATTTTTTTTCAGATGTCCTACTTCTGGAGGAACATGAACACAGAGATAAAACATCCATTGATGGTTTTCACTACACAATGTGAAACAGCTCAGATCCTTCAAGTCCCCTCTTCCTCTCACCCCCCAAAAATGGAACTTCTTCCTTTTTTTAACTTTTTTTGGTTTTTTTCTTATAATAAGACACTGATAGGAAAAATTAATTTCAAGTTTTACGTCAAAATGGTCCTCTTCCCACAAGTTTTAACTACGGGCAACTTTAGGCTTGAAAATATCTTAACGTCAATGATTAAACCAAATTCTGGGATATATTACTATTAATAAGCTAATTTGTAGTAACTACTCCCCTGGAATACAACTTCCTTCACAAGGCCTTTCTCAGTCTCCTGCCAAGCAGATCTGGGCTCCAGGCTTGAAACACTGAGCTTCTGTTTTGAAGATGAGAAAACATTAGAATGATAAGAAACTGAGAAGTTAAACCAGTTCAGACCTGCTCACACCAGTGTGAGAGATGATTGTCTAAAATCGTATGACTTTAACAGGTCAGTTAAGCTGGCCAAAGCCACAACAAAAAGGAAACAATTGTTCTACATCAGGTACTCCATCAGACAGCAGTGATACCCTTGTTCTTAGGGGAAAAAAAGGAATCAAAGAAATATGCCACTGAGCTTTATTCTTTTGCTGACTAAATTTATCATGCTAGAATTCGTTCCTATGACAGTCACAATCTCCTTAGCCTATTTTTACATTTTGCTTCTCTTTTAGAACCACCTCCTCAATGCAGAGGTTGCTCCACATTCTGTTCTCACCAATTCAGTAACATCCCGTTCATGATGAGCTTCTGGTTCCTCACAGCTGGATGTTATACACATTCATGTGTATAACAAGTGTGATTCAAATATGCTATGAAATTATTTCTGGGCAAAAACCAAATCAGTTTATGGCACAATGAAAAGGGCTGAGCACAGCCTTCAACATTTCTTACAGCAATTCTGGTTTTCCTTTTGCCATCCTCAAGAGAACTCAAACTACACATGGGCTTCATTGCTTTCATTGGCTTCATTACTGATATCGAGTTTTTAACCAGAAAATTTATACCAGATCAGAATCTGGAGATTCAGATCAGATTATTAAATCTAAAGCATGGAAGCTCTAGATTCAGATCAGATTATTAAATCTAAAGCATGCAAGCTCTAGATTTTTATTGCTATCTCCATGTGTTTCTTGTACGTAATTTTTGCTTTATAGCATCTCTTCTTCTACTGGGTAGACTCAGTGACTGTTTTTAGACCTCTACAAATTCCTCTAACAGCCATAATTTTTGATT
Source organism: Poecile atricapillus (assembly GCF_030490865.1). Classification (NCBI taxonomy): domain Eukaryota; kingdom Metazoa; phylum Chordata; class Aves; order Passeriformes; family Paridae; genus Poecile; species Poecile atricapillus. The sequence goes on from NC_081288.1 coordinate 61,941,907, forward strand.
CAACCTTTTCTTTTCTAAGAATTAGAAATTAGAAATTTCAATTAGAAATTGACGAGTTACTCAGTAAAGCATATACAAACTGGGGAAGTATTAAATCATTCTACAATTGTGTTATTTTTTATATTTTTATGTCCCTTTATGATTTGATTATTGGGGTTTAAACGTGCTCTGCACACACACAAATTCATTCTGATGGCCTCACTTTTCTTACAGTAAAATACAAGATTAAACAAATTATTTTATAGCAGAAAGAGCAGAAAATCTCAATCCAGAAGATTAGAACAAGTCAGGGCCCACCATGGATGCTGTCATGTTAAGTTAACTGGCCAGAGGACAAGCAGAGGATAAATTCTCAGCCACAGAAGGCCAGGCAACTGCAAGTTAGGGCCATCAGCCTCCTCTTCTATGGCCTAAAAAGGACCAAGAAACAAGGATTTACAGTAGCACCAAAGGTACAGTGAATATCTGCTGTTAAAATACTTTTAATGTCGGTTTTTGAGAAACCACTGAAGGAAAAGCTGCACAGTACTAGATCCTCCAATCATAACCAATTCCTGCTTTCATGCTGCAGGAGAACAGCAATCCCAGAATGACACCACTAAACATTATGAACAGAAAACTAGTGCTTAGAGAGTTAATACAATCTGACAGTTCCTTAAGGTACCTTCTAATTACAGCATTAAAAGGCAATCAGCAATTTCTCTGTAAGCAAACCATCAACAGACAGCTGCTTACTTGTATTTGAAAAAATGTCCTTTCACAGCACAATGTCTTGCATACCTGATAACTAAAAATGTAGTTATATTGGAATATTAAAAGAGACTGGATATTGCAAATGGTTGACAATACAGTCCTTTAACAACAGTGCCTTCGTGTGTTTATTACAGGCATTTTATTATTTTAAAGCTAAGATTCAATCACATTTTATAGTTGTAATACTGTCCTCCTACACATCTACAAGCAAATTAGGTCAATTCCAAACTATTTGTAAAACCTCCTTCATAGAAAGCAGTTTGAGATTTTAAAACATAGTAAGTTTAAAATAAACAAAGTCAACCTACCAGTGTCATAAGCCTTGTGAACTGTCAATTTTTTGTTCTAGTCTAATAAAGCATCCCTAACTAATAAGAACCAAATTGAGAGAATGACTGGCCTTGGCCAGAGATTGCATGCACACCACATTTCATAACATTTTAATAATGTTTATTATGTAAGTTTCCCTAATTAACTTCTAAACTTATTTCTACATTTGGCATCTGTAACATCCTGTGGCAATGAGTTCCAATATGTAATTATGTGTTGCATGAAAAAAATGCTTATTTTAAACCTACTGCTGGGTAAGAGCTAGGAGTCATCAAAAACGTGTTAGAAGAAATGATGAATAATCATGCTCCCTCATCCTCTCCATAACGTTAGTAGCTTTATATACCTCTTGTATTTCCTCTGACCTCATTTCTTTTCCAAGCGGCAGAGCTCTAATCATCCTGTTCAAACACAGGTACCTCTTTCCCCACACATAACCTGCTTGTTCTTATTGAAAGAAAGGACATCTGCAACTGTTTGTACTATTCCAGATTGGCCATGGATGTTGTCATGATGTTTGTATAGAACGATAATGCAATTGCAAGCCCTCTTTTTTGCGTAATAACAATTTAGACTGCCATGCATGTTAAGTTACCCAGTTCCCTCCTGCAGGCATTACTGAATAACATTGTACAGTTAATGCACTTGCCATTCCACTAATCTGTTATCCTGCATTATCTTCCCACAACTGTTCATGTTCACAGATTTGGGGGACCTTCACAATATATTGTGAATGCTGTATGAATACAAGCTGTTATTTTGTTGTTTAACCCCTTTCACAGATTTATGAAAGCAGCAAAGATCTTCATATAGATCACTGTAGGAGTCTATTCTTGGTTTGTGATAACTGACCTTCTATTCTCACCCTTTTTTTTTTTTTCTATCTTAAATAGTTATTTACCTGATAGGACTTCTCACTCACTTCTGTGACGATGTGATTTCTTCAAGAAACTTTGGCTGCAGTTGACATGGTTGCTTAGGATGGTTAATTCATGTGGGATTTACAGTTCTAACACAAACATGGACTCACATCCACGCAAGCTATAATCTGTCTACAACAGTCATGGTTCTTCTTTGTTGTTTTATATCATACGTGTTCATTTTTCATATTTATAAGCACACATCTCATTTGATTCTATGAAGTGTTAATTAATTTTTATAAAGACAGAAATAAAAATTTCTGGGCTGTAGCTTCATGTAAATTATGCTACATTTCCAAATTCAGTGATTATGGATGCAAATTACCCCAGATCTGTTGAGTCTACCCTGATCAGTTCGTTACTTTTTAATCAGCTTACTCTAGAAGTGTTCCCCTAATACTTGAGTGTTAAGCAGACCACCTGAGACATCCTAAGCAGGCTCTAGTGCAAAAAGCTTCATATACCCTCTATAATTAACACAAATGCAAAAAGTGTCTTTGTGAGATTCAGTGCTAAACATTTATCTTCTGCTGATATACTCCCAATATCTTGATCCTTACTGGGCCTGGAGACTGTTAGGTTTCTTGTTTCTGATGTGTCTGAAAAAATTATCAAAGCTCTTTCTGTGCCTGCCTTCTGGCTTTCACACATAACTTACCAGTTTTGTGTCCAAGTGTTTCCACATTGGCTCACAATTCCTACTTTATGAAGTCTTTCTTTACCTGCTACAGATTTCCTTCCTTTACAGTTTAATAATACTGGGGCATTTTTTCTTCCAGTATGACAGATGGCAGTGTTTACTTTAACATTTAATATGGTAGCTCTTGATACCACTAAAAGCCTTATCCTTTTAGCTGTTCATTTTAACAGTTTCCTAAGATTCATGCTCCCTTAGGAATAGTTTTCTCTGTAAAATGTTATGGCAACATATTTTATACTTGCTCTTAAAACAATAAGGCAACCATATTCATTATAATTAGTCCTGTAGAGCAGCCCAACAATAATTTCATCTTAAGCTCTTGCTCATCGCACAGTTGTCAAGAGCTACTCCTGTTATGAGCTGACAGCTTGTCAGAAAACCCAATACATCATTCTTCACTTCCACATTTACCGAGTCTTCATACACATAACAAAACCATGTAAAAGCAGTAAATGTTTCTTCCCTCAGCATCCTTTAGCACTTCACAGTAATGTTCCACCTCATTAACATGGTTAGTCTAACCCTCACCTTATTGTGACTATTTGCACATAAATTCAAACCATAAATGTGCTTTCTTGTCCAGACATACATAGCCTTGACTATGACCCTAACACAATAATACATCTCTCAGAATAGAGTTTGTATTCTCATGTCTATAAAAATGTTTCCCCCTATACAAACATCCTCCTGTACCAATTTACTGTGAGGTAAAATATGTCAACATCTGGATTTCAAACCAGCATTCTAGATCTCAGACTCAATTTTTCACCTTTCAGACTTTGTCCAGAAGAGCGTCTATAACTGCTAACTAACGGATTTTTTACTAAAACTTATAAAAAGAAGCAATTGGAAAATACATACATGACGGTGTTAATCCCTGACAGTTGTTGAAACATCTGCAGACCACAACCCACAATTAAGGCTCTTCGAGTTGGAGGGTATGTTAGCATTCTGCAGATCACAGGTCCAGCTTAAAAAAAAACAAGACAACAACAAAAGAATACATAATAGTTCTTAAGTGATTGCTATCAAGACAATGTTGCCAGGCATAGCAGACTTTCCACCTTAGTTTCAAGCAAACTTGTATAATTGCAATTATTTTTGAACTGTTTGGCAATTCAAGTTCTTATTTTCTGCACTGTATTACAAAGAGGATTATCAGGAAGCCCAAGCAAAAAAATGAAACCATTTTTGTACAGTGTCTACTGCTGGAGTGAAATGTCCAGCTCTCCTTATATCACACTAACAGATTACACATCAGCTGCAACTGAACATACTCAAAAATTATCACAAAATATCACTGTTTTTTCCCTTCTAAAAGTTTCCATTGTTGTTGATTTTGAGAGCCATTGTTATTGTTATTGAGAGTTACTGCTCAGGTCTGGATATTGGAGATAAAGTGTTCTCCTTAGTCCCCTAAAGACCCAGTTTCCATGAACCAGTTTCAGGTGTGGGTACTTTGAAGGTACTGGATAGATCTATTCTGCACAGCTTGGAGGCCAGTGGAGGGAGCAGAAATTAATACATTTATTCTATACCTTTGGTAGCAATGGCATGAGGCTGAATTTAAGATTCTCTCAAAGAAGAAAAAAACAATAAACAAAATTCCTGGTTAACAGAGAAAACTCTAAGACTTTAAAAGTATCCTATTAAAAAAATAATAATAATACAGAAAGCTATGGGATAATAAGCAAAAATTTAAAATCCCTGACTACAGTATTTACTTGAACTTCTCTCTGCCCAGAGTAGTCCTTTTAGTGCTTTTTCACTAGTACAGCCTGGTGAAAAATTCTAGCTTTTATACATCTTGTCACATCTAGCACACTTAGAACATCTAATCACAATATGAGTAACTCAAAAGAGTTGCCATCAAAGAAAAATAAAAAGAGAGAGGTGAAGAGGATTTACATTTTTATGTTTTCAGTGTTTCCTGAACATACAGAAAATATTTCAAGTATTGATTCAGTAAAAAACCCTAAATGAGTCTGTTAGTGAAGAACAATTTAGATGCAGAATTTCAGCTTCAGAAAGCTGGCAAGCTATGAAGAGCTTCAAGAGCTGGACTCTAGAACAGGGTTTAGATAACATTTTCTTCACTGAAAGATAATCAGACCTGCCTAAGAAAAAAAATTATGGTATTTCTGATTCATATCTCAATTGTATCATCATTTAACTTTTCTTCTTTGATAGCAGTATACAGCTTGACCAATTTTCTAGCTGGTTTCCAAGTAACACTAACATACAGACAGTACACAGTCCTATGTGTCCTGCCATTTAGCCACATCATTACCTCAAAAAGCCTCCAAGTAAAATCAAGTGACTGTATAGTCAATATACAGATCTCAGAAGAAATCTATATATTGTCAATCTATAGATCTTGTAAGATATTCCCAGACAAGACTCATGACATCACTGGGCTGACAAGGGTTCCATAAGGAAAGTGGCATTTACTCAGTGGAAAAGCAACGAAGCCAGAACTTGCTGCTAGCTAGGAATAGTCCAGAGCTCAAATTTCACAAAGAAAAACATTTACTAATACTTGTACCCACAAAGTTTAACTCACAAACACCACCAAGGTCCTCATACCCTACATCACACCTGAGCATGGAGTCCTTGGACTTAAAAATATTATCTGGCAACTGATTCTGTCGCATCCGCTGTAAATCCAGGCTGCTGAAAGCCTACAAGAGATCTTTAATTCTTCATATACTTTGTATAAAGTCCTTAACTGAGTTCAAAAATCTATCTTTATTTTTCAAGGGATATTTTAGACAATCTACATCTTCAAGTCCACCATCAATGATCCTGCTCATTGAATAAGCTGGAACTCTACAGCAGGTACTGTTAGGAAAGGAAGCAATAATGTCCTAAGGAACTGAAAGGTTTTTAATAATTCCTGACCACTCACCTATTTGCAAGAAGTTTATAAAACTTTATTCATAAAACAACATTGTACAAAACAATTGGGAAGAAGGCACCAAAATGAATAGTGAGAAATTAAAGCAGCTGTTTTCAGACAATGGTTTGCAACTCAGAGGGAGTAGTGAGCTCCCAACAAAGCTCCATCACACAAATCAGTCTGTGCATCTGAAGTGCAGCCCTGCAGAAATGTTAAGACCACGTAGGAAAGTTTAGACCTTTATGTCAGAACTTTAGACCTTTAGAACATCCAGTCAAGTTAAATTCAGTAAGCACTTGGAATTTTTCAGACTTCTAATTAATTGTACCAGAAAAATGATGCTAAAAATTATCATACTCAAATCAGCATTTAAAAAGTTTTGCTCCAAATATCTGCCATGGCAACCACCACATACCAATAGGCATAAACAAAATTAAAGGATTGTCTTTCATATAATCCATAGCCTTCAGATTTACAAATCAATAAATTGAATGAAAGAAATAAACAAATTCTAATCTCTGCATTAAAGGAGCTTTACAAAGTCAACTAAAAAGCCTAAAGAACTCTGACTGTAAAACAGCAAACGAGCATGAAACTTTTTATTGAAACTATCTAGCTCTGAAACTAGCTATACTATATTTGCATTTTCTTATCAGAAATCCTTCCATCCATATCGAGTTCAAATGTTACCATGTTATTAAAAATAGACAACTCTAGGCATAATATGGATTTTAAGAACAGAAAATGCATTTAAACTAAAAAATGAAAACCAAAACAAGTTTTCAGAATTAAATACATTCTTCTTCTGAAAATAAGTCTTCTGAAATCTTAAATGGTACTTCAGTAGTTTCAGATAACCCTTAAAATATGCTGTTAGCTATGACAACAGATTAAAATAGCACTAAACAATAAAACCATTACACCTTTAAAAAATGGAACAATTTAACTGCCCATAGAACTAGATGGAAACAGATTATTTAAATGTAAATCACAGAAAAAAAAATATTTGGCAATTTTAACAAAGGACAAAATAGTGATTTGTCTCCAAAAAGTCAATTTTTTTGTTAGTGATACTTCTGCCTTAATTGTTGTTGTTTTCATCTGAGAGATTTAGACACATTCCTGCATCAGAATCACTTCAATTGAACTCGAGAAAACAACAAGATGCTTATTTTCTTTCTTCTAATCTATGAATAAAAATGAAGTTAGAACAATGAGACCTCCTAATGCCTTGAATTCAATGAGAATAGATTTAGTTGGACTTTTTCTGCGGTTGTTTCTGATAATCACTTTAACTGAAGTAAACTTGAACACATAATATTAACAAGGGTTCAAAATATGCTGCAGTAAAGGGCAGCTGGAGCTTCCTCTATGCAAAATGAGAACACAGGATAAAGAGCAATGAAAAAACAAGGACACTGCTGAAGGTGACATTCCTTGAAGTGGTTATACACAAAGTGGATTGCTGTGATTCAAGTAGATATTTCATGGCATAATCCAAACTCTCTACCAAAATAGACATTCATCCTTATAAGCAAAAAGCAAAATTAGAAACTTCCAAAAATTGGAAGTTTAGTTTCACATCCAAAAAAAATCTTATTAGCTTACACTGAGCTAAACAGGAAAGGAGAAGCTGTTCTTGTCGAAACATTACTTCTGAAAATGAGTGGTGCTCTCCAAACATTCTATTTTTTGATCGGTTATCTGAAACTTTTAATGGCAGGTTCCTATATTTTAGCAGTTATCCTTGTTACTAGGCATAACCCACAAGTTAGACTTGGAAATTATCAATCACCTGATAAGGGATTTTGATTTTTATCTGTATGAGCAAAATGGATTGTATGGCAATCATAGGAGCTTGGGTATGATCCACAGGCAACTAAAATATGAGGGGATTTTCAAAGGCAGCACAACAAAAACCCTACCTCTAAAAGGAGCTTATATAATGAAAGCTAAAAAGTAGAAAAATGGATATTAATGAATTCTTAGTATCTCCTTCTGAAAATTAACTGTGTTCACTTCCAGGAAAAAAGAAAACGTAGTACAGACATAAAGCCAATCTAAACATCCCACAGCAAAGACAGGCAGACATCTGGTGCCTGGAAACCTTGTGACTCCCCATCCCTCAAATTATTAGTAGAATAACTGGACAGATTTCACAGCTAGGAATCTATGGTTAGAGACTGGGCCCTGCCAAAGTCATTTGCAGGTTCAAACAGTCTTCTGCCAGCTAATCTAGGTAACAGCTTGTAGCAGCAGCTTAAAACCTTACAGGGCTCCTGCCAGCATTTTGAACTCATTGCGTTTCCAAGAAGGCAGGTTTAGCCAAGCAACAACACAGCCACTCATCAGTTTAGCATCGATTAAGCTAAAGAGTCAGAGTAGTTTTCTGGATCTTTTTTGTTCAAATGCCCTCCCTTCCACTCAGATAAATCTTCAAGGAACTGGTCTACAGCAGGGAACAAAAAAAAAGAAAGTTTGGGCTGGTGATCTCAATAACAAAGGACAAACATGGGAATCACTTCTGGATTTCCCTTCCTTATAAAATGACAGCTTCCAGTGCAGCCTTCTCTGCATCATCTGCAGAACCTTCCTTCACATATGACTCCTACTCTAAAGCACTTACAGCTAGTTATTATTACCTGTGTATGAATAATATACTAAAACAAGCATCCGTTTCCTCCCCTTGCCTATTACATGATTATTTCCTAAAAGTATCAACCTCATTAATTTTTCCTTTCTGTAAAATTTAACAAATCAATTAGAAAAAAGAATTAGCTTTAAGATCAAAACTGCATTAATTATCCTGAGAAGATACAAACCAATTTAACTTAGGTACCATGATCTTCCTCACTATCTTATGTTTCCAGTAACACTGGAAGAACCATTCCCAGCACTAGAAGAAACTTCCTACCTCAAATAGTTTAACCTTTTGAGAAAACTCGAGATTTTTTCCTTTCCTTTCCTTTTTTTTTTTTTTTCCAGCAAAGATCCCATCAGTCAAGAAGGAAAGAAGACTGTCAGCTTGCCTAACAGCTGAGTCTTAGCATTTTTTCAGCTTTCCACAGCAAAAACATCCAATAGCCTGCATACAGACTGGAAGGAGTGCTCATTGGGAACAGCCCTGCTGAGAAAGACTTTGGGATTCTCCTGGATGAAAAGCTGGATGTGACCTGGCAATATGTGCACACAGCCCCGAAAGCCAAAGGCATCCTGGGCTGCATGCAGAGCAGAGTGGGCAGCAGGGTGAGGGAGGGGATTCTGCCCTTCTACTCCACCCTCACACGACCCCAGCTGAAGTGCTGTGTCCAGCTCTGGACTGTGCTGGGATCCCCGGCACAAGACAAACACCAAAGCACAGCAGGGCCTAAGAAGCAGGGGGAGGAGAGAGCAAAGATGACCAGAGAACTGGAGCACCTCTCCTGCACACAGTCCAAGAGAGACAGGGTTTTTCAGCCTAGAGAAAAGACAACTCTGGGAAGATGTTGTTACAACCTCCTAGTACCTAAAAGCTTATAAAAAAGAGGGAGAGGGATTTTTTTTTTTGCATGGGTGGATAGTGATAGGACTAAGAGGAATGGGTTTAAACTAAAAGGGGAGAGATTTAGATGAGATATTAGAAAGAAATATTTTACTGTGAGGGTGTGAGACACGGGAATGTGGGTTGCACAGAGAAACTGTGGATACCCTATCCCTGGAAATGTGCAAGGCCAGGCTGGATGGTGCTTTGAGCAACATGGTCTCGTGGAAGATTCCCCGCCCATGCCAGAGGGGTTGGGACTAAATGATCTTTAAAGTCCCTTCCAACTCAAACCATTCAGTGATTGTATTCTAACCAGACAACCTGGTCAAAAAGCAAATAAAAGCTAATTAGACATAACCACCTAGATTTTAGAGAATTAGGTTGTGCAAGGAGTTTTCCATGCCTAGATGAACTAGAAAGGGTTTTTTTTTTGCTCAGGAAACCTGGTTTTAAATAAATGGTCTCTCCAAATGACCTTTTTAATCCACACATTGTGAAAAGAAACCCTAATATAGATTTTTTTTTTGTTTTGACAGCAAGTTGAGTTGGTCTTTGGGAGTTCTGAAAATAAAGACATTTTCTTTTATCTGTAAAAGGAAAAAATCTTTTCTTTGATACCACATTCTTTGATATAAAGCTTTGGTGATGGAAAATCTATATGACTGAGTACTTGCACAAAAGCAGCAGCATTTAATAACACTTCTGAATAGAACAAGAAGCAGTGGCAAGTCAGGAAGCAAAAAAAAAGGACTGCATTTTGGCTCTGTATGACTTGTTCTCTATAGAAAACAGAATCTGCTGTAATGAAGTCCTTTAAAACTAGAGAAACTACAACAAAACAGACAACAAAGAGTGGCCTCTTACATGATGCCAGAGAGAGCAGAGAAGTGGCCACAATGACCAACAAGAATCTGCACTGGGGAAAAGGAACCCCCTGTGACACTGTCAGACCTGTGGAGTGGGGGAATGATCAAGGGGGAGTATTTCCTGTTCCAGTGATTGGAAGACTGGGCTGGGAACAGAGAAAAGCAAGGATCACATTGTGATTTCTTCCTAGCTGTGGAAGGTACCTTAGAAATAAGGCAACAGATACTACGGCAGACTTGTGCATACCTACAACCTGTAAATCAGCACTTCTTTTCAGGGTCTGCTCCAGAACTCCTGCCTTACATAGGAAACAGTTATGTGACCCTCACTTAAAGCTGCAGAAAGCAAAGGAGGAAAGATGAGATGATGTAGGAGCATTACGCAGGCACCAGCCAAAATAAGCCAAGTGTTGTAACAGCCTGAAGAGCTTCCCATCCCACTCTCATCAGTAGAGAAGTACAGGGCAGAGCATCTAGCAATCTGGAATTAGAAGGTTTTTTCCTTTCATTTTAAGTTGAGGAAAGAGATTTAAGAAAACTGCAGTCAGGACAGTTTCGGGAGGGCTAATTTTTAGGGGAGTGTGTTGCTGTTCCTGTTCTTCAATTTGAAGAGCACTAAAAAAGCTGATGACTCAAGAGTTCCCTCCTAGTCAGTACTCTACTCTCAAGCTGATCTTCACAGGTGTTATTGTATTAACACCTATACAGATATTATATTTTATTTTCTGGACAGCACACTTCAAGCCTTACATTTTTTCCAATTTGTTTCTGCCAAAAATCTTGGTTTAGTGATATTATTTTGCCCCCTCTATCCCTTGTTTCTAAATGAAATATCTTTATTTCTGCCTCAAGCCAGTAGTTTAACAGTAAAAACATATTTCTACTTCTTGCCCTTTGAAAGAATGAGACACGAGAAGCCATTCCCAGGAGGGAACGGGGGAAAAGAAAAGTTTAATAGAACTGAAAAAGGAGTCTGGAGGTCAGTGAAAGTCTCCATGGGAATTTATAAACATTATCAGTTGTCCACTATTATTTTTTGCTTTATTAACAGCATACTTAACTTAGACCATCTCCTTAAAAATTTAAGTTTAATTTAAACTTAATAATTTAAATCTCCAATTAATGAAGGGGCCTAAAAAAATTCCTCTCACTTTTTAAAAAACAGATGCCATTAGCATAAGATCTTCATTAAAAATAAAAGGAAAAAAGTTAAAATTGTGATGAGATCCACATCTAAACAGATTATAAAAATTTGCTTTGAAATCATTATACTTTTAGCACAGCTCAGCTAAATTCAAAAACCTAGAGAGAAGAACAATCAAAAAGTCACTGTAGGTTAAAGTTAAGGTGCTTTAACTTCAGCTTCCTAAGAATAGGACAGTACCATCAATGGATATATAGTTGATAGCACAGTAGAACAGCGTGTAGCTGAAAATAGTATGTCTTAAGAAACTGCTTCAACTTTTTTATTTTAAGGAAAGCATTTGAACTTGAGCACAAAGTTGAGTTTCACTAAAGACAGAATGACAGATAAACACCTAAATATTACACTGAACTGCAGCCTAAGATCACACCTCATCTCAAGGTACTAGCTAATTTATTACACTGTAGTATTAAACATCTTCTATCAGAAACACCAAGGGCTCTAAGGCAACCATCACCACTCAACAACACTACATTTTTCATCCCAGAGGGCCAATCACATCCTGGGAGGAGGAGGAGCACTGTCAGCAGGTCAAGGAAACATTTCTTCTTCTCTACCCTGCAGCAGGAGCAGCACATCATAGTGCTCCTGAGCCTGGAGAAGAACCACCAAGGTGGATGGGCTGGAGCACGACGTATAAGCAGATGCCGAATCAGTTGGGATTGTGCCACCTTGAAAGAGAAGGTAAAGGTTCTGCTGTCTACAGATATCTAGCAGAGAGGCAAGGAGAAAACAGACCCAGGTTCCTCAGAGGTCTGCAATGGTAAGACAGAAAGCAACAGGTAAATTGGGATGCAGAAAATTTGGACTCGATGTGAAGTCTGTTTCTTTTGTAATATGGAAATGAAAAAACGCAGAAATGCACAGAGATGCAGACAGACCATGGTAAAAACTTCACTGATAAAGTTCCTGCACAACCTGCTCTAATTTATTTTGTTTTGATTAGGGATTGGATTAGAGAACTTTCAGAGGTCATCCACAAGATTCTTACATGAAACGTACAGCACTCCTAATGAATGGTGATGGTACCAGTTAATACAACCAGAACTAATGAAAAAGTAAGTTCGGCACTTTTCATGGTTATCTTAAACAACTGTGACTGAAAAGCATCCTTACATACAAATCCTGTAAAACTCAGTCATCTCCAAACTGCCAACAGCTGATGTTTTGCAATTTCAATACTAGGCTTCATTAATCAAGAACCTTTTACCCTGAATTTATAACCTCTGCAGAAGAGACAGTTCAATATTGAAAACAGCAAGTGTAGAATACTAAATTGATGACTTCCTTAACTAGTATGAAATATGACAAAGAAATAAAGGAGAGCTTATTTCATCTTTTCAATAGATAAAAGGGGCTTATGAGATAGATTGGGAGAGACACTGTACCAGGGTCTTCAGTGAAAGGACAAGAGGTGATAGTTTTAAACTAAAAGAGGGTAAATTCTATTGGATATAAGAAATAAATTGTTTACTATTAGGGTGGTGAGGCAGTGGAACAGGTTGCCCAGAAAAGCTGTGGATAACCCATCCCTGGAAGAGTTCAAGGACAGGTTGGATGTGGGGTTGAACAATCTGGTCTAGTGGAAGGTGCCCTTGCCTATGGCAGGGGTTTGGAACTCAACCATCTCTAAAGGTCCCTTCCAACCCAAACCATTCTATGCTTGTTAAGTACTGTACTGAGGGAGTTCTGGTCCCCTTTGATTTCTCATCCTCATCTCAAAATGAGGGATGGTAGAAATAGAGAAAGATCATGAATAAATACTCATAATGGACAATTCAAGGTCTCTCACATACTATGGAATAAATCTGCAAGCAATCTTCATGTAAGGCAAATAGTCTTACATGAAGCTGAAAGCTTTTTTTACCATTTTCATCATAATGAAGACAGAACGGCATTGCATAAATGCCATCTTTATTAACAGTTTCCTCACAAGTTTAAAATATTTTAAAATGCAGTTTTTTCAAACGCTGCTGGAAGACCAGCAGAATGCAAGATAATACTCAATCCATTTACTCAGTTAAGTATGCACTGCAAGGTACACACATGCAGGGCCTTTTCATGGCTTCTCTGCAGCCTCACAGATCTAGCAGATAGAAAAGAAGATCAGAAAGGTTGTATTAAATTACTTAGAGACCTGAAACCCATTTTTCAAGAAGATACAGGAATTCTGAGATATTTTCTTGTAATTTTAGTGAAGTAGATTTTTATGCTGCTTTTAAACCCTTTCCAAGTTAACCAATTATCAAAAAGAAATGAAACTACCTGAAGTCAAACATGGTGCAGAAAAACTTCAAACAACACTCTCCAACATCCTAGTGGAAGTAAGTGGTCAGCAACTAGTAGTTACCAAATAGCATTTAAATGTCCCAAGAAGCATGTAGTTTTTCTAAATTTGAAGGACAAAATACCACTAGAATAGCTGAAATTTCAGATAACCTTTTTAGTTTTATGGCAAATTGTAGATTTTGCACCCATGATCAGCCATGAAGATTACCTGCAGTACAGAGAAGTGACAGAATTTTACCCTGAAGGATATGCATATCTCCTATAATGCACAGGAGCGACTTTTCCAGGATGTTTAACTACTTTCCAGAGGCAAAACAACTTGTTATGAAAAACAGATATTTGAAGGATAAGCACTAAAGCAAACAAGAAAAAAAAAATCAAGTCCTAGGTCCTGTTTAACTGGAAAAAAAAAGGAGGGGGCAATTACTTCACTTAGAGGCTGCACAGACTGATGAACGTAAAGGCAAAACTTCTTATCACCAGTGAGTTACGACAGTCTGGTTGGCATTGGATTGGGCCAGTGAAACAAATGAAAATGAAAGGTAATTTTCAGTGTCAGATATAAGAAGCATCTGTATCTTTCTATGGATACAGAAAATATTTTCATGTTTCTCAGCAAAAGCGTCATTGTCTAACTGTGCCTTCTGCCAGCTGCCACCAACCTTTTGAGCAGGCTGAAAGGAAAAATTCTTGCAACTTGTAAACAAAACCTTGTAAACAAAAACATAGGGACAACAAAGCTGGGAAAAGCTGCGGAATTCAGGCCACTTATGTTTTAGAGGGGATTTCCAAATACCTCCATTCACTGACTTTGTATTTGCTGGCTTTCTCTGAGCTGTCACTTAGTCACTAAGAGAAATCACCACTGCTCAGCATGCAGGTTCTGCTACTAAGCTGAAAAGCTAATTCACTTCCATTCTCCACCTATATACACCTTTATGCACTTTGTACCTACACAGTTAGGTTGAAGACACCAGCAGACAAGCATTGAAGATGGAAAAAGCAAAACATGGCTGCAGTCATAAATGGATTTCTGCAAGTGTTTTGCCAGAGATAACTACCAGCCAACAAATGCATGCAGTAATCCCTGTTCAAGTACCTTAACGGTCAACTAAAGGGAATGGTGGATATATAAAATCAAATATAGTATAACTTGCAGAGTACTACCAAGACACAATTTGATCTCTGCATCTGACACACTAAACTACAAGCAAGCTACAAGAAAAGTTTGGCCATTGCACAGTAACTTGGAGATAAATTCCACCATAAAGGAAAGTAATTCCTTTAGGGACAGAAAATACTATGAAAGCCTCCCATCCTTGGAGAAGTGCTAAATTGGACTGCAGTAAGAGAAGGATATACATAATCCCAGCACTCAATTATCTTTCAGGTAATAACATGCCTGTACACTAAACACCACAATGTATTTTAAGACAGAGGATCACTCATTCGTAAAGAGAATTCATTCCTCTGGGCATTACACAGTTTAGGAAGCAGTATGATCGTGTGCATCTCAGCAAGTAAGGCAGTGCAGTAGCAAGGATCACCAGGCCAAACTTGTTTGAAGCTGAGGTCCAGAGATATCCATGACATGTCATTTTTTGGTTTTACGTCTAACTAGATTTAGGTCGGTCCCCTAAGCAGAACACTGCCATACATGGACTGTTAGAAGCTGCCCTGAGACTCTGTCATTGATTTAAACCTTCACACCCCCAAAAGAGTCCAAGCATATTGAATGAATCCCTGGAGCAGATTTAATCTGTGGTTTAATATCCCCCAGAAGAAGTTACTCCATGGGAACTGACGCCACTATTTGATCTGATCAAAAAGTATTTGGGGATGACAATGGGAGATGTGAAGAGACTCACTGCAGAGCTCTGCTGCTGCTCAGAACTAAAATGCTAAAGCAGATGCAGTCAATGCATCTTCTGCTGATAGCAGCTGGAATGATTCTGTACAAACCACACTAGGAAAAAAGCAATTATAAGCTGCTCATATGAACTATTACATTTTAATTAGAATTAATTTAGAAGAAATATAGGACAAAATTAATTCAGTATTTTGTAACATTAGCCAGATGTATTCAATTGTGCAGCAGCTCCCTGGAGGTCTAAGTTTTGGGGATTTTTTTCCAGTCTTTTTTAAGTTTCCTCCTCATTACTAGTTTAGCATGCTCAGGGTAAAACCTGAGAACTTATCATCATTACTGTTGATAGCTTTTGACAAGAATCAGAAGAATACTTTTTTCTGCAGAACATTTGGGGTTTTTTTGCAAAATAATTGTAAGGTCCTATTCCCCTTATTAGGGCTGTATATCTTTTTAAACAAGCCTAGTAAACAGTGATAGAAGACACAGAGGTTGGGGGAGCAACAGCAGAAAAATAAAGACAAGTTCTGAGAGCTGGTTATGTTCTATGCTGGTTACGTTCTTCTTTCACCCTTGATTTTCAGGGACAACCAACATCCAACTAGGGAAAAAAAATCATAATTTTAGTATAGGTTCCTCAGAAGAGGTTCAACTAGCAAAGTTGAATAAATGGACATTTACTTTTTAAAATCAGTTTAAAGAAGTGTTCATCATGTTGCTACTGAATGTTTTTGGAAACCAAAAGTATGCCTTCAATTGAAAGAAGAAAGCTTTTCCAATGGGATCACATTTAGATACACATTACTGTTACAAAGCCAACAGCAATGTGAACACTGAAGAGATTAGCTTATCAATGTTACTGCAATGTGTCTTGACAGTCCCAGCTCCAGGGAAGACCACCATTTTAGTACATTTTAAATATAACAGCTTCAGATACAAGCCTTCACATCAAATACAAATTATTCTATTTTCTCCTTCTCAGTGACAACACCAGATTTTCTTATGTCAGACCTGCATACACCTTCTGACTATTTAAATGCAAGTCTCAAGGCAGGCATCCCACCCTGACTGTCCCCTGCGTCATTCCAGCTTCATTCCAGCTCACCTCCCCTTTCCCAGCTGCACTCCGCAGACCACTGGCTGTTTCACAGCAGCTCATGAGGCCTCAGCTCCTGCCTGCTTCCCTCATCAGTCAGTGCTTAGAAACACCACAGCAAAGAGGACTCTCTATTCCCCTTAGATAATGATGACTTCAATTAACAACTACTGACTGAAGATGACACTCTTCTAAGTTTTAACATATTGCAAACCATCCTTTGCAGTATTAAGAAACCCCACAAAACTTCTAAAGAAGTTGAGCAAGAGCGAGCACTGAACTGGGAGAAAACAAAGCAGGAACTTGTGCTTTCAAGTGGCAGTTTTGAAGAAAAATATTTGCTGCTATCATGTGAGAGGGATTACAAGAAAGTGTTTACTTGCACTACAAAAATACAAGTGATTCTCCACATTGACTCAAAGTATATCAGGGCATTTACAGCAGCTGCTTCCAGGTGCATTGCAGACCTTCGAAGATGACACGGTGGCTCTTTCACTTCCAGACCAAATGTGGCAGCATCCAGCAGCAGATCGGGTCACTCCAGGCAGCAGCTGGCAGACAAGGTGATGTGGGTGACAATGAAACCCGTGTGATTGAATGGAGCATTTTGCAGAAGCACAACACACTACTTTCTATGTTTAAAATAACTTGTGAAAAAGGAAGTGGTCCAATATCACTTATGATTTTTTAAAAGCACATAAGTTTCCCATGAAAAGTACTGAGGCTAGGCTGTAAGTCACCACCCACGAGACACTGGAAAGATGTGGGATTCAGCAACATTTCTACCAGCAAAAAATACCTAAAATTCATAAAAACAACAAATCCTCTTAAAAAAAAACAGATCCTCTACAAAAGGTTTTGGGGAGGCAGCAGCTTGTAGGAGAGGGATGATCCAGAGGCATAATCCCACACACATAACAACAAAGGATATCAACACATGTTGCCCTTACTGGAAAAGGACACAGAAGGGTAGATCTGACTTCAGCACCTGGAAGCTTTGCAGCTGAGTCAGGCAAGTGTTCTTTCCTCTGTGCTTTCTACAGATGGCCTGCACTGACAGTGCCATCCTAAGCCACTGCCAAGCCAACTGTTTACCTCGAAACCACCCAACAACCCTCTGCCACAAATCCTCCACCAGTATCCACCATGTATAACACAGTATTTTATGGATGAAGTGCAAGCCTCAAAAGATGTGATACATGATGCTATTTATTATAAGAAGAGAGTCTAAATATTTTTTACACTGATTCTTCCAGATAATTCACTCTGTAAACTAACCTGTGAGCACAGCTAGAAGAAATTGAAGTCATGTCATACCCCTGTGCTGCAGTAAAGAATTCAGTTTTTAAACTGTGACCTTCCTCCCTGAAGGGCAGCAACTCGATTCTGTGATTGAAAGAACAGTATTTCACTGCACCATTCATGTCTGATAGATGGCATTGCAATGACATTGATTTAAAATGGGAGGCTTTTCTATTCTCAGTGGACAAAGACCATCATCACAAATGTCACCTACGTGACACACTTCTTCCCAGGCCTCAGGTAGAGAGAAGCTCTCAAAATCAGCCAATATGACATAACAATAGAAAAAACATATAGTTGTGTCTAGAAAAGAGACATCAACACTTGAGTAACCATTTCAGACTGCCAGCATGCCCTTGCATTTGTACAAGGTGACACTAAGCCGTCCTGACTCTTCATCCAAGAAAGCTCTCCTAACACATACAGCTTTAGGAGAACAATCCTGACTCAGCATTTATTACCCAATTTCAACATGTAAACCTGGTCTCTTAACATTCTTCCTAACACTACATTCTACTTAAACTCCTCCAAAAGTCCAGTTATTTGCTTTACAATGTCAAAGTTCATCGATTACACTAACTCTGTGACATGAACCTACAAGGACCAACTGCAAAGATTGTACTGATTACAGATTTTCTACAAATGCACCATACAACTTTAAACAAGGAAAGTTTTTACACTATAAGTAAGTTATTCCAGTCTCAAGCACTGTGACACAGATCTAACATTTGTGTCTCCAACATCTTCCCTTATTTTACAAGGATGGAAAGAAATATTTAAGAAGGTAATGAACACATTAATCTATCACTGAAACATTGAATTTTGACTGTTCACATTTGGTATATGCTGGAAGGCAAGTCTCAAAGACATGCAGATGGTAAAGAGCTGAAAACCAAAACAAATTACATCATTATAACAACTTTTCTGTTAGTAAGAGGAGCAAAAATTTTTTTTGATTGCTCTTGCTTTCTCAAAGAGCACCACTGTGATACTAGTGGTTTGGCATCAAAGAAAAAAGTAAACTGAATGAATGCAAGACTTTTCAGAATGAACCATACAAATAATTCAGTTACTTCTTGAAGTACACTTTGTATTTCATATATAAAAGAAGAAAAAAATTCATACACTGTATTTTAAAAGCATTTTCCTTGCCTTCAGTGCACATATTACATTTTAAGAATTGAAGAAAAGTAAATTTTACCTGCAAATGTATACAAATATATACTCAGAATGAGTATTTCAGCCATCCCTCCTAGGTATACCAAAGAAGAGCATCTGATGGTCTTGCTTGCCCCAGAAGTAATAAATCTTCCTGGACATGGATAGCTCATAAAAGGTTTGAACAGAAAGATTCATTAAATAACTTAACCTTGTGAGGGGAAAAGAAGAACAGTGCCATAAAAGCTATACTTTTAACATGTGAGAAAGCACTTCCCTTCTCCCTTGTATTTTGCAGTCTGGTTGGTTGTACTTTGTGATTACTGAGACTCTCAGTTATTGGGGAAACTTCAGCTGTGGCTTCTACAAGCCCAAGTTTTTTCTTCCATTATGGCAACACTGTCATAGCACATGCAAAGTGCCCAGACCCATCCTTTGGGAAGTACATTAACTCGGGGTAGGGTATTGTTGAGATGCACCACCACATCAGTCATGCACAAAGGGTGCACTCCACTAAATGGAAACTGCTTCACCGAAAATGTTACCTGATGGGACAATGCTATCACAGAAAGCATCAACAAACCAGCATAAACCCAGAGGTGATCACTACTTCCTGCTAACATGGGGGCAAAGTTTAGGACATTATTCTCAATGACTAATGTGCAGGACTCTGTACCCTTCTGGATTTGACATCTCTAGTAAAACATGCTATAAAAGAAAAGAAAATTCATTTAAGGTCAGCTGACATGACAAATACACACCCAAACTAAGTGTGGGCAAAATTTGGAGCTCTGATTTCCGTAAGGTACAGCTAAACTTGTAAACCTGGAGTTGTAGGCAGCAAGTCTCAGGTCGATTTTTCCTAATCATGCCTTGCAAATACCAATTCATTAGTCATTATTATTGAAGCAGTAGTGGAAACAAGCAATACCTATCCTGACAAAGTATCACAAGAATTAAAGAAATCAAAAGCCAATGGCAAATTTCAAGAAGGAATAAAAACAGGTTAAAGAAATGAATAAAATATGAACCAAGTAAAAGTGACAGGGCAACAAGCACTCCCCAAAGCTCACCATTCAGGAGGCCTGTACTATAAACATGCATCAGGGATTAATTTGTGACTCCTGTTTTGACTAGAATGCCTTTTATACAAATTGCATTTCACCTCAGACCCAGTCAAGATGTTATGCAAGTGATTGTCTGCATCTGTCTTTGGGGATGCATTGACCTAGTTAACTATCTAATGCTATTTTTGGCAATTGCCTCTGAAGTTTTTTCTTTCTGTTGTTTAGTATTAATTTTGAAAGAGACTGCAAGGGTGTTACTGTGTCTTTGCATGGCAGCTCAGCTGACACACAGCACAGGAACAGGCTCCACTGATGGTGCTGGGTTTCTAAAACACTTGGGAACAGTATTACAGTACCCTAAGCTTGCAAAAGAACACATGTCAAAGCACCAGCTTCAAATGCAACAGTAAAGCCTGCTGAGGCAGATGTCTGAGGCAGCCCCTGTCCCACACCATCTGGTTGTTTCAGACTTGTGTGAGACCTACAGACCATGGAGAAAACCCCTCCCCAGCATCTAGGATCTGACCCCAACATCAAGACAATTTGTTGTAGTTTAATCTGCCCAGAGATTACCCAAACTAACCTCCAAACAAGGACATACAAGAAGAGCATGTCATCCTGAATGAAGTGGGACTCTATTCAAGAACCATACAATAACAGCCTGAACACTGCTTAGTTTAGCAGCACCCACTTGGGTACATTTGGCAGAAGCATCAGTATGAAGCCAGCTTTGTCAACATCCACACTTGGAGCTTCTCAAAAGCTTCCACCCACAGTTGGCACACACCCACTTCCCTCCCCTCAAAGTGCACACAGCATGCTCATGTACTTCAGCTTCCAAGTTTGAGGATGGGCTAGTATTGCCAGGGGCATTTGTGGGAATCCCACCACAAGCTTCAGGCAACCCTGAAGAAACTTCCTTTGGTTCGTTCTCTGTAAAGTGGAATTAGTAGAACTTCATCACATGAAGGATTTTGAAAATACAGTTGTTCAGAAACCACAAGAAGCATAATTTTTATACAGAGGCATTTCCTAATCATATTGTGAAACAACAAACACTTTTCGTGAAACAAGAGACAAATCCTACAAAAAAAAAAGTGTTCAAAAAACTCAGATTAGTTGCTGTAAACTTTTGGAAAACTTAGTTATTACTCTAAAAAGTCTAACCAGACTAAATGCATAAGAACACCTGAAAAGATTAAAAAAAACCCAAAAACAGTTATAGAATTGAACATATTCCATACTGGAGTTAATCTACGGCTAGCACTTAAATACATGTAATGTATTAAAAGTTTACATGTGACCAGAGAGTTTCATGGATAATAAATCCAAAATCACCAGAATTATATCTATCTATGATATTTTCTGAGGTAAAATGCCATACATGCTTAAGTTCTACTCCTTCCTAGACACTTGCTGTTGACTCCTGCTAAATCAAGACACAGCTAATGGGAGTACAGAAGCAAACATATGAGCAAAATTACAGACAATTTAATGCTTTAATTTCCATAAAAATGTGAACATTTCACTTCTGCATGTCCTGCTAGCATTACTGCTCTAAGCTCTTTTCATGCTACCAACACATGCGTTTTATTAATTAAAAAAACCCAAATGTGCAACTATCTGCCTGTAGTCACTTGAGTCCCTTCATCATCTGTAGTAAATGAGACAAGAATAGTCATCTAGCAGCACATTTATTGCCACTAGAAGATGCCATGTAACAGTAATAGTAAATGGTGTAGGCACATTCCAAAGGTGACACCTACAGCATGTGAACTATAGTGTGTCTCAGAAATGTGCTGAAGTCAAAGGACCTGATATCTTGAGTTTATTCTCAGTTCTACCAGAAATTAAGTCACACTGCGTCAACTATTTATCCTGTAAAATAGCAAGCTGATCTTGATCTCTCATGAATGAAGGTAAGAACCACTACCAAGGGTTATCCAAGGGTAGAGTTATAAGAGGAACTGAAGCCTTTCTTTCCAATCCATCTTATACACTCCCTGTCCAAACCACTCCAAATGGAAGAAAATAGGAGAAAGCAGTTTGCTTGAGATACTAAGGAGTTTGGTTCCATGCTGTGCTTCCCAACAGCTCACCATCACAGTGCAATTTCTAGAGTTCAACAAGAAATGCTTTTTTTAAGAAGAGAAGAAAGGGTAAAATCTTCTTGTTTTAAGGCTCACCAGTAGCTCACAATTACAGGCTATTTTACCGAACACAAAAACTTGGCTAATGTATTATCACAGTAGTGGTGCAGTTACTGTAGTAATAGATGTTCTTAGACATTGTTACTAAGAAATATAACATAGGAAAATATACAGAGCCCTTACAGGCTACATCAAACATCCTCTCTTCTCACTACACAGAAAAATGAATCACTGAAAAAAACCTCACACAGACACTCCCTAAAGAAAAACAAGAGTCTGTACTTCATGTAATTAAATCTTTTAAGTAAGCCACTAGCAATTTTTTTCTCTCAAATGAACAAATTAATTTAAAACCTTCCTGAATGAATTTAAATGTCAAATCCAACTTTATTCTACTAATGTCAAATCTATTCTTTATTCTAGGTAAAGTTTAGCTACAATGCATTAGTACAATTCAGGCCCTAAAGGCACCTTCTATTATAAAAGGAGTTTATATGTCATTCAAGGTTCATATTCTCAATGGAACTCAAGTTGCAGATAACATTTTTCCCTTTGCACCTACTTCAACTATTAAGCTGCTACAAAAAAAAACTTGAAAAGAACTACTGTGCTTATCACCATGGCAATAAAATATTACACTTTTTCATATGATATACGGGATTTACACAAAATTGATGAGTAGTTATCTATTGTTATGTCTTGCAGCTAGAACTCACATTTTTTTTCTAATATAACACTAATATCTCAATATCATTATTACAAAATATAAGCAAAAATTACTTCTAAGACTGATTTCAGCATAAAATGGTATTCAAATTTGCAAAATATTTAAAACAGAGGGAAAGTCTTATCTCCTAAATTCATACATGTAAGAAGTACCAGAGGAGGAAAAGAAGACTTTGAAATTATCCAAGTCATGATAAAAGAAATCTGCTTTGAAACTGCTGAGATAAAATTGAGCACTTCTATTCAGATTTATTAGGTTCCAAAATACACGTAGGGAAAAAGTATATAGAGGTTTTGCAGGTTAATTTTTCTGTACTGAAGTTAGGGAGGAAAAGAACGAAAGTTTGTCATCAGGGCAGAAGAGTGCAAGCTTATTAAATCTACATGTAAAAAAAAATCCTCTCGGTTGAATTTGAAAACAAGTTTCAGCTGATAAGAAAAAAAATATTAGATCTTATTTTAAAATACTTTTGTGATGCCATGTCTCAACATATCCATTATAAACTGCAGTCTAGTAAGATGCATCTACATCCATGACAGACCCATGAAGGTTTTCAGAATTCATGTTTTTAATGTATCTGCATGCATCTGAACAGAGAATATCTTGGCCTACATCAGCCACATTTGGGAGGAGTTGTCAAATCAGAGCTATACAGACCAGATGATATTTTGTGTTTTGAGCCAGGCTCTCACAGCACAACAGACCTGGCTGCAGACAGTAGGGAATGTTTCCTGGATCAGAAGAGAACACTAAACTGCGTGATAGCATCTCATATTTGTCAAATACAATTTGCCTTAAAATAACTAAATAACCAAAAAATTAATTATATCTCCTCTGTAATGCTGCTGGGTTTCACTACAGTTGCCTGCAAATATAGAATAAATGAAGCTACATTTAAAAATGCATCTATTTATTTCCAGGATTTATATCTAATACTGCATGTCAACATCTTGTCATGATGCAGCCTTGGAATACATACATTATTTCTGTACATACATTATTTTTAGGCTTACAAAATCATTCATCAACCATAATTCAGTGCATTTATTCACAGATTTATCATAATATTCTGCATTTATTCACAGATTTATATACTATAAAACTGGCTGATTTTCTGTGAAAAGCATTCAATACCAACAGCTTCTTTAGCTCCCAGCAGCTCAGATATCCAAAGCCCTTTCCTTAGGTCTTGATTGCTCCTGCTGGATAGAACTGGAGCACAAATCCATCATCCCAGTAACACAGACAGCAATCAGGTGGCACAAACCCTATGTCTTTTCAAGATATTTCATCTATTGTATTTGAATAGTTAAATTATTTGAATTATCAAGGACAGTCACATGAGCACCCACTGTGATGAGGGAAATCAGTGTGTAACTTGTAGATAATACCAGAATCTCTGCAAATTTAGGTTGATAATTTCACACAAAATATTCTCAGGCTGTAACTTTAAGAAAATCTTGACCATTGCTGCAAATGAAGACTTGATGAAATCTGACATTATATCAACTGAAAGATCCACTTTCAACCTTGGACTAGTACCACATGTTCCCATCCTACTAAATGAATTTTAGTTCCTGTAAAGTTCTGTCAGGCTATGGCACAAAAAAATCAAAATGTGTGAGTGACGAACAAGATACCACTTGTTTTTTATGTAAGCACACTATGCTTTAATAACAAGACATTTTGGCTGCAAAATATAATCTTCAATATAGGAATTAGGCTGCCCATACTCCCTTCTTAAAATGACAAAATTCCACAGATATTGAATCTTGAGTCCTCTGTAGTCTAGCCTATGGATTTGGGGAAGATTTGGAGCACAAAAAAAGCAAACAGCTTGAATGATATATGTATGAAAGAGAGGGCAGGATGATTAGAGGCGACTCACTCATGAATAGGTGGTATTTGGGTATTCTATAATGGATTGTTCTAATAATGTGCTTCGATGGATGTGAAGCTCTGAATATTCTAATCTAGAATGAAATGGTGTCTCCATTGTTATCCTGAATTCTAATTAGAGTAGGATAAACACTTCTCATTATATTCTACCCTATTTATTTGCAACCTGCTATCCCCAACCCACCCCATCAATTTCGTGTTCCTTGGTAAATACTGCTTTAATTTATCTTCTGATAAAAGACTCTCATGTCTCTTGAGTACTACTACTAACAATAAATAATCATCACTTCACAAGCATTAAAAATTTAAAGTCTTGACAAATTATGAAAGACACAAAGGTAGTATGTATCACCATTTAAATCAATTTAATAAAATCTACTTGATAAAAGATTTGCATATATGCAGATTTTATATATATCTTTGCTACGCACAGTGGAAAAAAAGGAAAAATTAAAGGAGGGAACAATATATATATCAGAAAGAGCTTACAATTCAAAAATTTTAAAAATTAAGTATGGGGCAATATAGATGTATTTTTCTTTAATAAAAATCTTGGATTTTTTTGGCTCTGAAATGTACTATTCTGCAACTGCCACCACCTTTATTTTAGACCAGCAACAGTCAGAACCACCTACATTTTAAATTTGCTTTTATTGCCATAGAAACGCATATTTGCTTTAACTAAAAAGGAAGTCTTCTGGCTCAATGATCTACTTTGTATATCATACTCTACAGAAGACATAATTTATCCATTTACACATGAATACTTGCATACTTTAATCATAAGCTACATCCACCTCAGCTATTATGAAAAATCACATGTAGTTTGTGTTAGATAAGATAGTTACAGAACATTTATATTAAAATTAATTACTTCAATCTACTCCATATAAACTCAAAAGGACAGAATTACTTAAAAAGTATTTATGTTCTTAAATCAATCCAATTTCAAGTATACATTTGCTGACTAACTTCAATAGTAATGTAGTGTTCAGACCAATCATGCGCCATTTCATTAAATAATTGTAATTAAACCTTTCTGTGTTCAATAAGAGATGGGAAACAGGTCAAAACACATAGAAGAAAATGGTATTTTTGTTCTCTTTAAAGCCACTGACACTAAGGATAATGTGCATCAAAAAATTAAAGACATTCAGTGCTAATAAAAACCCAAATATATTCATGCAGTTTTAGTACTAAAAGCAAGATCTAAACTATTTATCTAAAGTACTACAGTGTTGTTCTACAAGGCAAAGAAGTTCCTGAAGCCCTCAGAGCCCCCAGCTCACACGGGTTTGGGACAGACACCCCACGACGAGCACTGGGCTCCCACCAGCCCACCTGTGCAAAGCCACCAACAGAACAAGGCTAATGTGTGTCACAGCAAAGATGCTTTGTAACCCACTACAATAAAACATGAAATGGGAAAGCCAGCCATTTCACCAGGAAGGCAGAGTAAATGTGCAGCATGTTCAAATGAATGTATTTAAGCTGTTACATGCAATACAGCGACTTGTGCTCTTGGAAATTCTTAGCAATTCTACAATCTCCTTGTAAGAAAAGTGGGGAAAAATAACAGCAGTAAGGTTTCCTAACATTAAATTTTGGCCTGAAGTCCATTCTCTAAGGTAGGAATCAAATATTCACTAGGTGTGGCTGGGGAAAGGAAAAGAAAAATCAAGTTTCCCCAGCATTAAGGTACAGAACAATTCTAAGTATAATTAACAATATTGGAGAAAAAAAAATTAATTCATAAATCACCACAATTGCACTGCAGGATAACTTACTTTGACTAGATAACGATATTTTCCATATGACTTTTAGTAAATATTTGAATAGCCATAGATATTAAATTATACTGCCTTACAAAACATTATTTCTTCTTAAACAGAAATATTCAACAAAAAAATGTTCAAAACCATCATTATCCATAAATTCAATATTTACCTCTGACTATTCTAACTATTCAAAGGAAAAAAACCATACACAAACTGATCACTTCAGGAATAGTGGAGTGATCCTTTCCTCAAAGGAGACGATTCGTTTTCAAAGGAAAAAGACATTTAACAGAATAATGGTTTCCTGAGGGGGGAAAAAGTGCTAGAAAAACCCCAGTGGTTTTTGGTGAAGGAATTGTTGATAGTATGGGTGGGATTTTTGTTGAGGAAAAGTTGGTTTGTCTTTTTTTTTTCAGGAAAAGAAAAACCTGAAAACAGAGGTGGAGAAGGACCAGTCATACCAATTCTTTTTAAATTTTCTTTTAATTGTTTTCTCAATTGTTAACTGAGCTAATCAGAGCTTTGTTTGTGCAGGTATTTCTACAATGATTGAAAATACTGTTAAATATTAGTGAAAGCCATGATTTACAAAGAATTCATAGTAAAAATGGCAAGAAGAAAGTCTAAACTAATTAGAAAAATTATTCATTGTGAATTATTCATGCAGCATTTGTTATCTTGTGCGCACACACACACGCCTCAACCACATAAATCCTCTCAAATCTAGATGGACATTTTCCAGGAGACTTGCAGTATTTTAGAATAGAAAATAGTGTAAAAAATTCCTAGAAAATACTTCATTTATAGAAACACCCCCAAAAAAGAGTAAGGCCCCAGACACATTCATTCAGATGATAAAAGGAAGAGGTTTTGCTCACCCTTCTTTTTCTGGAGTGAAATAACACAAAGTGAAAGCTCTTTCCTGGGAATTTGGCTCAACAGCAAGGCTTGCATACTACAGTTGCTGAGCATCACAATGGCTCAGGGGATACTACTAAAAAAACCCCAAACAACTAATACATGACCAAAAAGGAAATGTCCAAGTTTTTCTTGGCCAAAAAATTATGAATAAAACAATTCTGAACCAGTTCACCATTTGTAAAAACTACAGTCAAACAGAATTAATGTAAAGAAATAATCTGTTTCTTATCTCCTAGATGAAAGCACTAGGCCTAAATACATATTCTAGTCAAATAGCCAACATGGAAGTATCGTACAAGTTTTCATATTTTCCAAAAGAAGAATCCCAAAGAAGAAACAAAAACTTGCTTTCTTAACATGGGGAAAGCTCAAAAACATTTGTGTAAAGGAGCACAAGTAGTTTGGAAATCACAGCAGCCACATACACAGTGACAAACAACATTAAAGCTTTTGTTTAGGTTTTTTTTCAAATCTGTCTTCAACCAAAGAAAACACATATGGCAGCATGCCAATTATGGTAAATGTCACATTGGTTGAAAAGATTTACCAAAATGTTCAGTGCATGAATACTTTAGATAACTATCAGGCAGTGTACAAGAACAGCTGCTTATTCTGAACCAAACTCTTCAGGTTCACCAGAAGAAGAAAGTGTCAGTAAAGCAGGAGAGAGAGAAAAAAATCAATGCTCTTATTTTAGAAGAAAAGGGGAAAGATGAGGACGAACAAAAATCAGACAGACAATACCTTGGTGAAGGTATCCAGAAAGAACAAAGCTTTATTATACTGAAGGAGCAGAACATGGCCTTATGCAAAAGAAGTGCAAACACTGCTTATAACCCCTTTTCCTCTCTAATGGTTTCTTCTTCCTATTAACAAAACACTTCAATTTAAACAGACTGTGTAAACACTGTGTTCACCTGACTGCTGAATCGAAGAAAAACTACTGCTGTTGCAGAATCATTCACACTTGTTAGGTGGACCAAGCCCCGCCCTTGTGCAAAGCTGCCATATAAAAGGCTGCAGAGACGAGTCAGCCCTGCACTCATGTGGGTCATATAACATGGCAAAACTATGTTATTTTTTAAAAAATAATTTT
This sequence comes from Poecile atricapillus, assembly GCF_030490865.1. Classification (NCBI taxonomy): domain Eukaryota; kingdom Metazoa; phylum Chordata; class Aves; order Passeriformes; family Paridae; genus Poecile; species Poecile atricapillus. Next base: position 61,970,452 of record NC_081288.1, read on the forward strand.
AATTTTAATGATTGTACTGAAAAGGCTAAAGTGGGACCAACAGATAAAGACTGTCCAGATACCTGTCTACAGCATTTACATACAAATATTTTTATTAAAATCCTTAAATCTATTTTAGAGTTTCTTCACAAGGTCTGAGAGCAAAGAAGCAGCAAGATTATCTCAATTTTGCCACAGAACCTGCTCAAAGAGCTAGCTCAAAGAACCATCATACTAAGATTAGCAAAGTGTTAAAAATATTCCTCAGCAGTCTATAAAAAAATTTCTTCCTATAGCCATTAACATTTTCACACAACACTGTAGATTTTGTCTGAATCTGTTTCATGTGAAAAGGAGGCTCAAGCAGGAGCATTCGACTTAGAATTGTGTATTCACTGCAGGTGCTGGATTCAGTAGAGAAATGATGAAGAACCAGGCCTTTTTTTTTTCTCCTTTTCTAATTAACTGAGCTCTTGAATACCATTAGCAGCTCTAGAGGCACCGTAATTCTATTACTTCTTAATAAAGACATACATAAATAGAAAAAGTTGATCTATGATTTCAGATGAGAAACAAGTACATCAGTGTAACCATGCCAGAAAGAAAACAAGTCCTAAAACACAATTGTGCTGTGAAGGCAGTGTGTGCCCACCTCTCCTACAGGAATACACAGGAAATTCAAAACCGTTGTTTCGCATTTCTAGCACAACCAAGCTACCACACAGCTCACACCCAAGCTGCCCTCCAGCACACTGGCAGACTCTTTTTAGTTTTTTTCTGTTTCTTTTAGTATTACTCATGTTATATGCATTCACTTTTCTTTTCGTTGACCAAGAATATTCCCCCCCAAGCCCATCAAGTTCAGTTTTGCAGGAATCTTTTGTCCAGCTTTACCAAAATCTCATCACACACCACACGATTTTGGGGGTTTTCCCCTGACTGAGAAGGCACTACTGTAAATGTAACCAATGTTGTTTTAAGTTTATGCTATTATACAGAAGAGTTTTGATAACAGGCCAAGTAATACAACTAAGCACTACTTCTAGAAAATCCAAGAAATGTGTCTAGCTTATCACTTTCCAGCACTGAATTGAGCTCTGAGAAGACATGGAAACTGGAGCCAGAAGCCATTACCTTCTAGCAACTCATCCAGGACAAGTGAGTTGGAATAACATCTTTAAGTCCAAAAACAAGTAAGCTTTGCATTAAAAGAAATAGATTGTTTTCTATAAATTTAACTTTCTGTAGCTATCCCTAAGAGACAATAAACATGAAGCAGAGATAATTATAACACTTGAGAGCCAGCCAAAAATGTCTAATTTTGGCTGTTCATTTTAGGAAAGAAAAGTAAACTATTCCATTTTAAATTGTCCAAGGGGCAGGGGGAGGAAGCATAGGGATGATTGTTTTTGTAGCACAAGTTACAAATTCCTATTCCCTTGGACTTGACTGAAACACACTATCCTTATTCACAGCCTCTTCAGACAGTTTTTGATTTAGAAGAGCCACTTTCTCTGATAAAAGGATGTTAATTAGTAGTCTTATTCTTCCAGCATTTTTACACTCTGAAACCTATTTTTTCACAAAACAGATACCTGCTCCTAAACAAAGCATGCGGAGCAGCTGAATGTTCAGTGATGCATCCCAATACTGTTTCCAAACATGCAGTCCCACAATCAAGCTTAAAGACCAGCAGTTCCAAACAACACAAACATCAGCAAATTCAGGTTCAATCTGTGAATACTGTCATCTGGCTTAAAGAAAATTCATTATGCTCAAATCTATTGTTGAACTGATAAGGGATGAAGCACTAATAATTTTATTTTCCAGTCTTCTAGCTTGAATTTTCTGTAGGCTTCAGAAGCTGTGACCTAATAAAATGCTTATTAACGCTGTCAATAAAAAGCTAAGTGTACTTCCAGAAATTTCATCGTGGATCTAAAGTGTGGCAAAGAAACAAAACTAAACCTGAAAGTGTCCTGCCTTTCAGTGCTTCCCTATACCTAGAGGAAGTTTTACCAGATTTTACTTTTCCTGCCCTTTAGGACTACCGTACAGAAATCTGTCTGGAATTCAGACAAAGCAGAGCTTGTTCCAAAACACACAACTGATCTGTGATTTTCAGACTGGCCATTACTCACCATTTCCAGATAAATATTCACTTTAGGCCAGTACATTGAAAATTGAGGTGAAAGATTAAGAGATTGGTTTTGGTTATAAGCCAGTGAAGCAAGGCTAACTTGAAACACCCTACCAGGTAAACACACTAACAGCAAGATCCTTAAAGTATAAGCAGAGCTCTAAGATACCAGGAACAATCTATTATTTTTAAAATACAGCAGTCACATTTTTGTACATGGCAAAAAACAACATTTTTTTTTATAAGTTACATATCTTGAAGATCATATTTGCAAGAACAAGTTACCTGTTTAAAAGACTTTAAGGATGAAAGGGAACCAAAAAATGTTATCTCTCTCTATCAATTGTTTCATACAGTAATTCATACTTTCAATATTCATTGCCAAGTTGTGTAGAACATTTTTTTTTTGTTATCTGATTGTACACTGAATATAGTTTGCATACTTTCTCAAGATCAAATGTCTCCATGTTCTATTTGCCTGCATTGTATGAATTTTAATTATCCAGGAGTGGTTTTTTTTTATGATTTCAACTCCAAACAAATCCCAATGCAGACATATACAGAAAGAATTTTTGCTCTCAAGGGAACAAAGTAATACTTCTATATATAAAATGGTTAAAGTACAAGAATGAAATCAAGACATTCCATTCAGGTACCTCTTGCATCAGCCAAGTGTCCTAAAGGACCTAAAAACCTAAAGGCAAAACCCACTTGGAACTAACACTGGCATTTGGTTTGCCAGAAGCAAGAATTTCAGGCAGACATGACTACCACCCACATTGTATCTGGGGACTTCTTCAACAAATCCTGAACCCAAATCCTTTGTTTCCTCTTGTCCCAAAGTCTTCCATCTAATTTCATGGTCACACGTAACAAAAGCCACTGATTATCATAAAAGAAGAATTAACTGCAAAGGATTTTAGTGCCTGGAAGTGGAATTATTCAGAGATCTGCACAGTCCTACCAGAGCATTACAGTATTACCACATTTCATTAAATAAGATTCCAGCTGATGTCCAATAATAATAAGCATGACTATCTCTTTGTGAACATCAAGCATGTCAGGCAATGGCCTTGGGATAAAAAGAACTTCCAGAAGCAAGAGGAGAATTACAAATAAGAATGAAAACACGGCAAGCTTCTAAGTATCTCCCTGGAAAGACACATATCAAATACTTCCATCCAAAGCCACAGCCAGGAATACTAAAAAGTTAAAATATTACTTAAGAAGAAAAGGTGCAGGAAATAGAAATACTGGAACCCAGAAAGACTGAGAGTCCAGATCTCCTGCCTCATAATATCATATTTTAACTCTCAGTGGGTAAATGGATAAAATTACAAGCTGAAACCTATCAACGAGGTGGTTTTACCTTTCTGTCATAACATATTTATCTCCAACAGGGAAATACAAAACATTAAAAAGGAGACTGACTCACTGCTGAAATAGGAAATACAGAAAAAAAAGTTAAGTGAGTCAAGCCTACAAGACTGAAAGAGTGACACTTTCTTGGTGTCACAAAAAAAGCTCAGCTATTATAAAAGTGCATTAAAATCATGAAACACAAGAAAATGTCTAATCTAGAAGAAGTGCCCATTACATAATATTCTGGTACAGACACAGAATGGAACGTTAAATAATATTACATTGTAATGATCGATTTTATAAATGTCTCACTGAATTTCACAGAAGCAGCGTGGTTCCCATGCACTGCTGAGCCCCCAGTAGTTCTACATGGCAAAATCAGTAAGGGTAACATAAGCAAAGAAGACATCCTCATGAGCAGAAGCTGACACACCTACGTGGATAACAACAGATAACAAAAGGCAAAAGTCCACATGCAGAACAGATAAGGTCAAGAATCTCAACCCTAATTCACAGGTTGGAGAAAAGTGCGATAAATAAGGCTGCTCTCCTAATTACAATTCAGAGTTACACATCCTTCATCTACACAAAAATAAATGTCTAGTCGTAATGCAAATGATGTTCATTTCATCAAGATGCTAAGTTAGTACCCAAACACAACACTTCTGATTTTGTCTGAAATACCATCCATGCATCCTGGCACATCACAGCTAAGTACAGCTCCATGCTGGGGTGTGAGGAAGAGCCATGCAGTTTGCAGACACTTCTCACCCAGAAAGATAGTACAAACTAATATTTTTCTCCAGTTTGAATTGAACATTGTAGTACTGTCCAGCATATGGAAAACTAAAAATGTATTTAAAATGTCTCAACTGGATGCTATAATGAATTATTTCCAGTCAGAAGTGACTACTATACTGGCAGCCAGTAAAACTTTTACAAAAGGTCTGCTAGACAGCTTTATTTTTATGCACAAACCACCACATTCACATTAAGTTCACACCCAAATGCTTGCTCTAGAACTAACATTACAAATCCCACACTTCACTTTGCTTAAGAGCACAAGCTAATTCATCTATACCCACGGCCTGACGGACTTGGTGGCCTTCTACGATGGGGTTACAGCAGTGGTAGAGAAGGGAAGGGCAATAAATATCCACTGAGACTCGTGTAAAGCATTTGACATTGTCCTGCATGATACCCTTATCCAAACCTGGATAGACAAAACCTGGATATCCAAACCTGCAAAGACATGGATTTGATGGATGGACCACTGAGTGGATAAAAAATTGGCTGGTTGGTGACACTCAAAGACTTGCAGTCAGCAGCTCAATGTCCAGGTGAAGAGAAGTGACAAGTGACATTCCTCAGAGGCCAGTATAGTGACAGCTTCGACAGTGACACGGACGGCGGGATCAAGTGCACCCTCAGCAAGTTTGCCAACACCACCGAGCTGTGTGGTGCAGTTGACACTGGAGCTGGAGGAAGGGGATAACATCCAGAGAGATCCTGACACGTGGGTGTGTGAGAACCTCATGAAGTTCAACAAGGCCAAGTGCAAGGTGCTGCAGCAGGATCACAGCAATCTCAAGCACAAAGATAGGGTGAAGAATGGATTTAAAGCAGCCCTGAGGAGAAGAACTTGAGGGTGCTGGCAAACAAAAAGCTGGACATGAACAAACACTGTGTGACAGCAGCCCAGAAAACCAACCACATCTTGGGCAACATCAGAGATGTGACCAGCAGGTCAAGGGAAGTGATTCTTACTCTGCTGTCATGAGACCCCACCTGGAGTATTGCAGCCAGCTCTGGGGCTCCCAGGACAAGACAGATGTGGATCTTGAATGAATCCAGAGAATAAGTTGACCACATAGCTGGTGCACCTCTCCAACAAACACAGACTGAGAGAACTGGGGCTGTTCAGCCTGGAGAAGTGAAGGCTCTGGGGAGCTCTTAGAGCAGCTACCAGTATGTAGGGGGGACTTACCAGAAGGCTGGAGAGGGACTTTTTAGGAGGGCACGCAGGGACAGGATGGGGGGAATGGCCTTAAATGAAGGAATGTACATTTAGATTAGAAACTAAGATGAAATTCTTTACTGTGGGGGTATTCAGGCACTGGATCAGGCTGCCCAGAGAAGTAGATTTCCCATCCCTGAAGGTGCCCAAGGCCAGGCTGCATGAGGCTCAGAGTAGAAGGTTTCCTTCCTTTGGCAGGGGGATTGGAATTAGATGATTAGATGAACTTAATGTTCTTTCCAGTCCTAACCATTCCATGATTCTTTGATTCTGCAATTAAGCATCTGTGCCAGAGCTTACCTGCATTGCAATGATTTGATTGCCTATTTTTAACTAAGGTGCACTATAGAACCTCTGCCTTAACTGTACTAAAAACTACAATTCAGCAGCAGTGTGAGTCAGACTTGTTTTGCTAGGAACAGTTGTGCCAGAATGCTTTCCCAACATCTTTGATCTTCCCTCTCAACTGCAAACCCCTTCTGACCATTCTCTCCCTTTTCTCTCCATGAGACTTCAGAACCTAAGCCAAGCACTGGGGAATCTGTGAGTTCTACATCATATTTGAGGAGGAAGGCCACTCTGCACCTATAAACGACTCTTTGCTCAACTCTTGGGGAACACTCCTTTTCTAAAATCTTCCTCATTCCAGTTTTCCTATCAACAGCCTGTTTTTCACTACAGTATCTGAGAGCTGATGTTAAGAGATGATAGCCAAGATTTGGCTTGTCTTGGAATGTTGCTGCAGAACGCAATGCCCTCCCCTCCACCTCTCAAAATGCAAGGTTACAGCACCAGCAGTCACACTGCAAGTACGTAACAGAACACGCAAGAGCAGTACCCATGACTGCCAGAAAAAATGCCATTTGCATAACCAGTCATGAGGAAAGTATTTGTCAAAAAGATACATTATTTTCCAGATGCCAATCTCAAAATGCTAAAATATAAGCTGCTTAGCAGTATCAGCAGCACTGATTTGATTGAATGTATTGGAAAGGATTTGCTGAACAGGTATCCCAAAACTGTATAGAAGACTTCTGAAGCAGAAGTTTGCTACTGAAGGCAGTTTTTGTCATTTTGAATACAGAGGCTGCTTGATGACCATGAAAAATGCAATTAAGTTCTCTAGTTTTATGACACACATTTAAACCAAATTTTAAAGTAGCTTGAAGAATACAGATGAAGTTTCCCTATGATTCACTCCTCCATGAGGAGAACAGCTGATGAAACAGTTACAAAAGGCATTACAGTTCTTTAGTGTGGGACTGGAGAATGTGTTATGGCTACACTGTGTTACTCCCTTGCAGAGGAGTCAAACACAGCTTTAGTTTCGTTTTAGAAAGAGAAGCCCTAAGGAAGCAGCAGATGCTTGTGTATCAGTCAATGAAAAAAGAACATCTGTCCTTTTTCGAGAAAGAAAAAGACAGGAAAGGAAAAGGCACTTTTACCTAAAAGTAAGCCAGATGATTTTCAATCTGCAAAGTCATCTTTCCTTGAATGTCATGTACACACACAGTCAGTTCAGGTTTATTTAAGTTTTTTGTGAAACTGGAATGCGGTTCAAAATGTCTGATAGGAATTACAGTCATCTGTCATTGCTATTAACTACCATTTTAAAACACTGTCTGCCACAAATAGGAGACATTAATAAAAAAAGTTGTACATTAATACAGATTTTAAAAAAACAAATAAAAGAAAGAAAAAAAACAACCCACAACTAATATATCCATAACAAAATAAAATGCAAAATCTTTGCAGATGCACACATTTAAGTTGTCAATACCTGAAAACCTGCCAATGAAACCATGAACAGAAAATTGCTTTTGTACTACACAAGCAAAATTCAATACCAGGGATCCAGACAACTCCTCAATAAATGAAAGTAATTATGATTTAACACCACCTGTAAATACCCACTGTAAGTCACAGAAAGGTAACAAAAGTAATGTATGTCTTAATGCTGACATACAACGTATCTCTTTATAACAATTAAGATCTTGAAGTAAATGAGATAAGTACAATAATAATCAAAATCAAAAGTGACCATAGCTGTCCAATGCCTGTCTACTAAGCATTTATAACAAATGGGACAGCATATATAGGTAACTACCCTCATTTTTATAATGCCCTTGGGTAACAAAACTGAAGCTGTAGATTACCTGAGAGCAAAACACTGATGGTAAGCAAGCACTCTCCTAGGAATGTGATTGATTTAACTAAACTCCAGGAACACTAATTTTTGGGGATGTGGGGGAAACCAAAAGATCTGCATATCCCTGACAACAATCTCATTGACTGTCAACCCAATTAGTGTCTCAGTCCAAGTTACAAATATACAAAGGACTGATTTAACGATGAGTCTGTCCTACTGCACCTACAACACCACATTTGATTCACAACTGTGAAAAAGCATCATGACAAAAGATTTAAGAGTGACAAGCAAGGTCATACCCTATAGCTCAGTGATGGAAAACAAGGGACTGAGTAGACCAAATGCCTGTTCCTTTTATTCCTACAAAGTGTTATACTTTAGTACTAGACATTAAGTGGTTTTCCACAGAAGTGAATAGCTCAATCCCTAATTGGAATGAAGATCCTAAGCACAGGAGTCTTAAGCTCAAGCTATTCTATGAATATCCACTTCATCTTTTTAACAAATTAGTTTTAATGAACTTCATTTCCCAACCCCAAAAAACTGGGAAAAAAAGGCATCCAAAACCTCAAAAACTTAATGTGAGGAAAAAAACCCAGCCCTGCTTCACACTACAGATGAATATTTTGAAAATCCTTTAACTATATGTCAAATAACTTCTTCCAGACACATAATTATTTATTGTAAGGTTCAAAGACAAGCTCGATAAGGCAGTGAGAATAGGTATTATCAGATGCTGAATCTCAATTTACACAGATGTAAAGTGACTTCCACTTTTCTTTCTACCAGCTCTGAGAAGCTACAGTATTTTCCTATCAAGAACAACTCTTAAAAGCCTTACTTAACATTCCCAGGTCAACGCTTCCAGTAGAAAGCAAAGAAAAAATATGCAGAGTACAGAAAGTCAATCAAATGGTAATCTTGTTTTATAAGTACACACATGAACACAAGGTTCTGAGCAAATATGACAAAGTTTCAAAAGAGAGAAAAAAGGATTTTACTTTTTCTCTTGAGGACAAATCAATAGGACTTTCAGAAATTACTTTTACAGAAAAAGAATCTCTGTATTACTGGCCTCATTTTGTACATCTTTCCAAAGGCTTCTTGCCTAGAATGCACTTTGCTGGGAAGGGGCCTCTGGATAATTGAGGCATATACAATGCCTTCTGACCTCTCTTGTGTCTGTTTGGCCTTTTCCACTGAAGATAGAAACCAAAGTTTATTTTATTTCCACACTTTGAAATATGCATTCTTAAACTGATCAATTTTCTGAAATCAATTCTCACATAAGTGTAGGTGGTATAAACTTAGAATCCTACACAACTTTACTCTTCCCTCACTTAAAAAATCAGAACCTAATTTGAAAGTGCAGGGTCATAGAAATATCTTCATTTTTGAAGCTACCAGTACATTAAATACTTCAAATCAAAAAATACAGCAAAAGAGACAAGAAAAAGCAAAGCATCAAGTTCCCACAGGCTACAACTTCAACATTTCTTCTGATTTTTATCTCCTCATTGATAGACAGAGTGGCCAACAAGTATTCAGCATACCTGCTCCAACTTCTTTTTCTTCTTCTTCAATGTTGTTTTTGATACTGTCATACTCTTCATCAATTGCCTGGTTGCCACGCATTTGAGACAAAATTCTCCGTGCTCTCTGAGTCTGGCCTTTCTGAATGAGCCAGCGGGGACTTTCGGGAAGAAATAGGAATCCAAGAAACTGTATAACTGCTGGTACAGCTGACAGGCCCAGCATGTACCTGGAAATAAATAAGAAAATAGATTAATATCTACTATTTGCCTACAAAAACACGCTATGAGAAGATTCAGTTACAGCTACTCAAACTGTATTTCCAGATGACATCTCCCACTCCTTGTATTTTTTTCCTCACTGTAAGTTAAGGGGGAAAGAATCATATTCTTCAGGTATTTTAGAAAATATGACCCTTTTCTTAATTTCCAGGAGATCACAGGGACATGTTGACTATTCCACCACCACTGACTCTAGTCCCACTGGTCCTGAATACACTAAGTTAGACTAAATAAAAAAGCTGGAATATTCCACTAGTTTGGAAACTGATAAACTCTTCAGTGATGATAATCAACTGAAAGAGAAAGCAAGTGCATGGAGAAAACCAGGTACTGTTGATGACAAAAATGAGATTGAAATCCTGCTAATTGTTTCTCTGACAGATTAAAAAAAACCAAAAAACAAACAAGCAAACAAACAAAAAGGCCAGAGAAAAACGCATAATTTGGTCAGTAGTACATACACACAGGCACATTTGCTGGTTTTAATTTTGAAAATTTCTGACTATAAGCAGAAACACTGAAAAAAGTTCATTTCACCAGCACAGCAATTAACAGATCTTTCAGAGAGTCTGCTTTTAAATCTTCAGACAGATGCAGTGTTAGGTTTTAAATCAAAGCTGCATTTTAGATGCCCAAGGATTACTATTTATTGCATTAAGGCTCTCTACTCAACAGAGAATTACCATTGGTAAAAGTACAGTTATGCTTCCAAGGATCAGCACTGACACCTGTGGCAACACCCTGGCAGGGTTATTTGCTCCATCCAAAGTGGGGGAAAAGGCTGTGGAAGACAAGCATACCACCAATTTTCATGGATTGCTCTGGTCTATACAGATCACATTTTTGTATTTCTTCAATAAAACAGTAAAAGGATAAAAAGAACTGCAGAACAATGTATAATTTGGTTCTGCTTTTTAAATCTGACCTCTTCCCATTTTACACTTCACCCAGATTCTTTTCACTTTCATGAAAGACTTCAAACAGTGCTGGTGTCACCTGTACATTATTGCATTTATCACAGGTTTCACATCAGTGGATATAATCATTAAAACACCTCCATAAACCAGTCCCTCTGAATACTGAGTTAGCCTGTACTCATAATCATTCACACCTTGACATCAGTCAGGAGATTAAGGAGATTTGCTAATCTCTCCTCTAGCTCCTCTCTCCATACCCCAGGATGCATGCTTTCACAGGTAATTCTGCAGCCTCTCACCTGGATCTTTTTATAAAGCATGCAAGAGATTGCTAATTGAGTGGGAAGAAGAGAACAACCATCATCAAAAACCTTATGTTAGGGCAATAAACCAAATGTATTTGTCAAATCGAAATGCATTTTGAGTAAAAATGGAAAAACACTCTCTTAGAGGCATTTGTGGATTTAATGAAGAAAAACATGGGCAGTACAACAGCCAGAAAACTGGAGAACAGTAAAAACAATACCCAAGAGGCAATGCAAAGAGGATGACATCCCAGGACAATGTGCATGCAGACTAGTCATCCCACCCCCAGCTGAGCCTCAAGTTCTTCTTAAAACCAGCCATAATTTCCAAATATTTGGAAGCAAAGCTTGCCCTAGAAAGAGTTCAGTGAACAGCTCCCCTTTTTTGATAACACTTTAAAAATTATATAGCTTGCCATTAGTTAAAAAAGAAAAGCATGAGAAAGAAAATAAATTCAACCACAAAGTCTGTGGAAGGCTTATTAGCTGAGTAGTCTTCAGTCAATGTATCTAACAGTGCCACTAATTCACTAATGTTCACATTCCTCAGTCACTAATGCTCTCATTCATTAATGGCCTCATTTATTCCTACACTTTTCCTTCTCCACAAACATTTTGGTAGCTGTATACAAAATACATAGACCATTGAAGCTCACCAAATTGTAGATTCGATATCTTAACTGGAGTGATATTTAGAAAGCCTTTTCTGTTTCAAATGAAGAGTAAAAAAACCTCATAGAGATTAAAAACAACAGTTGTATCCTGTCAAAGTGCATGCAAAAATATGTTTTAATGCATCTAAGTGCACTGATTTAGTCCTTCAGACTCCTATTAAATTTCTGCTCCTCCAAAGCCCTTCAGTTGCTTATGTGCAGCAGAGCCTCCAGAGCTAAGCAGCTGGGTGCCTCCAATCATCTTAGGAGGCAAAATCAATCAAAGCTCCTGAAAGCTTGATTCATACCAGTTGGACTCTATTGGATTGTTTATCACAAGAAATGTACAGACAGTGCTCTCTCACTAAAGTTAGTTTCCAACCTGCAAAATTCTGGTCAGTTGAGTAAAAGGAGCAGGCAAGAAAGAAAATGTTTAGTTGAAAGAGAACATCCATTGCAAGTTCTAGAGTTGGTGTAATTTTCAGAGCAAGCCATTTTGATATAATCAATTTAGAGTAAAATCAGGCAATTTTAGACATTTCATGCAGTGAGCCAGCTTTCAGAAATCTAATATAGTTCTTTCCTATACAGATTACAAGACTTTGCTTTTGAAGCCAGATGTCTAGCAGACCTGAAAAAATCCAGCATGAAATTTAATAAGTCTGCTGTAACATTTCTCCTTCACTGACATACTGCTGCAATACTATTAAGATGGCATTAGCAGGGTTTATAAAGCTAACCTGACATAAGGGTCACATTAAATATTTGTTTTCTTTGGTTTATTTTAATTTAATATAAAGCATTTCCAAGAACAAGCAGAGTCAAGAAAAATTAAAGTTCGCTATTGTTTGTTGCAGCACTCCAGTGCTTAGCCATTCAGTCAGTAAGAGATACAATAATTACTGTAATTTTCCTTCTTATATATTATGACTCAGGAGACAACCTTTGTGATTTCTCTCTACCAGTTTGCTGGTCACTCCTTTCAGGTGACAGACCACCTGTACTCTTCCCTGCTCAACCTTGGATTACAATAAACTAGCTGAGGACAGTATACCATCCTCAATTAACAGCTCCAGCACTGCAGCTAAAATACTTGGATACCTCATCACTGAGGTGGTAGCCTGTGTCTTCACAGGAAGTTCACTCAATCCAGAAGAGCAGTACTTGGCACATGCATAAAACACAGCATTACTGCAAGTCAGCCAGCACATGCCAGCAGGCTGCAGAAACAATTGCTCTTCACTACTCAATACATCATGCTGCACCTGGAAGACTAAGACTACAAATACAAGAGAAAGCCGCAAACCAGGAGTAACAGTGGATCACTAAGATGGGTTGCACAACTGGAGCATGAGACATAGAAGAGGCTGTGAGAACTGGGTTTTTGCTACCCAGAAAATAGATTATTATTTTATAACATAAGCTTTTAACTACAAATTTTTGCTACCATATCCTTCAATTCTGATAGATTACCACTGCTCAGATTAAGAATATTCAAACTTCACCTCTATCTTGCACATACAGCATATTACTTACTGGAAATTTGCCTTTTGAAAAATCAGCATGTTATCATTCTAAACGAAAAAGGCAAGCTACCTCCATGAACATCATGACAATTCATTCACACTTGTGACACATATTTATTACTCTCCCACTTTAAAGTTTAGTAAAGTCAAAAAGCCTGCACATACTGTGAATATTAAGCTTAAGCAAAAGCAGTATGGATCTTTTTTGGCAAGATTTATTTATTGAAGTTCCAATTTAGTATACAGTTTTACCACTTTCTATGTAAATTCTGTTTTACCAACAAGAATTATAGTAGCTGTCAACCAAATCAGGACTACAGCAGCTTGTTTTTAGCAAGGAAGGCTCACAAACCTCCATCCATCCTTCGCGAGGTAGCTGAAGATTCCATCAATAACACTTGCGAAAAACTGCCCTCCAGTGATGAAGAGAGTGTTAATGGTGACTAATCTGCCTCGTAAGTGCGGCGGAGCCACTTCTGCGATGTACACTGGCACAGTCATAGATGCTACACCTACAAGAATAAATTCAGTTACAGTTATAAAATTGAAAGAGATACTACATAGCTTTTTCATCATAAAATACTGGTTTGGGTTTGGCTGAGACAGAGTTTGTTTTCCTCCTAGTAGCTAGTATAGGGCTATGTTTAATATTTGTACTGGAAACAGTGTTAACTATTCAGGGATGTTTTCTTTATTCCTTACACTGTCAAGGTCTGTTCTGCCTCTCACCCCACACCACCAGTGACACTGGAGGCACAAGTAGTTGTGAGAGGACACAGCCAGGATAGCTGACTCCAACCGACCCAAGGAATATTCCAGACTACATGGCATCATACTCACCATGTATAGTTAGGGGAAAAGGAGGAATGGGGGGACAATCAGAGTTGTGGAGTGTCTTCCCCAACAGCTCTAACACATGATGGAGCCCTGCTCTCCTGCAAATAGCTCAACAACTGCTTGCCTGTGGGAAGTGGTGAATGAATTCCTTGTTTTGCTCTGCGCGAGTGCGTGGCTTTTGCTAAACCTATTAAACTGTCTTTATTCCAACCCACAAGTTTTCTCACTTTTACCCTTCAAGTTCTCTCCTTCACCCTATCAGCAGGGAGTGAGCAAGCAGCTACACAAAGCTGAGTTCCTAACCAAGGCTGGACATGACAAGCGGTGATCTGAACTGAGTTGGCTTTGGTGTCCAGAAACTCCACAGAAAACACCACCACTCCTGCCCTGAGTGACCATCCTAAGAGATGGAGCCCAAAGTCATGGGCTGAAGGAACTCAGTGGACATTTATGGACACTTTACAGACATTTTATAGGGGTGGTCCTTAGACTGTGGGGATGATATCTGTGTATTATATCAAAGAATGGAGAGGTGATTCATGGGTAATAAGAATGCACTGCATCTAGATGGAATAAGGGGTGGAAAATGTGCTAGTTTCAGATGGGGTAGAGTTATTCTTCTTCATAGCAGCCAGTATGGATTTAAATTATTATTTTGGATTTAAACTTAGGATTTTGTGTTTACAAAATTAACTCCAATCAAGGCAAGATCTGCACACACTTAAATAGAATAAGCTGAACAAATTTTACTTTCAAAGTATGAAAACAATGGAAATGCTACTAAGGAACCCTAGAAGCATACCCTAAGCAAATGGTTGCTAGCAGCTCTATTGGAATTTCAAGTTTTGATGCAATGGTACAAAGAAAAACTTTCTTCGATTCACATTGCCTGTACACTGTAATTAAATAAAAGGATAGGTATAACTATAATTTTGAAAGAAAGAGATGCTATGATCCAAGTAAGCACACATAAGTCTAAGTGACTAACTGAAGACATCAGGTGTTCACAAAACTTTAAAAATAACTTTAGCATGGTTTCCACAGATAAAAACAAAAACAAGGCCAAGCATTACTATTATTATCATTATCATTATTGTGTAATTTCATTACTGTTGTAGAACAAATTGTTTATTGACTTGGTTTAAAAATATTCCATGTGCAATTTTAAGTACAGGTTGACTGGGCCCTGAGCGACCTGATCTAGAGTGTGGCCTCCCTGCCCATGCAGGGGGATTGGAACTAGATGATCTTTAAGATTCCTTCCAACCCAAGTCATTCTATTATTCAATGCAAAAACTCTATCACCATAAGGAAACCAGGACTAATGCTGAACCACAACTGCTTTTTATTCTGTCTTAACACTGGTAGTATTTCCTACAACTATGTGATGAATCATTTGTGCCAAAGACAGAAATGTACATAAGGAACATATACAAACTGTAAAAAAAGAGTTCAACAGTGTATGAAGAGCACACCTGGGTGCAGCACATGCTTTGGTGGTCCCTACTTCCTTACAAGAACCAATACTGACAAGCCACAGTGATCTCTTTTCTAGTTAAAACTGGAAGTACATTGGCAGCAGCCACCCAAAAACATATTTTGACTGAAGTCAGGTGAGATACAACTTGAGCACAGTGAGCACAGCCAAGCACCATCACACACAGCACGTCTTCCAATCTGGGGCAGCTCCACCAGCTCCATACAGACATCCCCACACCAGCACTGGCCAGTGCTACAGCCCCAGCAAGAAATGGGGCCACCTAAAAGCATGCACATGCTCCTGAAGCACAGCTGTGGTTCCCTGCTTGTGTCACAGTAGAAGGGGCTTCCTCATGGGATGGCAGAGGCTTCAGCTAGTGCCCCACTGCCTGGCTGACTCACCAAACTAAGAGCACAAAATCATCTTTAACAACAAGGTTAGCCTTACAGGACTGCTGGGAGCCTCCAAAAGCTCAAGCAAGGAATACAGATTGTGTAATAATAAAATGGCATGAGAAGATCCTTTGTTGCGATAGGTAAACACTCACAGCAGCCACTCAGCATGATAACCCAGTTCCCAGCAGAGCCGCCCAGGACATGCCAATGCCTCTCTCTCTTATCAACTGAACAACCGGCACAGAATAAAAAACTCAAATAAAAATGTCAGGGGAAAGAAAAAGGAGCATTAAAAATTCATTCAACCAATTTTCAAAGCCAACCAGAATGCACCATGGAAAAAAGCATTCAAATAGCCCTTTGTGTATTTGACAGAGAAGTGAATTTTCAAACCCAGCCCACCATTAGGGGTATTTCTCTCCCATATTTCACATCAGTATTTGAAATAATGATAATTGAAGTGATGGAGACTGCACACATATAGCAGAAAATCCTTTTTGGGAAAGCACAGGAGTGTGTCCACTTGCTGCAAACACAAGCCACCGAGGACCCAGACGAGGCAGTGGCTGGGGCAGAGGGGCAGGGCCCTACAGCTGCGGCAGCCCTGGCCTACCGAGGCTGAGCCTTCCTGCTCCCCCTGCCACCCCTCTGCCTTGGGCACGTCACCTCTAATGCCAGTGCTTGTTCCCACACTGCGGTGTGGCCATCTTCCCATAGGCTCCTTGGGACTGTATGTTAAGATACATCTTTAACATACATAATCATGTAGTGAAGCTAATTTGAGAAGTAAAGATGGCAACATCTGTATGTGGTTTTTACTAGAAAGTAGTTAGAAAGATCTGCACAACCAAAAACAATATCTGCTCTGTAAAAAAAAAAACACTTTTTACTCCCTTTAAACTCTTAATGAAGACTGACTGTACACAGGACCTGCAGAGGAATCTTGTTCAAAGCAAGCCAGCCAAAAATGCTTCTTAGGCATCCAAAAAGCAGAGCCACACCATCATCCAGACCAGAAGCTCTCACTGATGTTCAGAGCACACCATCAGCCCTGAGACACTACAAGAACCACTGATAGCCACAGCTACAACACTTTCCTCTCATAGGTGAAACTAAAACCTGTTGCATAACATAGGGGTGGTATGAAAGTTAACATGTATTCACAAAGTCATGAACAAGCCACATCATAACAACAGATTTATTGTTTCTGCTGCATTCTTCTCACAAGTTGACTACAGAAACAAACAGAGAAAAGGAAGCTTGCACACCCCAACAATCCTGTCACAAGCTAGCCAGTGCTATTCAGCTAGCATTAATACAGTAGTTGAAATTATTTATTATTAAACCAATATTAAATAGCACAAGATTTCTCAGGGAAACCTAAGGATTTAGAGTGTTAGCTCAAAATCACACAGAATTGCTTAGATTGCCAGAAACATTTGAAGATCATCTAGTCTAACCGCTGTTCAAGCAGGGGCATCTAGAGCAGGCTGCCCAGAACCATGATTAGTTAGGCCCTGACCATCTTAACATGTGGATCTCCAACCAGAATGACTCAGTAAATCTGCAACTTCCATGGCAGCTTTCCTGCCCTGAGAAATGTGTTCACAATCTTGCTGTCTAAAACAGCCTTTCTGGATTTCTGTTTCAGACCTTACTTCCTCTACCATGTGTCCCAAAACCTACAGATTCAAAATATTTAAGCAAAAATCTCAATTCAGAAGACACATTTGTCACACATTTTCAATTATTGTTTTAATATCAAAACATATGCTTTGCTACTCTGAGTCTGAAAGAGTGCAGCAGGAGGTTTCAGGGAACAGGAGGAGGCAATTAGGAAAGCCTTCCCAGTTTATCTGACTGACATGCAGCAAGCATTCATACACAAAAGCAAAGTTCTTCTTGAAAAAAAACACTAGGAGTGGAAAAAATGGCTATTCTGAAACCCATCAAAAGAAGAGAAAAAAAAACATATGACTTTAAAGAAGATTTAGATTAATCTAATCTAATTAGATTTAGATTTAATTTAGATTTAGATTCTCAAGTGTTGTTTACATTACTCATTTGCTTTTAGTTGCATTAGACTGCATCAATGTTCTCCAGACTTTCCTCCTCTGACTTCTATTTAAGACACACTAGAACACAGGAGAGTAAGTTCTTCTGAAAAAGACATAGACAGAAGCAATGCATTAAGCATTATTCAAGTATAAAATACATAACCACTATTTATTATGTAATTATTTTAATAGCCTGATATTAAATAAATTTGAAAACAAAGAACAGCTTTCCAAATATAGCTGCAATGGAATCTTTACTTAATCCTTCATACGAGAATGCTTTCATTTACACTTAGATGACATTTTCTAATAAGCTCTCACTGTTAAACTGCTCACACCAAATAAAAAATTCTTGCTGCAGGCAAGTATATTACTACCTAATAGAGCTGATAAGTGACAAGACATGAGAAAAAGAAAATGAAAACAATTAACTGGAAGTCTGTCAGCGAAGGCTGAAGCTCTACATTGTGTACCACAGCTATGAAATATGAGAAAAGAGAGCAGGGAAGTCCAGTCTTTATCCACTTGAGTAACCAAGGCATGAACTTTCTGTCCTCATTAAAGGATAAAGCTTAGAAAAAAACATAGCAAAAGGTTCCTTAAATTTTGCCCAGAAGATGCATCTAATTATGATACGGGAAGCATCAGATGACACAATGGGCTGAAATCATCATATTAAATGTTTTTCCACTCCTAAAATCACTTAAGAGACTTATTACTAGGGCTCCTACAATAATCTGCAGACATACCTGTAGAAAGCAAAGACAAGTCTGTACACAGCTCAATTTTAAGACAATCAATAGACCAGAGGTGTGAAAAGACATCTTAGAATCACTTATCATCCAGAAAGGTATTTCCAGCAAGAACATGTAAGCATCATAAAGAATTCACTAAGAAGTTCAGAAATTAAGTCAACAAACCTACTGACAATAGAAATAAAAAGGCCAATGAAGGAGAGCTCCTATGATAATTAGAATTGTAAGTACATTTTAAGAAATGGAATTATGGTAGAAAACACAAGGACTACAAAAGGAATCCAAGTTACTGTTTGTAGAATGCATTTGAGCATTAATGTTAAGGAGATGGAATAATTTTAAAGACTTCTTTTTTCAAAGTCAGACAGATATAAATGTATCCTGCCCAGATCAGGACTTTCACCACAGCTTCTGTCATTTCTCCTGCCGACAGGAGGGAAGCTGTGTCATAAAAACAACAGATGAGTAACAAAAGCTGGAGACAGGATATTGAGTGAAATGCACTTTTACTCCTGGCACAATGAAAGAGCTCCAAGGTAACAGGAATGTAAGTGTCAGTCTTTTCAATGGCATCAGCCAATAACCAGTGTCAGGAGCATTAAAACACAGGGAAGGGATCCTCACAAACTTTTGTTGTTATTGCAACTCAATTAGCCTTCCACGAGTAGTAATAAAGAGGACTGATGGTTAACTGCAAGTGCTAAGGAGGCACATCCAGGAACTGATGCCTCTTTTTATCATGGTTCTGTCCCTCCTGTCCAGCTTGTGCAACCCTTTGCATGAAAACCAAGCAAACCAGGGAGAACAACCAGCTAGAAGGCCATCCACCTGCCTCTTAAGGGGGTTGTACCACTTATCTCCTTTAAACAGTTCACAATGACATCACAAGACTGTACCAACACCCAGGCAGGACTAGTTATGACAAGGGAGTAACCTGAACCACCAGGGGACTCCAGAGTGCCCAAGTGGAAACTAAAATTAAAATGTGAAATAATCATAAAAAAAGTGCAAAGAAATCTCTGATCCTATTTCAGAGCACAGCAACTTAGCAATTCATCTCTATTAACAACAAAGAACATACACAGCTTATTACAAAAATCTGTGTTGTTAGGAGCTCCAAATGAACTGGCAGAAACTAAAAAATGTCCTTTCAGAACATCCTTCACTAACATATAAAGCTGCACTGAGGTACTTAACCAAGGTAAAATATTTCACATACCTTGCAAGAGCAAATTTTCATTAAAACGTTAAACTTTAATGCTGTTGACTTTCAAATTCACTTAATTAAGAAGCATCCCATAATAGGTTGTGTTAGTGGTAAAGAGTCCAAGCAGGAAGTGATTCCACAGACAGAGGATTTCTGGAGTATGATGAAGAAGCAGGTTTATGGCAAAGAGAATCAGGAATTAAATATTAGCAGAGGTTGCTATGCTACAAGAAAATTTGAATACAAAGTCAAGGTGAGCTTTTTGTGGGGGTGTGAGGGGAGTATAAGTAAACAGCAAATTCCTATGGTGACAAGGGGAAACTTGCCAGCCTACAGCTGAGCTAATGTTTTCTCACAGCAACTCTGCAGGAAACCTGGTAAACTTCCTATATCTTGGAGACTTGACATGCAATCTAAATTTAGTGCCTTGACCCCAGAAGTATGACACATTATATAGACAAAGAGACTTTCATCAAGTATTTTCTTTCAGTTGTGTTTCCACAAAATTATACTTTAAGGTTTTGGTTTACTCTGGCAAAACCAGCTTTCTTGACAACTGATAATTTCAGAACATTGCTCACATTTGAGTAGCAAAACTCAGGAGGACAGGGGCAACATGCTGGTTAACTCCCTGAAAGAACTGAAAAGTTCTACAATAACTACATAATCTTTACCATCAAAGAAGAATTGATTTAAATAGTTTGTGGAGAAAAGTAATCCATTACTAACAAAAAGGGATACATTTTAACTGCAAAGGATACTTTTTTTAAAAGAGCATTAGTTTTCACAAACACGTACAGGAACTGTCAACAATCAGCCACCTCCTATTCATCAGACAACTCCACAACATATTACAATTACATTGCTCAGCCTAATCAGAAATTAAGCCTTTTTATAGTCTCATAGAATCCTTTTGTGCTGTTACAGTTAACACTTCAGCTTTCAGTAATGACAGTCAACTGAAGGGGATAACAGAGCCTTATTAAACACACTAATAGGAAATACTTGAGAAAGCAGTGTATTTGAATGCTGTTCTAGTACACTAACCATTTCCCTAGCAGATAAAGTTAAAATATTCATTGCTCAGCTTGTATTTGAGTGTGAATTATCACTGAAAGCTCAAGTCCCCTCTAATATCTAGGCTTCCCACCCACTGCACATATGTAGTAAAGGCATTCATTATCAGCAGTTTGTAACTGCTTAATAGAAGTTATTTCAAGGATAATTGGCAGCACACTTCCCCACTTAGTATCTCCCCTACGTCAAATTAGTAGAAGTCAATTTCTCAGCTGTGGCACAACTGTGCACTGGAATGCACAAGGGCAGAGGGACAAACCAGCAGCACTAAAACCACATGAGAATATAGATCACAGTAATGGACAGACTTAGCTGCATCTCTTCTGGGATGGAGGTCCAACATCAGCAGCCTCCATTTAAGTCTGGTATTTTAACACTAATTTACTGAATTGTAGAGAGCTGGTTCATAACTAAAGAACCTATACTGCTGAACATCTAATAGACAAAGTAATTCCAGACCTTTATGTCCCTAACTAGCCACCAGCCCAAATCCATGTGGCCAACATTGTAATTATAATCAAAACCCAATGCTACTATGTGGCATGCAGCTGTGAAGGAAGCAAGGACCAGAGCAATCAGAAGAAATGTAAATGAAGCTCCTCACTAGTTGATATTGTCTCAGATTTATAGAACAATCATATATTAATGAGCTAGATTTATAGAAAAATCATATATTAATTTTCTGACAACCACAAGAAGGTTTTTTCACTGTTGCGTGTTACCAGCATGGATCAAAACCACAAAATCCTTCTTCACTTAAGAAAACCTCAAATTGTGTCCAGTAGGAACAACCACAACTGTCATACAGTAAATGCAATGCCCCAAGAAGATAGCATTAGCCTTCCACAAGAGTAATTTCAAGTTTCAAGCTCTCCCATGTTCAAAAGATACAGAAATAAATCCAGCTCATAACAAAATTAACATGCCAATACAGAATAAAATTCTCCATAATTATGCTCCATGCCTTTCTCTGGCATCTCCAGGACAGTATCTCAGACGAACAGCCTAGGGTATTCACATGTAGTAAAGAGACATAAATATTCAACAAAGCATAATCAAGGAGGAACTATTTATCATAGTACCAATTTTCCTCCACTGAAATTCTTCAAGTCAAGGAATATTTTTAATTTGGAAACTGGGAGTTATGAAATGGAAAAAAGTGAGTCATGACACTTGAGGGAATACAGACAAGAACCACCCACAGGCTACAGTGTGAAAGTTTATTAAAATAAAGCTTAGTTTACTCACTTTATTAAAAGACAACAGCGTAGGAGTTATAAAAAGAATGTAGTAGTTTTTAATAACAGCCAGTAATTCAAAAAATACTGAGGATGTTCTATGATTCCAAGTGTTAGAACCACTTCATCTGTGGGGTCCTATTCAACTCAACATTAGCACTATCTATGGAATAGATATATTCCATATCTATCTATAGCTAATTTTGGGAAGAAACCATTCTTAAACAAGTAACTTTTTCTATTCTAATTTATTTTGAGATTATTCAAGATTACAATAATAAAAATAAAAACATGTTAAGAGGAAATTTATCCTGAGTGACAAAATGAGAAAGATAGAGTGGGATTTAACTAACCAGAGGCAAAATAATCAATATAATTATCCAGAAAATGTGTAGCAAAATTTTTACAACTGTCCTATGACCACACCTAAAACGCAGATGTCAGTTTACATGTCCCAGAAACCTGGAATTAGTTACCTGTGTTCACTCATTCTTTATGGCTACCGTCTGTTCCTAGTAATCCAAGCTGTGGAACTCCCAGCCAGATCCCACCCAGCTGCCTGAGTTCCTGAGTATCCCACTGAGAATGCCATACTGGGAATCTGTGCCTATAGCACATATCTGTAAGATCTCATTTCAGAAAGCTACAAGAAATCATGCAGAAATGCATTTTTGAATAATTATAGCAATACTAGAATATCAGAAGTAAGTAAAAGCTACCAAAAGCAACTAGGAAAAAAGTTCTAATTTGTTCTGTTTCCAAATTAATTTTGATCAAGAACTATTTGCAAAAATCTGTAACTGCATTAAAGCAGCCTAGATATTTATACAACCCAACACTTATTTTTACCACATTGCAAAAATTTCTCACTTCAGAAAATATGAGTATTTTTTTATTTTCACTTGAAAATTATGAATAGAATATAGTAGTTTTCTTTATGACAGCTTGTTTAAACATGTACGTCAAGCACTACTCAATCTACTTCAAGAGTGGTTTCAGTTTAAATAAATACTAATTGAGATAAGCAGCACTTTTCTGCAGACACTCTTTAGCACCAGCAGACTGCACTGTATGTGCTGCTCACACCTAGGAAGAACTGGCAGCTGCAGGTGGTCAGGTCCTGAGGCAGCCCCAGCCACAGGTAAGAAGTTGCTTTCCCATCCAGCAAGGCAGGGGATCTGGATGAGCATCCACATCTCAGCTCCCCCACCGGCCGTTTGAGGTTTTTTATCTGCTGGCTGGCATAGAATTGTGCTGTGGCACAGATCACCACAAGCACTATCTGAGAGGCTGGGGGTGCCAATCTGGCTCTTTTGCTGGCTTAGCCACACAAACTGCAATTTCCAGCAGGGAGGTATGGTTTTATAATGACCCAGAAAGATTCGTCAGGGCTCACCTGCATAGCCATTCATTTATGCCAGGAAGTCAGCATTATTAACACAACCCTTACATGGTTGAAAAAAAGCAATCCCACATCAAAAACTCCAGAACAATGCCTGAATGCTTCAAGGACTAGCATGTATTTTCTGTGCAGAGAAATTTTCTTTTTGGAAGACAAGGGTAAAAATTTGAAAGCTATACAGAAAATGTCCAACGCTACACTTTTGCTTATATACCATTTTTTTCCCTAATTCTACTAGAGTGATGCTTTACCCAACTTATAAGAATCCTAAGGAAAGTGATATCTATGCAAACATAAAAAAGCTTTAGAAGCTGAACTACAACTGAGCCAAAAGCATGCCTTCAGGTTATACCTGAAAGCTATAGTTATACTCTTCAACTGAGACCTAAATTGTTTTTCACAGTGCCTCTTTCTACAAGTGCAGCCATCAAAACAGTGAAACTGGTTAACTTCTCTGTAAATTGCTTTAGGTTTCACTGGGTTAAAAGTCTAGCAACTGTCTCCAAACATGAAGCTTCAGATGAAGATGAGCAGAAAAACACATTTTCTTGCCTACCACTTGCAACTAATTAAAAGAAAAATGAAAATTAGAACACTAAACTCAGTGTTATAGTGAAAAAACTAACATTTTAGAGAAAAAGTAACATTGAATGACTTCATTTCCTATTCAGAAAAGCCATTCAAAAAACACTGTCTGTCTAACGTATATTTCCAGTAATTTTGTGACTGCCATGGGTAAATACATGGTAAACATCAACACACAGAACTATATTTTTATAGGAATTGCTACATTTATCCACTTGTGCAGAAAACAGCATGACTGGTAGGAAGACAGGTACCAGTTATATGGTTTTATAACTATTACTCTAAAAAACAAAAGCCTTGTAAGCCTTTTACAGCCTAAGGCTTGATTTTAAAAACTAAGTTTCAATTATGCCTTTATAATGCAAGTAGCACTCATGACAGTAATGTAAGTATAACTACAGTTATAATGAAAATACAGGAATCACAGCAATTGCTCAGTTTCTACACTAGCATATTTGTATACAACCAAGCTTGTGTCCACAAACACAAATGATCCACATAGAGATAATAAAACATATTTCTGATCATATGGGAAAATATTTCCAGTACTGGAGGGTGGGGGGTGGTAGAAATCTGTACAGTGCTCCTTCCTCAGGGTACCTTCTGCAGCATGCACATTTTGCATGCTAAGGAGAGTAAAGCCTTTCCCAGTGCACATGGGTTAAGTCAAGCAGTGCTGCACACTTCTTTGCTCTAAGCGAAGCAGCTCAGCTTAAATAGCTCGCTGTCATATGTCCTTCTCCTCATGATCTGGAGTTTCCCTGCTACAGATTCAATAACAGCTCCTCAGTGCAATGCAACTGTAATAGAACAACATCCTATGGAGGAATCTCAAGTAAAGATCTCTTAAGAAAAGTGGTAGTACTATTAGGCCAAGGATCTTGCATCACAGTGCCCTTAGCAGAAGGATAAGCCAATTCTGAATTTCTTCATGTCACACAGGTTTATACAGAGAAATGACTTGTGACCACTTTCCTGGACTATCACAACTGCAGCACTCATGGTGTAATATTCAAGGTATCAGGGATACAAAGTTACTTCAAACACTTTTGATATGTATTTACTTCCACCAATGGCTTATACTGACAAAAAAAAAATGAAGCTACAAGAGAAGAATGAAGCTGCTGCACTCGAGGGGGAAAAAAGCAAGACAGTAGTGTCAAGTGCTAAAAGGAAAAAAAGGAACAGATCAACTACTCCATTACCAACATCTAAGGGACAAAAAAGCTGAGGAAGCCTCAGCCAACCTGGATGGATGCTGCAGGTAGAAAGAAATTACTGCTAAATTTTGTCAGGGAAATGGACTGCCAAAGAGCTTTCTGGGAAATGTTGCTCCCATGACTTCCAATTTTTGACAACTTGCAGTTCTCTAGATGCATTGTGATGGACAGCCATTTTCCAAATAACATGTAATTTTGGTAACAGCTGCTTTACTTCAGCATTTACTTCACACTTTGTTAGGTCCCTCCTCAGAGCACCCAGCACAACACCCCTGAGGTCCCGCTGCAGAGCAGCTCTTTCCTGCCCTATTTTCATTCTCCAGGCACATTAGCAGGGGAGCATTCAGGCAAAACTCCAGGTCAGACTACAGAGAAAGCTTGGTAAACAGTGCATTGTTCTTGGTAAATCTCATTAAGTGATACAAGACTTTGATAACTCTAGATAACCTAAAGATTAAGAGGAAATAAAGATGGGTATCTGAAGTGCCATTCTGCAACTCAGGGCACTGCATTGATTCTCCTATCTGTCAGTCTGCTGTGTTGCCCTATACAGTGAGAGAATAGTGAAAATGAGAAATTTTAAGAAAAATTAGGAGTTTCAATTCAAAAAAGTGTATCTGACAGTCCCATTCCAATTAACACAGATACAGCAAGTATCTCTAAGATAAAATCTGCTTTGCCTGTGATTTGCACTACACAAGTTAAAATAAATCAGTGTACGCTGTCAGATACCAAGCTGGTCAATGAAATACTCCACTGCTTCTGTTTGCTGTCTGCCAGTCCCTAAGTGACCCAGCTTTTTTGTACTTGAGGTACAGCTACTAGAGAGTAGTAAATCTTAACTCCTTCATAACCTGCTCCCAACTTAGAAGT
Organism: Poecile atricapillus; assembly: GCF_030490865.1. Lineage (NCBI taxonomy): Eukaryota > Metazoa > Chordata > Aves > Passeriformes > Paridae > Poecile > Poecile atricapillus. The sequence goes on from NC_081288.1 coordinate 61,996,440, forward strand.
GGATTCCATCCTTAAAACAGAAAAGTTTATAGTTAAAAAAGAAGCCACATTCTCCTTTGAAGTGACAAGACATTCTCATTTAAGGATCAAGCTTTAAATGAAAAGCACAAGCTACAACTGAGAAAAATAACTAAATCCAGGATCTCTCTGGAAAATAAACTTTGCAAGCCCTGTGATTACACAGAAAGATTACACTTTCACAGGGAAAAATTTTTGAAGAAATTTCCATACTGACGATAGCTGAAAAGTCTTAGACCAGAGCAGGGAAGGATGTCTGAATCCTCACAGGACTCTTTCCAAAGAAACTCTATCAAGTAATTACTATCTCCCATCTTGATTTTACCTACATCACATTTCACCTGATCTTTTAATTAAGTTTTCAAAAAGTAAGATTTAATTGAAACATCAATTATGGTAAAACCTAGCTACATATAATTGAATTTTCACTCAGAAGTAAAAATTATTTTATTTACATTTTAAAACATTTTTGGCCTACTTACTCTTTCTTATTTCCCAAAAGAAAAGGTAGGGACTGCTGACAATACTGCAGAAGAGCACCATCAGAAAACAGAATTAATTACCCACTGGGGAAGTATCATTAAACTGAGCACTAATAAAGTAACTGTGAGTAGGAATGGAACCAGTTGTGATAGCTTCTAATAAAGCACTAGGCACCTATAATGAAGCACAAAACAGCTCATAGGTGACTGGATCTCTGAATTAGTCACTACCCACTCCTACCTTCCCAGTTAGTATTATTTATACTTGCATACAGGAAGGAAATAATAAAACCACAGTATTTTCCCCATAAAATTTTACTATCCATTGCAAAGCACACATGTTGATGACAGGCTTTTGTCAATGAGATTGGGAAGAAGACACTACTCTAGCAGAATGCTACTCTTCCTGTTAACAAAGATCACCTCAATAACAGAATCCTCATCCCTAATACCTGTAACTTACTGCAAAAATGTAACAGCTAGAAAAGCTCCTCATGGACTGTGCTTCCAATGCAGTGTATGCTTTCAATACTTTAAATGTCTACTGCTCATCATCTTGATGATACCTTTCAAATACTGTAAAGTTCATATTCACCTGCTCATTCTGAGTTTACACTGTTTTCCTTTCTTAGTTTAAAGGGCTTTTTAACTGCTAATATGTACAATATATACAAAAATTTGAGCAGTGTTTCAGTATACCATATTAAAAAACTCAAGCTTAGGAATGATTTACCAAAAGCATTTAGTGGCAGTCCTTTAACGACTCTTGTGCCATTTGCTTATAAGGCACAGAATAGGCTTGTGGGAGAAACTGAAAAACAAGCATGGTCAGTGATACAGCATGCCAGAGTACATTCTGGAAGTTAAGTCTACATTACTTCACTGAGATACATTTTAGAATGCTTTTTAGAGGTGGCCTGATTTTTGGCAATCTTTTTCTTCTCAATGACAAGTATGTGCCAATTTGTATATATATATATATATATCTATGAATGCACAGTTTGCACTTCCAGTCAAGTAGAATTGCCTACAGTTACAAAATCAAGTAATAATTAAATCATAACATTTGAAATTCATTTAATAGCAATTAATTATTTTTTTATAAATAATTTACCTGCATTTCACTAAGACTGAATGTCAGGCAGTACTGAGACCAGACTTCTCTGAGAAGTACCACCAACAGCATTGCCTGTCTACAGGCCAAATACACACCAAGGAGGGACAGAGAAGAGATTTGACTATAGAGGAAATTACCTGAGGAACTGAAAATCACACTATAATGTCCATTAACAGAAATTACAGTGTTGAACAGGTTATGACTGATAGAAAAAAATATTACTATTTGTTTTTCAAATAAGTCCAAGGATACTTTTGAGAATGCAAACATCCACCTTACAGAAAGAAAAATGGAGGCATAAGGCACCACAGTCACTTGATGATCCAAATGTCAGAAAACAACAAATCCAAGAATTACAGATTAGTCTTACATTTATTCAGCAAAAGACTGCATCAGACACTTGGGGACTCACTGTGCAAGTCATGTCTTTCAACAGCACAACAGACATTTTCTTACTGTAGGTTCACCGAATGGTTTTGGCTGGAGAAGACCTTAAAGATTATCTAATTCCAACTGGCCCACCACAGGATGGGCAGGGACACTGTCCACTAGACCAAGTTACTCAAAGCCCCTTCCAGGGTGGATCCACAATTTCTCTGGGCAGTCTGTTCCAATGCCTCAGCACCTTCACTGCAGTACTTCAACTGAGTGACAAAGTAAAACAACTACATGCATATATTTAACTTAAGACTGTAATTCAGGCTTATTTATACATTACACAAAAAACTTCATGTTACGGCAAGACGAGTTTGAGGCTTTGTGTCTGTTGCTCTTTGTATCAGCATATCTTTTTTTTTTTCCTTGCAATAGCGTTCTAGCTATGATTGCTTCTACAGCACGCAAGTAAACGGAATGGGCTCCAGGTTGTAGAACAGGCAACCTCATCTGGTACACGCAAGGGCAAAATTTACTGTGACTTAGAAAACCGATGGCTACAGGCCCTGTAACAAGACAAATTTCCAGAGTACAAAACACATAGAGCAAGGGTGAAAGTGAAATGTAGCAGACCAGACACCTCTTGGCGTATTACTGCTTCAGGGATGTATGTACTTTAGTGGTTGATAATGCTGACAAATAGAAATACAAACCAAAGAACACTCAGAACAACTGTGAAAAAGAGACAGAGTAAAGCAAACACTTCTCAATCTATTATTGCTTTGGGGATACACATATTTTAGTGCTGATAATGCAGGACAAATAGAAATCCAATGAAAGAGCCCTACATTACTTCTGGATGATTCAGCTACATTGGAAACATATTTGTGTGAGACTGAGAAGCACACACACATGCATGCACAACAAGTTGAATCATTTGCTTCAAGCAAGAAACAGAGCATTGCTGTAAGCAAAATACCACAGAAGAAGAATAGCAAGATGAATAGCACTTATGTTGTAGTTGATAGCTTGAAATGTATTTTTCTCATCTTTTAGTTGTGATTTCCCCCCCCCCCCCCAGCTTCTCTTTCTCCTAATTGTTTACCTGGCGTCAAGTTACCATGGTTACTGAAGTTTCTCTCCTCAGCACCACGGTGAGAGGCCGGATAGAGTAAAGAGAAGACCGTGCTGGCATTTCCAGCTGCTTGAAGTTTCTTTAGCCCAGGAAAGCACGGGGTTGGGAGAAGAGAGACCCTTCTTTCCAACACGGAAGTTTGTAACTTTGTTTTTCCTGTCCCAGGATGCCTCTGAGCTATGGAAGCTGAGCGGGCATGCTTACCTTGCCTTTCCTTTCTTTCCCCCCTGTGTTGCCAGGAAACCAAGCCCCCCTCTCTCCCCCTCTGTCCCTCTGTGGAGAATACTCCTACACCTTTGTGGGCATTTGAAGAAGTTGGTGTCTGTTATTTCTTATCTTGGTGTGTGTAACCTTGATTTGTAGAAAGTTTGTAAGATGTACTAACTGAGAAAAATAATTGGTTCTTTCTCTGATGTTCCCACCCTCCGAGAAACCCTGTTAAAAGAAACCCCCCAGACCCCAAATCCTTGGTCTCTCGTCCTTTGGATTCCCCTTCACAGAAATAAACTGTGGAATGCAAACCAGAGAGAGAGTCCCCCCCTGATTTCTTTACTCGCTCTATAGACTTGAATTCTTGAAGAAAATCAGTGAACCCCACAAACATATGCTGGCTCGAAACTCGAGTGAAGAGAAACCTCATCACTGAGCTAGCCGGGCCACACTCGAGAAGATCGAGTCACACTTACACATGTCGTATTTATTTATCTTCAAACATCAGTTTAAAAGTCTTAGAAACTTTCCTAGAAAATCTGCCTAAAGATATACTTTTCAGTTGTAGCTCAGTATGACATCCACACCTATCTTACAGACCTGATTTTATATAAACCTACAATTACTTGAATAGATTAGTATCTCCTGTAAAGTACTGTAATAATTTGTAGCTTATCAAGATCATGAGATAAAGAAATCAATTTTGCTGGGAGAGTGCCAAGTTAAGCCTTCCTAAGTTCTTCCTCTTGCTCCCTGCCACAGCACAGATGAAACTAGTTATCCTAGTTACATCCTGCAGGTGTTAAAACATATAAATCCATATTATCTAAGTGAAGAAACCCATCCCTATTTGATAAAAATTTAATAAAAAATAAAGGACTGAGACAAGAACTATATATCCATACTTGATAAAAAAAAAATAAATCTTAAAATAAGCAGAAAGAATGGCCCCATACCCCAAAGCCATTCTTCATATCTTCTCCTGTCCTCCAGGACACAGCTGCAAAATCTGTTTCAAACACACTAATCCCAAAAATCTGTATGTTTGGTTTACAGTATCCTCTTGCATAACCATCTTCAAATAGTGCTTCTTTAGCACTCACACTTCCAGTTCTTCCTTCTGTGCACCAGTGCAAGGACTGATTTCCCTACATTCCAGTCCAAATGAAATTCCCTGGAGAAATTTGGGGGTAAGAAGCTATTGCAGCTAGAAGAATGGAAAAACTGACTAGTTTGACTGCATCATAGTTCATAAGAAGTCCCCATCACACTTAACACACAAGCACAGTTCCATTCTGTGTATCCCACAGAGTCTCCAGGAAGAAAAGCAGAATGAACACCAAAGCTTGAGACAGCAGGCTAACAGGCAGCCCAGGCTCACCCTCATCCAAACAGCACAGTGCCATAGAGACTGATGCTTCAACAACCCATCTGAAACAGTCACACACAAATCCATACTCTGGGGTCAAAGATACAAGGGAGTATATAACCATCAGCAGAGGCTCTCTTAAGTCAGCCAGAAACATGTTAAGATTCTACACAAGGAACACCAGAAAACTTGTACACAGTCCCTTAGAAGTTTCACCACTACAGGGTGAATTACTGAGAATTAGCTTCTGAACAGATTAAACCCAATTGTTCCAAACAGGTGACTCAGATCTTGCTAAAGATCCAACTAGTATTATAGAGACAGGACTGCTGGTCTTGAGTTATGAGAAGAAGCCTTCTCTGCAGTCCTGTGTAACAAGCTTGTTTCCTCCTGTGCAAGGAAACACTCCACATCTAAGAGGCTAACAATGAATAGCTCAGATAGTACATGGGTGTCAGGCAAAGCAACTAACTTGGAATCAGGGAGAGGTCTGTAGACTAATAAAACAGACAGTTTTTGAATGAAGGGAATGAGTAGGTGGGGACAGAGTAGGCACAATCAAAGCAAAAACACAAACAGTATGTCTTCTTATCTTAAAGTCCCCATCAGAGACACAACAGAAACAACAAAGCATGACCTAAAAAATATGCCGTGAAACTCCAGCTTTTTCGGAAGGACACAGGCTGTTGAACATGATATTTTGTGTACCCCAGCTAGCAAACCTGCAGGCTGGGATCAGGAGCAGAGTGAAGCCCTAAACCTGCAGGATGGCAAAATGCACAGAGGAAATCACACAGACCACACAGACGCAAACAAATATTGTGCCCTACACAATGTTAGATTTCATGAGAAATAGTATCTTCTCAACCAAATTGTCAAAGAACTTAGTAAAGTAAAATTCCCACTCAGTAAAAGGGAAGTTAACGTTATTTGTGTAATGCTCTACTCAGTGTGTGCCCACGTTTCTACTAAATGCACAGATGATTTTTTCCAACACACCAGTCAATCATTACAAGAGGAAGGATCTGTGCTTTCTCTTCCTACCCAAGAACAACACACAGCACAAAACCAGACACAAGTACTAGCTGAAAATATTGTCACAGTGATTGAATTTTTGGGCTCAAACATCATTAATGCCTATGTGCAACATTTAGCCTTATCCACCTCTACTTTCAGCATCCTAAAATTGCCCAGGTTTGGATTTCATTTGTACCAAGCTGTTCCAATGTGAATTGGACTGGTGAGGTCAGCAGCACCTATGATTAATGCAGGAGCAGGGAGTCTACCAGGCAAAAGACTTAGCTGAACTCCATAGTGAATAAAACCAGACTTACCTTTTCCCCTCAGGCAGATTCCCCATTCCTGTGCTGACATAGCTACTACTGACCTCAACAGTCCAATAATCAAGGACCTGTGAACAAACAAAAAAGGTCACTGGTATGCAAACACCTGCTGAAGTGCATGCTTAAAATACACACTGCTTTGGAGTTAACCACTACTTCCTCCATGCTCAGTAGTTCATCCATTACCACACTGACTTCCTCAGGTGCTAGACTCTCCACACGCTCCAGCCAACAATCCTAAAAAAATTAACTAACCAAATCAGAGAACAAGTACTTAGTGGAGGGTCCCTATGACTTTTAGCTCCTTAACCTCATAAACAAAACTTCCTAGGTAGGCAGCTTCAAGCAGAAAAGGAAGTTCAAAATAACAGGTAGAGCAGGTCTTCATACAACAAGAAACAGCAAATAAAGCAGACTGACCTGAACCTTAAACACACAAGAAATGCCATAAGAATGGGTATTTCTTCCCTGCTGTCACCTGTTGAACAAGTAGAACCCAAAGGAATACTAACTCTGATTCGAGTCCTCTGACTTTGGGATTCTTGTATACCATCCTCCACCTGCTATACAAGAATTTAGGCTCCCAGCTCTCCCTGTTCCTACCTGCACTCCAGTTAGATGTTCAAACAGGCAGTAAAAATATTCCCTGTCTCCAACACCTCATGTAGGCTCTGTGCTTATCTTTATAGATTGCTGAATTTGCTCCAGCCTTCTTGTCATGGCTTTCAGCATAATTTATTTAGTTACCTACACTTTTTCTATAAAAATCTCCTAAGTACTTTATTAAGTATATTTACTAGCTTCAATAAAGTGGTTTTGCTTCTGAATTTCTTAAGGGACCTTTAAGATAGTAGCTTTTTTTCCTTTCATAACTCCTGATAATTTTTACAATTGAAATATTGCCAATTTTTACAGCTGGAATGTGAAATCTATGCTACAACAGCATGAGAAAAAATTGCAACATGCTCAGAATGTAGCTGTCTTCAGCATCAGGATCATCTACCTCTTCCTTAAAGAAATTATTGAATCCTAACTGCCTATTCATTTCTGTGAGGTAATGATAGAGTAAATCAACAACTGTTTTTTCCAGGTTAAGTACTGCAAGTTCTTCCAAGAATAGAGATGTAAAACCAAATGGGTCATATTTCCATAATATTAGTTAAAAACCCCACAGAATCACATATAACTACCAAGTATTGTAGTACCATTACAGGCTTTGAACAAGAATCAATAGTAATTTAAGGGAAGACATCAGAGGGATGCAAACAGGAGCTGCCCATTTCCACCAGCTGGTCTGGTCTTCTTTTGGAGGTTAAACTGCACCACAAGGCATGAGAACAGGATGGCACCAGTGCTCCTCCTCCATGCCTGCTCCTCTGGGCACAGCAGCTCTGCTCTGGTACTGCACTAGGGAAAAGGAGGAGTACTTCTAGATCTGCTCATCTCCTGCCCTTGGAAATGAGAGAGATGCAAAAGCAAGATCTAATGAACTGCAGAAGACAGCTCAGTGAAGGGCATGAATCAAGGCAATTGCTACAGTTTTCAAATACTAACTTTTCTATTAGAATAAATGCAATTGATGGCTTATGAACAATGGTACTGCTCTGGCAGCAACATATCACTCCTAACAACCTGAAGTGATTTAATGACACTAAGGTCACCTTCATGTTTTTTTAACTCTCAACTTGAAGGAAAGAAGACAAACAATCAGACAAGAACAAACAACCCAATGCAAAACTTCAACATCCACTCATTTATTAGGAGTGTGGTCAGTTTAAAGTTCAAATTATTGGTGCCTTCAAGTAGGCCCAAGTTCAAAGTTCTTATCTGGTGAACCAGGAGTAGGAGCACTAAAAATATGAAAACATATCTAGAGAACTATCCAGTTTCATTAAGAAAGGGAGATTCGTCAAGTCTGTGGGGTTCTTGCATCGAGCAAGTATTTAAGAGAAGGAACGGGAATTTCTGAGCAAACAGAAATTAATGCCAGCAATCAATTCAGTAGATGTTTCTCAGAGCAGTGCTCACCAGAACACATTCCCTATTTACAAGGCCATATACCCCACAACATGAGCAATACAACCTGTGTAACCCCAGGCAGGTTCTTCTGCTCTTTGCAATTTACAATGCATTCCCCTGTATTTCCAGAGAAAGGCAGTAAGTAGAAGAGCTGTGGCTAAACACGAACACATACCTAATACTTCCAGCTGCTGGAAAGCAATCTTTTTCCAAAGCGATTATACGCATAGACACATTAAAACCACAATTACTGGTTTTGCTTCCCTTGCAAGGGAAGTAACAGTGGAGAAACGTGAGGCTCCTAAACAAATGAAAAGGGAAACAAAAGGGTTGCTACTTCTTGTTTCTGCAGGTTAGCCTGCAGAGAAGGATTGAAAACTCTTGCCGTAGGGCTCCCACTTATGGTACAAGTTTCTAGAACTATTTAATTTTGTCTAGGCTGTGAAAATATGGGTGACATCAAGGTGACTGCAATTTTAGCTACAAATTTTTGTTTACCATAGCAGGTTCTCCACCATTTCTGGCATCTCCCGGTTTTGTATCTATCATCTGGAGATTGACAACCACTTCACTCCTGTCTCAGAGACAACTGAGCACACAGATGTATGTGCTTGGCTGGCTGTTCACTAGATTAGAGAGCTCCTCAAAACTACCACTTCAGATGAGACTTGTGGAACTCAGACCTTCCCAAATACACAGTGTTGAAAACAGAACAGAAAGTTCTAGAATTGAGGCCTGAAGCAATTGCCTCAGGCCTTCAGGGAGAAGAAACGGAATCCTTACTTTTCCCTGAAGGCTATTCAGCCTTGCAGTGTCTGACAGCCCATGTGCTAAAAGCATCAGGTATTACTGCCATTCTTCACACTGCCTGGGAAGTTTTTTTGCCTGGAAGTTGTCTTGTCACTCAGGAGTAGAACATGCTTATTGCTGTAGAACACTCACAAAGGATGAGCTCCAAGGTCAGTGCCAGGTGGTCCTGAAAAACATCAGCTCCAATGAGAACCAAGGAGCCTTTCAGGCTAGCCACGGAGGAGACTCCAGAGAGCTGCTCCCTCGCTGAATTACACTGGAAAAATCAAGGGGGAGGTGCAAGAAAAGTTCAGGCAGAGAAGCTGGGTTGACAACTCCTGAATACACACAACACCCATCCAGAGATGGGGGGAAAAGTCCCTGAGTGACAACTAAAGGACAAGCCCAAGGTAAAGGAAAAAAGTTGCATTTATCAATAAACATACACCTTGCTTTGTTTTTTAAATTTACACAACTGCTTCAGTGTCTGAGCTCACTAGCACACAGCCACATGAAACGATGGCAGAACTCCAAAGAAAGTCAACCCAGCTGCAATCCCTAGGGCTCACATGGGGACTTCAAACAAGAATCTGCAGTTCAAAAGGGAGGAACACAAAAAGAAGTCTGTCCTCAACTGCAGACGAGCAGACACCCTTAACTGTTCAGCTGAATAAGAGACCAAACCTAGGGGGAAGTGGGAACTCAGTGGCCAACCCCATGGCTGAAAAAGCATGTTGTGGCCCATCCAAAGCCAGCTAGATGGCAGGGGTGGGCTCTGGAGTCACAGTGTGGCATTTCATCCATGCCAGCAGCAGGTCTGCAAGGGACTTGGGAAGAAAGGAGGGACAGACTGTCTGAGCTAAGAAACCTAAGTTCTATCACCCTGTATATAAACGGCCAAAATAAGAAACCACCTACGAAAATATCCCCTTCAGAACATGCATTTGCTTTGAATAAATCCTTTATGAAACCAGTCTAAATCTGACAACAAATCAGAGGAAGATCAGAAATCGAAAGAACAGGAATGTGGGCTTTTAAACCTTTATTTCTACAACTGTCACATGCAAAATATATTTTAGAAGAGTTTGCACACAAGTTGCATCAAAAGACTTACAGAGAGTTTAGCTGAAGTAATCATACGGCTCCAGACTCATCCAGAGCCATGTTACACAAGATATTTACAAAAGAATTAACAACTGCTTCTCTTCATACTTGTTCACAGGCATAACCGGTGCCAAAAAAAGCCCAAAGGTGGAACTCTGCTCTCTTGATTTTCATCAATCACTGGTTTCAGGCTTCCAGCAGTTCAATGCAGACCCAAGCTCTTCACAAGCTTCACAACAGAAATACTAATGGAACAGGTCAGATGTGAAAGCCCACCAATGAAGACCAATAAAACAATTCTGCAAACAAAGCTAGCCATCAGGCCCATTATACCTTTGTGGTGCCAGCATGCTGCACAGCAACAGTTGCCCACTTTGAGTCCAACCACCTTAAGTGGAAATTACCCAATTTCAGGACTTCTGTAGGACTTGCAACCCAAAAGCTTATCATATTTGAATGTAATAATCCCTAAGATTCCTAAATTACTACTTTTGAAAGAAATAAATGTATTTTTAAATAGGATATATTCAATTAATCCCCACTTAAAAGCATACATCTGCTATAATTAATCTTGAAGTCTACTGATAATAAGATAAGAAAAAATATAATTTAAAAGATCTTTTCAACACTTCCTTTCAGTGATTAACTTTTTTCATTGCTTCTCAGGATACAATTGGCAAAGTACAGACTATTACACTCAGAACAAAAATTAAGTGCAAGTTCTGACAGTGCACAGCACGAGCCAGCAGTCAGCACCTTGAATCTGCCGCTTGGACTGTCCTCAGATATCCTCCCCTGTCCCTCTGCTGACAGGACTGGCGCAAACTTCAGCCAAACAAGTGACTCAGACCCAAAAGTCCCAGCTGAATGATTTGCTGTCTCCAACATCACAGTAAATGGATGCCACTGTTCTCCTGTCCCTGTAGCAAACAAAGCATTTTGAAAATAAGCCCACCTACAGTGTCCACATGAATTTTTCAAGGTAAGGAAATACCTGTGTTTAACACTGCAAGCTTCCTTCAAGTTGCCTTTTATCAGGAGTAAAAAGACCATAATTTCAATTTTATGTCACCTATGAAATGGATGCTTTCTATTTTTTCCAAAATAAACAAAGATACATATAATCCAACAGGGATTATGTTTTAAAAGAAATGTTTGACCAAGTACAAGGAAAATCATTTTAGAAAAACTCCCATGTTTTAAAAACAGGAAAAAAATTCTAGGTTTATGAACTATGGGAATTAATTTCTTTCTGAAGTTAAATAAAAACAATTGCAAGAAGGTCAAAACACCTCCCTTATGCCTTTAAAAAGTGTCCAAAAGAACAAAAATCAAAAAATTCTCTTAGATACAACTCTATGTACTTTATATTTTATCCTGAAATGGTCACTAAATGTAAGGTAGCAACATTCATGTGAAAATTGCTGATTTTTGTATTATACCATCAGACAAAACAATAAGGGAGTCAGTGCTTGTTGACATGACAGTGAACTGAGCTGTGTATCCTGTCCAAGGCACACAAAATTAGAAGACTTGAAAAGATAGTTTTTCATCTTAAATTGCTGAAAGATTTCAGCTTCACTCAGAAGTTAATGTATCCTTCTAGATGTTTTTGCACAAGAATAGATTAAGCTCTTAAAATACAGAGATTCAATCCTGAGCACACATATTAATGTCAGTAGCTTTAGATCCTGGAAGCTTGGGTGACCATCTCTGGGCAGTGACAGCACAACAGTCAATTGCAACAACCCAGAAATTTGTCTCTCCAACCCCCTCCATCCCTCTACTGCCAGCTTATACCAACAAACCACTGTCTCCAGAGGTAAAAATAGCCTATGAACCACTGGAGTGAAAATTACAAGCATCTGTCAGAAGCAACACAGCATATCTGGGGGTTGAGGGTGACTCCAAAATGTACCAAGGTGTAAACTCCTTTAAAAAAAGCTGGTTGACACTCAGTGATAAAAACAGACTGAAGCTTCAGAGCTTCCCATATTGAGTTGTTGAGGTTGGATGAGAATATTAATCTGGTTTTTCAAGATAAAAATACATGGGAAAATACCTGTAAAAACTCGGTTGTATTCCAAAAAAAAAAAAAAAAAAAAAAAAAAAAATTAAAAAAAATAATTATAATAACCAGCACACATATCCTCATCTTTCATAGGCATGTTATACCAGTTATTTTCTAGCATTTCCACAGCATATCTAGTAGTCCAGATTATATGGCAGACCTTTATTTAACCACTTTAAATATCACACAGTTTGTACTACATTATGCAAGTCCTTTGGATAAATTTGGTTATTTTTGTCATTTGGTATTGAACTATACTGTCAATAGAAGCCAACTCCACCAGGGGAGCCACAACCATATGCCAGAGCTTTTCACTCATGCCTAATTCTGTGTACAATCTTGTTTCCTCTGCTCAGAAAATGACCTACATATGTAGTCAAACGATGCTACCAGGAGCACTACATATGTCAGATTCAAATATAGCCTTTAAAAAAAAAAATACTACAGACATTTTGAGCACAAACCAAGCAATGAGCAGTAGGCTTACATTGTGAAGATACCGCATGTACAAAAGACAGTAGCCAAGGAGAAGATAAGGCACCTAACCTGGCAGATCCCCATTGCACTGCAGACTCAGTAACATGCACATATTGTAATCCTATGTAACTCTGCTTTCATGACAACTTGGGTAATGTGTACATTAAGTAATGCCTAAGCCACATATTCAGCAAGCAAACAAAACCCTGAAAAGCTTATCAATAATTGAGCATCATTTATTCTGCATGCCAAACAAGACAGGAGTATCTAATAATCCAGCTAAAGATTGTACATCCAGAGATCAGCTATGGAGGAGAAAGCTTAATGCTGTCACTTCCTGAACTCTGCCCAAACTGCTTTCCTTCTACAGGTGGTATGTAAGTGCTATTGAAAAAGTAACCTGAACACCTCACTACCTGAAGCACCATGCCAACACCAGCTACACCAGCTGTAAACTTAAAATCTTCAGCATCCCCAGATGACAGAAGGATAATATATTCCCATCGCAGAGAGGTGAGCTGTTGGCAACCCATGGCCAATGGGTTTAGGCAAATTAGGACATTGGACTGATTACAGCATTAAAAAAAAGTGATTTTGCAAACATGGCTATTTATTATTATCCTTTCTAGTCTCTGCTGTGTTTAATCCCAGCGATTACTCTTCTCACTCTTTGCCTTCCTTCTCAAGACAGGAGGTTTTCAGCAGAAATGACTCTCATCTCCAGTCATGCCTGGTTCTTGCTTTTAGTGTTTCGGTTCTGGCCTGACCTCAGGCTTTGGGACAGACTAAACATGAGCCACATGAAGGACCCAGCTTTCCTGTCAAACAAACAAACTACAGTAGCCAACATAAGACAACAGGAGGAGGCCTTCACCATTATCCGATGCCAAAGGTCCAAACATCCTTTGTACCAATGACTTCTTTACATAACAACGCTCATGCTAAGTGTTACCAAGCACATGCAATCCAACTGAAATTCCTAAATGTTTGGATTTTGCCCCCATTTGCTGTAATGAATATCATCTGCCCAAGTGTTGCATTCCTGGCATTTGGCTCAGATAAATTCCTAAAGAGTCCAGGACACCAGAATTGCTTAGAAATGGGCAAGTGGGAAGGAATAATGGCCATAACTTTGTTCTTAAGCCGTTTAGTCTGGAACTGTCATGAGCTATGTATTTTGAAATTCAGATCTGAAAAGATCTAAGGAAATTCTAAGCTCATGCTGAACATGTTTTCCATTTTTATGCATTTTCTATATTTCATATTAATACTACGGGGGAGAGGGACAGAAAGGGAACAGAACAGTTTCCACCATAAAAATCTATTCAACATTTGCAATAAAAGAGGATTTAGGCTTGTCCTTGAGAGAAGGTCTTTATTTCCAGAATCACCTCATTCTGTAACGGCTGTAGAAAAAAGGAGAATTTTTCCATTTCAAAACAGCTCTAAGGAAAATGGTAAAAAATGGACAAGACAGACAAATGAGAGATGTTCCTCATTTCAGCATATATCCTGTGGTTTTCATCCTTGAAAGTTTAACTGTATTCCTTTATAAATCACAGTCACAAGAAAAACAGCCATTTTCTCACAGTCAAAATTAACACTGATCTACCCTGCACCAGCAAGGGCAGAAGGAACATCGCCATATCAGCTTTTACAGCACCACAGTACTGATCATAACACAGTCATTCATTCAGTAAATGTAAAAAATCCCACATGTATCTAGAGTAGATCTCTTGATGGGTAATTTGCAGAGTGCTATAGGAAAGAAATCTAAGACATGTATAATATTCTACACAGTTAAGAAGTTTTTACTGGTTTTCAGGTAGGAAAGCATTTGTAACACTACACCACTGCACACTCACATTTTAGCATTTTGTACTATCACTGAAGTGTCACATTACTGAACACACATCTTACACCAACACTAGGAAGTTCTGGCTCACTTTGGGCAGTAAAATGATAATGAGAAGTCTCCAAAAAATGAAAGGGAAGAAAAAAAACTTCCACCAATTTCTAATGCCTTCATGAAATTATCCAGGCTCCCTCTGGTGGGGGATTTAATGCAGAGACTGCTCCAGTTTGCTATATGAGAACAGCTTTGAACCACAACAGTTTTTTTCTTTTGTAAAACAAACTGTGTTAGGATTGGACTCTGCAATTCCTGGAGTCTCTTGTCATGCTTCAGTCATGGCAATCTGAGGTAAAGCCTTGTTTCAGGCCCTAAACTACATCACATAAAGAAGAGCAGTCTGTGATTTATGAAAAAAAAAAAAAAAAAAAGAGAGAAAGCAACACATTTTTAAAATATAAATTAGTGTCTTTATGCTCCAAAATCCTCAGGATATTTCTCATTTCTTCAGCTCTCCAGAGTCTCAGCAGAACAACCACCTCTGCCCCTCATGTGGACAGAGGCTAAAGAGAGATTGCTATCCCCAGGGCACACAAGAGATGTAGGGCTCCTAGTTTTCATTTCTGTGGTTTATATATTGATTATATTAAGTCTCAAGTCTCGTATCTCTCCAACAATTCGAGTATCATTTATATGAACCACTGTAAGACAATTCCAACATGTCCACATATCTCTCTCCAAAACACACACAGAGGAGTCAAGCAAACCATCCATCCATTTCATTTCTCTACACCCCCTGAAGTTGTCATTGTAACCAGTTACGGTAAAGGAACACAAGCTTTACAAACACAAAAAGACATCACACTTGGTATTTTTAGCATCTACCACTAAATATATGTACCACATATTGTCATCAATCAATAGGAATCAAAATTCCTATTATCCATTCAATCTCATAGTCAGTTTTGCCTCCTAAACTTCAAGACCAATATTATCAACATTCTGCAGCCTGAAGTCTTGCTTAAACAAAAAACACACAGAGAGGTAGCATTTAAAAAAAATAAATGAGAACCACCCAACTTGGGGTAAGAAAACTGCAAGCCGAAGATGTTGCTGTATGGGAAAACCAGCATGAGCCCTTTCATGGATGGAGTCAATTTTATTTCTGACAGCCCTTATCATGACTCACTAACTCCTCTTCCTTAATAAGGCCATGATTTGCATCAGAAAAAGTGTGTCTATAACAAGCCTGAGGACTCAGAAAATTATCCAATGGCTAAGAAACATAACTTTGCTACACAGAGGAAAACAGTTTTAGTTCTCAGTTTATCCTTGTGCTTTCAGATAGAAAGGGAAGCAAGATTATAGCAACTATAGTCCAAGGATTCTGATTAACCTCATACAGCCCATCTTAAGATGATGAGTACAATTCAATTACTGCCAGATAGGATGGCAGCTGAAGCGCAACCCACATTTGAGGGATATTTAGGATATAGTTGGCACAGAAACCAGTCTCATAGGTCAGAGGAAACAGCCCTGCAAGTTCTTTGGGACAGCTATAAAGTTTTATGAGAATCCACTGCTTGTAACCTATATAGGAAGGCAAAGAGCAGCAATTCACATTCACTATGTCATTAATGAACTCCAAAGCAAGGGTTAACTTTTTCAGACCAGGGAGATTAGTACCTCATTTTGCCCCAGAGGAATTCCTTTAGTGCCCAAGAAAAACTATGCGGGGAACCAGTAAAGAGGTGTTTACAATTCAGAAAGTCCGGCGTGATCTCCTTGCCCCTGACTTCCCAGAACCTTCAAATGCAAAGCCTGCGGCGTGCGCTGTCGACACTGACAGACGACCCTAAAGATGAAACTACTGAAAGGATGCGAGACCACTCTCCCCGTACAAAAACCAGACAACTCTCCCAGCAACGGGGCAGGACCACACCACCTGTAATAAAATCGACGAGGGCAAGCACACACACCGCGCTGCGATGGCCATGGGACCCCACCCCGGACCTCGCTCAGCCAAGCGTTCCCCTCGCCAGCTCCCCAACCGCGGGCACTCCGGGGCCACTTCGCCTTCTGCTTCACCGCATGGGGTTTGCGGGCGTGCAGGGACAGGCGATTCCCGGCTCGGTTAAACCTGCCCCGGGGGAGCACTGTCCCTGCCGGGCAAGAGCTGGGTCCCCGCGGGGGAGGGAGCCCGGCGGGGCAGTGTGGCACTCACCGATGCCCAGCCCCACCACCACGCGTCCCGCCAGCAGCGTCTCCTTGTCCCGGGCGGCGGCCAGCACGCCGGACCCCGCCGTGAAGAGGCCGCTGGCCAGCAGGATGCAGGGCCGCCGGCCGCACAGCCCGTTCAGGACGCCGCCGGCCAGGGCGGACAGGGCGGCGGCGCCCACCGTGCTGGAGACGAGCAGCTCCTGCCAGAGCGCGTCCAGGTTGAGCTCCCTCTTGAGGAGGAGCAGGGCCCCCGACACCACGCCGGTGTCGTAGCCGAAGAGGAAGCCCCCCAGGGCGGAGAAGACCGACACCACGTAGACGAAGCCGGGGGTCTCGTCCTGCTGGAACTGGCGCCGCGCCGCCCGCTCCAGCTCTCCGCCCGACGCCGCGCTGTTGAGGCTGGAACAGGACTCGGCGGCGATGAGGCTCCGCTCGCCCGCCGCCGCGCCCGAGCCGGCGGCCCCGTCCGCCTGCCGCCGCCTCTTCTCGCCCATCAGGTTGCTCAGGCTCCGCAGCGTGTATTCCACATTATCGCTGGCCTTGCGGGACATGGGACGGCCGCGGCGGCTCCCGCCCCGACCGGGGAAGGGCAGGGGGCTGAGGCGGGCGGCTGCCGGGCTACTCAGACTAGGGCGGCGGGGCTGCCGCTGCTGCCGACGCTGCCTCTCCTCGGCGCGCCCGCCCCTCTCGGGCCGCGCTCAGCTGGGTCGCATCGTCCCCCAGCCGCCGGGCGGACTTGAGGGGAAGTTGCCGCCGCTCCCAGCGCCCGGGCGGAGCTGGAGGCGGAGGCAGGCGGGGACAGCGGCGAGCGCGGCCCGGCGGGCGCAGGGGGCGGGCTCGGCCGCCCCCCCGCCGTGCGCGGTACGGGGCAGGCGCGGCCCGGAGCGCCTGCGCACCGAGCGACCCCGCCGCGCTCACTCGCGGGCGGGCGGCGGGGCTGGCGGTGTTCGCTGGGGCTGGGAAGGAAGTCGGGATGGAAGCCAGGAAGGAAGCCCTGGGTGGGTGGGCGCCATGCAAGCCCCCGGGCTGATCCCCGAGCCCGCGGAGCTGTTCCTGCTGGCAGCCCCCGCCGACATGAGGTGGAAGGGGGCGCCGGCTGGGGCTGCCCGCGCGGTTCCCGCACTGCCTGGGGAGCCTTGCCCAGGTGCCAGGCGCGCGTAAGGATCGCAGTTGTCTTAATAACTGCATCGTTTGAACGGAGACAGCGTTCAGCGTCCGCGTTTGTCATTTTCTGAAGCGCTGGGTGAGACTGGCTGTGCTGCTGAGCACGGAAGTAGCAGGTTTTCACTGCGGGGGTCTCCCGGCTCTCTTCGTCCAGGCTCAGTTGCGGGGAGCATTTCAGGTTGACTGTCCCGACCTCCCCTGCTCTCCTTTTCAGAGTGTGGAACAGGAAGGGCCCTGGGGCTACACTGCTCCAAAAAGCCCTTTGGCACTGCTACCTTTGCAGTCGCTGGCTGTCACTGCAGGGGCTCTGAGCGAGCCTGCCTGCCCCCGTCCCTGCCAGCCGTACGGGGAGCTGAAGCAAGCGCTGAGCGTGGCATGGGCACTGGAACAGGCTGCCCAGGGATGTCTCGCTCCCTGGAGGGACGTCCCTTCCAACCCTAACAATTCTTTGGTTCTGTTATCAAAAAAAAGGGGGGGGGAATTTCCAGCAGTTGTTCAGAGGACAGGTTTCTTACCACGTAGGAGCAGAGTTTGGAGCTTGTTCTCGTGTTTCTGTTTGGAGTATCGTGTTTTGCTCACTCCACCTTTAAACAATCTTTTTGGGGATTTTTCACCAGGATGCAGAACATGGCAGATCCTGTTAGCAGAGAGAGGTGCTCGGCTCCATGAGGACCCAGGCAAGCTTTGCTGCCGGTGCACATGGAAGGGCCTTCCAGATGCAATGCATACCTTGGAGGAAAAGAATATATCATAATACCACAATGCAATAATTTGTACTTCTTGTATATATATTGGCATATATATAAAACGAATTTTTCATTCTGACTTAACTGTCTTCTGTAGAGATTCTCATAATGAAGTTACTCATAGCCAGTAGCCAGAGAATTTTGGTAATTAGCTGGATCAGTTACCAGCCCACACCTTGTGAGCAGTACTAGTCATAGCCATGTGAATTTAAAAATTAGAAGAGGGAGCAAAGTCCAACATGGCCAGCTGCACACAGCCTCTTTGGTGGTTTGCCTCTGCCTCAAAGCAAGCTGTGATATACTAATACTGATCCAGATAATACCAACTAAATAAAATAGCTGTAGTTACTAAAATAAATTCTAGTAACAGTATAATAATGCCTATATAGTTAATCCAGTTAGAGACATGTAGGAATGGATTTCTTAATACAATAGGTCAGCTTGCATGTTTGAGCATGGGAGAAGCCTGAACTAGATAATAATTAAATGCATGTTAACATTCAGTTATTTTTAGTCAAGATTTGGGTAACATGGTATGATTGGCACAGGGCATTTCTTATTTTGTTAAAGACCAATATGGGCCAACCCAATACTAGAGCAAGAATCAGTTCCAGGTTCTAGCATCAGGAATGAAGTTATGACAATCACAGAATATGCTCAGTTGGAAGGGACCCACCAGGATGATGGAGCCGAACTCCATCATGGCCCTGTGGATGCTAAATGCAAGAAGCAAGCAGGAAACACAGAGCCTGTGTGAAACTAAGTCACACAAGGTTCTCACTCTGGCCTGAGAAAGCATAAAAAGGAATCCAGACAGTCCTTGGAGAAGGACAACAACCTTTTGCAGGTGTTGTTTAGGATCCGTGTTGTTTACTTGTAAGAAACAGTCAAGGGGTGGTGTTCCACTTGACCAGTGATAGTGATGTGTAAGTTTAATGGCCAATGAGAGTTTTTCCTCTCAGACCTGTCTATAAAAAAAGATCTGGAATAATAAACTTTGCTCTCTTGTACAACCCACAAGAGAGTCTGTGTCATACTGCCTCACCATTCCTAATATAGTGCAACACTGGCTCTGCACAGCACCATTCCCAAGAGTCACACTATTTTCCCAAGAGCATTGTCCAAACACTTGAACTCTGTCAGGGTGGTGCTGTGACAACTACCCTGGGGAGTCTGTTCCAAAGCACAACCACCCTCTCGGGAAAGAACCTCTTTCTAATATCCAACATAAATCTCCTCCAACACAGTTTGAGGCCATTCTCTCAGGTCTGATCTCTACTCACCATAGAAAGCAGTGCCTGCCCCTCTTTTTCTTCTTGTGAAAAAGTTGTAACTGCACTGAGGTGTGGAGACCCAAGGGTGTGTTATACAGATACCTCAACTCTGGAGGGCCCAAAGCAGGCAAGAAGAGACACCCCTCCAGGTTGTGATGATAAGAGCCTCCCACACATCAACCTTTGCAGACACATGTAAATAGATCTCAAGGTTTGGTGTTCTATTGGTTCACCAAGTTGATGTAATCCCTGTTCCACCTGTTTGCCATTTATGGTTAATCCCCAGAAAGTTCTTTCTTCCCCTGATTCCTACTGGCCTCAGTTTGCTGCATTGCCCCACCCCCATTATCCTATTGGTTTTCCCAGACCCTAGTCATACCTTTGTACCAATTTCCCTTGTCCCGATTGGGCCCTGGCCCTCAACTCCACCCCTGTCACCCTGTATTTAATCCTGTACCCTCAGATCACTCTTGGCTTTGTACCTGGAGCGTTTTGGAGGTTAAACCATTTGGGATATCCAAAGACCCATCCCTCGCTCCTTTGTCATTGCCAGTTCTGTCGGTGGTGTGCTCTGCGCCCTGAAGGCGTAGGTCACATTCAGGAATTTGTTGTGGCATGTACAACAGTGAGGTCTCCCCTCAGTCTCCTCCAGGCTGAAAGACCAGTGACTTCAGCTGCTCCTCATGGCTTCTCCTCAAGGCCCTTCACCATCTTGGTTGCCCTCCTTTAGATGCTCCCTAATAGTTCAATGACTTTTTTATATTGTGGGGCCCAAAACTGCCTCCAGCACCCGAGGTGAGGCCATCCCAGTGCAGAGCAGCGTGGGACAATCCCCTCCCTTGCCCAGCTGGCAATGCTGTGCCTGATGTCCCCAGGACATGGGTGACCCGGCTGCCTCCACTGCTGACTCACGTTTGATTTTCCATTAACCAGGACCCCCAGGTCCCTTTCCGTGACACTGCTTTCCAGCCTCTCATTCCCCAGTCTGTCCATACATCCATGGTTGTCCCATCCGAGGTGCAGAATCTGGCACTTTCTCTGGTTGAACAGCTGAACGCTGGCTGGACATTTTGTCCAGAAGGCTACTGTGAGAGATGGTATCAAAAGCTTTACTGAAGTCCAAAAAGATTACATCAACCCTTGATCCAATATGTGGTTTACCAGGAACTATCCCCTCAGGTCCAGCAGCTCTCCAAGACCAGACTGGCCTACATTTCTACAGCACAAGCAGGAGAGAAGCTGTAATCTTCCAGAAGTCTCCAGACTTGCCTGACAAGCACAACACTCATTAGTGTTTTTTATGTAAGCCCCAAATAAAAATGTGGGACACAGTGCATGAAACAGCATTCACACCAAATCCCTAGCCAGCTAGAAGGAATGCTTTTACAGAATATTGTCACAACAGCTGGCTGTCACAAAAACAACCCATCTTTTTAACAGCCACCTCAGATGCTGGAGGCATTCTGTATGTTGCAGTTAATAGAGACTCAAGAGAGCTAACAAAAAGCTTTTATTTTTTCCATTGATGGCCCAACACAAGCACAAACAGACATAATTTCTCATCAGATCACGATGTCAAGCTTCTCTCTTAAAAAGATACCCTGAAGAAACACAACAAAAAGTTCAGCTGTGAGATGCACTACATTGAAGACTGACTTCATGAGAAAGACAGAGGATTTGTTTGGTTTGTAGATTTTCATTATTGTGATCATCTCTCCATAGTACTGCATTTCATCATAAAAGCTGACTTATAAATGATTTCACATCAATTGAAAATTCAGTAGGTATGATTAGTAACCTAAGACAGGGCATCAGATTCAAAGAAGGATTTGAGTGGATTTTAGATAGATGTTATGCTTTCAAGAGATTGAATATTTAATTGAAACACTTAGATTCAGAGCACTTTCTCATTCTCTCCTTTAAGGTGTTTGTACAATTTCTTGCCA
Source organism: Poecile atricapillus (assembly GCF_030490865.1). Taxonomy (NCBI): domain Eukaryota; kingdom Metazoa; phylum Chordata; class Aves; order Passeriformes; family Paridae; genus Poecile; species Poecile atricapillus. Next base: position 62,018,151 of record NC_081288.1, read on the forward strand.
GGATGTTGTGAACTAGAGCAAAAAACTGGTCCAGCTTTCAAAAACTCTGTTTTTGTTTCACAGAGAGCAGGAATATTCACAGGATTTTACTGTTCTTATGTTGTTGATACATCGCATACCTCAGAAAATGTCTTCAGGAAAATTACTGAGGACTTCGTACATGTTCCAGAACTCTGCCAGACCAGAAGAGGGGAATAACTCCTGTCTGTGCAGACACTCAGAAGTGGGTGTATGAGTGCTGAAATCTCCTGGGGACTTCAGACCAGCCAAGACTCACAGAGAGATGCTGTAGGTCTGTTGTGTGATAGTCTGATGGTCAGTAGCCTCCCAGCAAGTGGGAGGCCAGATTCATGGATTTGCTTCAGCCCAGGTCTCAGGACCCAGGAAGTCTCCTACTTGCTTCTCAAGAAGATTATAGGTTCAATAAGGAAAAGATGGATTCTTAAAGGAAATTATGTTGATGTGCAGACAAGAATGTAAGAGCCATGGGGCTAGACAGACAGTGAGGCAGAAAAGGATGTGATTCTGTGGCAAAAGAAGGTCAGCTTGATCGATGATGGTTATATTATTTACATAAAACTAGTTGCACTAAAAAAAAAATTAAACGGAGTAATACAAGGAGCAAATCCTCAAACCAAGAATTCTTCCCATCTCATTTGGTGCTGTGGGGGTGAGCATGAGGTCTTTAACCTCATATAGGTTTCAGCAATACAATGTCCAGCCCCTTTTGTTTTTTAGGTTCATAAACTAATATCTTGTTTGTTACTGTTATGATGCCTTAAACTCTGATAGTGCTTTGATAGTCAATTATTTTGCTACAATATTTTCACAGACAGTTGCTATATGAGTTGAGAAATACTACTGTACTGGGCTGAGGGAAATCACCTAGCGGAGTATGCAAAAAAAGATCAGCAAATGCAGTTTATAACAGCAGCTTACATAATGTCCGAAACCTTGGAAAATCAATGATAGTAACTGCAGAACCTTTTCTTGCAAGTTTGGTTGTAGTCTCAAGGTTCAGAAACCTTTTCCGTACACATAATTTTACATTATCAGTGTGCCATGGTGGGGTGCAGCTTTTTATGAAAAATATTTCTTCCTGCTGAGAAGACACAAACCCTGACCCATGATCACACCAGTTTGTTGAGTTTGCAGTAATTGTATGGGTTATATAAAGTTGAGACTGTAAGGAATTCTCTAAAAAATAAAAACAGGATCTGAAAATAGATGTTTAGAAATTATTTGAAATAAGCAGTGTATTGCCATAAAACTTTCTTTTGTTCCAAAGTTCATCTTACTACAATGTTGTTTGGTCTCTTTGGAAAGAAGACACTTTCAGATACATTCTATAGTTTTCTGGTCCCCATATAACATTCCTTCTCCAGCCATTTTCTCTATCTTGACAGTCATTCATTTATCTGAATGTGCCTATCTCTGAGCTCTCAACAGTTTTGGTTGTTTATAATTGTTCCAGTGTTTGATTTGGGTTCTCATATGTACAGATCCTGATTATACTCTTCTCCAATATCTCAACAAAAGTCACCTCTCATATAAACAACCTCTCCTTGATTGGATGCTGCTATATAGTACTCTTATTCCAGAGTGTCCCAGTCTGCAGTGAGACCTTCAGCCTGTTATTTACCTTCTACTGCAATTATCTGAAGCTATAAACTGGGACATCACTATTGACCTCCTCTGTAAAATCCTTCAAAATGAAAGTAGCATCAGAATTTATTAATAAAGAATGTACTGGCACCATGCATTTAATCCTACTAGTCAAAAGATAAATTGCTTAAAAAATAGGAAGAGTTTAAGCCTTAGCACTGGGGAAGGGTGTGGATGATGGTGATGGCAGAAAGACAAACTGTGAGATGAAGCATTCCTTGCCTGACAGGCTGGCAGCAGTACAGCTAAGGTTGCCTAGACATCACATCACACGCTATTTCAATCCCAGGTAACTTTACCAAAATAACTGACTCAAATTTTGCATTATTTCACTTTCTTTCTAGAAATATGAATTCCAGCGAACCCACTTCAGTCCTATTGAAAATGCAATTGCAAGAAACACATTTTTTGAAGTTAATGGTTTCTCTCTAATTTTAAAATCTACAACTCTTTTATGCTTTAGAGCAGGGATTCAATTTTTGGCAGAACAGTTCCCTTCTGGCTTTCCTTTGGCTGTCAAAAGGAAGATCTAACTAGATTTGACTGAAACAGAGTCTCTGGTAGAGTCAGCAGCAACACATGTGAAAACGTGCTGCTAAATCCAGTGTGCCCCAATGGCTGCATCTAGGTAGCAGAGGTGGAGAAGGATGTAGACTTTCATTATTGCACAATTTGGATTTTTTACATTTGTGTACTTGCAAAGATGCTTTGCTAGGTTACAATCCTTCTGAAGCCATTATTACCCTGGAAAAGTTATAATTACTTAGTTACAACACCAGGCAGCATGAAAATTAAGGACTTGGCACAACTCACTACCCATGAGATTCCAGGGCTACCAGGGATGCTCTTCTTACACTGTATCTTCAAGCAGATGTATGCCAACACAGAGCTGTTTGTCTGCCAAACAGAAACCTCCTCAAGTGCTGCAGGTAAGCCCAAAATAGCAACAGCCCATCTCTCAGTCAGTTCAGATTTTTGGAATCAGAGTAATGCTGTATTCCAGCATGCACCTAGCATCTGGTGTACGTGGAAGACATATATAAGAAGAAGAGAGCTACATGCAGACCCATTAATTTTGGTCCAGACCTCCTTCATTCTATTGTTCAAACAAATAAATTTTATTTATCACTGTCCACTTCCATAAAAGGTGGACAGTATTTCTAAACCAAATCCTTCTACAGATTATATAATCAGAATATCCAGAACATCAGCTGTCTATCATTTAATGAAAAATAAATCAGAAAGGCTTTCAGGCTTATTTATGACTAAACACTATTTTCCATCCCTGGAAAAGTAGCATCTGACCTGTCATGAATTCGCTACTTTATAAACTCTCACCTCATCAATGCAAAATATTTCCATCAAATTAAAGTTCCAAGAAGTTAAAACCGTATCCTGTAAGCTGCAGGCTAAAAGCTGGCTTTGCTGTCAGCCCTGACACTGCCTCAGAGCAGAACACTGTACAGAAGTGCTCTTTCTGAGTTTGCAAATGAAACTGGAACCACACCAGGAAGAATCCAGTTACTGACTGATTAAGTTGGTTGACCCTTTGGATTTGACAGACCATGAATCCATCAAAATTTGTTAAGTGAGATTTTTTCTGAGAGGACTGTGCCATGAGGGATAGGCAACTTTGAGAAGGGAGTTGTACCATGTGAATTCCCTGTACAATGGCAAAATACACTCAGAGTGCCTAAAGTTGACTGACACATGCCAGGTATCATACTGGGATGTGGAAGTTGAAAACCAGCACTTTCCATTGCTGGGAAAGAGGATGTAGCTGCAGCACACTGTAATTTGTATTTGCTTCCTTGCCTATTTCTTTATCTGAAATTCAAAAGTCCTGTTTTCACCAATGGATGGGTTTTTTTGTTTTTTTAATCTATTTTGTTCTGCTGCAAGTATTAAAATCTGCTGCATTTTAGAATAGATCCCTCTCTGAAGTGTTTTCTGGAACTTCCTCTAGAAGTTTTAACAATTCCCTGACAAGCAGCATAGGAGCCAAGGTGATAATATTAAATATAACATTAAAGACTCCTGAAAATTGCATTAATGGTGATTTTTGACCCCTTCAAAGCATTTGATATGCGCATGTGCTAATCCCCTGGGAAGGTTAGGGCTGCCAGTAGGAAGTGTTGAACAATCAGTAATACCCATCACAAAGCAATGCCACTGACTTTTTAAAAGCATCTGTACGTTCAGTGAGGACCCTGCTTTTCAACATGACACAACACATGGCCCTGGATATATGTAGGAGGTACTTCTGATGGTGCTCTGGGTGAAAGAATGGGAGTTAAATATACAGGACCTTCTTCTAGCAGCTTTCCAAGGTACCAGGCTGTTTTCACTAATGATGCAAACTTTCTGCACCTGCTTCTCTCTACAGCTCCAAATTATATGCCTAAGTAAAGCAGATTTGAGCCCATCCCATTTTTGCTTGCATCAAAAAGCAGGCATTCAGAGGCTTCCCCCAGGAGCCCTCAGTGATGCAGGTGCCCGGCAATCAGGGGGAGCAGCTGCACTGCCAGGCACAGTTGCAGAAACTGCGGTCAGGGACACAGAATTTGTGGTGTGCTGCACACAGTTGGAATGTGGCCATGGATGGATACACAGTATTTAGGAAGGACAGGTGGGTTAGAAGAGCTGGGGGTGTCATGCTTTACATTAAGGAGCTCCTTGACAAATACAGTGCCCCAGTATCAAACTGGAGACAGACCTGCTGAGAGTTTGTGGATCAAGATCACAGCAAGGAGCAATCTCGGGTATGTTGTGGTAGATGAGTGCTACAGACTGCAGACTATGAGGAGGCAGGGGCTGAAGCCTCTGACTTGGAGCCCGTGTCCTCACTGCAGATTTCAGCCGCCTGGTTGTCTGCTGGAAGGGCAACACAGCACTGGGCAGGCAATCCAGCATGTTCTTAGAGAGCAGTTGTAACGTTTTCCTAACACAAGAGCAGGGCAGTCATGACTGACTTGTTCATGCTGGCTTGGCTTTCTGCTGAGGAACAGGGAAGAAGTGGGGATGAGAGGGGTCACAGAGCACTGCTCAGGCTGTGGGTGGTTTGTCACAGGCTGCAGCAGTCATGAGGTGACAGAGAGAGCAGAGCCAGGAAAGTGAGCCACACGACTCTGGGTGAGCAGATTAACTTATTCAGGAAATAGCCTGTGGGAAACAGCTGTGAAGGGGAAAAGTCCCCAGAAGAGCTAATTGTATTTTAAAGAGAACTTACTGAGAGCTCATGCATGGAACTATACCATTGTGCAGGAGCACAGGAAGCTTCAGCCGGGCTAGGCAAGGACCATCCAGGTGAACTACAATACAGACAGGGAATATGCAGGAAGCAGAAACAAAAAGCACTGTTTAGGCACTGAAGAGTAAAATCAGGAAAGCTAAAACCCAGCTAGAACTAAAATTAATGAGGGTCATAAAGGATAGTAAGGTAAAAAGAGATAGCATGGGTATAACATGGGTCCACAGGTGCATGGGATAGACAGCACAGTGAAGGCTGAAGTAATGAACAGCTTTTTTGCACTAGTTGGCACACGTGAATCGTGCTGTGCTGTCCGGTCTTTGCACATATCAGCACAGGGAGGGGACAGAAGTGCAGTGGGGAAGCAGCAGTTAGGGAGCACTGAGATATCTTGTGAACATTCAAACCCATGGAGTCAGGTGATGGTCACTCAAGAGCATCCATATTGCTGGCCAGCAAGATGATAGACCACTGTCTATAATCTGCAGAAAACCATGGCAAGCAGGAGAGGACCTTGCTGACTGCAAGATGGTTAATGTTACATTTATTTTGAAAGGCAAGATAAGATACAGGCAACTGTAGGTCAGCGGGAGTGATTCCTGGACAGGTCATTGTTACTCTTGGGACATTTACCTGAGGGAGCACAGTGGTGCCCTGGACAAGACAGCTTTGCCCTCCATACAAAAGGCATGTGTACATCACCAAGAGCACATGTGGCACGAGTAGGGTGAGACAGAAAGCCAGAACTGATGCAGCCATGTTCATACTGCCTGCTGGGAATGATCCCAGGAGCAACCTATCCCCAGCCATCCCCAGGATTTCTCTCAGGTCCTGTTGGTTGCTCCAAATCAGACTGAAGTGCTTCACTTCACCATTTAAAAGAGTTGTTTTGAATGAAAGGCTAAAAAAGAAACAACTGAGTTCAGGGCAACATTGTTGTTAGCAGGAATAGGCACTAAGATTTGAAGCCTTGAACCTCTATCTTCACAACTGACAGTCTTCAAAAACAGCTATTGCTGGCTGCTTGTTAACACAGGGACTCGGTATGGAGCCCTGGCTACTCCCAGGCACTGGAGCAAGACTCAAGATAGTGCCCAAGGGTAGTCAGACAACAGGCTTGGGGCCTACTTCTCAGTTTGGCATAGCTTTGGGAGTAAAAAGGAAGTGCTACACCTATAATCTATACCCTTCTCCTTAAAGAAGACCCCTACCACACTGTATCATTTTCCTTCACTTCATTTAGTATACCTGTTGTGGCTGGTATGCTTGGAACCAGGGATGCCAAGCTCTACTCTGAAATGTAGCATTCCTATGCAGTTGCTAAAATTATCACAAGGACTAAAAGGAAGAGAATGGAAATAGCAATTAACAGTTTACAGTTCCCCAAATGCTGATCTGAATTCTGTGCAATGCAGAAGAGATACTCCTGGAGCCCAGCACATTTCCCCTGCTGGACATCAAAACCCTGTTACAAACGGAAGAATTATGAGGGTTTCTGAAAGAAAAGGCAGCAACAGCCCTTAGAACTTAAATCTATTGCTGTTACTGATCTTCCCATCTTCACTCCTCTTCCTCCATGTTCCTTAATAAATGCTTTAAAGCATTCAGTGTTTGAACATACAAAGCATTACATTTACACTGAAGTTGCTAGGATTGACTTCTTTACAGCAAGAACTGCAGCAAAGGCTCCCTGGAAGCAAGCTTTCAGACACCAGAGAACATTACCCACATGATACAAACAAAAGCACCTTCATGGTACATAAACCCTCCTCCTAACCTCCTAAAGGAGACTTTGCAGTGTGTTCATAAGGGAGAGATCTGACTCTTGCAGACAAGCTGAGGGTTCTATTTCAAATCATAGGACTTGTGTAAGAGGACCAGCTGTTTCAAACTCCTTCATAGCAGGTAATTTCTAACTCACTACTTTGAAGAATGGTTTATCAAACAACTCAAACAAAGTGATTTCACAGAGGAACACCCTCTGTCTCGTTTGCATTCTTTCCAGCTATTCAGAGCTAGTACTTTGCTGAACTTACAGTTTACATGCTTTGTAACCTTGCTCAGCTTCTTTCAGGCAGCTATTAGTGACAATTAGTCCTTGTCAGCCTCAGGCATAAACCCAACACCTGACATGCATCCAGATGCTTTCTTGTGCTTTCGAAGGCATTTCTACCTTCTGCATGGTTCTGACAGACACAAATACTGTTCACATCACATAGCTACAAAAATATTTCAGGAAATAAAATAGACTCTCAAGTAACATGTTTGCAGTTTGTGAATAGTAAACTACACAAAGAGAAAAACCAAGTGTAAAAGAAAAGCCATGTTTCTTCTACCATTTTCAAGTTAATATTTTTCTTCAAGAGAGAAAAGTAGTAATACGAAAAGTTAATGAATGTTGCTTGCTCTTGAGTATGCCCCTCTGATATGGGATTTTTTCACCCCAAAATCATACATTGCCTTCTAAGTGCCTCATCTTCTGAACATTGGGAGCAAAGAGAAAGAGAAGCAATAAAGTGGAAATGGCTTATGTCCCAGCCTCCTGGAAACCCAGGAAGACTGCTGGTGAGAGGAGGGGATGGCCTGAGGTCTATAGGAGCCAGTAGCTGATCTTCTACAGGCAAATGTCCTGTTGAGGCCTTCCCAGTGACACATGGAGTCCATCAGCCAGGTATCTTCATCTCAGGGCTTGAGGGCCTGGATTCTCCTATATGCTTCTCCTTTGCAATACACCTTCCAAGACCCAATGCTGCCTGGTCTTTTGCCATTTGCTGTATTAATAGGACCATTTCTGTAGAAGGAACCCTATGAAAGTAAAGGCTGGTTTCATGTGGGATTGGAAATGTCTGTGCAAAGAAGTATATATTGTAGCTTTGCTATACAGTAATATAGCTATATACTATATAGTAATATAGCTCTATGAATAAGATGTTTTTCACAATAAAATATCCATAATTATTTGTGGATAAATATTAATGCAAATCTTGCAGCAGTGACTGAGTATCTTTAGGTTTCAGTTTCTGGTCACGTAAATTATTTCAGCGCCTTACTGATTGCTTCTCAAAATCTAAAAGTTTCAAAAGCAACTGATATTAAAGTGAATTTCTAATTTAGCAAACAGCCTATGATGGAAAGGAATGAAACATTTCATGGAAGAAAAATATGGAAATCAAAATAAATGGTGGGATTTGATGTACAGTCAAATACTCATTGCCAGAAATAACAATTTCCCTCCCTACCCAGCAGTGTGAACAACCATGAGGCAAGAGCCACCGCAAGCAGGATTCTGGGGAATCTTTCCTTGCACCCCTGTGACTGTGGCAACATAACCCATGGTGATTCATTGTGGTCATTGATCCCCTCCTGGGAAAGGGTGGTTAGCCTCTGGTTGGCAGGAGTAAATCCTATTTACAACTTTCCAAAAGGAACATTAATTCGTATACTGGAGTCAGGGAATTCCAGGGCTCTTTGCTTATTTCACTTTTAGGAGCACCATAAAGACATGGCCTCAAGATCAGGAATATGCCAAAGGAAAATGGCTGGGACAGGCCCAGCCACTGCACATTGCAGCACTGAATAGCTGATGATCCAGTTTTTCTGAACCCAGAAGGGCAGTAGAACAAGACAGAGCACACTGTTCTTCCTCCATGCAAAACCTTGGGAAGCTCTCATCTCAAACACAATTTGAAGCCCCACTCTCCACACATCAGGAAGGAAATACCAGAGAGAGGCAAGAAGCACAGAAAGGCAACTCAAATGATGACAGGGAGAGATCAGCTGCTTTGCAAGGAGAATTAAAAATGCTGAGAGGGCATACATGTAAAGCTTACAAAATCACAAAGCAGAAGAAAAGTTACATGCACAAGTTTTTCACCAAATCCTTTAAGTATCAGAACTATGGTCATTCACTGAAAATAGAAGGGGATCAATTTAAAATGTATAAACTGTTTTTTTTCCCATGGGTTGTAGTGAATTTGTGGAATCTGTTGCCATAGAAAGGTGTAGAAGCAAAAGGTTCAAGTAGGTATTGTATCAGATGCTGAACGAACACACCAGGACTTTCCCCTCCAGCAGCCCTCAGGGGCTCCTCTACTATCCAATGGATGTGGATAGTAGAGGAGTACAAGTGGAATGGATGGAAGAAAGCAGCTAGATTTGTGTTTTCTCCCTAAACAGAATTTTCAGTTTTCACCATCAGAGATTGGTCTGACACCACAGGGCATTTCTTGAACTCTGGAAAACCCAATGACATTTGCAACAGGCTTCAACAGATTCCTACATAGCACCCAAAGCCAGCACTTGTTCTACAAAAGATTATTCACTGTTTTTTTAGTACCTGATACACTGTATTAGGGGCAGAGAACAAGCTCTCAAATAGCTGTTTGTTAAACTCAACAGTTTTTGAAGTTACTACACACCAAGACAGTTCATCTGTAAAACAACATACTCGGATGACATTCAGTTGCCTACTCTGCTCAAGACAATGGTGAAAGGTGTGTTCCCATTAAGAAATACATAGGACCAACATCAACCCAAGTATACTACCTGGCATTGCCCTCTCCTCATCTCAGTTTGCTGCATCAGTTTCTCTTTCACCTCTTTTGTTTAAGAAAGTAGCTGACATGATCTTTCAACTAAGTCTGCTCCTTGGGAGTTGTAAGTAAAGACTTGGACCCACTGTGAACCTTATTCTCTCAGTCCTATGACATGCAATTGTTCTGTGGATTCTTTCATCATCAGGTAGGGTTTAGTTTGATTTTATTTTTTGTTATTTTAAAAGTCTTTCTCTTACTCTGCTTTTTAGTAGTTGTTTCTCCTTTTCCAGCCTTTGTAAACACAGGTCCCAGGCTTGTCAATCCAAAATAATTAGTCTGTACCACTACAGAAACTCCTTCACTTTTTCCTTTCCATCTGATCCTGCCATGGTGCTTTTTCATAGCCCTCTCCCAGCCACATGTCTCCCTGGATGAACCACAGGCTGTGGCCAGAAGCCTCTATTAGTATTCCAGGTCTGGTGCTCATTTGCCTCAGCAGTGATTAGCTTAGCCTAATGCAGCCATATTTGCAAGTTTATAAGGACAGCTCACACTCTGATGCTTCTCCTTTGTGCCCAGAGACCTGCCTGGCTTTTTGACTGAATGTAGAGTCAGTGAAATACATTTATAAACAACATATTATACATGTATTTTGTATTGAACTGAATTTATACTTTACTCACTTCCTGTGACGTTTATCTAACATAAATAACACTACCTTTTATAAATACCATAAAACACACATGACATAAAAGGTAATAGAAAGAGAGACAAAGGAAAATTAGTATCTCAAATAAAATTTAAAGACACAGAATGCAGATCCTTAATTCAATCTTATTTATTTCAGACTATCCAGGAGGTCCACCCAACTTGCCTATATTATTAGTCATCACTGAAAAAGTTGTTTTCTATTGTTACTATGGTGGTCTCATCTGCAAACCCAGCTTTGGAGAGAACATTAATAATCATTATGAAAGCAAATGATCTTAGTCATTCTCAGAGCTACTTGGAATAGTGGGGATTAAATATGGTATTTACTAAAGAAATATGTCTTTCTTTCCTTTAAGATGAGTGTCAGAAGTAAAGTTTATTTCTACATTTGACTTGCCTCATCAGAACAGTATTAAAATTTCATAGTACATGAACCAAGAGGTGGACCCAAGTCCTGACAGAGCAATGCTGGGTGTTGCAAGCAGTCTGGTTCTCAATATTAGGAGCCCCATATGCTTTCCACACTATGAAACCAACCCAGTGAGTGATGCAACTTTGCAGGGTTTTTTTGGTAATAACATTCTCTTAATCCAATAATTGTATATTTACACAATGCAATACTATTAGTCAGATATTAGGAACTGGCTATGAGAAAGTCTTTATTTTAGGCTTTATTTTAATCACATGACATTTAAGAATAACAGACATGAACAAGTAACTTAAAGCAGGAGAAATTACCATGCAGGAGAACAAACCCTTTTTAAAAAGCTAGTTTCCTGGTGAGAGGGTGATCAGCTTTTCAGAAGTTTAAGTTAAAATGACAAACTTTAAAAAAAACCAAAAACCAGAACCTCTCATTTCCTACTTTAATGCACAGTCATAGCCTGAGCTAGTTTAAGTGCTCAGGAATTCTACTTCCATCTCATTCCTGATTGATAAATGGGGGAAAAAAAATTTCTAATCAAGACTACAAGATAATTCAAAATCAGGTTTCTGGTATACCAACTGATGTGGGTAACATTTAGCCTAAGATAGTTCTTAGATTTTCACTTGCTATTGTTTAATGGTTTTCTTCTGCCACTGACAGATATTTTAGATTACTTTAATTTTAAGCCTTTGAAGTATGCTATTAAGAATTAAGTCTGACAGCAGCAGTAGCAAAGAAAAATATGACAAAGTTATGCTACATGTTAATGGAAATAGGTCTAAGGTCACACCTTATCTTTGTGCTCTTGTGCTTCTTAATTCAAAGGTTTAAGACCACTGAAAGTAGCAATACTGAAAGGAAAGAATAGGGAATATAAAATGCACATTATGTCAGGATAATTCATCTGGGTTTTTTTCTCACCTTCATAACTATTCCAGCCATTTTTCTGCCAACTCTCCATCTATTACAGAAGAGATGCAATTCACCAAGAGGAAAAAGGGCTGAATGCTGTCTGATAGAATGGAAGAAAAGACTACAAGAGCCATGCTTGCATGGCTGTAAATCATAGGACTTTGATAGGAGCTGTTCAAAGTCCTGTCAAAGCCTATGCTAGAAACCATCTGAACAGGAAGGAAGAAAGGAGGGCAAAAACTAGAATTTAAATTTCAGTGGTCTCAATTGCATTTTTGTTTTAATATTTTCTCTTGTATGTCCAGTCAAACATACTTTGTTTAGAACAGAATTCTAAAAATCGGTAGTTTTCTGCCTACAATAAGTGGATGACAATATGATTATTGAATATCCAATTGGATTGTTCACGTTAACCTGTACATCAGCAAAAGTAATTTTGTGTGATTAATCTGAGAAATAACAACAGCTGCACTTCATGTTCTATGAATACAATTCATTTAGCAGATTTACAATCTATTAGTAACACCTGAATCTAACAGCAACAACCAAAAATCAAATGTGACTATTAATGATTTGAATTTGACCTAGCAAGGATAGTATTTACATAGCATGCAGGAGACTATTAGTTGAATCATGCAATCAAAATATTACCTGACAGAAATGGTGTATTTCAGAATATTATGTGCTAATGCAGGGTAAATATCTCCTGTACTGTTTCCAACAAGCCCTGTGGAAGAGTTCATAATTCAATATCTGAAGCCTTTTATCATATGCAACTAAAGCTCCATTAGTTTTTGTACTTTGAATACCTCTGAACTAGACCTTAAACTGAGCAAAACACCTCAAATGGGAAAGTGTAGCTTTCCTTTTATCACTTAATCTGTCATTCTCTGGATGACAAATGTAACGTGTTCACAAGTACCAGAATCTTTCACAGTAAAAGACTGATCCTTTACTTTATTTCCATTCACTTAGTCAAAAGTCACACCAGAACAGAACAGATTCACCAGAAACATTTCAAGTGGCAATAGGAGCCAGAAAAAGTCCTGAACAAATGCCAATAGGGGTGAGTGTAGTGAAGCAGATACCCAAATTTAGGAATTTTGTCATTATTACTTGGAAGTGGTTGGTTTTATAATGTGAGCAGTTAACCACAATTCAAACAGAAAGACTAAAAAGATATTTAGAGTGGTGACAGCTTTAGATTCAACAGATACAGGAATTCAATGTCTGCTTGAGATATATGGCTCCATTTTCAGATGTGATTGTTGATGCAGATAAGATTATTGCAAGCCAAATGACATCTTTAAAAAAATTATGCCCAAGCGGGTTCAGAAATATTTCAGTTCACTCACCCAAACTGAACAATATCCTCTATGCAAATAGTGCAATTAATAAAGATGGTGCTTTCATCAGCTCATTGCTAAGGCAGTATACTTCTGTGCTCTACATCACATTTCAATCTACCTTTTAACCTGACAGTAAGAAGAATATTTTCTTAAGTTTTCTTCACTGTCCTGGTAAAGTCATATTAACTTGCTTTTTAGACAGTCAACTCTTCTATCCATGATAAATATGTTGTTTCATTACAGCTTATTTTGGTGAGTGAAAGAATCCTCCTTTGACATACATGGCCCTAAATACTAACATCAGACAGAAGTATCTCAGAGACAAAGGCTCTTAACATGCCATCCCTGAAAAGCAGATGCTTCCTCTTATCAGAGTTTCCAGGATTGGGTAATTCTGCTCAATTTTGGGCTCCTTTCAAAGACTAGGAGGGACTCAGTGCAGCACAAAGGTAGAAAAAGAGGTATCATTCAAAGGCTAAGGCTTAAATTCCCATTCTTTATGTCCCTACATAAAGTACTGTTTTATCGTAGCAACCTAACAGTGCTGCCTTCTAGGTAGGCACAATGCTTCTTCAGCAGCAAGGAAGATCACAGGCTCTGAAAACAGGTTTCCTGCTTTAGTGCCACAAGCACAGTCCTTGCACTGCACAAACTGTCCAAGTGGTCTGTGAGACCAGTTTAATACTGAGCTGAAATATGATCAAAGTCAATCTTCATCCCATGCATACTTGCAGCACCACATGCTGCATTGCTTCACAGCTGGTACCCCACTCATTAGTGTGATCTGCTATTGTCCTAATGAGTCCACTGGCTGTCAAGAGCCCTGGATCCTCTGCTATCTCAAGCATAAAGTAATTGTGTGCTTTTTAAAACTGCTCTCTCAAGAGTACAGTAAAGTAGAAAAGCATGGTTCAAGATGATTAATTTACAGTGAAAATGTTTGAGCAGAACATTTAATTACCTAGACATTCTCAATTTATACCTACATGGAGATAAAACCATAGTCAACATTTCCAGGATGCAAAAAAATTTTCAAGGTATTTGGGGGGCTTTATCTCCTTTTAGTGGATTTCAATTGCCAAAATATCCCAGTTTCCCGAAGCTAAATAGTTCTGTCACACTGTCTGCCAAAGTTCCCAATGCAATGCCAGTTTTTTGATCAAACTCTAGGATAGTTCAGCTGACACATATCAATACTTTCACCAGCTTTAAGCCCACAATGTTACTTCACTAAAACAGGATTTTACATCAGTCTAAAAGCAATTGCTGCTGCCTTTTGGCAACAATTGTAACATGAGCAAAGTGAGTAACTACCTGTCCCCTAGTTTGACACAAAACATGTGGAACTTCTCAAACTAAATTTGCCATTATGCTTCAACTATGGAATAGAATTTTTTTGTATACTTCATAGAATCAAAGAATGGCTTGGATTGGAAATTACCTTAAAAATCATCTCATTACAACCCCTCTGCTGTGGGCAGGGACACTCTTCTATTAGACCAGTTTGCTCAGAGATCCATTGAGCCTGGCGTTGAATAGTTCCAGGGATGAAATATCTGTAACTTCTCTGGGCAACATGCCCCAGTGCCTCACCACCCTCACAGTAAAAAATTTCATCCTAATATGTAATCTAAACCTACTCTCAGTTTGAACCATTCCCCCTTGTTCTGTCATTACATGCTTTTGAAAAATGTCCCACTCCATCTTTCTTGTAGGCTCCTTTCAGGTACTGGAAGGCCACAATTAGGTCATCCCTAAATCTCCTCTTTTCCAGGTGGAGCAAACCCTTATATTTATATAGATTATGGTAAATATTAATGCAATTCTATTACTAAAGTACTACTTAGCATTTGTATGTCTTTGAATTCCTTTGGAAAGAAAAGTTTTACCATAGCAGAGTTCAGGAAGAATATTGTAAAATCAAATAGGCTAGAATAACTCCCTCCCAGTTTGATTTATTGGTTTTAAAGGTTAGGCTCTAATCACTAGCTAGCTAATATTCTTTAGAGTATACATACAAAGAGTATACAAACAATTTAATTTGTTTTGAAAATATAAGACAAACAGAAAATAATTATACATGCTGTTGGGTAATTTCAAGCATTCTCATCATGAAAATGCACAGATTTATCCAGTTCTCCTAGTTGTCTTGTCTGGCTCTAATAAACCAAAGATGTAACTGTTTTCCCTAGCAGCAGTATCACAAACAAGTACTCAAAAATCTGTTTATATAAGACAGAGAAATAGAAAGGAAAATGAAATAGCTCTTAAGGGAACGCTTTCCAATAATTTTCCAATTAAAATCCTAGCCTTGAAACAGTTCAGAACTTAGATAATGAGAACACTAATGCAAGCTGTTAATTACTTTTTATTTCTGTGGAAATTGCAAGATATTTTGAGAGTAACTGGTACAGCTCCTCTACAATATTACTCCACAGGCACTAGGAGGAGCTCTAATTGTTCCCCAAAAGACACTAATTTCCACTTAATAGCTGTTAAAATAGGCCCAGTTTATTGGGTTTGTTAACACAGATTTTGCCTTACAAGTTCGAAACACATCCATAGCACAGAAATGAAACTTAATTACTAGAGCTAAAGAAGACCTCATTCAGAGCAAATGTTTCTTGTTATTGTGGTCTTTTTCTGTACATATTTATCTCTATGTCTGTTAACACAGTTCATCCTGTACACATACATTATGTGTTCCCTTCAGAAATTGAATGGTGATGGCTACAGATGACTTGGCCTACCAGGCTAGTAACACTGCCTGAGTGCATATATAATAATGTACATACATTATATACAAACTTGTTCTGTTTTGGAGAAACACTATGATGACCAGAGGTAAAAGGCAACTCCCTGTAGAAACCTGGTTTTAAGTAGACATTTAAATAATGCTTTTAGCTCGTTAGACACGCATATTTAAGCTGGATGTGGTCAGATACCAAGAACTGCATTACAGTTACCTTAGGTTACATCTGCATGACCACAAACATCTCCCCAGGTAGCAATTTCCTCTCTGCATCCCAAAGAGCACTATACAGACCACATCTGCTCTGTTATGTCCACTGTGCACTTGCAGTGCTCAGCATCTATTTATGCTCTTTGCTGTCTTCTCACCTGCACACTTCCTCAATACAGCATGTGCACTGTGTGCACCATTTGCCTGCTCAGGGCACAGAAACAGACACCTAAAGGATGGCTCTTACCTTTGTGCAGCACTCTCCACAATACATCTGTTCTCATTGATCTTACTTCTACATCTGCTGTGTTTGCTTCTTGTACTTCTTCCAGAGGGTCTCTGACATCTTCTGTTTCCAGTTTGTGGGCCTGGCTTTTTCCTGCAGATGGGATCACAAGAATTTCTCCACATATCATAGATGTTACTCCAGGTCAAGGGCCTGAGCTGCCCATTCAGATACATGGTACTGCTGTGGTAGGCCAGCTCACCTGAGCCATCACCATTGTGTTTCTGATAGGAATGACTAATGCATACAGACAGGATGAGCAACAGTGGGGCCACAATTTTCTGGATATCAAGGAGCCTAACATTTGCTATTTAGCACTAACGCCACATTTCCCAGGACCCTATACTGCCCTCCAGAGCTATGCCATCACTAATAAAAGAGATAAAAACCCATGCATGTCCACAATGAACAAGTTTGGTGGGGAATATTGAGTAATTTGAATGTTTGCTTTCCAAACATATATAACATAAGGTTGGTCAGGCCCTACCACCCAAGTGCCCCTCAGCTGCACTGGGGCCATCAACAAGAACCAAATCCTATTTGTTATCTCCCATGAGGTTCCTACTGAGAAATAAATGTCAAAGGCTCCATCACCCTTGAAAGACTACTGAGAAAGATTAATACAGCAGCTGCACTTGAGACACCAAGGTCAGAAAGGTAAAATCAAGATCCTTTTCCCAGGCACAAACACACCAGCCTACCCAGGGTTCAAACACCACCCTTAGGCTTGGCAGACACTGTGTGTCTCCTTCTAAGATAAACACACAAGCACTCACTGATGTATTCCCACTAGCCTTGACCACCTCAATACCTTGACCAGTGCGTGCATTTTTCAACTGACTACACGATGGCAAACCTTAAAGGGCTGGAAGAACATCAACAAGACCAATCCCAGGACCGTCTGCTTCCCCAAATATGCAAAAGTTCTGCAGATAGTTTCCTAAAGGAAATTACTATGATTTCAAATTGAAAGGTCAGTGCCAGGAAGAGAAGAGCCATTTGCACACAACTCTAATGCTGAAAGAAGCAGCTGTTACAAGGAGGAAAAGAACCAGTTTCAGATGCCCAGCTCCAGATATAATTTGTACCTTGAATATTAAAAACTCTGCAGCTGGATTTACTAACAGTCTGGCAGCCATGGAAGCTGTAGAGAATCCTGGCAGTCCTGAGGAGACAATATTTCTGCCTACATTCAGAGGCAGAAGAAATTGCTATATAGATCTGGGGTTAAGAAAACTGAATTTTAAAGACAGCCTAGGCAGGCTGAGAGATCAGTGAGGCCAGCATCTGCCCATGCATTTTGAACAGGTCATCATATACAACAGCTCTAATTCTGAAAAACAATCTCTCCAGTTGTTGTAGTATCCATTACTGAAATTTACAGCAGAGATCAAATCACCTCTACCTCGAAAGATGGGCTCTCAGCACAAATCCAGTCACCTCTACCTCAGAAGGTGGGTTCTGTGACATTCCATCCTGCATTGAAGAGAAGCTTACAGGTGCAATGAAATGCCGGCATCAGTGCCCTCCATGGTGCTATTATTCTCAGTGTATCCACTCAAAAGCCCAAGACATAAACGTTTTCTTTCTTGGGTCCAGCTGCTTATCACTAAATGCTACTCACATCAAAAAATGCTACTCACATGCGGTTTTTCTGCATTCTACCTTCATCTTGGTATCAGGCAACTTACATCTGCATCTACCTTCAGTATACAGAAGGAATCTTCTCATGCACGAGTGACTTGAATATTTTGTCATATTTTATGTTATCTCTGTGTTTTTCTAATCTTCCTCTACTTTGGCTAGATAAGGCTGCAGAGAGACCATGGCCTCTGCTTCCACTAGCATCTCTGTCAATGCTTGAGCAAAGGTCAACATTCCAAAAAAAAAAAAGCTGCTAACATGCCACCTTGTCATGCATCAAGGCAGCATTCTCCTCCTCCTTTGCTACAAGTCCTTAAAGTAGTTAATCCGGTGAATATCTACAAATTCAAGGTTAACTATATTCAGTAGAAATTCTCCCAAGCTACTTCTCCAATAATCCTCAAAATATATGCACAGGAGAAGTTAGTCCTTTAAGGCAAGTAAGCCTTTACTTACATGCCTTGGAGTCAATGGATATGCTCCAATTCTTGCAGCCTACTGCTTTCATGCTTCTAGATCTGTTTTTGCAGCATCTGGAAGAATATGGCCATTACCAGAAGTCAGGAGTTAGCACAGTGAGTGGGTGTCATGGGGTGGCTTTACCTTTAAGATAGCTTTGAGAGCTAAGGAAGTGAAGCTGCTGGTGGCTGATGGGAGTCTTTTCTCCTGACCAATTATCAGTCATTTCTAAGAATTGACAGCAGTTTTGACCATTGAAAAGTGAGATCAACCTGTGAACACCACCTTAAGATGTAAAGCCAGAGCTCTCTTGTTCTCTTTGTTTCCTGGCTGTGAAAGGTAACAGAGCTCCGGCTGGCCTCCCGTTCCCTGCCCAGCCCATGCGGCCCAGGCGGGGGCCGGGCTGGGCCCAGCGGCTCCCGGCCGGGAGATGGGGCCTGCAGGGCTTGCCCCGGGCTCTGGCCGGGCCAGGCCGGTCCCTGGCTCGGCTGCAGTTTTTGCTGTGACTGAATTCACCAGAGACTGCCGAGTAAAGAAAGGAAAAAAGCTCTGGACCTGCGGCAAGCTGAGACAGCAACCACACTGCAGAGCAGCCATGAAGAATCTTCTATCGAAGACAGCTCCAGCTGCTGCTCTGGCAGAGATCACAGAACCATCTACAAAAGCCTGGGCAAGATTTTAACCTTTTCATTACCCAGATGAGACTTGCAGATTAATCCTTTTATCCAGAGAGAGAAAAAGAGAGTAATCAACATGTAAAGAGACTTTATAAACTATCAGAGACAGTAAAGAAAAGAAGCTTCAGAAAAGGTAGAGAATAAGGAGATGCTTTATAAGCTGAAATATTTTTCTGTTAAAGCTATGGAGATGGACAATAAGGTCCTGAAAAAACTCCTTTAATTCATGACAGAGGATATAGGGAGGAATGGAGTGTTCAAAGTGTAGATTTTGAGTAAAAAGTAGAGTAATTGTGATACAGTGAAGTGCTGGAACAGAGTGAAGCGAAAATTTGAAGCCTTGGGGGGCAATGAGACAGCTGTTTTCCAGTGGAGCTCACAGAGACAGATGAAGAAGACTTTTGCCTTTGAATAACTCATCCTTAAAATGACATCCCTAAACTCATTGACCCATAACACACCTCAGAGTGATGTGAAATGGGAGGAGTGAACTGATGACAGGATTTCTGGGCAGCTGGCATCAAGAAAGTAGAAAGCTATAACATAAATAGCTTTCTTGTAGAAAACTCCATAGATTAGCAGAAGAAAACTTCTGTTTCTCTACAAAGACTGATGAAAAGACTCTACCAGGAATTGGGACTGTTTTAACCACCAAAGTTCCAAAGATTTTGTCTCTGTTGTCATGTGAACAAGGGAATGGTGGGTAGTAGGGGATAAAAAGGGTTTTCTGGAAGTTTATTCTGGTGTTCTTATTCTTGTAGTTTGTTAATAAACTTTCTTTATTCCTTTTTAAGTTCTAAGCCTGTTTTGCTCTTGCTCTAATCCATATCTCACAGCAGGAAATAAGTAATTTTTTAGTTACTGGTTTAAAACCACAACAGTGGGTGATGCAAATTTTTATTTTGTCAGCTGAACTGTCATCTATGGTAGCACAAGGTAAAGCTGAGAAAGCAAAGAAGCAGTATTTCTCTTAAGAAACATTGCAGATGTATTGGATGCTTGTGACACTGAGCAAGATCTGGAGGAAGGGAATTAGAATAACTTTGTGGTGTCAGAGCTGTCACACAAAACTGAATTTCAGGTAGGGGAATTTAGCAATGGGAAAGATAAAGTGAGCTGTTTGTGGGCAGGTCAAACTGAATAACACTCAGAATATCAACAGTATGAAACTGTATAAAATGACAGCCTTTGCTCCATCTGTCCAAACAGATTATTCTGTTGAATTTGGTTTTGGCAGGGAATAAAGATTAAAGAGCTTAGACAGGGACTCTAGTAAGAAAACCTTTTTTCTTAAGTCCAGAGCCACACTTGAAGTCTGTTAATGAGCAGAAAAGGATAGCTGTTCCTTCCAGAGTGTTATTGTGCTGTCCTTTGAAGCCAAAACTTGCTGCAGCTGGCAGTAACACCATTCATGCATACAAATAAAGCTAAAAAGGCCAATTGAATGAGTTTTCTCTACTGACTACCCATATCTTCAGTAGCATCCAGGGACTCTGCCTGCTGAACTACTGATGGTTTTCATTTATTAACTTCAGTAGTGGTTTTAGCATAAGCATCACACTTACCAGCTCCATCTTGAATTTATTTGTTATGTATCAGTAATTTTCAACCACTAGTGATAATCTCCCACTTCTTAGGATTGCTTCAGTGTTGCTTGTTTCTTGCTTCAACTTACAAGAAAGAGCTGCTCCTAGACTTCCCTTTTAGATATTGGAGGGCCCAAACATCATGGAGTGCTTCCCGGGGATGGATGATGAACCAGAGGGAACTGTCTGATGCCATTTTAATGCTACTCTATAATCCTTGATTTACCACAAAAATTGGGAGGAATGCCTGAAGACTAGAAGAAAGCAAACGTCATCCTATCTTCAAGAAGGAGGACACAGGGGACTACAGGCCAGTCAGACTCAACTTGATCCCTTGGAAGGTGATGGAGTAGCTAATCCTGGAAACCATTTCTAAGCACATGAAAGACAAGAATCATATGGAAGAGTCAGCATGGATTCACCAAATGCAGGTCGTGCTTGACAAACTTGACAGCCTTCTATGATGAAATGACTATCCTGGTAGAAAAGGGTGGAGCAGTGAATATTTAGCAAGGCTTTAGTAAGGCTTTCCAACAGTGTCTGCCAGAAGACTCTCACAGGGAAGCTGGTGAAGTATAGACTGGATGAGCAGATGGAGGTGGACCAAAAACAGACTGAATGGCCAGGCCCAGAGGGAGGTGATCAGTGGCATGAAGTCGAGCTGGAAGCCAGTAACTGGCAACGTAGCCCAGGGGTCAATACAAGGTTTAATCCTGTTTACCACCTTCATTAAGTGGTGGTGCAGAGTGTACACTCAGCCAGTTTGCAAATGATGCAAAACTGAGAGCAGGGCCCAGAGAGCCATGCTGCCATTCCAAGGGAGCTTAACAGGCTGGAGAAACAGGCCAACAGGAAACCCAGGAAGCTGAATAAGAAGTGCAGAGCCCTGCAGCTGGAGAACAACCACATGCACCACAACATCAGAGGACACCCAACTAAGAAAGCGGCTTTCCAAAAATGACCTGATAGGAGTGTGAAAAGGGGACAGAATCAAACTCTTTCAAGATGTGCCCATTGACAGGACCAGAGGCAAGGGTCACAAAATGAAACACAGGTGACATTGTTTGAACATCAGGAAACACGTTTGCACTATGAAGATGACTGAGCACTGGTACAAGTTGCCTGGAAAGGGGCTGGAATCTCCCTCTTTGGATGCAGGGTCACAGTGCTGGGCAACCAGTCTAAGTGGCCCTGCTTGAACAGGATGGATGGATCAGAAGACTTCCAGAGGTTCCTCCCAATCTCAGCCATTCTGTGATATTTATTGTTTCTCCCTCAGCTTCACTGAGCCACTGGGACTTTTTCTCATTGTGATGATACCTTTCATTTCTTCAGCTGCACTGGCATTTCTGGACAAATTTCTCCCCAGAATTTGCACAGTAGAGCCCTGGGTGTCAGATTACAGAACCACACAAATGAGTAAGAACAGACCTGCCAGATGGTAAGGCTTGATCTGAGCAGTGCAAGCTTCAGCACTGCTTCCAGGAATCATCATCTCAGGGACCTCCTGAGTCAAAAGTGAATCTTTGTACTTAATAGTAATTGAGATATTTTTCCTCTATTAATTAATCCAATCATTTTCAGAACACATGTAAATCTTTAGCTTCCACAATGTCCTGTGATGACCAGTTCCACAGCTTAATGTCATATTATGATGAATTATGTTTTGCACCCTACCATGGGCTAGGTGGCTTTCACACCCACTAACTCTTGCACAGAATGAGAGTGGAAGAAGTTCTCTATGCAGTTTGTGCCATTCACAGCTTTATATATGCATAACCCAGTGCATAACTTTGGTCTCTCTTTGAGACCAAAGAGCCTGGATGAGGATTCAACAAACTGTCCCCAATACAGGAATCATTCAATTCCTTGATCACAAAATCAGCCACATATTAGATAGAATGTTTCCAGTTTTACTATATTCTTCTTGAGATAACAGGACAAATTATAAAGTGTTCAAGCTGTCAGTACACCATAGATTTATACAGTACTATATCCATGTAGTGATGAACAGTTCAAAACAGAAAAAAAACATGAGCAGATCTTGCTGAGAGAGGATGATGTTAATTGCATCTAAGATTCGCAATGGAGCATGATGGCTTTAGAGCTGTGAATAAGCCTGGCAAATGCAGCATTTCTACATAAGGCAGTGAAAAGGACTCTTGGGACAGAAACAGCAGCTGCAAAGAGAGGAACAAGTAGCATCCACAGAATTTAACTATTCATGAGATAAGTCATAGCCACAATGTTGATGTTCAAGGCCATAGAAACAATAGTTACAGCTAAAACATGCAATTAATTTTTGGACTGTGTGTAAAGTAAAATACAAACATAAAAAGATCAAGTGAATTTTTGGTCCTCTGTGTAGAAAAAAATTATTACAGTCCTTTTTCATCAGCAAATATATATATCAAAAAAGAGACCAATTACTTTTTATAAACAAGAAGGCAGAATTTTGATTTTTTTATTTTCTGAAGGCAGAAATTTTTTTCAGAAAAATTTCTGATTTTTGTGAAGACATCAGAAAACCTCCCTGATTCTACCACAGCACACAGACATGTCCCATTCACAAAAAATGCTGGCAACTTTGGTCTATAGCTGTATTAGGATGGTTTAAAGTTTGGCAACCACTCAAATTTTGCTTGTTCTAACTCCAGAAGAACAGCTCTTCTCACAAAATTTACACATTTCATTTATTTTCAGACTGCTACCTTCATCAGTTTTATGCTTACACTGTTTTCCAAAGCAATTGAAGCCTATAAAGTATCATGTTAGCATGGAATGGCAGCAGTCACTAGATTTTCATGGTAACTATCTCCAAAACAAGTTCAAATTATTCAAAGATGTATTCATCAGCAGGAAATGCAGACCTGTCAGCAAATATATAGTGCTTGGAAGCTCTTGCAAATAAACAATGATTTTAATTTGCTGAAGATAGTTCAACATAAATATGTAGCAATCTCACAAAGCAATACTCTGATTATTTTCAGCAACTCCTGCAAGCAGTGTGCACAGTGAGCATTTTTGCCCTAATAAACACTTTCAGGTCTAACACAATAAGTAGAATAGAAAATTAAGATTTCAGAACAGAACCATGCTTAAAATTAAAATTCAGATTTACCTCTGATGTTTAGAGAGGAAGTGAAAAAACAATGCAAGATTGAACAATAAATACAAGGCTAAATACAGGGATTATTGCAGCAAGTGTAGTGAGGCTGATGAAAGAGGATGCATTGCATGAACTTTTTGTTAACACTCTCTGCACTAAGAGGAAAATATGAATATGCTAACATGGTACATTTAAGACTCATCTGTGAGTTTTTCAATTAGCAAGTAAAAAGGAAGGAACAGTAATAATTTTGGCATCAAAAACAGACTTCATGTGTTTGTGTTTTTTTTAATTCATAAAGAAAAGCAATCTGACAGAAACAATGCTAATGTCAAATCACTGTCATCATAGATATTCTATTAAACATTTCTTGCAGCCCTAACCTTGAAAAACCTTATACTTGAATATTGACTATATTATTTTTTTTGTGATAATGACAACATTCAGTATTTTTATGATTCTGAGAGAGATTTGGACAATCTAGACTGTTAGCCCATAGCCACCAGTCATACATATAACTGGTGCTCTGCTAAGTTTCATTTGCAGCAAAGAGATCTTTTGTATATTGATTTAATAATGGCAAGTTAGACTGTATTTGTTTTCTGTGATTTCTGACTTCATAAAGGGAAAATAGTGCCTGACTAACCTAGTGGCCTTCTACAATGGAATGACTGGATCAATGAACAGGGGAAAAGCAACTTATGTATCTACCTTGGCTTCTGAAAGGCCTTTGACACAGGAAAATTGTCAATATTTACATATTCAATATCCAGATTCGGATATTTCTGTAGTGTATGTTCCGCTACAAATATTTTGTCTTATATCTTAGTTTTCAAAAAATTCCATTTGTAGTGGAATGGTGAAAAATATAGCTAATTACATTTTTTTAAATTTAACTATCTCTGTAACAGTTATTTTGGAAGAGTTGACTGTGATACGAAGTGCTTTGCAGTCTCTCTATGTGACTCTGTCCCAAGTCAAAATCTGATTAATTGTACAGTAAAAACCTTGAAAAATCCCCAGACAAGCAGAAAATAGGATATGCCAAAAATGGTTAAATCCAGACTCTTCCAGTGCACATACTTCAAAATAGCTCAAAGCACAATTTTTTACCAATAAAAAGACTAAATCAAAGCAAAATTGATCAAATAGGAATAAGACATCTACAGCTATTTGTAACCAATGTGATCAAAGGCAAAAAAAAAAGCTATAGTAGCAGTACAAGGAATTTTAACATTATTTCAGTGCAGCAAGCAATACAGTCACATGAAGAAATATATTTGTAATAAGAGTGAAATAATTTCAGCTCATGAGTATTAAAATGAACTCTTAGCCTCCAAGACTTCTTAATATTGCAAATCTACTGACATAGTACATTCTATCCACTGTTTTGTGGGAAAAGGTTAGCAAAATACAACTGCAAGGAGCTGCACAAAACAAGGATGTAATATAATATGTGACAAAAAAATGAGCAAAACAGTCCTCTAACTAAAAATGAATAACTTAAAGACAATGCAATATATTTGGAAACCTCTGACAGACTGAAAAGCAATGCCAATCAGCAAGACTGGAGCAGGATGCTAGATTTTGTTGCCTGGCTGCTGACCCTGCAATTTTGGTGACTGGCACAAAACGACACAGAATTCACAGAATTAAGAAGCAATAATAAGTCTTTGAGTATAACATAAGCAGAGATTAAGACTTAGTGAAATTTGTCAACCACTAATACACATGAAGTCAGCGTAAAAGAGGAATTTTTTTCTGTTCAGTGATTTTCATAAATTTTTATAAAATTTATAAATGATTTTTAATGATTTTTATAAAACTTGAACTGTTTTTGCTTCACTGATACTTTAAAATAGTCCTAACAACAATAATTCATACTAATAATCTCTGTTCAAAATTTTGCCCATGTCCATTTTGTCCCAGTTTTTAATGAAACAAGGCTGTTTTGCACATGGATTGGACATGAGCCCTACTGTGTATGGATCCTGAGAGATCAGGAATGAAATGCAAATAATTAATGAAACACCAAGAATTTTTTAATCTACAACTAAGGCATGAGATTATCCAGCTGGAGTTTGTGACTGCCCTCTTTTAATAGAATGGATATATTTGAGATTTGGGCTTTGTAAATGAACCGTAAGTGAGGAAAGAGAACTTTTGCAGCAAGAGAAGAGGATTATGGTGAGGTGGTTGTTGTCAAGGAGACTCTCTCCATCACCAGACAAATTTTATTGGGACTAAATTATTCTGTGCAGAAAAAAAATGAGTTATTGTCTGACAGTATTTATGAAGGTTTATCTTATGGAAAGTACAACTATTGGCCAATATATTGACAACCCAGGCATTCACTCCTGTTACAACACTCTAAACTCATACATCTAAATATAGCCTTATTTTAGCTTTGCAATAGACATGTCAGGACAGTATTCATCAAGAAGTTGAGGCCATACATCAACAGTAAGTCCCACTTCACTGATTACAAAAAGCTATAAAAGAAATTGAAAGTCTTATTGCAGAGTATATTTGCAGGAACCAAATCTCACTTTTTACCACAGAGGGAGGAGGATGCCAGACCTCTTGAAACTGTTAAACACCAAGATCAAATACCCACCTAGAAACTCCTTAGGGAAATCACCATGCTCTGAGTAGGAGTCTGTGAGTCTTTAATATTAGACTCTTGCACAGAAATATTTTCAGCTCAAATAATATTGTTAAACAATACATGTAACTGAGAAATTAACAGCTGGTTTGTGTTGTGTGGTACTATTGGCTGACTATCCAAGAGAAAGCACTGCCGCATTTGTCTATACCAACACATGCCTCCTAAAACCAGTAGTGTTTAAAGACACTGACTACATCAAAACTGTGGCTGATTCTTCAAGCAAGTTCAAATAAATTTGCCAAGCAGATGGATTTTATGACCTAGTTTTGTGCATTAGGGAAAGAAAGAAAAAAGAGAAAATAGATCAAATACAGACTTGCTCTTCTGGGGGATAAGGGGAGCAGACAGGAATAGCTCTGCTTTCCTCCTAGTCTTTAGGGGAAGTAAAGAAAAATAACGGCAAGGTACTTTGTCACTCACAACCTCATTCACCTTGAATGAGACACATGAGATTCTCACAGGAACAGTTGCAAACTTTCTGAACCAGTAGCAGTTGAGTGCAACTTTGCATACAATTGCAAGACTCGTATGAACCCCCAACTGATTAAACCATTCTCCCATAGGTAACAGCAAAAAGTCCTTAAAAGCTGTGTTCATATTACAAAATAAGCCTAAGAAGCAAGCCTGGGAGTAGCCAGACACCTGATCTACATATTAAATACCCCAGAAATTCAAGTGGCTCAGTCTGAATGAAACCCCAGAGTGATTGGGGTAATACAATAGCACGGATTGCTTTTCAGAGGTTACAAGGACAAGATCTTGCTAATATCACATCACCATGTCTGTGCCAATAGTTTTGTGGCTTCCCAAGCTCTGAAACGTCTCAACACCATACTCTAAGGCATCCTATATTCATCCTTTCCTTCTTGAGTCACCAACTTAGCAAACTGCAAGGGGCCTTACCCATTATTTTGGGGCAGAGGCTGTCTCTGCAACCATAGCAGGGGACCACTAAAGCCCAGTGCTGCAGCCTAAACCAGCGTCACACAGAAGAAGATGAATAGTGAGCTACTGACACACCAGGAAGAATGGTCACATGCTTTTCCCTGCTATGATGAGCCATTTAACTGCAAGCAGATGCAACGGCATTTGACTATGCATGGCCATTGGTCTAAAGCCTTCTGCTACTACTGAAGCTCAGGACTGGAAAGGGTGACATAGTCTCTACATCAGGCGCTCAAATTGACCACACTCTGAAAGGAATCACATCCTCCCAGTCAGGCCTGCCTCCTTCTCCTCAATGCAAAGCCTCTGAGTTTCCATGGTGCCAAGCTTCTTTGGTCCTCACTCCTCTTTGTTGGCCATCCACACACATCATGTGGGCCAGAACTTGAACAGTCATTCCTGAGGCATCACTGCTTAGGTGGACAGGGCAATGACCAACATACGTGAGGTCTCATTTTCCTTTCTATTTAAGAACATTTTCCTTTCTATTTAAGAACTCACCTGGTACAAAGCTTATTTAAATTAATATTTTTCCATAGTGAACATCTGGCTAATTTTTTTCTCCATTAACGACACGACTGAAAAAGGAATGCTCATTTACTCAAAATAAATATTTTGTTCCCTGTGATCTTGTAGAGCCTATTGCACAGTTCCCTTTCTAGCAGGTTCTACTGGAAGCTGGTGGACAGACCCACTAGTGCTGTAGGTAACCAGTGCCTGATATGACTCAGAGGGCTCTTCAGTGGCTGAAGTGAATGCCAAATCAATTCTGAGAGTGGCTTAACTACACTGGCAATACTGAATAAAAGAATAAGGACTTTGTACTCAGTGCTCTTGTTAACCAACTGCAAGGGAAAGAAATTAAATTGTACCCTTCCATTTTCAGAGTTGGAACATCACCCACGGATGTGGTAGGAAGCCTGCCAGAAAGCCAACCACAGCCAGTATCCATAACATCAAGATAAATACACATTACAGCAAGCAGCTGGGCTACTGGGTGTTGCACTCTTGGTGCCAAAGGCTCAGTTGGTTTTCTCATGAGCACTTTAATACACATACCTTCTTTGGAATGAGGCAGAAGCATGGAGGATTTGGCACACTTCCAGTGAACATTAACTGAGATATTTGACTACCTTTGTTGTGGCTCATGGTTTTATCTTACTGCTAAGATAAGAACAGCCAGTGTAAACAGACTTTGTAGTCTATCACCACAAGTACAGGAACTACATAAATGTGCTATGTTTACATGCTCAGTGTCAGTGACAGCATGCTGAGAATCACAATATACTGTTCACACAGCAATGCATTTACTGAAGTGATTGAAGGATTTTTCTAGCAACTGCAATGTAATTTCAATACTGCAATTGTTTACACACAGTAGATGGAATTGTACCATTAGGAAGTTTATATACCTAAATGCTTTTCAAATCAGTTTAATTATGCTGAATCACAGTACCTGACAATGCCACAATTATTTTTTCGTATCAGCATTGTGGAAATCCAAGACAATCACTATTAGAAATAGCAACAGGGATGGGAAGCACCTTGCCAAGCAGGAAGAGGGAGGGGACTGATGCTGCAGCCACATGTGGCAGCAGGACTTGACCTTGCCATATGGATGCCTGGCATGAGCCCTGGCATTGGGGCAGGCACCACTTGTGTCTGGTGAAGGATCACAGAAAACAAGCATGGCAAAGTCAACAAAATGTCTTAGGGAATAAGAATAATCCTCTGAGGGACAAGAATAGGAGCAGAGAAGAAAGACAGGAGAATCTGCTGGAAGGTGGACTGAGAATATGCAGAATCTTTCTCTGAAAAAAGGAGGCATGCTAACATATCCTGGGAAAATTATGAACTGGGGTTAAACCAGAGGATTATTCCCTTCCAGTCCTGTTATTTGCTTCACCCTTGATTTGCTACTGGTGATGGAAATAAAGAATTACTGTGAAATTAGAATAATGATATTGCTTAATCCAAGTAGCATACTGGTACACAAAACCTTGCAGAAGTAATTTCTGTGTTTGATACAGTAGATAATTTGTCAAAAGATTCGTGCAGTAAAACTTATTGGTACTAAAGCTGTTCCAATTACAGAGAGAAAATATTGATTAGCAGCCTCTTGCAGTGACAAGAAACAAGTTTGAACCATTTAAATTCTAAGTTTCTCAAGAAAATTAATGAAGTTAACACTAGTTCTGCTACTTTAACTGAAGAAATAATGAGGACAGGCTTAACCACTGTCATTGCTGACAAAGGCTAAACCAATTTTAATATTTTGAGAAAAGTACTTGGCTAATTAAGAGTACTACCAACTAGTACTCCTTTATGTTACTTTGAGAATGTTAGTAGATTGGAATTTATTTTCTAGCTTGAAAAAGGCTATAAATAGATAAGCAACTAATTCAGAAAGATGTCTGCTTGGTAAAGGGAATGGGAAGTTTTATGCTATTTCAGTGGCAAACTAGGACCTGCTATGGGATAGCTGAGCTATCATGTATCAGTTGCTTGATACAGCACCAGAATGCTTGGACAGACATAGGAACACTGATTGTCTGATTTTCTAATTGTCAATCATTTGAGCTACTTACAAATCCAGTGAGTGCTGCTTAGAACAATTTTTACATTCAAACTAATGAAATAAGCTATAGAAAAGAATCATGGAATCAAAGAATATTTTGGGTAGGAAAGGAACCTTAAGGACCATTTAATTCCAACCTTCCTGCTGTGGGCAGGGACACCTTCCGCTACATCAGGTGGCTCAGAGCCCCATCCAGCCTGGCCTTGAACACTTCCAGGGATGGGGCAGCCACAGCTTCTCTGGGTAACCTGCTTCTGTGACTCACCATACTCAGAATAAAAAAATTCATCCTAATATCTAATTTAAATGTATGCTCTCTTTCAGTTTTAAGCCATTCCCCCTTGCTCTGTCACTACATACTATTTAAAAAAATATCTCTCCAACTTTTTTGTAGGCTTGTCTCAGGTACTGGAAGGCCACAATTAGGTCACCCTGAAGCCTTTTCTTTGTTCTTATACAGAAAATTACTTTGATTTATAACCAGTGCAAAAACATGTATTGCACAACATTTCACTCTCTGGAAGAACTGAAAACATGCAGTAAACCTGAAAAGAGTTTGTAGGAATTAGAATGTTTATATTTTATCACTGGCAAACCAAATAAGATTTTTTTTCTATAAATTGCCAAAGTAAATAATTAAGCCATATGAGTAACTGTCCCTATAAGAGCCAAGAACCCTCTTCCTTACTAAACCCAGTGTGATCAATCCACTAATAATGGAACAGACGGAGAGAGGAAAAATTATATTGCTGGATTATGATTTACTTTGGTGCCACGTTCTTGAATTCTGCTTCAGGGATTTACACTCATTTGCATCACCGCCTTTATTTGTACTCTTTATAAGAGCTGATGACAGATAGACATTATTGCACAATGAAAGAGATCCATAAAAATTATATTAGAAAAGATATACAAAACCCTAGACACAGGCAAAATGCATCATACATGGCCCTGTAAACCCACTGGTGCTGTATAGTAATAGCTACAGTTATTAAGAAAATACTTTAAAATGAAATGAAAGTAAAATAATCCCAAAATGAACAGTGCAACCCAGGTCAGACACAGTGCTGACCTCTACCTGGTGAGCAAATTCACTTCTGTAGGCATTGTAGTGTCTACACTATACAGAAGTAGCATGAGAAAAGGCAGTACCTTCCAGTAGACCTAACAGTATGAAGGTCACCATATTTCATAAAGCAATGGCCTTATTCTATCCTATTATATCCAAGGCCCATATATTTCAGCCACTCTGAAAGTGATGATTGTTTCATAATCTCTTTTTCAAGCAGTCAGTGCTGTTCCCTCCTCAGCTGTGGGAGCCTCCTTCTTAAATCTACTTTCTACTTAAATCACTTTGCTAGTTGTCATGGCTAAGTGCTACATACTCTGGACAGGTGGCCCCTAACCCTCCTCCTCACAGCTGTCTTTAACATGACCTTGAAGCCAGTGATCCAGAAATTTAGGCTTTATAATACACCTCCTTAGAGACCAGCTACAAGTCTACTTTTCAATTTTTCAGTTGTGGGGTTTTTTTTTTTCCCTTAAAGGCCTGATCATCTTCAGGAAAGTCAACATCAGCTCTTCAAGGAATTCATCAATCCAATCCCCTGAGAAACTTTCTTCAGGGACAAGGAAACAGACCAGGCAAATCTTTAAGGGCATCTTCATGGAGCACACAAATTAGTGATCTCTAGGCACAACAAATTTGGCAAGGAAGGCAGGAGATAAGAACCACCAAGTCTGGACCTCCTGGTCAAGCTAAAGAGCAAGAAGTATGTGCACAGGCAAAGGAAGCAAGAGCAGGTAACCTGGGAAGAGTATAGGGATGCAGTCCAGTTGTACAGGGATGGGGGGAAGGCCAAGGTGAAGTTGGAGCTGGACTTGGCAAGGGATGCAAAGAATAACTGGAAAGAGTTCTACAGGTAAGTAGGGACTTTTTACAAGAGCATGTAGTGACAGAACAAGGGGGAATGGCTTCAAACTGAAAGAGGGCAGGTTTAGATTAGACATTTGTCATGGAGTTACTTTACCTTTAAGAAAGTTAAAGTTGCTGGGGACTGCCGGGAGTTTTTTCTCATGACCAATTATCGGTCATTGCTGAGAATTGACAGCAGTTTTAGCCATTGAAAAGTGAGATCAACTTGTGAACCCCACCTTAAAGAAAAAAAAACAGAACTCTGTACTTCTCTTTGTTGCTTGGCTGTAAAAAGTAGCAGACCTCTGGCTGGCCTCCGGTTCCCTGCCCAGGCCATGCGGCCTGGGTGGGGGGCCGGGCTGGGCCTGCCGTGTCTCCCGGCCGGGAGATGGGGCCTGCGGGAGCTTGCTCTGAGCCAAGCTAGGCCAGGCCGGTTCCTGGCTCGGCTGCAGGTTTTGCTGTGATGGAATTTACCAGAAACTGCCGAGTAAAGAAGGAGAAGAGCTCTAAGCCTGCTGCAAGCAGAGACAGTGACTATGCTTTCCAGAGCAGCTATGAGAAACTTTCCATCGCAGACAGCTCCAGCTCCTGTTCAGCAGAGATCACCGAACCATCTACAAAAGCTTGGGCAAGATTTTAACTTTTTCTTATCCAGATGAGACTTGCGGATTAATCTTTTTATCCAGAGAGAGAAAAGGAGAGTGATCAACATGAAAAGAGACTTTATAAACGACTAGTGGCAAGAAAGAAAAGAAATTTCAAGAAAGGTAGAGAATTAAGAAGATGCTTTAATTAAGCTGAAATATCTTTCTGTTAAAACTATGGGGATGGACAATAAAGTCCTGAAAAGAACTCCTTTAATTCATGATAGTGTATGGGGAGGAATAGAGTGTTCAAAGTGTAAATTTGAGAAAAAAGTAGAGTAATTATAGTATAGTGAAGTGCTGAGAGATTTGAAGCCTTGAGAGGCAATGAGAAAACTGTTTTCTAGTGAAGCTCACAAAAACAGATAAAGAATACTTTTTGCCTTTGAATAACTTATCCTTAAAATGCTATCCCCAAACTAATGACCCATAACACATTTCAGAGTGATGTGGAATGGGAGGAGTGAGCTTTGATAACAGCAGCTCTGAGCAGCTGATATCAAGGAAACGAAAAACTATAACAAAAATAGTTTTCTTGTGAGAAACTCCATAAATTAACAGAAAGGAACTTCTGTTTCTTTACAGAAACTGATAGAAAGACTGTAGAAAGAATTGAGATTGTTTAAACCATCAAAATTATAAAGTTTTTGTCTCTGTTATCATGTGAACAAAAGAATGGTGGGCAGTGAGAAATGAAAAGGTTTTTCTGAAAGTTTATTCTGGTGTTCTTATTCTTGTAGTTTGTCAATAAACTTTCTTTATTCCTTTTAAGTTTTATGCCTGATTTGCTCTTATTTTAATCCATATCTCACAGCAAGAAATAAATAATTCTTTTTTTTTCCCCTTTTTGTTAATTACTAGTTCAAAACCACGACAACATTAGAAAGAAATTGTTTACTGTGAGTGTGGTGAGGCACTGGATCAGGTTGCCCAAAGAAGCTGTGGATACCCCATCCCTGGAAGTGTGCAAGTTGGATAGGGCCCTGAGCAATCTGGTCTAGTGGAAGGCGTTCCTGCCCATGGCTGGGGGGTCAGAACTTCATGGTGTTTAAGGTTCCTTCTAGGCCAAACCATTCCATGAGTCTATGAAGTGAAAGCTTTGTCCCTTTAACAGAAGCTGTTTAATCAGCTGGATACTGGCAGAAAACATCCTGAACATCTCCTTCAGTTTCTAATTTAGAACCACGAAGCGCATCATCAGCTATTCAGCAGGAAACAGCAGGAAAGCTTACTTGGGCTTTGAAGTACTCATCTGCTCTGTTAACATATAGACCATATAGAGTATATAGCAATGCAGTGTACCTCAAAGGATGATGAGAGGGGAAAAGCAGGCGGAAGGAAGATGATTTTCAGGAAAGATAAAGGAAGGAACTCCAGGGACAGCCCTTCCTTTGAGGAAATCCAAGTCTTCTCTGGCCTCCTCTAAGAAAATAATAGTTTCAAGGTGCCTTTGTTTAACTTAAAGTACTCACAGAACCAAAGGATCCATAGACCATTTACTACTGTATTAGAAGCATTCCCACCACTAGGTGTCAGCACAATTTAACAGATGCACAAATTTTTTTAAATAAAATTCCACTTTTGTTATGATTTAATATTTTTCTATATAATGGAAATATTCATACATATTTATATAATGCATATGTACACTTTAACACTCAAG
Organism: Poecile atricapillus; assembly: GCF_030490865.1. Classification (NCBI taxonomy): domain Eukaryota; kingdom Metazoa; phylum Chordata; class Aves; order Passeriformes; family Paridae; genus Poecile; species Poecile atricapillus. The sequence continues at coordinate 62,052,136 of NC_081288.1, forward strand.
ATGACTTTAAGGAATGTACCTAATGACAACTTCAAAAAAGTATGTCAAATACTTTAAATAATTTTGAAACTCAAGTGGAGTACCTACTTTCCTAAAGGTACATTTCATATAATCATTTAGAGTAGAAAAGTTCTTTAAAAACATTGAATTTGATTGTTAACCCAACCCTGCCAAGTCCACCATTAGCCATGCCCCTAAGGGCCACATCAACATTTTTTTAAAATATTCCCAGGGATGGTGGATTAACCACTTCCCTGGACTGCCCATTCCAGGGCTGGACAACACTTTCAGGGAAGAAATTTTTCTCAATTTCCCATCTAAACCTCCCCTCACATAACTTGAGGACATTTCCACTTGTTCTATCACTCACTACTTGGGAAAAGACATTGACACCTGGCTACAGCCTTCTTTCAGGCAGTTGTAGAGACCAATAAGGTCTCTCCTGAGCCTCCTTTTATTCAGGCTAAACACCCCCAGCTGCTCCTCATAAGACTTGTGCTCCAGACCCTCTAGTCTTGCTCCAGCACCTCAGTATCTTTCTTGCAGTGAAAGGCCCGAAACGGAACATGGGATTTGAGGCATGGCCTCACCAGTGCTGAGTACAGGGCAATTGCTGCCCTGGTCCTGCTGGACACAACATTTCTAATCCAGGCCAGGATGCCATTTGCCTTCTTGGCCACTTGGGCACACCCTGGTTCATGTTCAGCTGCTGTTGACCAGCACCCCCAGGTCCTTTACACTGGGTAGATTTCTAGCCACTCTGCTCCAGCCTTCAGCACTCCATTGTTGAGGAGCTGTTGAGACCAAGGTGCAGGACTCAGCACTTGTGGAACCTCACACAATTGTTCTTGGCCCATCAATCCTGTTCAGCCTGTCCAGTGTCCTCTGCAGAGCCTTCCTACCCTTCAGCAGATCAACACTTCCACTGTGGTGCCAACTTGTTGCAAACTGACAGGAAGCGCCTGATCCCCTCGTCCAGATCATTGATAAAGATATTAGACAGGACTGGTCCAAATACTGACCCCTGGGGAACACCACTTGTGACCAGCCACCACCTGGATGTATCACTATTCACCACTACTCTCTGGCTCCGGCCATCAGCCAGTTTCCTACCCAGCAAAGAGAGTGCCTGTCCGAGCCCATTCATCTGGAAGCTGTAAAGATGATGTACCCTCACATACAAAGAGCAGTGATCAAGTATGTGCCTATAGACAGTACTTCATCTTTTTAAAATTTAAATCCCTGATAGCTAAAATAAGAGCTGAAAAAGTCAAGGTAGAATACCTGCTCTGCCACTGTTTTCTGTAACAATGGATTCATTAACACCACACAGTCCCTGCTGGTTACGACATAAAAGCAGATGGATCATTTATCAGCATTTTGTCCAGGGGTGAATCAAATAACTGTCATATCACTTCTGAACAGGCTCTGTCTGAGCACCTTCTGTCATTCAAATTAACACCACCCTCTTTCCAGCTTCAGGGTTAAAACACACAGAATGTAACACTGGAGAGAATATTTATTCAGAGTATTATGCCTTCAGTAATAAATATGCATGGGCTCTTCAAAGCAGATTTCAAAAACCAAAAAAAAGGTGGTTATAAACTCTCGTGTAATTAAATTTTCATTCTCCTCTCTAGGGGAAGCATGAGACAAAACTGAATGTGAGAAAATGAACCTGACTGACATTGCTCTCTGTCAGAAATAGCTTGCAAAGAGAAGAGTCCTCAGGCAATACCTAACACAGCTTCTGCAGGCTTACCAGGTGGTGTAAAGCACTGCAAATAAAATAATGGGAGACCAGGAAGAGGAAAAAAAAAACAACAAAAGACAAAGAAACCTCAGAAGACCAAACAAAAAAACATTTAGAACTTCCCACACAAAAACCCAAACTCATTCTCACATACATTCCCCCCCACAAAACCAAACAGAAACAAAATCCAAAGAGAGTTCCACCCCCAAAAAGCCCAACTGAACTAGAAATGATCCAGGGAAAAGAACTGTTCCAGAAAAACACTTTCCTTCCCAGCAATGCAGAAGCAACAGCCTACACTCTTTCCTTGCACACAGCCTCCCCCTCCTGTCAAAAAGATGAAATTTCAGTTCTGAAATATACTTGTATCACACTGCAACATGCATTCCTTTCACATCTGACCCAGAATCTCTCTGCATCCTGGTATCTCACCCTAAAAGCACCATAGAACATTTAAATCAGTGTCAACACCAAAGCTAGGAAGGGTGAATAAATGAGGGACCTGCTACACAGCTGATAGCAAAAGCCAGTCACAGATGGCTAATGTCAAGGACAGACTGAATTAAAAGATAAAGCAGAAAATTTTATTCCAAACATGAAAATGTATGTAGCCAAGAGAGGGAAAGGAGCACAAGACAAGAAAATTATTTTCAGAAGAGACATTAGAGATGACTGAGAAGAGAAAGCAAAAATGACCCTTACAACCCAAATCAACCTGGAGCTCCAACATGGATTTAATTTCTAAAACAAATCCTAGGAATGGGATGAGCCCTAGGCCCAGACATGAGCCATAACTCAGATTAAAAAAAGTTCTTCTGGGTCTCCTGGTATGTCTTCTAGTAGCTTGCCCCTTCCTTTGGAATTCCCTTTGCAGCCTTACTCCAACAGAAGTTCCTACACCAATCAACTTCTACATGGAGCTAAAACAAAATACAGTTACAGCAGACTCAAATCTAACGTTGTGTTCACTTAGGAAGCTTCTGTAATGGTCAGTGCATCCTCCATTCATACATAACATTACACTGATTTCAAGAAAATATAACAATATTCATTATATACCAGATGATGAGGCCATGGAAATTGCTACATCAAACCAGAAGACTGTATGATGTGGAATTATAGCCTGTGGCCAAAAAGAAATTGAGTCCCTGTCCTTGGAGGTGTTCAAAAAAAGACTTGATGTGACACTTAGTGCCATGGTCTTGTTGACAAGGTGGTGTTAGTCATAGGTTGGATTCAATGATCTTAAAAGTCTTCTCCAACCCAGTTAATTCTGTGACTCTGTACAGTCTTTTCAAACTATGTGCATAAAACAACACAACATGCTACAGCTGATAGAGAACAGGAGACGTGGAATAAACACACTGAGACCCAACAGAAAAAAACCAAAATTGTTTAAATTAAAGATCTGGGGCCCTTTGTTGTGGTCTTCATGGTAAGCCATCCACATTCACTGACAGAACATTAGAAAGAGGTCAGAAACATATGAAACTTCCAGAGTAGGAAAACATTTAAGAAGCACTCCAGAGGTAAAGTCCTTTTCCCTTTTCTCACGCTCAGATAAGAACAACATTCAGACAACTACACTTTACTATCAGAGCTCAATTTTCCTGCCAGACATCAACACAAGACAGCTCAGACACAACCTCTAATCACTTCTACAGTTCATGCAATGGTTTAGATTGGAAGGGGACCTTGAAGACCATCTTGTTCCAACCTTCCTTCTGTGGGCTAGGATACTTTCCACTACAGCAGCTTGCCTAGAGCCCCATCCAACCCGGCCTTGAGCACCCCCAGGGATGGGACATCCATAACTTCCCCAGGCAGCCTGTTAGAATGCCTCACCACGCCCACAGTGAAGAACTTTTTCCTAGTATTCAATCTCAACTTACTGTCTTTGAATTTGAACCCATTCTCCTCATTCATTCTGGTGAAGATATTAACATATCTTCACTGGAATTTCCCAGAAAAATCCAGGAAAACTACAATATAGATGCTTACCAAGACTACCTCATTCTTTCCATTCTCCTCTTTTCTAATCAATATGCTTCAGACAACTTTTGTCAAACTCTACCAGACTTCCAGAGACTAGCAGAAGCTGGCATCCTCTCCAACCAGCACTCCAGGGAACTGCTACCTGCAGAGAAATGAACCTTGGGAGACACCTATCTCTAGAAATTAGTTCCTATATTTATTCAGGAACCTCAGAAACATTTAGCAGTTTTTTATTGTTTACCAACATAATGGAAAGAAGAGGAAACATTAACTCAGGCTCAAGATGTCTAGCTCAGGAATCTACAACCACAACAAAGTATTTACTAGAAGAACTACAAGTGATCTAGGACTTTGAGCCAGCTGCAAACTGGAACAAGCAGAGACTTCAACAACACAGCATTTACCATCAATGTGGGTAGAAGACACACACTGAAGATTTCAGACATCTGTGGTTTCAGGCAAGAGTAATGTGGTGGGGGCCAAAAAGGACTGTGGTGGGTTAACCCCATCTGGACACCAGCTTCTCAGCAAAGCCACTCTCTAACTCACCTTATCTAGAGGAGGGAGAGAAAACATAGCGAAAGGCTCATGGGTCAACACAAGGACAGGGAGAGATCACTCACCAATCACTATTACAGGCAAAACAGACTCAACTGGGGGAAACTAGCTTATTGCCAAACAAATTAGAGTAGAGCAATTAGAGATGGAAATGAAGTCTTAAAACACCTTCACCTCACTCCTCCCTTCTTCCAAGGCCCAATTCCACACTCTCCCACAGGGCGCAGCCTTTCAGGAGCAGACTGCCTTAATGTAGATATCCAACAGGGTTACAGATCCTCACCCAACCCATACACCAAACCCACCCATCCCACACCACCGCTGGCCGGTTTTTATAGCGAGGCACTGCCGGGCAGACCGCGGGTTCTGCTCGGCAGCTGTATTGGGCAGCCGCGTCGTCAATCACGGTGAGGGGGAGCTGCCCTCGGGCCGGTTCTGTGTGCCGGGCGCTTGCGCGGGGCCCGCGGGCGTTTCCCAGGGGTTACCGGGGGCCGCCCGCCCGCGGGGGCCGGTCCTTGGCCGTGTCCATGGAGCAGCGCCGTGGGAGGGGCCGGAGGCCGCGGCGGGGGCGGCTCGGGAGGGCCGGGTGACGGCGGCCGGGCGGCGGCAGTGCGGGGCCGCAGCAGCGGGATAGGCCCGCACCGCCCAGCCCAGCCCAGCCCTGCGCTCGTCCCGCCGAGCGGCGGATGGGCACAGAGAGGACAGCGGGTCGGCCATGGCCAGTGGCGGCCCCGAGGAAGGGGAGGCAGTGGCGGGGGAGGAGCAGGCCCTGACGAAACTGGTCGTCCGGCTTCAAAACGTCCAGGAGAGGAAGCGGCTGGAGACGCTGGTGCAGACCCTGAGCGACCTGCTGGAGCTGGCGGCCCGGCAGAGCGGTGAGCGCCTGCCCTGCCCTGCCCTGCCTCGCCCGGTCCCGCCCGCCGCCGGTCGCTAACGCGGTCTCTCTGTCTGTCTCTGTCCCCCCACAGCTCCCCGGCTCTTCAGCGGCAAAAATGTCCACGTGCCCCTGCTGCTGGTGGTGGATCTGTACCCGGGAGCGGCGGGCGTGCAGCAGGTCAGGGGCCGGGCGGGTCGGGGCCGCTTTCCCCGCTCCGGCTGCGCTCCGGGATGAGCGAACGCCGGCCCGTCCCGGGATAAAAGTTCTTGTTCCGCTTGTCGATTTCTCCTTAACTTGCTGTCTGTCTCCTGGGCCGCTTCATGAAGTGCTCTGAGCTGTAGAAGGGCGCTGTCACCGCTGGCATTTAAAGGGACCAAGCGCTCCAGCTTATTGCAGGCGCCACTGGCTGCGTCTCTGTTTTTACCGGCAGGAGACGAAATAGGAAATAAAAATTAAGCCGTGTGAATACTGTGTAATATAGGGTTCTAAATTACCAATAATGTTATCTAATATAATTTTGACGTGTCCATATTGAATTTTGCCGTGGTTAGACAACTTTCTGAAAAGCACTATTTTATACTATGAATTCATATATATGTAGCCATATCCTTGAGACTTGTGCTAGCACAGCTTTTTAAAGGCAGGGGGGAATATTTTAGCTACGAGTAAGTTCTGCAATTTAAGGTTTTGCCTGCCTGCTCCTGTAATTTAACATTGGCCCATTTGGACTGGGTGTGGCACTTGCACAATTTGATGTTATGGTAGAGCTGCCAGACTTGTCATATGAAACAGCTTCTTCCTGGCAGGCATATATTAAATTTCTGACTATGCTATGCATAGAGGATGTTTATAAGCTCCAGATTTCTGTGCATCTCACTTGATTTTATTTTTTTTTTTATTCTTAAGCACCTTTATATAGTCACAATATTTTGGGCATGTTTTGGGATTTTTTCAATTCAACTGGAAGGCAAAACATGAATTATATTGCAAATGCCTCTTAATAATGTATTTTAAGGTTTTGGGTTTGGGGGTTTTTCTGTGTACTAGACCTTAGCTAGAGGTCAAAAGCCCAAAATCTAGATTAAGTGTGAAATTGTATTTCTGTAGTGATTAATCTGAAATAAGTGTTCTTGAGATTTCTTTGAAAACTAAATAGTTGTGTCTTAATGTTTTACTTACTTTACTGTATGATTTTCAGGTTTTTAACAAATACAGGAATATGAATCAGCAGTTATTTTCAAGATAAAGTACATTAATTTATAAAACCTCTGCCCAGAAGTCTAAACTTGGAAGTAAAACATAAATCAAAACAAGAAGTAGGTGTGAAATGATAGGACAAGACTCTCAGAGTTGCATAAGGAAGATAGTGATTAATTTTCATTTTAAAGCTCTTAAAATACCTAATTCTAACGCAGAATTTTAAAATTAATTTTAATCTTCTTCCTGCCTACATTTGCAGTCATACAGTTTAGAAGTTCTGGACCTCCTTTGCATTACTGTGTTGTGTTGCAGTGGGAAATTCATAGCCAGTGCAAAGCTCAAATTCCATTCCTCATAAAATGTCTTGGGCAGTTCTTCTTTCACATTCAGTTTTGATGTTTACAAACATTCACACTGTAAGTAGAGCTCTGTCTTCTTGCTTCATTCACTGCTATTTGTTTGTAATCTTTTTTAATAAATTCTCACTTTACAGCAGTGGCGAAGTTAATGAGGCCCTGATTTCAGTGCAGTCTCTTTGCACTATTAACGATTTTTTTATTGAATAAATAATTAACCATCCTCCTTTTTCTTTTGGCATTGTAAAAAAATTGACTCACGTAAGAGAATAAACACAGTCAGAGGCATACCTAAAATGAGAATTTACTTTGCCTCCCCTCCTTAACTGGTTACAAAGCATCATGGGTTGCTGCTGTTCCACTAACTTGTACAGGGTTAATTTGCCTAGTAGGTCAATATTGTAAGAGCTGGCCAAGTCAGACTGCAGGCCTAAACCCTGCAGGCTCCTTCAGAAGTAGTAAGGTACAGGTGTGGAAAGCCAGTAGTTCCTGTAAGTAAAATATATGTCTTTAAGTAAATAGGGTAGTTTTCTGCAGTTTCTCTGGCAATGATTGGAGCAGCTGAGAAACTCTAGAGCAAAATATGAGTGCACTTGTTTAAAGAGCAGTCAGCAGAGCTACATAGATGGTGGGACCTAATATTAATTAATTGCATGCTAGAAACAAAAAGGGTCTGGTTTAAAAATAATGAGCTTCAGTGCTGCTACCAACTATTTCTGTATGTTGGGATTTATTTGAGTCTTTATAAGGACATGTTTGTTTGCTTTATTTCCCTTCCCTGTAACCTTCAGGATTTCTGTTATTTGAAAGACCTTGCTTTCTTACTTAATTATCAAACAGCTAATAAGCTCTCTGTTACCTCAGGTTGTGACTTTAATATTGTAAAATAGACCACATATCGGCAGGTCAGATGTTTCCATTGGTCTTCTCTGGATCACAGATTTGATAAATGTTTGTCAGTACTTGGAGTCCTAACAATACAAATGAAAATGTTCAATGGGAATATAAAATTCATCAGAAACAGTTAATACAAAAAGAAATTTTCTAAAGTAATTAAGCAAGTTTTCATCAGATTCTAAATTTTATAAGAACAGTTAGAATGCTCTTATAAAGTGGGACTTCTAAGATAAAATATTTTCTAAGGAATAAGCAGTTTATCAATTAATAGTCACTTCTACAAGGTTTTTGAAATTTGTACCTGATTGACTATCACAAATAAACTATTTTGTTTGCAACATGGAAAATTAGGGAATTGCATGCCCTCATCTTGGACCAATGGTTATTAAGACTATTCATTGTACCTACACTTAGTAAGGACTCAGTTACACAGACCAGCCTGAATGTCCATAGTAAGACATTTGTAGTCACATGCAGGGCAAGGCAGCTTGCTATCCAAGGAAGAGAAGTGCATGGAAATTGGCACACAGTCAAGCTCAATCTGCAGACATTAGTGTTGTAATTGGCTTAAAACATTTGTCTCTGCAAATCTAAACTGAAACAGGAACAAAAGTCCTGCAGATATGGGCTATGCTCACACTGCAACCAAATGTGTGAAAGACAAAAGCAGAATTCCAGTCCCCAGGGAGCTACATCACCTTTTACACACTCTACAAAGCTGTCAGGAAAGCTGTCTAGATTCAGGCTTATGCTATTCCTGTGGGTGGCTACACTACCAGACTTGTAATTCCATGTCTCTAGTCTTACTGATTGCAGGGTTAGGGATCATGCACTTTATATGAACTTCGTTGTTAAACACTTTGGAGGTAGCCATTTACATTCCTGTTGTTTGCTGTCCCATCTTGACCTCTTTGCTTTACTTAACTCTTCTGTGAAAAAGCGATCCAGTTATGTATAGAGTCTTTGTTACATATATATCTTCTGCCTTGACTCTATTCTTAAAGCACAGCCTTGTCACAGGCCTGCCTCCACTTTTTAATTTACTTATAGGCTCAAGGAAACTCACATGCCTTGTTATAATTCCTTTTTGTAAAATCTGCTTCATCTTGACTTTTGACATTTCACTGTTCACTTCTTTCAATAGAGGGATTTTCTTTCATCAGTTATTTCTTTGTACAGACTTTGCTTACTCCTTCCTCACTGCAGCCTATTCAGTCATATCAGCCTGTAGATATTCATAAAAGAGCAGATTTCTCTGATACAGAAGATCAAAGAGGAGCATTTTTAGCTTTTGGCATTATTTACAGATGTTTGAAAGTCAAAGAATGGAATAGGATGGAACAGGTAGTTCTTAAGAACAAATACATTTGGTTTAGTTGTCTTTCACTCCTTATGATCTCAAAACTTCTACTGCCTTTGTTATATTTTGAAAGCACACAGAACTGAGGGTTGATGGCAAGAATATGAAATGTATGGTGATTGTTTATGTATCTCATCCCCATTTAAAACATTGAAGACCTTTAAAAATGTATACTTTCTTACAATTTGCAATTAAATGGCAAATTCTTAGGAAAACACACTTTTTTTTTTTTTTTGTTAAATGTGAACCACCTGTAATAGTACAGGGGTTTTCCCTGGCCTGTGGTAACATACTATGGATCACATCGTATGTTTCTGTTTAACAGCAGCTCATTTAACTGTGTGCCCTTTATCCTCAAGCAGTGCTGAAGCAGATTGAGAGTGATGTGTTCCTGCAAGCAATGCAATCAGAATCATTAACATATGTTTTACTTCCACTTTTAACTTTCCATGCCATTTGTCTTGTGTTAATTATTTTTCCCTTACTGATTTAGCTAGGTAACAGAACAGGTGTCTTGCAAAAGCCAAGGATATTAGAAGACAATGTAAAACTTCCAAGCAGAATATCTATTCTAAAATAGCTGTATTTTTGTTTTACAGATGGGCTGGTCACTTCTTTGTAAATTAATAGAAATTTGTCCAAGTACTCTACAAAACATGGCTCCTAAGGATGTTGGGAAGGACTGGGAAGTACTGGGTGTTCACCAGTAAGTATTTTGTATACAAAGAGTCTGCTAGAGTGCTTGGTCATTTTGGCAGCATATATATGCAATTAAATATATAAAGTTATTACATCAGCTTTTTTTGTGCATTTCTTCAGCCTTCAGAATGTGACACACAAATAGAGATCTTATCTGTGTATTTAAATACCTGGTGCAGAAAGTAAAGGAGATTGAGACAGGCCCTTTTTAGTGACACTCGGTGACAGAATGAGAAGCAAAGGGCCCAGATTGAAATACAGGAATTTCCACTTACACATTAAAAAAATCCTAAGTAACGTTTTTGGCAGAGGTAGTATCACCTGGATGTTTGTGTGTGTTTTTTCAAATGTGAGGAATTATATCCACAAACTTAAGTAGTGTAAATCAAGAGGAGGAGGTTTTGTCACACCTCTTATTATTGTCTTAAAGATAAGTATTTACACTGATCACCTCAACTACCTGTGAGTTCAGTGGATACAATTACCTTCAGAAGTAATGGTTTGTTCTTTTTAGTAAATGGAGCAAATTGTGGGTTGGACTTGCTCAACTCTGGTCTATCAGCTGTCAAAGGAAGCCTAAGCAAATCTTCTTCTGGATGTCTGTGATTAGATGGGATGAACAGCCACATAAGTTGGCTGAATAGCACAAATTCTAATTCTATTCCCAGTAGCACAAATGCTAATTATAGATGTAGGCAGAATGTGCACGGAGGTTGGTTTGGGAACTTGGTTAGGTGTTCTTACTCTTGGACAGATTGCTGCCTTCAGGGCTGATAATGACAGCAGCAAGAACATACAGCCTTATAACCCCGTGAATCTGCCTCCATAGTTCTCACCACACACTTCCTTGGAAAGGTTGCTATTGAAAAATAGCATGAAGATGCATTTTGACTTTGTGGGGGTTTGTTTACTTGTTTTATAGTGGCTAGAATACATGGCAGTAGGGGAGTGAACTCCCTTGAAAGATGTGTTGGCAGTTTTTGTTGGAAAGCAAAAGTGACTTGGGTTGCTTTTCATGAACAAGAGATAACTAAGCTGAAGCTGCACATGCTAGTTGCAATTTCTTTGGCAGCTTAAAAGCTTGTATCCTGAGAGCTGGAGATACTGCTGCTCATTCTCAGGTCCCAGAAAAATTACTTTCTGGGACTGATCTTTCCCACAGCCTCCTCCGCGCCCACGCAATGTGTACAGTTAACAAAGCATCCTTTTCAAACTCAAACTTCACTAAAGATCTGATGATAGCATTGCTGTACATGATTCCTTCTCTGTACCAATATTTTAGCCAACTATATATCCCTGTCTGATATTCTGACAGTTTCCCTTGCTGTGGGAAGACTTAGTGGAGGAGTAGGCTCAGGCATTTCTGTCAGTGCCAAAGGCAGAGCAAGCAAGCTAAATTATGTCTCATGTCCTCTGAGCATGGATTGTACTAGAATTGCAGTGAATCAACACCATAATGAATAGATGCTGTTTACAGCAAGGCAGGAAACTGTTACAATAGATAAGAAAAGGTCATTTTTTTTCAGGAGATTTTTCCCTTTTGTGTATGTAATTATTTCAGGAGAATAGGAATATTAAACTAGAAAAAGCATTTCTTTCTTTTGTCTCTCAGCTATGATCCAACTTGACTACACTGCAGTTACATTTACAAATGGTAGTTTGCTATTGATTTAGGTGTTTCTGACAGTCAGTGTAATAAATAATTAAATAGTTGCTGTAACTGTAAAGAGAAAGAGAATTTCCTTCAGTGTATTTGCATTCTTTCCACAAGCTTATATAGACTTCATGAGATGTTTTGTAATCTCCTATGTTAAACTTCCCTACAGCAGAAGAAGTTTATAAAGGTTTACATCCTTCCTCTTGGTTATACTTGAAATAGGAGGATGTATAGGAGGGAATTTTCTAAAATTATACCTATAGCTGATATTATACCTCTCATCAGATTTTGTCTCTCTTGTCTATTTTGGTCATCATGGCTATGACACTAGTGCTACAACAGAGGAGAGAGAAGCTAGCTGCATCGTAGCATGAAGGGAAAACAGCGATACATTAATTCCAGCTTATAAGTTTAGACTTCAGCAAGGCAGACAACGTCACTGCCAGAGCTGGGATATGAAATTTGGATGAAACTTCAAGTGCTGCTTATGTTTCTCAAGACAGGTCAAGAATATCAACTAAAGTATCACAAACTACTGCACAATCTATTTTTATTAGATATTATATATGCAAAGATTCATATTTGAAGATTATTAAAATTTCAGAATGAAGCTCTCTAAAATAAGGAAAAGTAAAAAAAATAAAGTTTCTTTAGTTTTTTGTGTGTAAGTCTATGCATTTTAATTTAGGTTTTAATTACAGTGCCCCCATATTCTGAGATCTGCTTCATTCAGTGTGGTATCAATGCTTTTAGAATTATATTTTTTGAAGAGGTGTTACAGATTTTTAGTCACTCTTTACAGATGGTAGTCTGAGTAAAGTATGTTAGAAATATCTATATAAATATAGTAGTATATATATAATAATATAGTAGTACTTATATATAATTAATAGTAGGGCTGAAACGTAGGGTAGAGTTCATCAAGATGCTGTTCAAGTTCTTCAGCCAGGAAACTGCTTCTTCTCTTCCACCAGACCTTGGTTGTTCAGTGTAACTGAGCTCTTGCTGCAAGCAGAGCAACGCTGTGCTGTCCCAGCACTTTGGAGAGTAACCACCTCCTAAATGACCCTGCAGAATTAATTTGTATAACTGACTGAAAATTAAAGTAAATTAGATAAATTATGCATCAGTATTTTAATGAACTATGATCATAGTTGAAATTCTGGTATTACTTCATTGGTAACTTGAAAAAAATATAAACTGAAATAAAAGGGTTTTTGACAAATTATTTGAGAGCTTTTTAAGGTTTTGCTAATTTCTGCAACTACTTCTGTTTTCAAAGTAAATATCTGATAAAAATTTGTGTTTGTCAGTATTTCTTTAGCTGTAACTCTTTTCTTCTTTTTTTTTTTTTTGTCTTCAATTTTTAGGCAGATTCTTAAAATGCTTACAGTCCACAAAGGAAATAAAAATCTATCAGTAATAGGACTAAAAGCATTAAATCTACTCCTCATGTCAGGTATTGTGTGCTTTACTTTCCTATTTCATCTATGCCTTTAAAACACAGAGGTGATATGAAGTGTGTGCCTGTACATGGCAGACTGGATTTTTCTGTTTTACTCCATGAAGTCACTTGTCATGTGTTGTTGTATACAAAATAATGAGTACTATTTTGCACCTTTTTACCAGATAGGCATGAACTGTCTTTTGGTGGTGAAGTTTTAGAACATCAGTACTATTTTAAAATGCTACCTTTAGAGAGAACTTTGTCATGGGTTATACAAAGCTGGATTTGAACTGTCAGCTTAAACTTTAAGGACAGTATTAAAGAATTCTGTGTTTTATGGTGTTTCAATGAAAATGTCAATAAATAATCAGTGCAACATGTAATCTCTTCTGCTGTTCAGACATAATTGCTTTCCTGCTCTTGGAAGAAGAGGTGGATGTGTTTTCATTGGTGTTTAATGCCATGCACACCTTCCCTAAAAATGAAGAGATCCAACAGCATGGATGTAAAGCATTACACAAACTTTTTGAGAAAGGTATTTTATCTTGTAGTTTATGGCGTTATAAAAATGTATAGATTGGGAGGGATGACAGATATTAATTTAAATGCAATAAATGAATTCTTGCATTCTGGACTGGTTTGTGGATTATGTTTGTGCTTAAATGAGCTAGGACAAAACAGACTTTCCAAGCAATATCACAAATTCTATAAATCAGAGCAATGAATATGACATCTTTAAAAATTCAAAATGTCCTTTCATTTCTAAATCCACAGTTAGCTGAAAAGATGGGATTTAACACTGGTCAGTAGCTAGAATAAAGAATAGTGACATTTGATTTGAATTCTCCAAAACAGGATTGTGTATTTAAAGACTGGTAAATTTTAGTAACATGAACAGTTCTGAAAGCAAGCAAAATGTTTGTACTTTAGAAAAATACTTGGTCCTGCTTTTTACCCTGACAATGCTACAAGGGGATAATGTGTCCATACAATATTCCCATTTATTCTGAAAAATGAAGTCACCATGTATTGAATTTTTGCAGAAATTTCAGGAACTGTGCATGTTATGGCCAGAAGTGCCCTTGTAGTCCCCTTGCTTTGAATTTAATTTCTTGAGTCAAAATAAATATTGAGAAATGCTATCGCTCTGCTGTACTCCTTTGCTTCAAAGATAGTCTTCAGTTCTTCAGATTGGTTCTTTTTGGCACCATTATATATTGCTTTTTTAAGTCTTTTTCCCACATGTGTGCTTGGAATTATCTTCTCTGTTCCTTTTCTTCTTCCTGTCCCTAAATACTTTTGCCCTGCTATATTTTCTCTTCAGTCTCCACAGAAGTCTGAACTTCTCATGTTTTCTGTGCATGGTTTTTGTAAGTGCCAGATTTTGACAGATCTGGCTGCAGGTACAGACCTGCATACCTTCTTCTTGATGGCAGCATCAATGTGACAAGTTCCTAGGCTACTCCTGCCTTGTTTCCTCTACCTCTGAGCCACCATGTCATTTTTTGTTATGTGGATGTTTGCATAACCTTATCTTGACCAGATTCAGAAGACAATTCTGCTTGTGAAATTTAAAAGGTGCTCTCTCTCATCCTGGGTCAGTTGCTTTATGTGGTTCATTGCACAGCCACACAGTTATGTCAGTATGAATAAGAGGGGCCAGGGAGAGAAAAACCTTAAGCCATTAAGTTAAGCATGGCTTTATGGAAAAAAGTCCATTATTTTTTTAAAAAAAAAAAAAATTAGGGTATGCAAAATGGCATTCCCTAATTATTTTTTTTTTTTTTCACGGTGTGTTTAGCTTTTCCCTCACTTATATACTATCTTGGTTTGGACTATCTCTGGAAACTTGGTTTGGATTACCATTCTGTGAGAAAGGCTAAAAGACTTCAAAAATACAGATTCACAAGGTAGCATTTAGAAGTCAGAACTCAATTACATAAAGTGTAAGCTAGAAAAAGGTGTTCATAAAGTAGCTCAGTTTTTAGTTAAAAAAGCTATAATCATGAAAGATGATGTGTATGGAGAGTACTTTACTTTCTGTGAAACATAGAAACTAAATATAAGGAAACCTGATAAAAACAGTTGTCTTTTCTCATTATGTACCAGGATAAGAATTATTTCCTCAAAATGTACTTTATCTCTTGCCTTTCAATTTAGTTCCAGAAGAGCAGCTGACTGAATTTGTTGAAAGCAAAGATCACATGATCATACTGAAAGTGTTTAAAGAGTTTCCAGAGAAAGAAGAGGTGATTCTTCCTGCACTTCATTCATTACATTCCTTAGCTGGTCCACGTAAGTGTTAGAAGTTATTTTCAATTCCTTTTCTCCCACAGTGTGCAACAGCTCATGCTTTCTGTCACTGTAAAAAGTAATCTTTGTGTGGCTGCAAAAAATCATTGAGAACTGTTTTGGAGTTGCCAGACAAATCATCTTCCTGTTTTCTTTGGGAAAGACCTTTTTTTTAATGAGATATTTTTTATATTTAACCATTAAAGCAGAAGTCTCTCCTTGGAGTAAGTGGTAGCAAAGATGCTTATCATGGTTGTAGAGACTGAAGTTCAAGACCCTGCCCTGTCATCTTTTACTACTTGAAGAATAAGAAATATTTATGGACTAAATAAATCTTCAATGAGTTCAGGTCACAGGTAAAGAATATTCTCTGCAAAGTCTGTCCCACAAAGGGAAAATTGCCAGTACAAATTCAGTGGCCAGGCCTGGGAAAAGATATCTGAGTTCAGACACCTGCTGTGGTCATTCCATGGTGGCTGCAATTAGTAGCACTGTGCATGTGGTAGTCTTACAATGTCCTCAGTTGTTGTGCAGTAAGACTGGAAGAAAATGTCTTTGTTATATCTTTTCTTCTGGTAACAGCAGTCCCTGTTCTATGCAAAATCAGATCCTGAGAAATGTGTTGGACGATTTGTGTCAATTTGTTGGCAGCAATCTGATCTTGTTGACACACAGGCAGCTTTTGTCAGCTTCCTGCTGACAAACTTTAGAAAGCGTAGAGCAGGGTTCTGCTCGCCATGTCTTTCATGAAGTGCATAATGTCATACCTCCTGCAAATGTGTTTACTTACAAAGCCTTGCTTGTACATCCTCTCTGCCTCTATAGGAGCTGTGCTGGCCCCATGAATGCTCACTGAACAAGAACTAGACTGGAGTGTCCTGCATTTCATCAGACTCCAACCTATCTAGTTCCTATTTCTCAAAAGTCTTGCTGTTCCAGTTCGTGTTTAAAAAGTTTAGTATTTCTTGGGTGAGGAATAATTTTACCCTAGCACAGAAGTTACTGCAGTTTTCTAGAGAAGAGGATGCCAGATTTTAAGTTCTTTTCAAAGCAGTAAATATTTATACAAAGTATAACAAGACAAGGCATGAAAAAGACCTGCTCTAAAGTAGGTATTTAATACTCTCATTTCTAATATGAAATATTGAAACTAGCCAGAGGAACAGAGACTACTTGCACATGAATGTGCAAAGCTGTAATTCGTACTCTTAGTTGGTGACATCCCTAAAGAACTCAACAAAATATTATGTTCTTTTAAGGCCACCACAGAGAAGATAATTCAGTGTAAGTGCACAGTGTGCTTTAACTGGTAGCAAAATGTCTCCCCATACCCTGAAGTTCAAGTCTCTATTCTGAATGACTACCTCACTATGCCTTCTTTCATTAATACATACTTAGACTTGGTTCTGGCTCATGTCATAAGAAATTGTAGGGTAAGGGTTTATTCTAAGCTGTACAAGAACTCTTAAATCTCAGTAGTATTTGTGGCATGAGAAAAATGCTTTACTGGTGACTGTCCTCCGAAGTGGAGTGGTGGATCACAGAATGTTACCCATCTAAATGGCAGGCATAGGGAACCAGACAGGCTTGGGCTCTGTTTAGCAGGGAGAAACAGTCACCTCAAGAGGAAATTTACCTAACCCTAAACCAGCTGGGATGAGTCGCCATACAGAGTGCTCAGATCTTGTCATCAGTTGTTGAGAGAATCTAGATGACCAAGTTTTGGTGGTTAAGATTAAATGAGATCCGTTCCACCTCTTTCTGTAACTTGTTCTAGAAAACGGTGACGCTTCTGCAGATGTGCCATTGCTTGGATCTTGCAGATTTCAACATGCAGTTCATTATGCTGTCTCCATAGTGATCAGTTTTGGAATCGTCTGGCTCTTACTATATTCATAAGTATCACCTTTGAAATCATAACATAATGTGGAGTGATGCAATACTGTCTTGTGGAATATGTGTTTTCAGCTGAGAATGACATGATAAATCGCTAAAGTTCTATTAAAGCATTGTGAAGGGTACCTTCCTTCTCTATCAAATACAGTGCTTCAGAAGTGCTTCCCACTAAGAGCTTGCTTTTTCATCCAGTAGGTTGTCATTATTTAATATTTAGAGAAATATTATTTTAAAGATTTGCTGCTCTTTTAAAAAGGGTAATTATCTTTAATAATATAGTTGTGAATATTTCTCTTATGTTGTATCCAGGGAAGCCAAGCTGCTGAAGAACAATTAAGAAAATTTATAGACCTCAGCAGAGTAATGCTAACTCCTCTGGAGTCTGTGACAGGGAGTTCATTCATTTGGGCCAGGATTTTGGCCAGGATTTCTTGGGTTCATATTTTGTCTCATACTCTGGATAGAAATACTACAAGGATGCTTTCATACACTGTGTTTTAACTACCATGATGCTGTTGTGTCTGAAATTACAGTATATGGGATCACTCTGTCCTGAGTTGTAATGGATACATTCTGTCTTTGTATGGGCTTACGTGATTGTCAGTTGGTTTCTGTATCTAGCCTGAGTAATAAACAGTAAACTGGGTGAGAGTGACCAAGCTCTGGCACAGTTTTCTTGGAGGGGCTGTGAAGTTTCCATCCTTGGAAATCCTCAGGAGCCATCTGGACAACCTGCTGTAGGCAGCCCTGCTTGAACACGTGGGTTGGACACGGTGACCTTTCAGTTGTTCCTTCCAACATCAGCCTTCTGTGATTCTGTGAAATACAGGGTGTGCAATGGCTTTCAAAATATTGCAGGAATATTAGATGAAAATTTCAGTACTCTCAGTACACAACAGGTATACACTACTTGCCCCCTAAAGAAAGGAGAACTCAGAAATACGTGATTAAATCAAATAAATTACTACAGAATAAATTTTATGAGATAAAAGTTTTGAATTTGTTTCTTAATTTTATAATTAAATACTGTAAAATGTGTACTTGATCACAATCACATTACAAACACTATTTATAACACTGATACAGTATTTATAAAACATTTTGTTTGCATGTAAGAAAAAAGGTACCTAAAATTAGTTTGGGAGGAGGCTTCTGTTACATGGCTTGACACGGAATGGGAGAAAACCAAAATTGTTAATCTGAATTTTGAGTCCACATTGAAAACCATTAGCTAGATAGGAAGAAAAACCCTAGCAGTTATTTACCATTCTCTAGGTGAGAAAGTATTGTTTTAATGAATAATTTCAAAATTATCATAATAATTTTTGTCTTTTATGGCCATATCAAGAAATAAAGCCACTTTTCTTTGAAGATGCAAGGTAAAAACTGCAATACAGTCACAGTTCTCTAAATAAATCTATTTAACTAGTCTGAATGAGGATCCAGTTAACTTTTTTTTTCCTCTCTCGTAACAAGAAGTTTTTGTTTCTGTTTCTTACTTCAGCCAGCAATGTTGAAGTGCTCATGTCGGGAAATGTTCGCTGCTACAATGTTATAGTGGAAATGATGACAAGTTTCCCCAGTAGTGAAAGAGTTCAGGAAGTGAGTTGCTGTTTGTTGCACAAGCTTACATTGGGTAAGTTGACAAAGTTGTTTATATAAAGTCAGTTTTTTGTGTGTGTGTCAGAGTTGGAGTTAACTGGGAGCGTTACAGGCAACAACAGCTACTCCAGTAAATCCTCAGGGTGGTGCAGAGATCCATGTGTCTAATGATGCAAAACCCTGGCCACAGTCAATATGGTGTCTTTATGAGGTAAATATAAGTAACAATGAGAATCTGCCATAAAAGACTCAAGTTAGGGGGAAGTAATGAGACAAAAAAGGGTGAGAAGCACAATAGGAGAATGGAAAATTAGTAGGTCTGATTCTGTATAAAGTTATTGTAGAAAAGAAGAAAATTACTTAGATATTTCATTTTTTTGAAGTGCCAGTGGTGAATGTGTGTTAAACAGCTGGTGCTATAGAATTATTTGAAAAGCGTTCTCTAAAACTCTAGTTTTCCTCCTTGCAATGCATTTATTTTCAGAGACCTGTGCTGCATTCCTGACAGTGATGATGCCTGTCTTGGGGCCCCGCTGTGCTGCAGCAGTGAATGAATCACTGGGTTCTGGACTTGCCTTGACTTAAACAAAAGTACTTCAGTTGTCTGGCCTAAAATGGGCTGGTGTCACAGCAAGAGAAATCATGTCAGTGGCAAAAAGTTGTGCCTCTTGGCAGCTCTGTTCTCACACTTGTGACTATAATAAATCTGTTTGAACACTTGCCTATGTAGCAGGTAGTTCAAATGAAAATAAACATGTTTTTCCCCCTGCTGCATACAAACCCACTATGAGCAGCTGTCTGAGCAGCCCTCACTCCATGGCTGGTTCTTCTTCACCAAGAGTTAGACTTCGCAGTTTTTGCAGGTGGTGGCCTGAAGCTACTGCAGATGCTGGTATCAGTGCATGACTCCCCGTAATAAAGTCAGTCCCATCCTTTCACCATCTGTTTACACTTCTTCATGTAGATATGGTAGAAAATACAGATCAGACCTGAGTGCAATCCAGAGCAATTTCCCATTCCCCTTCAGAAAGCCAGATACAATTTCTAAGAAAATGTGGTGGCTGCTGAGGTGGTAATTGCCGGGGTTTTTTGGCAAGAGGTGATGCTAACCTAGAACAGTTTGCTGTGCAAGGCTAACTAAAGCTAGGCAGGGAAGCCAAGCACTTGTGGGGATACAGCAACTTGGTTGACAGGTCTTGATCTTGCCATAAGTGCAACCAGCCTGGTTTCAATCAGATGTTTGCCATATGTTTATGCTGACCAACAACGAAGAGTGGCAGAAAAGCAGCCACAAGATCCATTTCTTCTTTGAGCCCCACATCTTAATTAATATGGAGCAATTGGAGTAGAGTTATGGAAGAGATGTTCACAGCACCACACTGTTGTGGGAACAGATGTGAAATGGATAGATGCTCCTGGAAATAGTCTGGAAGATTTTCACGTGTATAGCTAGTGCTGCTTCCCAGATTATTCTGTTGGACACTCTTTCTAAACCTGGGTTAACTGGCAGTGAAATGGTGAAGTCAGCATCTGCTAGCTTCCAAAATCACCATCATGCATTCTTGCTGATCTGGTAATGGCTATTCTAGAATTTTAAGTGGCTGGCACCTGTTTGGCCAGCTGCAAGTCCAACAGAATTACTCATCACATAGGCTAGGTTTATTAATTTCTTTACATAAGTAATGCATTTACACAAACTTACCTTTTCCATTAAAATATATTAAGAAACAGCAATGCTAATATAACATGACCACACAACTGATTTTTCGTATTACTACTCCAATTCTTATTTTTGCTAATCAAGATTTAAATTAATTTGAATTTCAAAATAGCTATCAAATATTGATATTTGATTGCTATTTGAATATCAAAATTGGCTCTCAAACCATATTTGACAGAATGTTGGTCTATTATTTTCTACATGATACTTCCAAACAAGGAATTATTTGCATTTGCTTGCTTTTTGGAGAGTGCCTTATATTCAGTTTATAATAAAAAATACTGTACAACTTCAAATAATTGTTATTCTCTAAATATATTTATTATTCAAAGGCTTTCTCCTGTTCCAGAAAGAATACATTCTATATTTATAATGCTGGCCTTGATTTATTTAATGAGGAGGGCAAAACCAGAGAATAAAGGGTTATTCTAGGGTTAAATTACTTTTTTCATAGGATACATCAAATCATTGCAGGAATTCAGGAACAGGACTGCATTTGCTTCCTGTGATACACCAACTGTATTTGTCTTATTTTGATGACTGTTTGTGTTTCATTCTGCATTAAACCTCTGCCTCTTGTAAAAAAAATAATTAAGGCCCACAAAGAATGTAGATCCCAACTGGTTTTTATCCTTAACCTCTTCCTTTCAAAAATAAAATTTTGGTGTGTCAAGCCCCGTAGTAAGAAAACCAACATTTGGTACCAAGTTTGTGCATTGCGTGCTGAGAAATTTATGTTAAATGCATGTAAAGCTCTAGATATGTGTTTGTATTAATTTGTTATCTTATGTGGTTTCAGGAAATTTTTTCAATATCCTTGTATTACATAAGGTTCCAGAAGTCATTGTGAAGGCTGTTACAGCATATCCTGAAAATGCAAAGTTACAAGCTGCCGCTCTCAGTTGTTTAGCTCTTCTAAGTGAGTAAATCTCTGTCTACTTGTTAGTTTTTTCATTCTAGTAATTTCCTGTAATAATATCAAACTCCATTTCATTAACACAAAAGCCTCAGGCAGGACAGCTTCAACAAAGCTGGATTTCCTATATAATTACAGTTTACTGTTTCACTATGATAAGACTGTGTTCATATCATATGCCAAACATCTGCACAGTGTTCAGAGCTGGTAAGTTATATTGACAGAGCAGAACAGAGGAAACTGTTTATTCATAGGCAAATTTTGGATAATCCCTTCTTAACATAAAGTTTCCAGTGTTACCAGCACTAATTTGATGTTGTGTTTGCCAGATATGACAGTACCTGTATTGTGACAATTGATAACAACACAAAATCAATGCTTGTGCTTGAGTTCTGAAATCAATTAAAAGATATAAAGTTTTCCTTGAATACAGTTCAGACAGAAATTAGTTATCTAGTGGGAAAGAGCTAAGAATCTGATGTTCTTTGTCCTTGAGTAATTGTTCCATATAAAAGTCAGTAGAAATGCTGTTTAAGAGTCCCCAGCATAGCAAAGATTAGAAATCAGTACACATTCCATTGTGCCTCAGATATTATGCTCACTGGTGGTATCTCTTTTTTTCCCCTTAACTGGTGAAAAATCACAGGTAGAAAATTATATATTTCAAATTGTGTTGCACTTTCTGGAACCAGATATTTCTCTTTTAGCAACTACCATTTGCATTTTGTTTTTTAACAGCATTGCTTCAGAGTGTAGGTGGCTCTGAAATAAGTGGTTCCATGCAATGATTCACAGTTATATTTTATGTCTGTGGTATTCTGTACATAAATATACAACAAGAAGAAGTACATGCAGATCTTTTCAGAGCCAAAGCCTAGACTGATCTGTAACTGTGTGACTCATTTACTATGCTACACTTCAGTTTTTAATTCCCTTTATAACCTGGAAGATATTTTTCAAGTCTCAGAGTTTATATCAAAAGATTTCTCCCTTCCCAGAAAAGGCTTATCTTCCCACTGATTTTTACACATTGCCATTGTGAGTGCCTTCATGACTACAGAAAGGTTGACATAGGTGTTTTGGTTTCACAGTAAGAATTATTTGTAAATATTTTATATTTCAAGCTGAAACAATATTCTTAAACCGGGACTTAGAGGAAAGAAAAGAAGAGGAGGAGGAAGAGAAGTTATGCTGGTTGGAAGCATGTTACAGAGCATTAGAACTGCACCGAAAAAATACAGATGTGCTGGTGAGAAATTATGGATGATGGGAATATGGAAAAAACTGTATTATGTATTGAATAAAGTGTTTAGAAATATGCTTTTCTATATCCTCAGGCAAAAAAAGGCCTTAATGTAGTGTCGTGGTTTTAAACCAGTAACTAAAAAATTACTTATTTCTTGCTGTGAGATATGGATTAAAACAAGAGCAAAACAGGCTTAAAACTTAAAAGGAATAAAGACAGTTTATTAACAAACTACAAGAATAAGAACACCAGAATAAACTTTCAGAAAACCCTTTTATCTCCCATCACTTGACTATTTCTTTGTACACATGACAACATAGAGACAAAAAACTTTAGAACCTTGGTGGTTAAAAACAGTCCCAATTCTTGCTAGAGTTTTTTCATCAGTCTTTGTAGAGAAACAGAAGTCTCTTTCTGCTAATCTATGGAGTTTCTCACAGGAAAACTATTTTTGTTATAGTTTTCTATTTCTCTAATGCCAGCTGCCCAGAAATCTGTCATTAGAGTTCACTCCTCCCATTTCACATCACTCTGAGGTGTGTATGGGCCATGAGTCTGGGGATGTCATTTTAAGGATGAGTTATTCAAAGGCAGAAGTCCTCTTCATCTGTCTCTGACAGCGTTCCTGGAAAACAGCTTTCCCCTTGCCCCCCCAAGGCTTCAAAATCTTCACTCTACCTATTTCCAGCAACCCACAGTATCACAACCACTCTCTCTTTTTCTCAAAAGTCCACACTTTGAACACTCTATTCCTCCCATACTCTAGTCATGAATTAAAGGAGTCTTTTTAAACTACTATTGTCCATCTCCATAGCTTTAACAGAAAGATATTTCAGCTGTAAGCATCTCCTTATTCCCTCTTTCTTATTTAAACTTAACTCTTTTCTTCACTGTTTTTGGTGGTTCTATGATGTCTTCTGCATGTTAATTGTCTCTCTTTCTCTGTCTTTCTGGGAAAAAGGAGTAATCTGTACGTTTATCCAGGTAGTAAAAGAATTAAAAGCTTTAGGAAAGCTGCAAAAGTTCATGGTGTCAGGTTTCAGTCCAGCACCAGAAACTGAAAACTAAACCAGGCTGCCAGCTCTGCTTTCCTTTCCTCCCCCCCCCCCACTTCCCCCTCGTCCTCTGCGGCCTTATCCGGCCAAGGGGTGGGGGGGAATGGAAGAGGCTACCACAGAGCCTCGTTACCTTCTCAGAAGCCGGAAACCAAAGAGAACAAGAGACCTCTGACTGTACATCTTAAGGGGGTGTTTACAAGTTGAATTCACTTTTTAATGGTCAGAACTGCTGTCAGTTCTTAGAAATGATTGATAATTGGTCAGGAGGAAAAACTCCCATCAGCCACCGGCAGCTTCAACTTCCTTAGCTCTCAAAGCTGTCTTAAAGGTAAAGCTACCCCATGACATGTAGGGATTAGATTTAGAATAAATCTTACCTTTCCTGCCTTTCTTTGTTCATCTCAAGAGGTTTTAGTTACTTCTACAGATCAAATGTAGGTAGGTAAGATGAGGCTTGTACTTGAAACTTTGGCCATGCAAAGATTGCTGTTTACATACCTCCTTTGTATCCAGCAACCAAACACAGGCCCATCAGAAGAAGAATTAGTCTTGGTCTAAAATAGATATCAAAATGCAAATCAAATAATGAGACTGTCACACGTTTGTAACTTGGGCCTGTCTGAGCTATAAAGAACAGTTAGAGTGTACATTTTGTTCTGTTTCTACATAAAGTATCTTGTACCTCTTTTGTGAACTGAAAAGCAGTCAAACTATTTAAGATTTTTCATATATTTTTAATCTTCTAGAGGTATGTTTTCTTAATCTTCTTCTCTTGGCTTATATTTAGGAAGCTGCGTGCTGGGCTTTGAAAAGTCTGTTTCTGTATCAACGCAACCTTCATGAGAAGATTGGAGATGGAGATAATCAGTCAGTGTTGTCGTAAACTGGATTTTTGGAAATTAAAAGAAATGAATGCCTGTTATTAAGCCATTTGACATTACACTTTTCAATTGGTTTTAGTTCTGTAGTAGATGGAATGCGTGATGGTCAACCACACCTGGGAAAGTTTCTTTGAAAGTGTGCTAAGCTTGACTCAGGAAAACTTGCTAGTGTTTTCATAAAGGGTCAGAACACAGCCTGTTAGAACTAATTGTTACAGTTCATAAGGAATTTTGTCTTCAGTTACAAGAGGGATAAAGAATGTAAAAATTGGGAAAACAGGCAAGATTAAGATACCTAGCATGTAAGGAGTATAGAAAAACAGTCCTCATTTTCCCACAAATCAGATGAAAAGGCATTGTAGAAGGAGTGCTGCCTCGTTAGGGATAGTCTACTGGGCATGGATAAGATACAAATTTCCGTTTTACTTAAACTATTTCTCAGAGTTCCTTAAAATTTTAGTTGCTCAATTTTTGTAAGCCTGTTCATACCCCTTTCTGGACCTCAGATCCCTTGGAAAGCGGGGCTCCAAGAAATTCAGAGAGACTCAGAGTAGATAAAGTTGCATAGGTTACAAAGAGTTTTCTGTCAGCTGTTGCTCTGGAAACATATGAGCAATCACCTGAAATTTTCATTATGTTATGTAATACCTTCTTAGGAAAATGAACTGCAATTAAGAAGTAACTACTGTAATACAGTCAATGTGCAGTGATTTGTTTCTCTCTGAAAGGTTCCCAATAGACAGAGCAGTGATGCTTTCCATGCTGATGCACTCCTCTTCAAAAGAAGTGTTTCAGGCAGCTTCTAGTACCTTGGCAATTTTGTCACAACAAAATGGTAAGGGACTTATAATTATCTTTTCTTTCTCATTCAGCAGAAAGTTAGTGCAAAAATATTAAAGAGAATTTAGTGTACTGTTGAATGAATACAATACTTCCTGTGATTAGAATATTACGTTGTGATAAGTATGAAGTTTATTCCTTGCTTTGAAAAAGTTATTGTTGGCAAGTATCAAAAAATATGAGGAAATAAGGAGCTCTCTGCCAGTTTTTGTGTTGCAATTTCTACTTTTTGGATCAGGAGACATGAAAAAAGTGTGCTCTCTTTTTATGCTTGTTTAAATATCACATGTTTGAATTTCATCAAGAGCAGCATTTGTTGAAAAATCACATGAATAAGGAACCCAGCCCAACAAATACACTTTATTGCTTAACACAGTCCTGTTGACTTCAGTGGATCAAATTGTGTAGAAACTTAAGCATGTGCATGACAGTTTTCAAGATTGCTTTACTCCTGATCGTGTCCCTAACATGGTTTCCTAACTTTTTTCAATTTGCAGACCCCCTCAAAATTTTTCAGTGGAGATGTGGATCCCTGAGTAGAGTATTTAAGCCTACTGACAGTTGGCCTGCTTTTATTAGATAACTTGCACAGAATCTTTTGAAATGGCTATGGACCTCAAGTGGTTTGCAGACTGCACATTGAAAACCACTGGCTAGATAGGAAGAAAAATCCTAGCAGTTAATTACCATTCTCTAGGTGAGAAAGCATTGTTTTATCACCAGTTTATTGAGACATCCAAGTACATAAAACCTAACACAGAAAAGGTTTTATAATTATTTATGAGATCAATATGTATCTACACTGAGAAATAGATCTCATAAATGTATGCATACTATTGTCATATACTTTCATAGTATACATGTCAGGTACTTTCATAATGTTACTGACATGTGTAGCTCTGATTCCTTTTGGAAATTTAAAGCAAGTTTTTCTTCTTTTTTTCTTTTTAATTTTAATTTATTTTTTTTTCACCCTGAGTGAATGTGCTTACAGCAGATATGATAGATGTAAAGAAGCTTAGTAAAACCTTCTGGCATAATGCAGTATTGTTTGAGCTAACCATCTGAAGTGGATGTACTGAACTGGGGATAACAAGATTCAGTAGTAGTTACTATGATAATTTTAATAGTATCCTAATTTTTTTTAGTTAAAGTTATAGCTACAACATGTGCTTGGATATTTGAATTTGCAAAAAAAAAAAAAAAAAAAAAAAAGAATTAACGAAGTAAATAGAATGAATGAAGTTTAATTTTGGAAGTTAGAAGGTTTTTTAAAGTTTTAAACTCTAGTTTTCCTACATGATCACAGAATGCAATTACAACGAAAAAGTTTAAGAATAAACATTTCTGAAAATAAAAGTAAGGCTATACATTCTCCTTCCCATATGTTAACTTTACCTAAGTAAAGACAGCAGATGTATAGAAACTTATCAGACAGTCAGAAATTATAATGTGTTTGATTAAGCTATGCTAACAGAAGTCAGCTTCAGCTCAAATGGTTTCCCATTTTAATTTATACTATTATGTCTGTTTGCTGAGGCAAAAACATTAAAAAAAAAAAAGGAAAATAAAAATTGGTTTTGAGAAGTACACAGAAAGAAAGATTTACAGAATGCTTGCTATTTTGTGTTTTAGTAAATATTAGGAAGACACTTCTGGCAAAAGGCATACATATGAATGTCTTGGATATAATGAGGAAGCATCCGCATTCTCCTGAAGTGGTTGAAAGTGCCTGCAGGCTTCTGAATCATGTTTTTGAAGGAAGGTAATAAATTTAGAAATGCATGTCCACTTCCATGGTGAAGGGTTTTGAGATTCAATGCCATAAGTGATTACATTTAAATTTTTGACTGATTGTAAAATTGACCATAGCCTGACAGCCCTGTTTAAGACATGGAATTCTGTAAGCCCTGTAGTCAAATGCCCGAGTGGGTGTGTGTAGGGAGCTGCATGTTCTTTCCTTCATGGTTCTTGAGCAGTGAGATTCGAATAGACAATCGCTGGGTGGTCTCCCCTCCTCTTAGCCACACTGAATTCCGTTGAGAGATAAGAAATTTCCAACAAAAATTACTTCTGATTATTAAAATAGCATTTTGTTAATACTACTTTCTTGTTGGCTAGGATGCAATTATTTACATAGACTGAATTAATTGAATGGCATGAAAATAATTTGCTATGATGAAGTTAAGTACCATAGTTTAATTTATGTTTCAGATTTAGTGTTCCAAAGGGTTATCACACAGTGTTAATAAAGGACAAATATATGCAAAATTTAGAAATGCATTTTTGAAACTTATTTTATAAAAATTATTTTCAGTTTCCCTCATCTGGATGTAATGACAGTGGCAGTATCAGAAGTTGTAAAAGCCATGAGGAAACATGAAAAATCACTCTCTGTACAACTGGAAGCATTTCGAGTCCTTTTACACTTCATGATGCCCAGTAAGTCATCCAAAGGCATGCACCAAATCAGAGAATAGAATCAGATAGCTGGCTTGTAGTCTTTCTTATTTAATGATGCAACTTTTAATGGGACTTCAAAAAGCTATTGTAGTTCTGTGCAGAGCAGAGAACAGCTGTAATTCTTTAGTAACATACAAGATGGGAGAAAATATTTTTGAGGTATTGAAGGTAACAGATCAAAATGATCACTGCTGATTTCCCCTTGATTTCATCACTGAAGAATTAGCTCCATTACTTCTGAGGAATTCAGGGAATGAGTGTGGAGCTATCGGTGTCATTGTGGTTTGCATCATCAATTCCCTTGAAGTGAGAACAAACCATGATAATGACATGAGCATTGTTGTACCACAAAATGCAATTGTTTTGATTGTATCTCTTGGAAGGAAAATAAAAACTGGACAATGATCTTTATATTTAAAGATATAAAATATACAGTTATATACTACTTTCTATCAAAAAGGAGAAACCAAACTGACTAATTTAGAAATTCCTTTCCAAAAACCCTCTCTTTATTAGCAATCCAGAGGGGAGAAAAATGTTCTTTATTAGTTCTATGCCTTTAGTAGAATTTTGGAAAAGTTTTAACTCTTTTTTTCAGTGTACTGCTATATATCCTGTTTTTTTCCCCTGATATTGAGTGTAGGAGTACAGACATGGGGTACTTGTGTTTTTTTCAGAACAACTTTTTCCAAGTATCTCTCAGCAGTTTTGGCTGAACATTTACAAAACTAATAACTATGAAAATAGTAACCTGGTTAATATGTAGACTGACTGCAGGTTTTCAGTTTCCTTCTATTATTTGAGTTCCAATCCTAATACTTTCCTCTTTTTTCAATGAAGAGCAAGATTTAGACTTGATATATGTGTTCTAACAAGGCACTTTGATTGCCAGTGTCCTGAAAATTAGGCCCTTCTAAAGTGTAATCAAACACAGAGAGCACAAACTGGATGTTGAAACTTGGAGATTAATTAGGGAAAAAAAAGTAATTAATGGGAAAAATAGTAATCACAATAAATATGAATGCTGAACTGACTTTGAAAGGATTTCTGCGTACTCTGGGTAGTGTCGCTTAACTGCAAGTGCCAAAAGCTACAAGAAGATAAATCTGAAAAACCTTTCTCTGGTTTTTTTTATATGCTCACATTGCACTTAATGCCATCTGTGTGTAAAATTTGTCCTGTGATGTGCTACCGAGTGAGCAAGAACAAATACTTTATAGCTTCTCTGTAGTGTCTCCTTACCAGAAGGAAGAGGCATTCTGAAGTAGGTATCAGGAAACTCCATAGCTCAAAAAACTAATATATTGCAATGTACCTTAGAGCAGATTCTTTGGCAGAGTTTGTATTTTCATAGTAAACAGTGAGGAAATGTGTGGTGAAATTTTCCTTTCAAACACAGTGTACTCAGAT
Organism: Poecile atricapillus; assembly: GCF_030490865.1. Lineage (NCBI taxonomy): Eukaryota > Metazoa > Chordata > Aves > Passeriformes > Paridae > Poecile > Poecile atricapillus. The sequence goes on from NC_081288.1 coordinate 62,081,259, forward strand.
TACAATGTAAATCTGGAGGGATTCCAGTCTTGGCAATACAGTGTTTTGAAAATACCATAAGATCTGAAATATGCTCTCTGAGTCACCTCAGTGTTCATTTGATTGTTACATCGTATTATATGGTGGGGAGAATATGAAATCTGCTGTTCTGAGGAAGGCTGTTTTCCATTGTTGCAGGTACAAAGAATGAACACCAGAATGGTTCTTCCAGAGATGTGGGAGATGCTGCTTTTGCACTTACAGGAAAAGTCATTAAAAGCCAGTGTCTGTTGGAAGGAACTCACTCATTGGTGCTTAATGCTTTAAACAGGGTATGGTTAAAGCTTTATTCTAATGGATTTTTGTCATTGTTTTACACTTGAAATGGTGAATCATTTGTAAGTTTTAGTTCTGCACTGATTTTCCTACTGATTTGATAGAATTAAAGTCCAAAGTTTCATGAATCTTTTAGGGTTTCTTCTTGCTTTCTTTTCTGGAGTGTATTAGATGATTCTTTATACAGTAATTCCAAAGGATATTAATTTTTTAAAAAGCTAGGTTTTTTTCCTATAATACAGTTTATTTGCTCTTGTTTTTTTCTTAAAACAGGCTAGTGTGTATATGAAAATTGTCCTTATGCCTACACCTGAGCTACACGTAGAACTGGGTGGACAACTCAGTTGTCTGCATTCTTTTCACTGTTCAACTTTTTCCAGCCCCTGTAAAGTAGAATGATCTCTGCCTTGAAGGAGAAGCTGAAAAAATGAAAGGCTGAAGCAGACTCAGTCTCTGCCAAGGAAACACTTGGAATTTTGCACAGCAAATTAACCTTAAATCGTAGTGATTGGAAATATTTAACTTCATGGCCTTCAGATGAATCCGATCTCTACAAGGTTTTCAAGTTTCACATGATCAAAATGGAGAAATTCCTAATTTTTCAGAAGTCACTCTCAGGAATATTAAGCTTGCCAAACAGATTCAGTCAAGGAAATTTATGTCTCTTACATTTATTATAGAAGTCAGAGCAAATAATGTATCAGTGAAGTAGTTCTAGGCTGTCTAAAGGCCATCTTGACCTGAAGATAACAGATGTAGGAGCTAACAAAGGAGGTAAAATAATTTTTGCTTCAGAAGGTCTTCAGTATTTCATGATCATCCTGATTGCATTTTCCAGTGCAACTGGTTTGTGGTTTGGGGTACTACAATATCAGCCAGAAGGACTAGAAATTGACACATTTAATTAAAAACTAGAGGTAGAATAAGGAGGAAGATGGGCATGATAGCACTGAAATAATTTTGCAGATTTGTTATCGTTGTGGCACTCAGATCTAGGCCTCATCTAGGTTTCCTCCATCTAAAAGTGGGGGATGGTAATAGGTGTATTACTTCATATCTTTTTCTTTTCATATTTTTTCAGTTGCCATCATGTTTATCACTTGTTCCAGTTCTCAAAAAAACAAAAAACCCTACATATTTTTTATTTTACTACCACAAAGGAAGTACAGTTTCTCCCTCTGCTTGACCTGTGTAAACTTATCAATGAGAATTTAACGGGGGAAAAAAAAATCCAATCAGAAAAGTAGCTATAGATAATTTTCATAATCAAAGATGAAAATCTGGGGAAGTTATAAGCAGCTAAAACTGATGGTTGATAAGAAAATCTTTTTGCAATTGTGATTGTTGTTATTTGTCACATACTTAAGACCAGCATTCACTTGCTACAGAGCAACTTTAAGAGCAAGCAACTCTTCTGTTGCTATTGTTCTGTTGCTAACAGAACAGTCTTGATCTGATTTTATCTTCCTTTCTCCATTAGTTTATTGGAAATCCTAGCATTCAGAAGTGTGGATTAAAACTACTTGGTTCTGTAGCTGAGTGCACTGGTGCACTAGAAATTTTAACCCAGCAAGGAGCTACTGACACTGTGCTTCACACCCTGCAGATGTACCCAGATGAACAAGGTAGGGAATGTGTTTTATCAGCAGAATGCGAATGGCATGGTAGGAGGGTTTGTAAGAGATCTGTTGCTCTCCTTAGTGCTGCATGTGATGTAGGTTGCATGGCAAGAGAAGGCTGCAGTGCTGCACAGTCCTCAGATTCACCCACGTTGTAGTTATGCCTGGCCCTATAATAGCTTCTGCAAGTAACTTTCTGGAATGTTACTGAAAGACTAATTTAATCATCAGTTCATTCCACTCAGAATGTCGGAATTATCAGTGTCTGAATAATATTTATTTTTCTCCTAGATATACAGTGTTTGGGTTTGAGTCTTCTGCGCTCTTTGATTACAAGGAAGAGTTTGTGTATTGCAACTATGCATGTCCTGTCAGCAGTTCTGGTTTCTACTCTGCGACGATTTAAAGAAGTCACTGAAATCCAGATGCATGTATGTGTCAGTTCTGTCTTTGAAGATGAAAACAAAACTCAAAACCATAGAAAATTATTTTAATATAGTTACATTTGAAGTACAATTCTGTATTTTACTTACTTGATTTTGATTTTATTAAAACTATTAGATTAGTATAAACCTTTGTTAATTAAACTGAGACTTTTGTTGTAGAGATGGTTTCCTTAGAGGCATATATTCAATCCAGAATGCATAAGCATGAAGTATTTATCTAAAACTTCTGAGATCTGCAAACTAAAACAAATTTCTCAGTCATGATCCATAATTCTGTCAATCTGTAACCATTTCATGAAGTAACTGTCATTAGAGTACTGATTGCCCTTCTTTGAGAAGTCATAGAAGATGGTTTAGTTCCAAGCCTTGTAACCAGGAATAAACTTAGTGTAGGAATGCTGTATTTAACAAAAGATATTACTAGAATACTGTCAGACTTTGGACCCACATCTGTATATGGAAGGAGAGTTCTTTGTCTGCAAACACACATTTAATCCTTGTGTAAAGTTCTGTTTCCTCTGCTTCAGAAGTTTTCCCTGTTTGATACTAGTTTCATGTTTGTAGTGGGATAGAGTTTGCATGTGACATCAGCTTTCTGTGAGAGTTTCTATATTTCTCTTTCAGATGAATATGGAAATATCACAAGTCCAGCCTCCCTTCTTTGCTGCTATTTTTCCCCCAATCTTTCCACATTTAGCTTAGCAACCAATGTAGAGAGAAATAAAAACAAAATGCTGAAATAAGGAAGTTACTTTAAGTGATTTAGTTTCAGTTGGCTTTGGACAAAGAGCCCATCATTTACCTAGTTCGCCCTTCTAGGTGAACTTTACTAGCAGAATCATGAGATAATTTTGTATTTCTTCTTAGTTTTTAGATACACCTGTTAATCTTTTCATTTAGCCCAGTAGTTCTTTTCAATTTCAAAGTAATTCAGTGTGTTGCTTACAGAACACACTGGAACAGGGGATGTATCTTCATTCCATATCCTTACAAAGAGATTGTTTCCTCTTTACATTTTCAGGAAATCACAAGTACATTTGTCACTGCCAGGCAGGACATTGTCAGATGTTGTGGTGCATATTTGACTTTTCAAAGTGTCAGTTAATATCTGCTTAAGTGGGTCAGCTAAACAAGCATGAAACTACAATTATATAAACAGAGACACCTGCTATTTCTGCCTTCTCTCCCAATCTTCTCCTATTTGTTAACTATTGCATGTTTAAAAGTAAGACAAAAAAATTAAAGCACTAATCTTTTGGTTGAAATTTGATTTTGTTGCGTGACCTGTTTTAAAGTGACACTTTTTAAAACTGTACTTCTTTCAATGTTTTCATTGTGTTCTTAGGGTTTTCATGCAATCTTGGCGATTCTTGGTTTGTCACCTTGTTTTGCAAAGCTGCTGGTAAATGAATCATTTGATACAATCATTTTTTACCAGATGTCTATGTGTTTCACTGACCAGCGAGATCAACAGGTATCTTCTTTCTCTGACGGTTCCACAGCTGAAAAATGTTGGATGTTGGTGCTTTTTTGTCCTAACTTTTATTGTTTGTCTTCTCATTCAGTTCCAAAGCCTGTGTTGTAAATGTTTTGCTAAAATAGCTGAAAATGATGATTTAAAAAATACAATGCTGGAAAAAGCATGTATGGAGTATAACAGTATTATGGCTGAATGTTTACTTCTACTGGGAGCTGATATTAATAGGAAGACAAAGACAAACTCTTTGATCTATCAGGTAATACATGGAAATGTATATACAATTGTATTGCGTAAAATTTTGTGCTTTTGGGTTCTTTTCTGTTGTAATGTAAATATTTATTTGGCAGAACACAGAAAACAGAGGCTGCTGCCACATACCTACAAGTGTTTCTTGCTAACTGTGACCACCTTTAAATTTCACTTTTTTTTTTTTTAAGTGATATGCATAAGCACTTCTTTATTTTGATTCAGTGTGAAAGTTTTAAATAGTCTGAGAGAACCGCACCAATACTGCCTGAAAGGAATTAGGAAGTGTTCAGTTCTGCTGGTAGAACTGTCTGAGTGATGAAGCACAGCTGGGTTTGGAACTGACGATCCATTCATAGAGTGTGAGGCAAATCAGTGATAGCAAACCACAGTGGACATATACATGGAAGTAGCTGAAAATATTTCTAGAAAGTATTTTTAATATTCACAATCAACACTAATCTATGTAGCAATGCAGGCTTGGAGATTGGGAGGAGCTGACTGAACCATAGAAACATAAAGGTTGGAAAAGACCTCCATGATAGTGAAGTCCAAATTTTGGCTGAACACCATGTTGCCAACTAAGCCAGAGCACTAAGTGCCACATCCAGGTGTTTCTTGGACAATTCCAGGGATGGGGACTCCACCACTTAGGGTTTCAGTGCTTAACCACCCTATGAAGAAATGTGAAGAAATTCTTCCTGATGTTCAACCTGAACCTATCCTTGAGCAGCTTGAGGCCTCTTGTCCAGTCACTGGTTACCTGAGAGAAGTGGCTGATCCCTACCTGGCTACACTTTCCTTTCAGGTAGTTAAAGCCAGTAGAGCTGAGCTCACTATCATTAGGCAAGGCTTGATGAAACTGATTGTTGCTGCCTGTTCTTTAAATATCCAGATGATAACCCCTAAGTGTCTGTTTTCCAGTAAACAAATAAATAAATAAATGGAGTTGCAATAGACCACATGCAATAACCAAACTAGATAAATTACCATTCATTTCTGCCTGAAAATTGTGTGCACTCATGACAAAAATTACAGTTGCAGATCTAAAGCATTTGATACATTTGGGCAAATCCTTCATGAGAGCGGCAATTGGTACTCAGATGCCTTAGGCAAACATATGCTCCAAGGAGTGACAAATAATTGAGAAAGAGACACAATCCTTATGACAAAGTCACTCTGAGACGAGCATCTTAAGGCAGTCTGAGCTGTTACTTGAATGCTTCATATTCTTGGTTTGTTTTAATTGTTTTTCTTGTTTTAGGTTTGTGAGAAAGGAAATAATCCTAAATTGGTGGAATTGTTATTAGCCAATGGTGCTCGAGAACAGGATGTTCGGAGTGCTTTGACCATCAGTATAAAGAGAGGAGATAGCCAAATCATCAGCTTGCTCTTAAAGAAGCTTAGCCTTGATGTCACCAACAGCAGTATATGTCTTGGAGGATTTGGTTTTGGCAGATTAGAGCCTTCCTGGCTCATTCCTTTGTTCCCAGATAAACTTACTCAAACAAGAAAACAGAGTGAGTATATATAGAAATTGCTGTATGAAATGTGTCAGTATCTTTTGATGATACTATGAATGTGGTTTTGGTGAAGACTTTCAGTTCAGAATCTCTTCATAGCATTCAGCTTACTCTAGAAAGTTTGGCAAAACTTTAAAATAAATCAAGTTATTTCTGTTAATTTTTTGAAGCTACTTAGATTTCTTGAAGATTATTTTATCTTTTCCATTTCTTGTACATACAGGTGCAGGTTCTGCACTGGCAAGGATGGTGCTCAAATTCCAGATGAAAAACATTTCAGAGGATAGATCAAGAGCCTCCTCTGATCCAAATTTGTCTGAAGATGGAGTGGATAGAAATTACGATTGGAATTTCATACCTGACCCATTAGTGGACAGTATTTTTCCTTTGACTGATGACATTGATAGTGAAGGTAATTTTTTTCTTTTCTTTTTTTGCTTTTTATAATCCCAGTTTAATGTGCTAGGGCTAGACTATAGCCATAAATCAGCTGTTTATTTGTGTTTGAGATTTAACACTTCCCACGAAGAAAAAAGCTGCTATCTAAAATTTTGTTTGGGCTAACATTGGAAAATAATTAGTGATGAGTATGTGCTTCATCTACGAAACTTGAAGAAGACCTTGAGGACCTTGAAGAATTTTATTTAGTCATACATTTAGAATTAGTTTGTCATGCATTCAGTTTTTGTAGAGAGAAAGAGTAGAGAGATTCTTGCAGCTGAATTTAGATTTTGACTTTTTCTGTCTGCTTCTGAGATGCCTTTTTAGTCTATGACAAAAAGCAAGAGCTTCAGGAGCCCAGTTTGTCTCATCATGAAGTCAGGTATATTTCAATCTAGAAACCCCTCTGTTCCCTGGGCAGTCTGTAAATAATGTTCATACAACCAGATCCGGTATAGAGGACTACGTTATTAACAAATAGAGTAGTTGAAACAAGTCCTATCCCAAAGATAACTAATTGATCAGAAAGTGTAAATGACAGGTTTATGTTCAGCCCAACACCATTCTTTGTAACCAGGTCATTTGTATGCCTTTAACTTCTAGAAAGACAGCATATCTGTCTATAATACCTGCCACTTAATACAGAAAGTAGCCTTAATTTTTACAACATCTTTTTTGTTCAAATTTTGCTTTTGTTTTAGAACAGCTGGTTACTTAAAATCATCACAGATGAAGAATTTGAATTTTGGAGTCAGAGAATCCTAAGGAACTTTTTGATTCTACTTTGTTCTTTTCCTTACATCATTCAGCACCACTTTTTATTTCTGTATGTCTCTTTGTTGCCCCGTGTAGAAAAGTTGTTATTATGAAAAAATGTAGGAGTGAAGTAAAAAAAGTGAAAAGTTTAAAGTTAAAAGTTAGAAGTTAAAAGTAGCTTTGAGAAGAGGAACATCAAATGTCTTCAGATGACACCAAATGCCTCCTGAATCACCAAATCTAGAGTGGCATTTGATGTTTCATTCTCAGTAAATGTGGGAGTGCAAATTTATCTATTGAAATACAACTCTTTTCTATTTTAAAAAGTTACTTACACTGAAGTAGCAGAAGGATGTGCTATGAAACATACATAATAATCCCAACCCAATGGGAATTTTGTATCATAAATCATCAGTGCTATCAGCTGCAGGTCCTACTTGAAGATTGTCAGGTGAGTATGGCCCCTCTGCTCTAAAACACATTGACAACATTCTTGGCCTATTGCACACAGAATTGACCTGTGAGATCCTGCCAGTATTGATGCTTTTGAAATGCATCTCTTATTTGTATGTCAGCATCTGTATTAAAGTTGAATTCTGAGCCTCATCTCTGAATACATTTTCTTACCTATTTCTGTTCCTGTGTTCAAGGAAGTGAAGGTTCACTTTTCACAAAAAAGAAGTCCAATTCCATTGCAGTTGCCGATTTATATTGTAGAGAAATGGCATGTCAGAGAGGTTCTCCTACTTTGCTGCGACATTCCTACTCTGTGGTAAGTCAGATCCATGCTCATTCCAGGCTTTTAAGTCCATCTGCATAGCCTACTCCAAAATTTTTAATAATCAGGTTTTAGGAAAGGTCATGTAACCATATGGGCTTTGTCTCACTGTTGCCATGCAGTGTTTCCTTGTATTGTGGTGTGCTGTATGGATGAGTTTATCAAAAAAGGATAAACAATGGATGAGTTTACCAAAAATTTATCGTCACTAAAAAGTATCTTTTAGTATCAAACATCCTTTTGAAGTGTTCAAATTTCCAGTCTGGTGTTCAAATGGAAATACAGGGATCATGGGCCCATTCACAAAGACTTAACTTCCCCTTAGTGAAGCTGATCTTCAGTAACGTTCAATGGAGAGAGGCTGATTCCCTAAGAAGACAAAAGAGGACAAATTGGTGGAATCAAAGTTAGGTTCCTTTGGAAAAGCTTGTCTCTTTCCGTTGACTGTAAGGGAAACTAGAGAGACTGGCTTTCCTAGAGAAAGTTATGTTGTGTAATACTCTGCTCCATCCTATTACTGCACCCTGGTGAAAGTCATTCTGGGTTGCCAGAAATGCACTATTTCTAAATCTACCATTCTTTCATATTGCATGGTTCAATATATTTCATATAGATGAAATGGTTATTTTGAGTGCAAGTGTATAGTTTTTTTGTGTTCTCCCTAAAAGTTCTGATAAAAAGAAATCACAGTAAAAAGAATTTTACTGAATTTGGATGATTTCAGAACATTCATATGTTCCTAAATGGTTTTTCTCTTGGATTTTGCAGGGACCTGGCTCAGATCATGAACCATTAATGAAACAAAGACGAAAATTCTTGCTCTCAGATGAATCCCCCAGTAAGTAAACTATACAATTTAAAGTATATAACACATTTTGCATTCTTAATGCTTTCACAAGCATAGCATGCAACAATTTGAGACAGATTATATATATATTTTTAAGAGGAGTATACATTTTGGAAGTACATATAATGCATATATAGGAGTTTTTATTTCTTGATCTCTACAAATAATTTATGTAGGCAGTGGAATTTCATGAGTGCCCTTATAGGCTTTCAAAAGCTCTTTTTGGTGTGCAGTGCATAACCATTCATCTCTTCCCCTTCACTACTGTCTTAAAAATTTCTGAGTCTTAATAGAATTCTTCATGGATTTGTATCTTAACCAATATCCAAACATTCACTGTCTTCTGCATTTTTTGATCCCAAGGTAAATTACTGTAATTTGACCTAAACAATAAATGCAATCATGGTATTTTCACATTTTTGTTTTAATAGAAGGCATCTCGAAATTGTCATCACATATAAGACCATCAGACAGTCTTTCTTCATTGATCTCAGAGAAAGAATATATTAAATCACTAGATCTTTCATCAAATGAGTTGGAGGACATTGATGCCATCAGCCAGAATAGCTGCTTAACTAGTCATCTGGAACACCTTGAGAAACTGGAGCTCCACCAAAATGCTCTTACAAACATTCCAGAACAACTGTGTGAAGTAATTCTCCATATTTTTATGTAACACAAGTTGAAATTAATTAGTGTTGATCGCTAATAATGTAATCCATATGTAATAATGTATCCATAGCAATATTATTCGAGAATATGGGTGTATATTTTGGCATGCCTCATATATTTACTCAACTTTCATTCAGTGGATTCATGTTCATTAGAAATAAAAGTGTTTTCATGGGATTGTTTTAAGTCATTTACTGCAGAGATGTGTGATTACTTTAAGATGTGTGATATTAAGTAGCACAATAATGGCAATGGAACAGAGAACTGCAGGCAATTAATACCTTAAATTTTATGAAATTGAGCTGGTTTTTTTTGAATAATGCCCTATACTTTATTTTTTCATAGAAATATTATAGGTCACATTGGTGTGTTTGCTATTTTCTGCTACTTTTGCATGTGAGATAAATATAAATAAATTAATAATTTGTATAAAAATATAACTCAAAAACATATAAATTCATATTTTTTAACTTTTTCAAACAAATTATCCTTTTCTTTCAGAACTTGAAATGCTTGACTTACTTGGATTTGCACAGTAACCGATTTAGTTCTTTCCCAATTTACTTACTGAAAATGAATTGTATTGCAAATCTTGATATCTCACGAAATGACATTGGACCTTCCTTTGCTTTGGATCCTTGCCTCAGATGTCCAACTCTAAAGCAACTTAATCTTTCATACAATCAGCTGGTGTGCACTCCTGAATTTCTTACAAGTGTTGCTGAAAATCTGGAACAGCTCTTGCTGGAAGGGTGAGTAGCATGAGTAAATGGACTGTAGCACAACAAACATAATAGGAAATAAAAGATTTGTCATGCAGAATGATGACTCTTATAGCAAGGAAATGATTGTTTAATCACTAGTGAAACACTGTCATTGTCTTCCAAATGTGTAAATTGCTACAGTTTTCGTAGTTGGATTGCAAAGTACAAGACATGAGAATGACTTTGGACCTTGATAGAATCTAATAGCATTGCTGTTCCATTAACATACTAAATATGTTGTAGTTCAGTTTCTTTCTGCTACTGTACTATTAATCCACAGGGCTGTGTAGTCTGACATATTCAACTAGGTTTTCTGTATACACAGTACAGTTTCCACTGTATTTCATATGCTTTAAAGCTTTTTTGGAAGTGATAGTAATGTAATTTTAGGTATTGGTATGGATATGTTTTAAATGACAGAATCACATAAAACATGTAGCTTTTTGTTTGCCAGCACTTATTATCATATTTCTTAGTGAGGAAATTCATACCTATGTGGAATTCTTAAGAATGCAATTGGTGATAGCTCTGTAAACTGCAGAGACTGTCTCATTCATTTCCTACAGTTCATGCTAAATAAGAGGGTGAACTTCGTTAGTAATACTACCCTGGCAAAACAGTGGATGGATCTTTTATCTCTGTATTTTTGGGATCTTCTGCTTCCTCTTTCTAGTGTTCTTCTCCCCAGAATACATTGTATAAAATTATATACCCGTCCTGAAATGCATTCCATACAGGAATCCTTTTTTAAATTTTTTTTTATGTTGTTAGTAATTCTGTAATTATGATATTGCAAACACATATTTTTAGTACACAGGACCTCTCAGAAATGCAACAATCCTCTTTGTGGGGGATTGAACTCCATTATTTAATCAGAAAAATTAAACCTTGCAATACGTTTTCACACTTGGTCTCCAAATTAATTAAACTGATTTTAGTATCAGTCATGGTGTTCCATGTTGCCACATGTACTAATGTTTTTCTGACTGGTCAGTCTTTATGTAGATTTTTCTTTTTGTTTTACTGCTGTGAGGATGACTTTGTCAAATCAACACTACTTTCACCTTTTACCTAATAGTTTCTAAATAAAAAATGGATTGTCTTTTTTCTTGTTATCATAGAAACAAAATTTCATGCTTATGTTCACCCCTATGCTTGAAGGACCTGAAAATTTTAAACATTAGCAAGAACAGTATTTCATCCCTTGCTGAGAATGTCTTCATGGGCTGTACAAAACTGGAGCAGCTCAATGCCAGGATGAATGTTCTTGGTAAGTACCTGTGAAAACAGGATTTGCCTTCTGGAAACTATTCCAAGTCACAAAATTCCTCTGCCACCAACATTAGGAGTCTTGGGAGAACAGAAAAGAGTAATGCCACATGCACATGTCCTTGTTTATACAGTGTCCTAAGCATTAGCTTTTGATCACTGAAGCAGAGGAGTATGCTTCCAGTCATTTGATCTGACTCACCTAACTCATCTTGTTCCTACTTGTTCCTACTTGTTCCACTTGCAGTGGATGCTGTAAAAATGATTGACTGTACTTGAGATTGTACACACTGTTGAGGAAGGTTCAAAGAATAGAAAATCATTCAGATTTAGCTTTCAAATCTAGTACTAATACAGGTTTAATTTTGTATATATACAGGTTTTAATTTTGTTTTGATTTGTACTGTAATACATAGATGCATGCTGGCTTGTACCAGCAATAGTGTGTCCAGCAGGACCAGGGCAGTGATTGTCCCCCTCTACTCAGCACTGGTGAGGCCACAACTCAAATCCTCTGTTCAGTTTTGGGCCTCTCACTTCAAGCAAGACCTTGAGGTGCTGGAGTGAATCCAAGGAAGGGCAGAGGAGCTGGTGAAAGGTCTGGAGCACAAGTCTGATGGGGAGCATCAGGGGGAACTGTAGCACTCCCTACAGCTGCCTGAAAGGAGGCTGCAGCCAGGTGGGAGTCAGTCTCTTCTTCCGAGGAACAGGCAGTAGGACAAGAGAAAATGGCCTCAAGTCGTGCCTGGGGGGGTTAGATTAGGTTTTAGTGAAAATTTCTTCATTGAAGGAGGCAGTGAAATAGGCTGCACAAAGAAGTGGTTTAGTCACCATCTCTGAAGGTATTTAAAAAACACGTGAATATGTGGCCTTTAAGTTTTTAGTGGTGGAGTTGGCAGTGCAGGGTTAATGGTTAGGCACAATGGTCTTAGAGGTCTTTTCCAACCTAAATGATGCTATAATTAAATATTTACTACACTATATCCAGCATTATATTCAGAACAAGAGTGAATGTTTGATTCAGTTGTCTGCATGCAGGTGTCATTTGAGATGCCCTGAATCATCCCCCTGGGCTTACAGCATCTGATCCAGAAAAAGCAGAAATAGCTCCTGTGTTATATCTTTAAACCTTGTGCAGACAGCTAGGTAGCACAGAGCAGATCCCCTACACTAGAACCCAGTGTTAAGGAACTGAATTGAGTCCATCCAGAGTGTGTTTCAGTGGCTTAGCATATTTTTTGCAAAAGTGTCAAAATCACTTTATTTATGCAAATTAAAAATTATACAAATTAGATTTTCAGTGATACTGTGGGAGTTCATAAGTTACTGTTAGAATTTATTCTTTCTTCAAGACATAAAATCTTCCATCTAGAAATTATTGTCACATTATTTCAGAAGGTAACTCTTAGAATTGCATTAAACACAGCTGAACCACTAGATTCATTCTTATAAGAATGAATAAGACTGAATGGATAAATAAGAGCAAATAAATCCTAGGTCACATGGGAATCTTTTGTTTACTTGCAGTACAGTAAAGTATAAGTAAGATTATTTTGGTGTTTAATGCCACTAGGTGATGAAGGATAAAAATGTATAATTTGTTAAAAGCCAATACATTACTTTTGGCAGTTTAGTTTTTAATAAGCTTTAAAAACAGGATTCAAACTCTGCCTTTAGTAGGTGAGACATTTTAATGAAAATAATAGAGTGACCTTTTAGTCTCTCTAAACTCCAGTCTTAAAAATTATTTAAACCATTTTTAAAAATCATAGGATTAACCTCTTTTTTTGCTCTAGAAAAAATACCTGACTTGTCATCCAGCATAACAAGCTTAAAATTATCCCAGAATTGTTTTAATAATGTTCCAGAAGCAATTCTTCTTCTACCACAGTAAGTTACTCTTTTATTCATTGATGTTAATGTCAAGTTCTAGATAAAGAAAATCTGATGACAAAATTGTTGTTAGCATGTTTTACTGATTTTTTAGGGAATCCTCACTGGTTGAATGAGAACTTCGTAGCTTTTAAACTGAAGACAACATTTTCTTCATTATTCTGAAAAATTCTGTTCCTCAGATTCAAATCACTATTGTTAAAAATATTACTTGACAGCTGAAGCTGACAATTCTTGCTGAGAATACTAGAATTAATCTCATATTTCCTTGGAACCAACAACAAAAAGATAGTAGCAATTTTTCCTTTTTGAGTTCTGCAGACTTTTGCACAAGACTACTGAGATTAGTTTTTCACTTCCCAAATAGCATGGGTTACTTACTCTCAAAGAAAACCACTTCCTCTAGAGTTGTGATAAAGATGCATGTGATATTTATTTCGCTATACCTTCAAAGCATTACTTATGTGAAAAATGGACTTCTGCTTTTTTTATAGAAAAATTGCTGACCTTAACAGATCACTAGAATTAGACTGTGGGGGGAGTGCTTGGAAGGGATGATCCAGCAGGTGTGGGGAGATGTGAGTGCTGAGGGCACCATAGAGAGAGCAGATCCACAGATTTGGGAATTTATATGAATGAAATTAACATGATATTGCACAGTTTCAGCATACTAATATTCACAGCAGATTTAGTGGATGTGTTAAAAAAAAATCCAGTTTTCAGGTTCTGCATCTCCCAGCTCAGACAAATTAAGGTGTTGTTGCTTGCATTTTTGTGTGTTTCATGTTTCATGGTAATGCAAACAGCATATTTGTCCAATAGGTGTAGGTGAACTGTGTAATTTCTGCTCATGTATTTGCAAACATATCTACTTGTATTTGGATTTTAGAATCCAAATCCAAATTCTGAAAACCATCTCTTCGGATAGCTAATCTACTTGTTTATTAAAAATTAATACAGCTTTGGTTCCAGCTAACCTGGGTTTTATTTTTCCTTTTGCTAACTTCTCTCTTTTTTATTTTCATGCTTTTAGTTTGCGGTCAGTGGATTTAAGCCAAAACAAGATTGTAAGCCTGCCTGGACCAATGCACTGGAAATCACTAAATTTAAGGGAGCTGTTATTTAATCATAACCAAATAGATGTCTTGGACTTGAGTGAAAAGGCATGTGCATGGTCTAGACTAGAAAAGCTACACCTCTCCCACAACAAGTTAAAGGAGGTAAAGTGTAAGATTCTGCCTAAAGAAAATTTAAATGCTTTTCAGTTGAATGCAATTTTAAAATATTCATTTGATTTTCGTGTCACTTCTCATACCATTTTACATTGTATTAGTGAAATGGTATATAAGTGCAAATAGTACTCTCTGTGAAGGAAAATCGCTGTATTCTCTTCAGCTTTTCTTCCTGGAATGTATCATATAATCAGCTTGTATACTGAATTACTTATAAAGTCTTTTCTCTCCTCCTGTGGGATATTAGGCCTGTTTATTAAAAAAAAATAACTACAGCAGTAAAAATAATACCTAGTTCTGTTAAATAATTAATGTATTTATGTTCCTCATTTTTTAAAACATTTATTTGCCCATTAAATGTTCTTTTATTTAGATTCCTCCTCAGATTGGCTTCCTAGAGAATTTGACTTCTCTGGATGTAAGTCATAATCCTGATCTGAGATTCTTTCCTGATGAAATGGGAAGACTGTCCAAAGTCTGGGATCTTCCTTTGGAAGGACTCCATCTTAATTTAGACTTCAAGCATGTGGGATGCAAAGCCAGAGACATTATCAGGTTTGTTGCCCTATTGTTCTTGAATATTTCTGGTTTGCTTTCTTTTGCAGTAAGCATTGAGAAGGTAACAAGCTGTTTTGAAAAGACATGCTGGTTTGTCATATGAAATCCAGTATGCTGCTCTGTGGAAGGTTATGATACCTACACACACAGATAAAATAGATTAGAGTGATTTAGACCATACTAGTGTTACCTCTTGAACTTGATGCTTCTGTAAACTGTGCAAAAAATGGTGCTTACCAATTATTTGTAATATGTTTATTGTGTTCCACAGTGCACTGCACAGAGCACTGTTTTGGGGTAATTACAAAACAACAACAACAAAAAAGACATATTCTGAATTAAACCTCAGCTTTCAAATCAGAAATTAGAGTAGACAGTTAAGAGAACAGTAATATCAAAAAGGTACTGAAAATTTGAAGAAAATTGTATATTTCTAGATTTTTCTTTGTTCTTGTGTTCTGTTGGTCTTTTTCTCTGTTACACACTTCTGTGAGTTTTGCAATTTTTTTTCTACCAGATTTCTTCAACAACGACTGAAGAAGGCTGTGCCTTATAACAGAATGAAGCTCATGATTGTTGGAAACACTGGCAGTGGGAAAACTACCCTGCTCCAACAACTAATGAAAAGCAAACGAACAGAACTGGGTTCTCCAAAAGCGACAGTAGGCATTGATGTAAAAGACTGGATCATTCAAGGGAAAGGCAAAATGAAGAAGGAGCTTATATTAAATGTGTGGGACTTTGGAGGTATTTCCTGGGTTTATTTTCCTTTACTATTGTCTTTTCTAGCTTTTTAATGCATTATTTATTCTTAGAGTCAGCCTGTGGTAATTCAAACTGGGGACAGTAGAATCACAAACGTACACCAAAAGTCCAACAACCACTTATAAATTAGTGAATTCTGTAAATTAGCAACTAATCCGTCAAATTTAATATAAAGCCTCAGGAATTTTTTATCGCCAGATGAGGTTTGACCACTCATTTCAACTATAATACTTCAGAATAATCTTTCAGAATAGTAAGAAACTGCTTGTAATCACCAGAAGAATCTTTCATTCAACTCTGTTTCTCCCTTTTGTAGTCCAGGTCTCTCTAGGCTCTGCAGTATCACAGGTTTGGAAGGTCACAGACAACACAGCACTTAGGATGGGTCTTTGAACCTTGTGTTTCTGGAAAACTTTGAGTTTGGGGGACTATAAAAGCACTTCTAAAATCCAGGGCTATTTGAGGCCATAGAAAAGTTATTTTTAAACAGAGGTCTATCATCTTCTACATACAGTCTATCACAATGCATAAGCCCAGACCAGTGCCATTCAAGCTGGATGTCCAGCTTTAGCTGTACTTTTAAGTGCTTAATTATGTGAATGTATTTTGAAATTGCTGCAAGTATAGGAGAAGGGAAAGGAAGAAGGTAGAAGAAAAGGAAAGAGTGAGGGAGAAATTCAGTATTGGAGTTTTAAAAGAATCACAACCTTTTAAGTTGTCTATGCAGAAACCATGTTTATCCAGTTAAATCTTACACTTGATATAAAACCAGCATGTGTTTTTTAACATTACACTTCAATCAATCACAGAGTGCCTTCCTAAAATTCATAGTTATTATGGCTTCCTGTCAATTTATATACATTTCTGCAAACATTGATTTCATTTGTGAACTTGTGGTCTGGGGACGTGTTCCTCTGCTTTTTTGTGATCTGAAGATGTTCAGTCAAGGAAGTACAAAACAATGAAAATTTTTGATCATTAGGACAAGAAGAGTTCTACAGTACCCATCCTCATTTCATGACCCAGAGGGCTTTATATCTTGCTGTTTATGATCTCAGCAAAGGACAAGCAGAGGTGGATGCTATGAAGCCATGGCTTTTTAACATCAAGGTAAGACATACAGAACAGAATTCTCCTTTCCAGGAGGCTGTAGGTGAACAGCAAATTAACCATAAATATTTATATAGGGGAAGAAGGAAAAAAAAATATTCAGAAAGTAAGAATAGTAATATTAAACAAGAGCTGAAATACATCATGTATTGGATATGAAAGTAGTTTTAGACATAAAAAGATATGATCAGCACAGTTTTGGACTTAAAATTGTACAAAGTGATGTGCAAAAGAATAGTTGTATATTCTGGCAATATTTTGAATTTACTGATAAAAATAAGAAAGGAGTTGTATTAAAAAAATAATGAGTTAAACTTGCATT
Source organism: Poecile atricapillus (assembly GCF_030490865.1). NCBI lineage: Eukaryota > Metazoa > Chordata > Aves > Passeriformes > Paridae > Poecile > Poecile atricapillus. The sequence continues at coordinate 62,098,295 of NC_081288.1, forward strand.
TTTCTTTTACACCAGTAAAAATGTTGGGGAAGCCAGAATTAGACTAATTTAAAACTGACTAGATACAGGTTTGAAATCATGCTATTAAGTGTATGCTTAGTGTCATATTATTAATAGGAATTTTTCCAGAACTATAGTAGGGAATTGACCTGAGAATCTGCCTGTATATTTTTCATTTTTTCTAAGTGTTTATTTCCATTTATGGAGCCATTCCTTGTTGAGTGAGCATTACTTGTCTTTTCTTTTTGTAGGATGCTTAGCCATGACTGGGCAATACACTCACATAAAGAGTTTGTTTACTGATCCTGTTGATGAACTTGTCTTTTTCACTCTTTTCACCTTGGGCAGTGATACAGACACAGTGTTACAATCAGGATAGTGTTGATGAAAATCAGTTCTGATGTGTTCTTTGCTATGCAGTACTTGCTGATGTTTCACTACTGCCTTGTTCCAATGACAGCTAGCAAAGTACCATTTCTTTTGACTTTTCAATTTTTTTGGATGGTCTTAACAAATAATGTCCCTCTGTTTTCTGCCAATAGTGTTAATCTGCAAAGAATGAAATCCAGATGTACACTTCTTCCATTTAGAAAAAGCTGATTTTTTAATATTTCTGTTTTGAAATAGACAGCTCTCTGAATGTTTCACTAAATTGATCACATTTTATATGAATATAAAACACTAAAATCAACATTCACTATCGAGTTAATCAATAGTATGGATCTCACTGACAGGCTCGAGCATCAACATCCCCTGTCATCCTTGTTGGCACTCATTTGGATGTTTCTGATGAAATGCAACGTAAGGCCTGTATGAGTAAAATTACAAGAGAGCTGTTGAACAAGCGAGGCTTCCCAGCAATCCAGGATTACCATTTTGTCAATGCTACAGAGGAATCCGATTCCATTATCAGACTTCGGAAAATCATCATAAAGGAGAGTCTTCACTTCAAGGTAGGCTACATGCTGTTTTTAATGTTGAAAACATTAAAAAACTTCTTTTACTTAAGTGAATACATTTTTGAACATTAATGCATAGTTAAATAAATTTTGTGTGTGATAGTAAAGTCATGTTACCTGCTATAAAATGTTACACACAGCAGAATAATGAAGGAAAATTGCCAGGTTTGTTTTAATTTGATTTTCTTACCAAAAAATCAACTTATTAAAAAACCCAGCTAAGTTCTGTTTTCAAGCACTAGGGCCATAAATCAAGTATTTAATTAAAAATGAGCCTCTTTGTCTTACAAAGAAATTTAATTAAAAGCTTGGTTTCTTGGGCGACATCGTGTAATTACAGTAAGTGTTGCAAAATTTCAGGGGACAGGAAATAAGATATTGTAGTTTGGGAAATAAGATATTGGTTGGGAAAACCAACCAATTTTCCATTTACTGATTTCATTTTACATAACATGAAACTATTTCTGTAAACAGGAAAGTGAATTAAACCAGGAAAGGAAGATCCTATGGGGGCTGAGTGGTCCTCCTAGATTGGAATATCTGTACTTGTAATTCTGTTGTCTCCAAAGTTATCCCAGTTCATTCCCTGCTATAGCCTTAGCCACAGCATGAAGCCCTTAGTGTGAGTGAAGAGATCAGCCCAGGCATGGAGCTTATAGAAAGACAGAATCTCATCTGTGACAAAAGGATATACTTTTTTTTTTTTTTTTTTAATTTATGCAGCACATTTTTCATTTATGTCCTAACACATTAAAGAGAAAAGGTGATGTCCTGTGCTACTTAAATCAATGGCAGAGCTTCATAAATCATTCCAGAACCCAAATTTCTTTCAAATGACTGCTTGGAAGATTTTATAGAGCAAATGATGTATTTATGACTAGCCTCACACCAGTGGTGTTACAAATGAGTTAAAGTGTACACACCTCTCTTGGTTCTTTCAGGAATTAGCAATTTAGCCATATCCAAAATCTCCTTAACTTCGTTCCACAGTGCAAAGAGCAGCTAACCAGTCCTAAATGGCAAGGAGGTGCCCTCTTCAAGCGAAATGGATTCAATTCCTCTTCTCATACATCCAGTAGGCATAAATAGAGCTGGTGTTTTTATGTGGCTCTATGTCCCACCATACTTATTCAACACTCCAGAAATGTTCTGCTTTTTGAAAAATGTTTTTCCTTTAATGTCTGCATCTCTTGTGACTATGACTTAAACTGATGTTTATACTTCCACACAGATGTAAGGTGGCCTGAAGGAAATGAGATAATTACCGTAAATGACATAGGTGGTTTGTGAAAGGAATGTTACAAGATATCTGCTTAGAGGTTAGACAAAATGAATTAAGTATTTAGCATTGTCATGAAGTACTCTGAAGTCTTTGAAATTACATAAGGTTCTAATTTCATCTGCACAAGTACCAATTATATTTTTGACACATTAAAAACATCACAGTGCATTGGTGAGAGAATGATTGCAGTTAAGAAGCCAGTTTGTAAATATTGAGAAACTTGTTTCCTATTTCCTCAGAAAGTTTAGTAGGTCAGCACGCATGGAGAAAGGAAAACCTGACTGGGTACTGGTGATTGCCAAGTATCAAAGGAACAGAGGCTCAGGAAACAGGCACAAAGCACCCATTTGTGTCAGTCATGTGGCTAAATTAATTTCATTCTACTCTCTTGTCCACTGACTGCCAACAGTGGAGACTTTTAATTGAGCTACTACTCTCTTCCCCACAGTTCACCTAAAAACACAACTAGAGATATTGCATATTACAAGAAGTATAGGGTTTTTTTATTAATTTGTCTATTGTTTTGTCTTAACTGAAGATGTATATCATCTGCTCATACAGTGAATATTTTCCTTTTTCTTTGAACCAAAGCTTCTCTTTGAAATAATGTCTTTTGAGAAACCTCCTTTATTTATTATGTACTAGCAATATCGAAATATTGTCTTCTCTGAGTATTTATTTATAGAAAGACATTATAGTTCTGAAAAAATAATTACTTATGTCTACCTTTATTGATCACGTTAGTCAATAAATGAGTGTTCTTCTTTTCTGCTACTATTGAGTGGACATACACTTTATATCTTTGTTTTATTTTATGCATTTTACATGAATAAATTAACACATTTTAAATTATTATTCCTAATTTTACAGATCAGAGATCAACCAGTAGTTGGTCAGCTAATTCCTGACAGCTACCTGGAGCTGGAAAAGAGAATTTTGCTGGAACGTAAAAATGTCCCAGGGGAATTTCCTGTAATTGATCAGAAACGCTTGCTGGAGCTGGTACAGGAAGGCCAGTTACAGCTGGATGAAAATGAACTCCCTCATGCAATTCACTTTCTGAATGAATCAGGTAAAATATTCTCTTTGATGTGTGTTTGTTAGCACTTTGCTTTAAATCTGCAGCTGATAGATCTGTACATGTTTTTAAGTCTTTCACAAGGTTGCCACAAAATGGTAAGCTGAAGTGTCTAAGCTTAGGTAACATTAGTTTGTTAAACCACAGTGTTAGGAAGGGAGTTCCATGGCTTGTAGGATCAGTACTGTAACAGTTTATATCTCTTGCTCTCTCTTATGCCTCCTTGAAAACGTTCCGCTGCTGGTTAGGCAGCACAGTTGCTGAAGAAAGATGCAATTGCTCCAATAGCTCAAATGGAATGGTGGTCAGAGGAACACATGTAACAGCTTATCTCAGTACAGTATTGACTTCCTAAAATTAAATAATAAACCACACAGAGCTTAGCAAAGAAAACAAGTCACATTAAAAAGCTAACAAAAAGTCTGAAAATAAAGGTAAAGCTGAGCAAGTCATGCTTGCATTCTACTATTTTGAGATACTGACATAAAGATAGCTGAATTTGTTAATTAAATTTGTTAATTTGTTAATTAAATTTGTTAATTTGTTAATTAAATTGTTTATGCCAAATCTTATAATAAAAATAGCCCAGAGTGGAGTGCTTACTTTGCTTAATATTGATCTTGAGCAATGCATTGCTAATTACAGTATTCTTTGTGCAGGTGTTCTTCTTCATTTCCAAGACCCAGCACTACAGCTAAGAGATCTGTATTTCGTAGATCCAAAGTGGCTGTGTAAAATCATGGCACAGGTCAGACTGATTGCTTTTTGTGTATACATTTATGGTACATTTTTCCTTGTCTAAAGCCACTGTAACTCATCAGTGTTCCTTCTTCACCATTTCTTTCTTGTTTCATGATCTAGAATTTTCTCAAGACTCACATTTTTTTACCTGGTTCTTTCTGTATGTTGCTTTCTGGACAACTGACTGTGTCATGGCTTGTCTGTTCTTACATTGTAATGTCCAATATAATTTAAACTGCAATGGACACAAGAATACATGTAGAATAGAAAATCCCCACAGATGCAAGGTAATCCTGCAATATGTTGCCGCAGGTTGGGATGAAAGCTGGAACTTTGGGCTAAAGGCTCTAAGAAGGGGGAAGAATTGTAATTGTATGCTAGGTACAGATGGCAGAGAAAAGTGAGTGGATAAGGAGCTGGAATGGAAGAGCAGCAGACTGACTGCTTAAGTGAGACTATCGTCAAAATATTGTTCTAGAAACACTCTCAAAATTTATTATATATATTCAGATTTTCTAACCTCTTTCATTAGAAACTTTCATTAGAAACTTCATTAGAAACTTTCATCTAATGATGAATGTACACCTGAAATTGTTTCACTTTTTTTAAAAGATTCTGATGGTGAAAGTTGAAGGCTCTTCTAAATACCCTAAGGGAATTGTAAAGCGTTCAGATGTGGAAAAATTCCTTTTGAAGAAGAGCAAGTTCCCTAAAATCTATATGTCACAATATTTTAAACTTCTGGAAAAGTTTCAGATTGCTTTGCCATTAGGAGAGGACCAACTACTAATCCCAAGCAGGTAAGCAAGGAGCTAAACTCACAAATGACAGCCATAAAGAGAGATCTAAATAGAAACCTCTCATCAGGCTAACTAGTTTCACTGATCATCAGAGCAATTTTTGGTACATGAAAGCATGATGTACTCTGTATATTACATTTAGTAAGTACTTTCAGAAGAGATATGTTAAACTAATCTTGTAGCAGACAAAGCTTATGTTGCATCAATATGGTGGGTAAATGGAAACTATAAATGATAGAATACTTTAAGAGAATAGCACTTCTTTTACAATTACCATACTTCAGGACTACAGAAAGGAGATTATAATTTAGTGTCACACACAAGTGTGCCAGCATTACAGATGTTTATTGCAATATAAAAGACAACAAAACATTTCCATAACCTATTCGTGTGAAGTGAGAACCACAGACGGGTTACTCAGAGGCAGTATCTCCTTCAAAAAGTGTAGATCCTAAATGTGGTGACAAAAAAATTGTTATGACTTTGACTGTGGTATTTTTGTTTTTTCTGAAGCAGATAACTCAGTTTCTCTGCCTCAGTTACAGATTTCCCTAATGTGTTCAGTAATATTTATGCTGCCAAATGGAGAGAGTGTTGCATGGCTGCACTGATTAGGATTTTTATGTCCTTCAAAGCCCTGGGTTAGGAAGGTTTTATCTGAATGTCTTACCTGCCTTATGTATGTTCCAGATTTTCCTCATATTCACATGAAATATCTGATGATCTGTGAGGTGCTGTTGGGTTTAAATTACAGTCAGAACTTCACTTTGACACAAGCAAGGAGCATAAACAAATACACTATCTGTTAGCTCCCTGACCAACAGAATCATGCATTCATTAATAAATAATGCATTTTACATGATAAATAATATATGTCATCAGCTCAGATATATTACATCATCGAATACTGTCTTAATATTTTTATTCTTTCAGTTTGTCTGATCACAGACCTGTTATAGAGCTTCCCCACTGTGAAAATTCAGAAATTATCATCAGACTTTATGAGATGCCGTACTTTCCTATGGGATTTTGGTCCAGGCTGATCAACAGGTTGCTTGAGATATCACCTTACATGCTATCAGGAAGAGGTACAAATCTTTATCTTCAAAAGGAATAGTGTGCAAGTTTGCCTTGAATGCCAACACCTGCATGTTAAAGCTTTAGTCCCCAGCACTGTTTTGCTTTAGCTAAATTCTGAACACTTGCAAGAAAAAGACAGTGGTCATTTGTGTAACAGAAGTATCCAGGAACAGATAGTGCATGATCTTCACAGTGGTATACAAAAGAAGGTAAAGGTTGCAAGTGGTCCATTTCTCTCCTTCACATTCTAGAGGTAGGGGAGATCCTCATGTTTATGCAATAATGCTATTTGCTTCCACAAAAAATACAGGAAGGGATATGTCTTCCACACAGAAAAACAAACTGCTTCTCTTCAGGTTCATTATTTCTCACTTTATTTAAGTCTCAAAGCTTTGTATTTATCAGAAGGAGGGGAAATGCCTTTACTTTTTTCTAAGAATTCCATGCTTTCACATGCTAATAATATTTTACAAATATTACTTGTAAATGCCTAATGTTCTGGCATTCAAGTTTCTTCTTAGCATCAAATTCCAGTTGCATCCTGCTATTTCATGAGTATGTGACAGGAAAAATTTAAATCAGAGCTTTTTTCATATTTTGCCTGAGATACTCTGTGCTTGAACCTGAATGTACCTAGGCATTTCTGTAATGCCTACCTGCTGCATGACTCACCATCTGATTAAATACTTACAGTTTGTGGGTATGCCTTCTGCAGCTGAACACAAGTTGACATATATTTAGTTTTTGTAGGGCTATGCTGCCTGCAAGGTTGTAGCCTGTATTTTGTTTGGGTAGGTATAACCTTGTAATCATAACTATGTATTCAAAGTACTGTGAATTATTCTGAATATTTTAAAATTGACATTTATATTGGAAATCAGGCTTTTAATCTAATTTTGTATTTTCTAGAGCGAGCTCTTCGTCCTAATAGAATGTACTGGAGACAAGGCATCTACTTGAACTGGTCTCCTGAAGCTTATTGTCTAGTGGAATCAGCAGTATTTGACAACAACCCAGACAGTTTTTTGAAAATTACAGCACCTTCTTGCAGAAAAGGTTAATTATTCTTGAGCCTGAATTTTGCTCCAGTTTGATTGCAGCTTGGCATTTTGGTTTGTTGTGCTTTTGCCTTTGGAATATAAAGTTTATCTTTGCAATTAAAAGTATGGTAGATTGGGTCTGTAATTTCCCTCTTTTTGTTTCTTAAAGGGTGCATTCTTTTGGGGCAAGTTGTGGATCACATAGATTCTCTTATGGAAGAATGGTTTCCAGGTTTGTTGGAGATAGATGTGTGTGGTGAAGGGGAAACACTGTTGAAGAAGTGGGCTCTGTACAGCTTTCAAGATGGTGAAGAACACCAAAAAATACTGCTTGATGACTTGCTTAGGAAGGCTGAAGAAGGTATATATTTCTGCCATTTGAGGTATATAGAGGTACACTTGTATCTACCCAAATACTGTGCAATATCCCCTTTATAGCATTTGGGTACTTCATGGTATTTAAGAATGTTTCATTTCTGTAAGAAAACGTTGCAGTGTAAGTCGAAAGCAACTTGGGAGGTTTATGTGAGAGCTATCCAGTATATATAAGTATAGAATATGAAATAGATTGCATCTACTCTGTGTAGTTACATAAAAATAGCAATAATAGAAAGAATAATTTTGTCTTAATACTGATAATGCAGCTTCAATCTTGGAACTGAATCCAGAAGATAGTAAAATTAATACTTGATCTCTTGGTTGGATCACATAGCACAGTAATTTAAAAGACAATATTCAGTATGGCATTCTACATACTAACAGCATTCTTTCTTTTTACAGACAAAAAAATGATCTCTTGGTTAGTTTAGTGGTGTTACATAGCAGCAAATGTCTTCACTTTTGATTGGTACATATATAGAACCTTGAAAATACTTAAACATGTAGGAGCCAAGAATTTGAATGGCAAGCTTAATTAGTATGTATGTCTGTGTGTATGCATATATAGATATATGTAAGCACATATATGAATCTAATTTTCGGTACATTGATCTTCTGCATTCTTGGAGATCCTCATGCCTTTCAGTGCTTTTTTAGTGATGCCTACCCTTCCTTTCTTTTTCATTTTCTCTTTCGTTTTTCTAAGGGGACCTTTTGGTAAATCCAGACCAACCAAGACAGACCATTCCAATTGCTCAGATTGCTCCTGATCTGATACTGGCTGATTTGCCTAGAAATATTATATTGAACAACGATGACCTGGAATTTGATGAAGCTCCTGAATTTCTCTTAGGTAAGCATTATTTTGTATGGTGGGGTTTTTTTTACAGAGATTATGCAAACAATTGAAGTTTGTTCTGCAACATATGAAAAGCATTTTAGAGATTTCTTTTCTGAAGAAATGTATTATTTTAAGGTATTCTGAATTTCAAGTTATTGAGTTTTGAATTTTCCATTAACTTGTGTGCTAGGACACTGTTTCTTTTGTGTTTAGTTTACTGATCATGAATCTTAACACTGTAGATGATCAACATATTTTAAAACTGAATTCCTTCAGCTATTATTTTGGACAAATGGTTGTTATCCCTTTTTTATAATGCTCTTCAATTTTGTTGTTCAAAAGGTGATGGTGGCTTTGGATCTGTGTACCGTGCATCCTATGGTGGTGAAGAGGTTGCTGTAAAGATTTTCAATAAACATACTTCCCTCAGGCTCCTAAGACAAGTAAGAAATACTGCCTGTTGTTCTCTAGTGCTGCTCTTGGAATACCAACCCTAGTGAAGAGTTCTAAAAGTTTAAGTAAATTGCAAGTCCTCACTCCAAAACATTCCTCAGTTTATTTCAGATATAGAGATTATGCTATTTGCACTGTTTCATCTGATTTTACCCTTTATACAGGAGCTTGCAGTGCTTTGTCACCTTCACCACCCCAGTTTAGTGTCTTTGCTGGCTGCTGCAATCCGTCCCCGGATGCTGGTGATGGAATTGGCCCTCAAAGGGTCTCTTGATCGTTTGCTTCAACAAGACAATGCAAGTTTAACTAGAACACTTCAGCACAGGATAGCTCTACATGTAGCAGATGGCTTAAGGTAAATGTGTCTTCTGCATTGCTGTAAAAAGAGGATAGACCTTCAAAGACATTATACTGCAAATGAAAAGCTTCTGTTCTCTCACATCTCAGGCAGAATATTTCCTGGGTCAGACAAATGCTTGTATTTTTATGGTTGATTGGCTGATATGTAATATATACTTTCATCACCTGGATTTTTTCTTGCTAATAAGTGATGCTTATATGAATAGAGAAATTGCAAGACTGGGTACAGTTTCCATGTGGCTGTTAATTTCTTACTGAAATGTCAAAGATGTTAATTTAGTGCATTTTTCAAGTTCTGAAAGTCCATGAATCACCTCACCTCATTGCAGTGTGACTTTAAAATTACAAAACCTGCAAGAGAGTTAAGCTTAAGGTTCTAGGATGCATTTTCAAACTATCAGTGACTCTTCAGATGAAACTTGATACTAAAATACAACGCAGTGGTACTAAAATACTGGTACATTGCAATGGTACTAAAATACCAAAACACAGTGTAAACAGTAAATAGTATTTGAGAACAATTCTAAATTCATTATCCAGAAAGGCTGTGTCATGTTGGTGATGCTGACATTTTTAACACAATATTTCATGTGTGAAAACACAGTTTACTGTTTTGGGAATAATGCACTCAGTGTGTGTATACAGATGCATCCCTAACTTATGAATGCTTTCAATAAATATTTTTTGATTACTAGGTACCTGCATTCAGCAATGATTATCTACCGTGATTTAAAGCCTCACAATGTGTTGCTCTTTACCTTATATCCCAATTCAGCTGTTATTGCAAAAATAGCTGACTATGGCATTGCCCAGTATTGTTGCCGAATGGGAATAAAAACCTCCGAAGGCACACCAGGTATGGAGATATGATTTGATTTAAAGTCCATTATGTCCAAAAATAGCTAATATATTTTTCATGCAGTCTGTAAGAAGTAACTTGAATCTATATTCTAGTCAAAAGTCACTAAAAGTAGTCCTATTCATATTACAAGTTGTGATGCCAGATTTATACCTCTTGGCCTTTCCACCTGTTCATGTTTTAACATCTTTTAGAAGAATCAAGGGATGTATTAAAGGTTTAAGAAGAAGAAATTAAATTACATGTATTCATAATAATTTTTCATTGTCTTGTTTTAATATGGTTATTGTGCTATTGAAATTATACTACTAAAATATTTTGCTTTAATTTCCAGTAATGAGTACATAAGTCTTAATTTTTTTTAGAGGCAATAAATATTTCCACTGTTCCCCAACTTTAGCGAGAACCTATTGGCATCCATTCTAAAGCACTGAACAAATCAACCACTTTGAAAAGTTCCTTTAGGTCTTCTAAAATGTGCTTGAGAGCGTCACTTCAAGTGTTAAATGTTGTACCTTCAATTAAGACTGCAGACTTGTGCTTGACTTTCAGAATTCATTGATAAAGTAATTGTTTTATATTAACAGGGGCAGGAGCTGTGTAACTGATGTACTATCCCTTTCCTTTATACTTACTGCTGATATTTTTGGACATCTGCCAAATACAAGCTATTGCCAGCCCAGAAATAGTTTGATGTTTTTCCTTGCACTTCCTGTGTCATTTTTATCAATAATTTACTTTTTAAAGTACAAAGATGGCTTCATCTTGATATGGAGCATACTTACTAATGAGTGATTTATTTGCAGGATTTCGAGCGCCAGAGGTTGCCAGAGGAAATGTTATTTACAATCAGCAAGCTGATGTTTATTCATTTGGCTTGCTGCTTTATGACATTTTAACAGGAGGAGGTAGAATAATGGAAGGCTTGAAGTTTCCAAATGAATTTGATGAACTAGCAATACAAGGAAAATTACCAGGTATGCCTTGTTCCTAAAAGTTTTAGCATTTGTCCTGCCTCTTCCAGCAATAGCATATCTTACGGGTTACGTTGTATCTAACAGTGATCATAGAAGGAGACTTAGAAAAATATAACATTCTTCATATTCCTTCTGCATTACAATATGTAGTTACTGGCTGCTGGCAGGAAGATTAAACAGGCTATCAGGCTGGACATGATGTAATCATTTGGACAATATCACTCAGGACAACATAACTTTGGGCCACTTCTGCCAAAGTGTTGAGAGCTGTTGAATTTTTATAGCACTGCAAGTTTAATGTCTGGTGTTCTTATTTATTGCCCAGCAATAGTGGGTATACTCATGAAACATTTTTTAAGGAATGTTTTGCTCCATTTAGGAAAGAGCAGCATCACTCAGTCTGGCATGGCTTCTCCATTATGAGAGAGTGTTCACACATTTTCTGCTCCTTAAGGAGAACAGTCTAGTTCTAAGGTCAGACAGTTTCTTCCCCCTTCCTAAGGAGGATATCCCAGGAGTTGACGACTGAGTATCTCTTAAATGCAGCTGTATTGACTGTATTATAAGCCCTGTGGAATAATTGAGGTATTCGTTTCTGAAGATAGTACAGTTCCATCGACCTATGCTCATCATTTCTTTATTTCAACCAAAAGAGGGGCTGCCTGTTCTCATAAGCAAACAGTGCCTGTCTTTTGCTGCACTGAATATGTTCATTTTCAGGTATCCATCACTAATGTTGCTGTCTGTGTGTCTGAGGGAGGACTGGAATATTTGCTGTGGATTATGATGAACTAAAAGGAAAAGCAATACAGGCACCATCAGGAATGATTTGTTCTCAGAGAGTTCAGCAGCTATAGTTATAAGATACATATTCCAAGCACTAAGTGGGAATTTAAACTTCCATATCTTGTAAATGCTATATGGAGTTGTTTATCTGTTTGCTGTATCTTTTATTGTAAGTTCACCTGTATTCCCTATACTCAGAAGAATAAATGTGGAAAACAGTGTTTACAGGAATTTGAAAGACTGAAGTGACATACCCTTGAATGGTCAGCATTAATGGAAACACAACCCATGTATATCTGCAATTCAGTCCCAGGCACACGGACATCAAAGAAAAAGATAAAGCAAAATCCATTTGCTTTAATTGCTATTAATTAAAAGGAGACTAGTTCTAGCATTATATGCTCTAGCATATAATGGCAGATGAGCAATTCCAAGCTGTTCATGCTGACATTTTACGTAAGAATATGATATTTCTTAGAGCAGCTCAGTAAGAAGTTAGATGAATTCTAAAAATAAGAAGTTATTTAGAACTATGGTAAATGCTGGTTAATAAGTTATATAATTTTACATTCTAGATCCTGTCAAAGAATATGGGTGTTCTCCCTGGCCTGAAGTTGAAAATTTAATTAAAAAGTGTTTGAAGGAAAACCCTCAGGAACGACCAACATCTTGCCAGGTATTACTTAGTATATTTATTTGTTTTTTATGATAGATGGCAGTACAAAGTTGTGGTTTCTGAAAAGGAATCAGGCATTAAGTTAATGAGAAGCACACATTTCTTTCTGTTGTTCTTTTCTGCAATGGAAACTGCCATGAAATATTGCCTGCTCTTGCCATCCAGAATAAACTGTTCCATTGAAATCTACCAACCATATGTTCTAGCTCACTGTTTTCCCTGTGTTGCTGTGTAGCAATTGTAGTGAAACAAAATTCGGATTACTTCTTGGTATTTACTAGAGCTATGCAATAAGGACTTTGTTAAATCAGTGCAGTTACACACTGCTCTGTGGCAGTACAAGTGACCAGGCCTGCTGAGATACTTTGTCCGTATCTAAAAAGTTATGTTATCCATTGCTTATTGTTTATTGATCAACAAGCCATTGTTGTTACCATGGGCATGCTGTGGCTTTCTTTTTAGGTTTATGAGATCCTGAATTCTGCAGAGCTTATCTGTTTGATGAGGTATGTTTCAATACCCAGCACATCTACAGCAGAGTGCATGGTGGCTGCCAATCAAAGCTGCAAGAAGGCAGGAGTCTGGATAGGCAATGGGAACACAGAAAAGGCACAGCTTTCATTTGTTAACCTGAACACAGATGGACATACTTGTGAGGTATGTGGGAAAGTTGACACTTATTCTATTTGTTCTGGCAGACAGATGTATTTCAGAAAAATTAATTACGTTTTTACAGCAGGATATTACTTCTAGAAAGCTGAGTTTTGAGAGAACAAAGATTGCTCATGAGTGAGTCATTGTATCCATGAAATTAAGTAGAAAAGCAGATGCTATTTACTCTCTTCCTGTTATCCAACCTGAACTTTCTCATAATACTGTCTTTCCACTACTGGATTACTTTCTTCTACTGAGGCAGAAACTTTCTAGCATGGAGACCACACAAAGGAGTGAATAGGCAGACCTTCATATCTGTAACTCCTTTTAACAATTCAGGTTGTCTCTTAACAACTTCTCCCTTCCCACAAATGCCATCTCTTTGTGCCACTTTGGTGATGCCATCCAGCTCTTTTCATTTGATTTTGGTACATCTCAATCCTATCCCATCAGCAAAGGGGAAAGGTTTTACCCAGGACTGATGTGCTGTGATGAATATATGTTCCAGAATTGAGCATGATTCCTCATCAAAGTTGTTTCAGTTCTATTTCTATCTGCCATCTCTTGACCGTGATACATCTGAGTGGGTTGTTTTTCTAAAAATAAAATGAGATAAAGAAATATTAGGCCAGTACTTTTATTATTAGCAATTAGTATTGCAGTAGTTCCATTTTTCAGTTCTCTGATGGCTTGAAGATCTTGATTAGAATAAAAAGAATATCTTTTTTGTCAGCATTCAGCTGAGAGATTTTCCTGTGTACTGTTTGAGAGGTCCTTCCCAGCACATTGAAGAAAGGTGGCCCTGTTGATGATGTATGCTGCTAATAGGGAATTAGATTTCTTAAAGGGGAAGTTAGGCCAAGGTTCTGTCCAAAGTCCAGGAAGATTGTGCTATATTTTTTATCATCAGTAATTTACTAGCATTTACCATTACTGAAATCATGACCAAGTTGTTTTTCTTCTTCTTTTCTGACTCAGGATATTGCAGACAGTAAAATTATAAGTTTGGCCTTAGTGACTCTTCCTGCTGAGAGAGAAAACTGGATTGTAGCAGGAACCCAGTCTGGTTCTCTGTGGGCAGTTAACACAGAAGATGAAACAAGAAGGCATCGTCTGCAGAAAATGTCAGATTCTATCACTTGTTTATACTGCAATTCTCTTTCAAAGCAAAGGTATAAATGAATTTTAAATGTTTTTTGAAATGTTTTTAAATGTTTTGGGTTACATTTTGAAAATACTGCTAAACTAAGGTGTTCAGAAAATTACATCTGTACACTCTGCACTTTTGTTCTGATAACTCCTTGTTTTGCCTGTGTTTCCACTTAATTTTGCACCCAATGCAACTGGGGACTACATTCATGATCACAGGGGTTGTGTTTCCTTCTAGCGTTGAATTGAATACTTGAAATACTAGACATTTCTCATTTTAATTTTTCTTACCTGATTAAGGCATTTCTAGAATTAATTATCTTATTTTATTTCAGCAAACAGAGGAATTTCTTCTTGGTAGGCACAGCTGATGGCAAGCTGGCAGTTTTTGAAGACAGAGCAGTAAAGGTAGACTTGTTCTTTTCTGTCTGTTCTATAGAATGTTATCAGCAATATCTAAAGCAGCTACCAAGAGTAGCTTTATTTCATGCCACTTATTTTTAATTGCTTCTCTAAAACCTAAATGAATTTTCTTGTGCAGTCTGTGAGGAACTGCACATTTTACAATAACTGCTTTAAACAAGAGTTAAGAGGTGAAAAATTCCTTTGAAAGGCCTGGAAAACTGGCTAGGGACTGACATTATTGGTTGTTGTTTAGAATATTCTCACAGTTTTAATCTCCTTCATTTATTGCTGTAATAGCTCCTTTTTCCTCTCATTTAGTAAATTTTTGTAAAACAGCTATGTTCAAAAATGTAATATTGTTCAGGTTTTCTGTGGATCAGAGTTCTGCTCACAGAACAGATGAAGAAATGCTGGGAGCTGTTTATATCAGCTGGCACCTGAAGGTTTAGTTCCTGACCATATGCATTTAGAGCAGTTATGGGGTTGCAGTGCATTTCAGAATTAGAATATGGTCCGGTGTAGGATGTCTTCAAAGACATAGATGTGTCTTTCCAACCAATTACTGAATTGTGCCAGGGATTGCAGAAAGTGTCAATCCCTTCTCTGGCCTGTTTCTGCTCACAGTCTGTCTCCTAGGGGACATCTATAATGGGAATATGGTGCTTTTCAGTCAGTAACGTTCTGGAAATGTTCTGAGACATCAGAAAATCTGGATGTGTAAATTTAATTCAGCAGGCTGTGTGGCCTTGTTTTAACAAGATTCTGAGTGTTTAAATCCTCCTTGTTTCTAAAGCAGAGTATATTTTTTCTTGCAGTGTAAGGGTGCTACACCTTTGAAGATATTGACTATAGGGAATGTTAGCACACCCCTGATGTGCTTAAATGAATCCTCATGCTTATCTGAAAAAAACATAATCTGGGGAGGCTGTGGAACAAAAATCATTGCCTTAACCAGTGACTTCTCTGTTCAAAAGCTCATTGAAACAAAGACAAGTCAACTGTAAGTTTTTGATTTTTATAAGTGATGTTACTTGGCTCATTTGTTTTCATTAAAGATTTCTGACAGTACTTTGATGTAATGTCCTGTTCTAGAGCTCATTCTTTGAGTTTGCTTGTTTCTGTTCTTTTCTTTCCATAATGCAGATGGAGTACCAGTGAGTAATGTTGAAAGTATTTGTTGCTGCTTTTAAACAAGGAAATACATTTTTACTCCATAAAGGATTGAAGTCAGTATCTATGCAACTGATCAGTTTTCTTCTTCAACTGGCCTTGTCCACTAAAATCCCTGTTTACTTTACTTAGAATAACACATATATATTTATCATAGTATTTGTCCTTCCATGTTTGTCAGTATGATACATGTGCATATCTTTCTCCAATTTAATCACATCTGATTGCTGACTTCTCACTATTTAGAAATTATTGACTGAGGGTTTGGGAGTGTTTGAAGTAATTCTCACATGGACAAATCCTACTCTGAAGTTAAGGGAAGCTTTTCCTGAGCAGGGAAAACAGTGTTTGATGAGAAAGATTCATTAATAGACTTTGAGCATTAATGTGCCTCCAAGGATGTCATCAGCCTAACTCTGTTACTGTGAGAATTTATGTCAAACTGTAGGAAGATTAAAGCAAAGCCTTTCAGTTGTAGCTTAGAATAGTTTGATTTTAAGGTTGAATGATTCTGCAAGAGTCAGAGGGAAACTAATCCCACTCATAGTAGTCAAGTTTTTCTGCTATTTTCTGTGTATCTAACTGGAGTTTTCTCTTCTAGGTTCTGTCATAATGCTTACAGTGATGCAAACATTATTTCAATAGCAATAGACAAATCCATCTACTTGGCAAAGAAAAACAGCCATTTTGTGGAAATCTGGGACAAGAAGACAGAAAAACTTTCTGAATTAATTGACTGTGCACATTTTCTTAAGTAAGTGTTCTATTTCAGATTGTCAGCCTGGTGGATAGGAAGCTGAATATCAGATTGCCTTCTCTACCATGGTACAGTACCTTAACCTACCAGAAGTAAGGGATTTTCCCAGTTTGTTGGGCAAGTGTGAATTTCTTTTCCTGTCTTTCAGCCCAAAACTTCAGAATATTCCATGCAGAATCCCACCTTTTAAAGACCCTTACTGTATTTCCCAATTTCTCTATGATGTCAAGAAGACTCATTTAGCTCAAGAAAGAAGTCTTTTGCTGTCCTTTAGGTACCCTGAGTATCTTTTCAGTGCACAAATTCAGTAGGAAATCAGATTTTTATTAATTGTGACAACTTTTTCATTTGCATTTAAATTGTTCCTCTGCCTTAATATGCCACATCGGTTTCCTTTTTATGGTGAGGTTAGGAGAAGGTGTAGGTATGCTCTTCCCACTTCGCTGAGACATTATCCTCCTACAGACTGAGGGAGAACTAAGAAGTGTTCTTACCTTCTATTTAAAGGTCTTCTGAAGCAGACCAGGTGGCTCTTTGGAGTCCAATAGTTTTAATCTCAATTTGTTTGCATGAGAATTTTGTGATTTGACTTGGTGAATGATTGCTTAAAAGTCTGGTATTCAGAGTGTCATTTTAGTAGCTGCAGAATAGGATGCCACCAAATTCCAATGCAAATTCTTTCCATACTTGTAGGAACAAAGTGGAAAAATTAAATAAGGAATCAAAACATAAACTGGCTTATTCTGGAAGAGTGAAGACCATTTGTCTTCAGAAAAATACTGCCCTGTGGATAGGGACAGGAGGAGGACATATCTTGCTGCTTGATTTGTCAACGCGTCGTCCTGTACGAGTCATAGACAAGTTCTGTGATTCTGTTCGAGTCATGATAACAGCTCAGCTGGGTGAGTACTTTGAAATCACTGCTAAGTTTAGGTTTTCTCTGTACTGCTTGTTATAGTGCTCCAGGAACAGATTAGCACTATCCAGGATTTGTTCATTCATTCTACTCCACGGCTGTCATTTTCCATCAGTGTGAGACTCTAGGGTGTAAACTGAATATCAGCAGGCTGAATACCTGTGCCCACATAAAGCAGCAGCTCTTCCCTGCTTGTCATTGATCTGCTCATGTACCCCACCTTCACTGCATCCCTGTGCTGTGCTTCAGTGATGCATCCCTGCTCTCACCATCCTCTTGTCATGTGGTCTTTTCTTACGTGTGTCTGCCTGCGTTCTTTCTCCATCTCATGTGTGATTCAGGAATGGTTCTTTTAGATTTGGGTCACAGACAGATCACAGCAGAGCTGGGAAAGTGCTACACACCTGGACTTGGGGTGTGCACTTGTGTGCTGCTGCTCTCATCAGGGATAGTTGTTTCCAGCGTCTGTAGGCAGACAGGACTTGTGGGGTTTCAGTGGCAGGAATGCAGCTGAGGAAGGGACACTCCTTGGCTGCTGAAACTTCCTTCACACTTCCTTCCTTCCTGTACATTGTCCTGCACCATTTCCAAAAGTAATAAAGGCCATATCAACTCAAGTTTGTGGTACAGCTGTGGTGAATACATTCAAAGTACACATTACTTCAAAAAGTCCTTTGTGGCATGACATGTGGGTTCCCATTACTTTCCACGGTGTTTTGGAAAAACTCTGGAGTTTCCCTGCCAGTGTTATTTAAACGTGTTTGCTATCCAAAAAATAAACAAACCAAACACTGAAGCTGTTGTGAATTCAGCAGCACACTGTAATTCTGCTAGCAAATCTCAGTTGTAGGCTGTGAATGTTTTCTTCTTACCATCAGGAACTTACTCTGCAGGCTGTTTCTTCCTTTCTGGCACCAGAAGGATCCGTAGACTACAGTCAGGTCATAGTGCTGGCAATGTTGTGTGGGTCAAACATACTTCACCTTCCTCTGACTTGCCTTTGCCTGAAACACCAAATGCCACAGTCTGTTCAAAGCCCAGCTGTTAATGGTGCCAGCTATAGCACAGCATTGTCATTCCATCTAGTCCTCATAGCTACAATGTTAGTATTATAAAAGGACATTTTATTTTTAGCATTTTGTAAAGAGTAATTACTATGAAAACATAATTATTGCCTTGCTGCAGTCACTCATAGGGAGAATATATTGTATAGAATAGTGTGATTGAAAAAACCTTGAGGCTCAGTCACCTCAACATTTTTAATCAAAATTTTATTTATAGAAAAATTAATATTCAGGAGTTTGGCTGCACAAATCTCAAGAACAGCAAATAAGATTGATATATGCAGTTTGATGTGTACTTTTTTCTTTTGATCATCTTTTTGCAGCAATTATTTATAAGGGCTAAGGTTTTTTTCCTAAATTCAAGGACTTGCTTTCTACTGGAATCTCTGAAAATGTCACTGAGGCTGCTGAGCAGTTTTTCAACAGTACCACATTGCTTATATGAAATAAGAGAAGATAGAGGAAATATTTTTGTGTGAAGTAGTTTTATTTAAGGTTAAACCATATAATCTCAAGAGGTAAATATTTCAGGAAAAAGAGATTTCCAGACTTTGAGACATTAATGTTATCTGTACTTCATATATGAATATGGAAATACAATGACATTTTCCAGTTCTGTCACCTAACACATTGATGTTCAATAGGCATGAGACTTAACACAGAGAATAATTTAGATGTAAATCTGTAGTTTATTTTGCAAATACAGATTTAGATTTCTGTACAGTAAGACAGGACCTAGGTCTAAATAAGAAACATTATACTTAAGTTCCAGTCACTTTTGTAAGGAGTATGGATAGGACTGGCTATAGAAAAAAATTAAATTTATGAAAAATCTGAGCATGGAGGATGTGTATGGTTCCCACCATCCCTCATCTACGGTAACCAGATTTACATCACTCTCAGAGGACAATATAGTGCTGACCTCCTCAGGGCAGGAAAAACCTCTCTACCTTGCAGAGGTCCTGGGACATGTTAAAAAACTTCCCAACTGCAGCTTTCACAGTTAAGCCATACTCCAGTCTATTTATGCCCCAGAAACTGCTCACCCTCCTCATCTTTGCCCTGGGAGTGTAAGGCTCTGTGTGTGAGGCACGGTGCTGCAGCGGGGTGTCTGCACACTGGGGGCTGTTCCCTGCCTGGCCAGATCCTGACCCAGGGACGTAGGCTGGGTCCTGTCCCTACTAGCTGGGAGCCAAGGGCACCCTCACAGTGCTGCCCTGGAGCTGCTGTGGCAGGAGAACATGCAACAGCTTCTGTCTATCTTTGCAAGGCATTTATAGACATGTCTTGTTGGAAATAAGCAGGAAGTTGATATTGAAACACTGGCACATTCTGTTTGTCCTTCTGTGATCCAATCACTTCTGTCTTCCAGGTCTTCTTTTGCATTCCTCAGTAGGCACCTTCTTATGATCTATCCCTATTTCCACTTCCCATCCATATGTCGTCATAAGTTTAAAACTTTTAGTTCATCATTTTTACTCAGTTTTTTGTCATGTTTGGTTGGTTTGATTTTTTCATAACTGAACTGGCACATTTTGCTGTGCACTGCGACTTCACTTGCAGCCTGTCCTTTTGCTGTGACATCTGTTTCCTGTGACTCTACCACCTCTGCCTGTGCTATATAATAGGGTGCTTTGTTCTTGGGCCTGTTCAGCAGGCTGGGTTGGCTGATCCTGTGCTTATGCCTTGGAACCCTGATAAACCCTGACATTAAATGGAGATGGGAACTACATTGTCTTCGTGTCCGGGTTTTTCATGGTTAATGATTTTGAATAAAGGGTCTGGTTGATTGAACTCTGCTTTCTGTCCTCTTAGTGCCTTGATGCCATCTACTCTTTCTGTCCTTAAATTACAAAATTCACATTAAAATTAAGATTTGACATTTTATTTCTTTGAAAAAGGGAGTCTCAAGAATGTGGTCCTTGTTTTGGGATATTGCTATAAAAATGACACCGAAGACAACAAATATCACAAAGGTATCTGAATTGTGTTTTATTAACTTCTATTATTAATAGAGGAGACACTGTTGTGCTTGACTACACACTGAGAGTGAAGAGTTGATCATCATTTGGCAAAATTTTATTGAAACACTACTATTAAGTACTTTTTGTTTTCTTTTGCATATCTGGGCTCATACAAACTAAAAGTAACTTCCAAAAATGGATCTGAGGAAGCCACTGTTTGAAGGATACAATACAATTTGTTGGGAAACTCTATTTGGAGAATAAATGTCATTGTCTAATTGGAAAGTGTATCAAATGGACTTCCAGAGGTGTCTGTGCTAGGTCAGGAATCCCCAATGTTTTCATGAGTGCTGTGGATGAAAGAATAGTGAATGTACTTTTCAGATTTGCAGACAACTCACAGCTAATACAAGCTCACTGGAGGGCAGGATTAGAACTCAAAGTGAGCCTGAAAAATAGAACTAATGGTCTGTAAGGAAATAGGATACCATTCTGTAAGGACAAATGCAAAATCTTTTATTTAATTAGGAATGATCTGCTGTACCAGCATGAGGAAATGATCAGCTTAAACAGCAGTGCTGCAGAAAAAGGGTCAGAATTGATCAGAGGCTGGTCACGAATCGGTCATGTCATGCGGATGCAGATGAGGCAAACACCACTCTCACACCATGAAAGTGGTGTCTGTAAGCCATGAGTTAATTCTTACACAGAAGGAGCCTATTTATTGCTGAATGTTCTGGACTATTAGGAGCAGTCCAGAGAAGACAAATGGAACCTGTGAGGAAATGTTGCAGGGAGTTAAATTGCTTAACATAAATAAAGCTTAGAGGGGACATGATAATAGACTTTGAATATGCAAATTAAGAGCAATAGAATTAAGACTTCTATATATTCCCTGTGGGGAGGATAAGCACTAACAAGTTTCTGTTACAGCAAGGGAGATTTCAGTCAGACATCAGTAAAAGCTTCCTGACAATTAGGATAGCAAAGTGATGGAAGATAGAAAATCTACATCTTTAGATTTTTCTAAAAGCAGTTAAAGTTGGTGCTCTGATCAATGCCCTTCTTCACCTTTATCTCATCCCAGTTTCAGCGACTCCTAAAAATGTGGCAGTGATAGTATAAAGTTAAGGAGGGCAAGTGTAGATGAGCTGACCAAAATGAGTCAAACTTCAGAGCACTGGGTTTACATTGTGCTATTCCCCAATTTCTGTAACCATAAGAACATTTATTGGCTTATTAGCATTTTTATTTTATTTAAGAGTTACATTAATTACAGAGAAGAATCGGAGACTCCAGAATCCTTGGGGCCTTAGTTTGTAAGCCTTGACTTGTGTAAGTGTTCTCAATTATCCCTATTCCACTAAAAAAAAGTGTGAATTCTTCATGAGTAAAGAGTTGTTTGCATGAATGGAGACTGAAGAAGTGACCTTTTCTAAGTATATTCACTAGCTTATGAAATCCGTTTTTATTTTACAGTGAATGGGGTTTGAGTCTCATAGACATTTAGGGTGTATCTGCTTGGAAAGGTAGAGGTGAAATTTTAGTAGGCACCTCAGTATTAGCATTAGCTGTAGCTCATGTCAGTAGCTTAAGGCCCATAGGCACTAGGAATGGTTTTTCAAGTACTTTTAAATGGGATACTCTAAATTTAGAAACTAGAATCCAAATCATTGTGCAAGTACAAACATCTTGTAACCCATAACTGTATCACCTCAAACATGAAGTGTCATGGAACTTGTCTTCTAGGTCTTAAAGATCATGCCTTTGTTGAGTGAATTTCTGAGTAATTGATAACAAGCAGATCAGCAAAATCATGTCTAATTATGCAATAACTCATCTCTGTTGCATATTTCAAATTTTCTTTTTTTTCTCCAGAGTTACAATCCTGCGTGTCAGTGTGGGACATTAACCTGCCCCATGAAGTACAAAACTTGAAAAAGCACATAGAAATTAGACAGGAATTAGCAGAAAAAATGAAAAGCTTTTCTTTGGACTGAAGACTCACCCTGCAAGTGTCATTTGTTTATCTGGTCTTCCATGCTAACATACTGTGCAATATTTACAACTTCTTCTTCCTGTTGTGTTTAAACTAAAGCAGGAAGAAAATTACCATGAGAGTATTCACAGGATACGAAGAAGAAAGAAGTTAATTGTAATATTTCAAAGGACAGAAAACTGTTGAGAATTTCTGATTCTAAAATGGTATCATGTATCTGTTGTTTACCTGTTCTGCTCTCTGCAGCTATGGCTCAACTTCAGTATAACATTGTTCATCCAGTTTTTGATCCCAGTTAAAATGGGAATAAGCCAGGAGACTATAAATGGCTCTAATTCACTTCGTTATCTCTACTGAGTTGACACTCCAATAAGAAGCAAAATTTAAGCCTCTGTGTGTATATTGCAGTTTGCATATATGAGTTTGCTCCTATGATTCATGGTTTAGTAATGTCAGAGCTCATGACCCTATGAAAAAACATGATATTTTATCTAACAGCAGTGTTTAAAGGAATATATAATTACTACATTATTTTTTAAAAACAACAGGCAGAATTGTCTGTGTTTCTTCCATGAATAATTGACTTTTTTTTTCATTATGACTAGAAAACACCCCATTGTGCTACAATAATAAACTGGCTCCAAATTAAACATACCGTGAAGCTTCTGCACATTGGTGTCCTCCCGCAGCACTGCAGTTTGCCTGCTCCTCAGAGATGCAGTCACACCACAGGGAACGCTGCCAGTCACGTAGCTCTCTTGTGCAACTCTCTTGGAAGAGATAAAAGAAAGCACAGGGTGAATGATCTGATCTAAATGCTGCTATGACTTGTTCTTTGTCCAGCTTGCTTGTTTGCTTACCTCAGTCTAAAAAAAGGGAGAACTTTTCCTTTGATTTTTCTAACATGCAACATTTCCACTTACTCATTCTTGTTTGACTTTATGTTGTTTTGGTGGATAATCAGGGGAACCTTGAGGAGTGTAAGAATTGACTTCCTCTTCCAAATTTGTTTCCACACACCATCATTCAAGA
Source organism: Poecile atricapillus (assembly GCF_030490865.1). Lineage (NCBI taxonomy): Eukaryota > Metazoa > Chordata > Aves > Passeriformes > Paridae > Poecile > Poecile atricapillus. The sequence goes on from NC_081288.1 coordinate 62,121,715, forward strand.
ATCACTTTTTGCTGCTTTCTGGCTGCAAGTCCAAGCTTCTGCTTACAGTCCACACTGACCTGCTCTAAGGAAGTGCCTCATTTCTGTCCACCTGAAGACAGACGCCATTCTCTTTTTTTGATACCAGAAGAATCCATAGGGTGCTCCCAAAATCTCAAGGAGTGGAGTATCCAGAGCAATTCCTGAGTCTAGGGAGCTGAACAAGGTTGAGCAACCAAAAAGTTCTCAGTTTTTGTTTGTTTTTTTGTTTTTTAAATTATATACGGGGACAACAGCATTTCTTGTTTCCAACTCTAGCACTATTGTACTAGTTCTGTTTTCTGCCAGTTGTGGAATGCATACTCAGGATTCTTTTCAGATATGCATCCCAGTTTCTATGCATTCTTGTAATCTGTGTACTGAAAAGAATTTGCTATTTATATGGGATTTTTTAACTCAGAAAATATATATTATGTTAGAATAAAGATTTTTTTTTTTAAAGAAAAGAATATATGCATTGTGATTAAGTTTATTTGTAAGTCGTTTTGAAATGTAAACCTAAACATTTCTATTAAAACTGTTCTTTGTTAATAATGTAAGTCTACTTTTTCGTTATTGAATTTTGAAGGAGGGGCTTTTCTCTGCAGCTTTTTTGGCATTTAATTCCTTCAGGATGATGCAAAATTTTGGCTTGTAGGTATTATTGACACAGCTGCATTCCTGCTTATGCTCTCAGTGCATGTCTTGAACCCTTTTCCCTTCCCCTGTTTGTCTTCTGCTTGGTGTTCCTGCAGCCTTCCCCAGAGATGGAAGGTGACCTGTAAGGAATATTGTCCTTGTGGTCATTGGCTAACAATGATCCATAGACTGAATTGGGTCATGTATTCAGTATTATAGGGATGGCAAAGAACAAAAGAAACTGCAGCCAAAAGAGAGTCAGGAGCTCATTGCAAACCCAACTCAACTGGCCACTGCTGATTTATCTGTGGCTGGAGAGAAAAATTCTGTCATGGTGGTAACCCACTGGGACTACTGTTTAGCAGTACAGCACTCATTCACACAGAGCACAGTGATTCCACTGCACCCCCACCAAATACTTTTTAGTACTGCAAGAAAATATTTAGAGAACATCTTGTGTTGATGCTTCTTGTTAGAAGCACTCAGGGACTGGCATCTCCTCCCCAGCTGGCACCTGCCAGCAAGGGCAGGAACAGCACCATTGAAACCTGCACTATAAGAAAACCTGTTCCCAGAAATATCTCTACTGACAAAATATAAGGAAAGAGGAAAAAAAAAATGATAACTTTGTGTTCACTCTGGTTTCAGTGGAACTGTTTGAAAACCAGTGGAAGCTGATCACATAAGAGGACAAGTTCTGTCAGATACAGTTTCTTGCATACTTAGAGTAACACCCAACATGTGAAAACAGATTACCTTTACTTCAGAAAAGAGCCTTTTCACTCATGGGAAACAATCATGCAGGGTGGTGTGACTGAACACCTGAGCTGGGACAGGTGAGTAACCCCATCTCCCTCAGTGCAGCTAAAAGGTACTGGGGTTTAAACCTAAAGACAAGGAAACTAAACATACACAGTGAGCTGAATGCCTGATTGGATAATGTTGGGGTTTTTTTAAAGTATCTTTCCCCTCTTGTATGACTGCCTTTAATTAGAGTAATTCTTTTTTATTACTTGCTTGCTCTGACAAATTACATATGCAGATGCACCTGGTCATTAATTTTAACCTCATTTCTTTTACAAGCAGTTTCTGTCAAGCCCACTGTAAACAAGCTGCACAGCCTGATTTAATGCTCTTTTTTCCTCTGAACTCTCATACTGCCTCTAGTGTCCCATATTATTACCCTATTACTTCTTCATGCACCACTTTGGGGCAAAACTGGGACACGTAAGGGAGGAGAGAGAATGAGGCCTATTAGGTGTGGCTTAACCCCCAAACGTGGGGTTTTGCAAGACAAATAATCCATTTTAATGAACACTTCCGATACCAGAGCATAAGAAAGTAGTAAGGGAAAATAATGAGTCTCAGTGAATGAGGAAAAGACAGTGATGGTTTATTTCTATTAGTCTTTCAAGTAGAAAAGCATATGAACGATTTTTCTCACTTATTTTCTGGCTTTTGTCATTAATTTAAAAAAATCTGGAAAGAACTCTCCTTACCTGCCTTAAAAGAACCAAATTTCCTGATCAGAACTAGCAAGTATTCTGTTATTTCTGTCTCAACTAGGTCTTTATCCATATTATGAACATATCCCAGGACTGTACTGACCTGCACATTCTCTTATATAAAGCCTTCTCCATGGTCTTTGAACAGGTATAACTCACTGGTTGCCAGCATACTATTTAGTAACTTTTCCAAATTTTTTTTGTTAGGTAGGCATGTGTCTTTGCAACAATTAGTTTATAAATACAGAGTAGCATAATCACATGAAAATGGAGAATCATAATTATTGCATATCTGTATTTTAAAATTCATTATTTTAAGAGGAAAAAATCCACAAGATATATTAATTATTGTTGTATTAACAAGGGGAAACCTCATTTACCAAAAATTTAGAAGTGAACCCAGGTGAAATTTCTAGCACAGTTTCAGGAATGTTCTTTGCTGCACCTGTGAGATGTGTAGGCACTTTGAGAACACCTGTGCCTTGAGCATTAGGCACCTCAGGAAGACTCCTCAATAATTACACTGGTCCTTGTTTGATTAAGTAGCATAATTACAAGGATTACCAAATGGTGATACAACTTTTCCCCTGCAGTGACCTCAATGCTGACCTACCTTTTTGCATGGATTGTTTGAACTGAGCAGAAAACTGGAATGATTTTTTTAAAGGTTATTAAAATCTATGATATGCCAGTAGATCTATTTAAAAAACAGTAGGGTTTTTTTTTAAACTATATCAATATGATTCTAGTAAAAACATTATGAAAGTCAAAAAGCAAGCAAAGGCCTTTTCTTTTTTCCCTTTCCACTGTGTTGCTTTGCCTTTCCTGCTGCCAGAGGTTTAAGTGCTCAGTCCCTACAAAGGCTGTCATTAATTAGTGAGGACAGACATAAAAATCAATGTGCTGTCTTATGGCGTACATGATTATTTACTTCACTTCCACCACAGCCCATTAGTGTCACTGACCTGAAAAGTTAAAGCAGACAGAAAAAGGGAAAGAAATTAAGATCTCCTGGGACCGTTTCAGTGTTTTGCCTTTTCTGAACTATTTTTCCCCGTGCCTTTTTCCGCGTTTTTCCAGTGCCATGTCCTGGCACTGGCTCCTGACGGCACAGCTGTGCCTGGGAGAGGGGCAGGCTGTGCTGGGGGGCTGTGGCACCGCTGCCACCCAGCCGAGAAGCACTGAAACCATTCTGCAAGAAAGCGAGAGGGGAGAGAAAGCAGGGGGGGAAAGAGAGAGAAATAATAACAAGCAGAAGCTGCCGGCATCAGCGCGCAGCAGCCGAGCCGGCAGCGCTGCAGGGGCCGGGGCCCGGCTTCGGTGCTGCCAGAGCCGCCTCACGGATCCCCTCAGGGCTGTCCCCGGCAGCGAGGTCAGGACAGAAAACGCGGCCAAACGGTGCCCGGTGCTGAAGGATGCCTGGGCAGGAGCGAGCGGGCTGGAATCCCCTCCAGCGACACGGGGCTGCATCCCTCCGGAAGCTTCCAGCTCCGCCGTGCCAACACCTCCCGTGTTCCAGCACCTCCGTGCCAGAGCACCCCGGCTCCCTCTCTGGGGCACCCCAGGCCGGCTGGCCCTGCACCGCCTCGCCTCTGCAGACCTGTTTAACAAGGCAGCAAAAGGGACAAAACCCTTCACGACAAGCTCCCTTTTCAAGTGAAGGATGAGCTACAGTCCCGTCCCAGCGGGAAGGGGAAGCAGTGCCTCAGCTCACAGGGTTACACCGTTCACAGGGTTACATCGCCGCCTCCTCCCCTGCTCGGGGTCCCGCAGAGCCCAGCAGCGCCATCGAGCCGTGAGGACACCGCGCTGCGACAGGCCGTGTGGGAGCGATCTGTGCAGCGGCGACGGAAACAGCTGGCGATTTCCATTATAAATACACCAGAGTAAGGTCGGTGGGTCTCAGTTCTGCTTTCTCTTGCCACGATACCTCTGCAATTGCCTTGAAAACACCTGTTTTCTGTGGAGTTACAAGAAACATCCATCCCCAACACCAGCTGCAAGACTCTTGGGCTCTGATATTTGGACTTTAAATCAACTGAGCTAAGGCTGAGGCCCAGAAATGACAACTTCATACCAGTATTCTCAGAGATCACAATAAATAAGTATTTTTAAAAGCTGCAGAACTGCTCTCAAAGCTATGTGTCCTTGGATGAGCAGCAGCAGAGGCTGTAGCTTGCCACACAGAGGGTGGGTTTGGGTGCTGCTGCTGGAGGACTGAAAGCCAGTCCATTAGCCCCTGAGGTGATGTTGGCCATGTAAAAAGTATTTCCTCTCTCCTCAAGCCTCCAGAGACTGCTACAGTGACCACTCCTTTGCATTAGTCAAGCACCACGAGGTTCAAGTGAAACTCAAAAGATGCTGTTAAACCGCATATGCATAAGTAAAGGTTTAATGAGCTTCCTATTATACCAATGAAGCTCAAAATTTGCAAAGTGAATTTCTAAACTTCAAGGAGGTGCCCACTAGCTGCTGAAGCACAGCAACAGCAACACCTGATGCATACAACACCTGATGCATGCAGAGCCAAAGGCTGGGGTCACCCTGCCCTGTGCAGTGGCCCTGCTCAGTTTAAATGCCACAATTGTTCCCAGTCACTTTTAATAACCAACCACCAGCCAGGAAACTAAGCTTCAGTAAACAGTAATTTTCCATTACTATCCATGAGTCAAAAATTCAGCTCCCCACACTTTTTTTTTTCTTTTCCAAAGTAGTCTAATGTGTGGAGCACTCTACAACTAGAAAATTTCATGGCAAAATACACTCTCACCTTGTAATTACAGGAAAATTTTCCAGGGGTAAAACCCAACCCCAAACCCTTTCAGTTCCGTTTTTATGGATATTGCAGCTAAACCCAGGAAGAGACACAAACACCTGGGCTCTGCAGGGACTCAGAAGCAGCTGCTGCAGAGCAACTGGTCCTGCTGGAAGAGTCTGACATCTGCTTTGCTGAAGCTGAGGATAGAAGTGGAGCAGGGGAATGCAGGACCCAGCTCAGAGCAGCATCCATGGCAGCTCCTGTCTGTGCCTGTGTAGGCAGAGACAGGGGCACAGGCAGCCTGGCTGGAGAAGCTCTGCCCATCCTGAGCCTGCCCAGCAGCTATCTGCCATGGCCTCTTGCCCCCAGACCACATCAGGGTCCTCCTGACCCTAAACTAGTCTGGCTTTCTGATTCATTTTTCACAAATCAAATTACCAGTCCTGCAACTCTGAATATTTCTATGTATATATGCAAAACAAAACAAAAAACCCCAAACCAAGCCACAATGAGATTTCGCTTGAATTTTGATAAGTAGAAGTCCCACAGAGACATGTTTTCAGAGCATGCCTTCAGCTCTCACCCAGGGGAGGCTGCACTACCCAGCCTTGAAGGTTTGTGTTTTGATGAATTCATGGACCAGCTTTCACAAAACTCCTCTGGAAGGCAGGGAAAGGTGACACTGCCTTTCTCTTGGGCCAGAAGCAACCAGAAATGTTTTGGAAATGATGTTAAGCTATGGCAGAAGGAAAAGAAGAAGTACTTCACATGCTCCTAACTAAGTCTGCTCAAATGCATGCCAGTGCACTAGCAAGGCGTGCAAGGGCAAATAGTGGGCAGACCTACACTGTCAAACCCTTGCCAGTGCACAAAAGGCAGTAGGCAAAGTCCCTTAAGGCTTTTTGAAGCATTAATTGCTAAGTATTAACTTTAAATGCAAGCATGGATATTTTCTCTAACCAGCAGGTCTACTGCCAAGGCTAAATATCAGACACAGTTTGCATTCACTTGGCAGAAAAAAAATGTCTTTACAAGAAGTATCTTTGCACCAACCTGAGTAAGGAAGGCGTAAATAAAGCCCAGCTTCTGGAGTGCCTTTTAAAAACAGATCTTAGCAAGTATCCCCAAACAAGCTGCTCTCCTTCCCATCTTCCCAGAAGAAAGCAGCATTACTTGGCTACCTCTGAAGAAACAGGGAACAGAGAGCTTTGGTATCATCAGTGCCACAGAAGATCTGACAAGGTAATCACATTGTCCTGCTTCAGTGTTACTGCATCATTACACAAGACATCCTTAGCAACAGATCTTACAGAGAACTCAACAGCAAAAGGACAAGGCAACAGCTGCCTCCCTTACCTTGATTTTGTCTGTTCAGTTAATCACAGCTGCATTTATACACCAAATATAATCTGCCTCTGACCCTTCCTAAGCAACTATGCCCTCTACTTAGGGCTTAGTTTGTCAAATCAGTCCCTGAAAAGCTTAAAAAGATCTTGCACAGGGCAGGAAGGAAAGTCATTGCTCAGTTCCATGCAGGACTGACTCCATCAGCACATGTCCTTGTCCTGCCATGGACCACCCCAAATAGGCACCCCAGGCAGAGCCAGCCACTGCAGAGAAAGGCTGTAGAGCCCCATACCTGCAGTACAGGTCCCCACCACAGAGCTTCTGAGAGGGAAACAGGTGAATTTTCTTTCAAATTAGTTACCTATTTCTGGTATAAGAATTTCAGGGGAAAGTAGCTTGGGTTTGCTTTTTTAAAAATGCCTGCTACATCTCTTAACCTAATCCCTTTCCACCTACAGACACACATTCCTTTCTTCCCCATCTCTACTAGCAAGAGCTCTAGAACATCTGCTAGAAAACTCAGGGAAAAGAATAAAAAGAGCCTGAAGTAGGGAAATTTCCATTCCTATACCCATTTCACTGTCTTCTTGTGGTGTGTCCTGCAGCAGGCTCTAATGCACAAAACAGAGATGGTAAGAAAAACTGCAGCCATAAAGAACAGAGGCATCCATGCCAGCCTGACTCCCACAGCTTCCCCATCCCACTGCCCACCCACACCCACCATAGCCCCTCATACACAACTCAAGAGCACAGCACACTCACCTAGAAGCACTATTATTATTATTATAAGTTACATTAATTTACCCCTTCTCTCAGCTCACGACCAATTTTCTCCCAATATTCTCTTTCACAGCTGGTTTTGATCACAGCCTATCTCTGCCCCCGTTTGCTTTTGCTGCCTTGTCCACAGAGCAAGTACCTGCCCCAACTGAGCCTTCCTGACATTGAAATGGCTCATCCCACCTTCTGCTCTACCATAAAGCAGCAACCAACCCCTTACTCCTGCAGTGCCAGGGCTTTAGTCTTGCCTTTTCCTTTCTCTAATCAGAAATCTTTTGTGAAATACAGCCAGGAACACAGTAGTGAAGTGTCATTGTAACTCAAGAGATTTTCTAGCAATTCTTGCAAATGCTGTGTGATTCTGGCTTGCAGGTTACAATGGCCAAAGATGGTCAGTTCTGTTAAAAACCCAGATCTGTGTTTCCTCTTGAACCGTAAAACCATCACTGGAGCAATATCCGTTCACATGCTCTCCCCAACTCTAGGGGCTGGCACCGGCTTCCCACAACACTGGGGTGAGGCTCAAGGGCCACAGGGGACACTGCCAGCCAGGCACAGCACTCCAGGTCTCAGAGGCAGGCACGGTGACCAGGCACCTGTCCCTAGGGGAGCAGGGCAGCAGCATTACACAACCCAAACCACGCTGGCTGGAAGTGGGGAAGAGTTTTTGGCCAGACAGACCCTGGTCTGCAAATGGTATGCTATGAACACACCTTATGAATGTTAAAACTGTCTTCCCCTGGGCTCTCTCTCTTCACCATTGTGGAAGAGAGCAAAGGATAAAAATACATCATTTTGACCATTTTTCCTAACCCAAAAAATGCTATGATATCCCCCTTTCAGAAAATATATATCACATTAACATCTGGGCTTCTGTTTCCCTTGGGACATCCATTCCTCCCATTTTCTGAATCCTACACTCACTTTTGCATAATGCAAAGAAATGTATCAAAAAATCCTTGCAATAAATTATTATTTTCTCCAGGACTCTCCTGCACATGCTGGTTAAGGTGCTGACAACACAAGGTACCAAGGTCAGTAGTATACTTCCAACTACCAAACCCACTGTGGGGAGAAAGCAAACAGCAGGAGGGTCAACTGATCCTGCATTCACTCCGCAATGCAGCACCTCACATCTGCAAGCTGATCATAAATTTTCTTCCATTAGCAACCAGCCCTCACACAAGCTTTTTTTAGATAAAACAACATGAATATGCCACACAAAGATTTAAGACACATCCAGCCACTTGGCTCTTTTATGTGAGAATAGAAAGTAACATTTAAAGTTCTGCTACAGAAAGTCAACTGAAATCAGTCTCTCCCACTAGTACAGTCTGTTCCACGCAGATAAGAAACAAGTGTTAGGAAAAGCCCAAAGCAGAACCAGTCTGAGCAGAAGTAGGAAAGAAACCTCAGAAGGAAACAGCAAAGAGAAATGGGAACCAAAGAGTTTCTCAAGTTGCTGGAGTTTTAATCAATGTTAAAAAAACAAAGCACAAAAGAGAAAACCCCAAACCTGGCTGTCATCCCCAAGGACCTGGCTTCCTTGAACTTTTTTCTCAATAGCCAAATTCAACAAGTCTTTCCTTATTTCCCACATTTTATTTACTACTTAATTTCTTTTTAGGAAGCCCTTCACTTTGCATAGCAAATCAGCTGTGTTATTAACACTATGCTCATCAACAAAGTCCAAGTGCCCTATAAAGTACATTAATGGAAGTCAGTAAAATCTGACAATGCCACAGAGATTTTTATTTTTCTGTAATTAGTCCTCTTAATTAAAATATTAATTCCATGGTGAGCAAAGCCAGGATCAGCTTCATCTTCTAACATATTATTAAATCAGTTTTGCTGAGAAGGAATCATATTAATAATTTTTTACACTGGTGGAGTAACTGTTCAACCACAGGTGCACACCAGTAGTTCAGCAGTAACATGATGTTCTGTTTCTCAATTCACCATTTGCATTAATAACATTCTTTCTCAGTAGCATATTTACAATACAATATTGCTCTTCATTTAATTTACAAAAAACTTCATGAATAGCAAGGATTAGTTCTGCAGATCCTGTCTCATCACCTGTCTGCAGCAATATGATTCAGATTCCCTGAAGCCACCTACTACCAGCTCCACACTCCTTGCCTGGTCTAGCAGACCTCCCAACTGCCCTGAACTGGCAGCTTCTTGCCCCCTTCTCCCTTCCCCTCTCCATTTCCAGGACGTGGATGTTCCCATGGCTCCCACATGAGCACCACAGCTACAACAAAGATTCCATCAAAGCAATTTCTTTACCAAGAAAAAGCCATAGAAAGATTTCCTGATCTTTTTACTAGGGAGTCCTGCTTTTTATCAAAACTACAGTCAAATGCCTTACTTAAAGGGTTTCTGATTCAAAGTCCAAAAGTTGTGCAGGCTGGAGCGCATCCTTGGAGTCCTTGGGCACTTCCACACCAATGCCAGAAGTGACATTCTCACTGTTGGCACAGTGGCTGTGTGGAAACAGAAGAACTCCTCTGTTCCACGTTTCTTCCACTAAGAAATGGCGAGGCTGCACAATGGCAGCGGTTGTGACCAACATCATGGGCTTGGGCTCCACCTTACTCTCATGTTCCCCTCTTCAGGATTTTGTAGGATTGCTCCCCAGCTGTATGAAAGGTGTCTTAGCCCTCAGCCCCAGCATTATAAAAGAAGAAAAGCCAATACCCCATTTGCACACTTAAGAGAAACTCCAGCTCAGTTACTGTGCCTCTGTGGCTGCTGCCAGCCCTTCCACACCCACTTGTACTCTTTTCTCCTTGGGGCCTGCAGCCTTCCTGGGCATCACTAAGATGCTTCAGTGGTCACAGGCAGCCACCACCATGATGTTCAGCTTGACCATGAATACTGTATTGGCAGCAACACTCCTTCACTCTCCAGAAGATCATCCACCTCACTGGTCTCACAATTTCCTATGTCTCCATGTGCACTCAAAGACAAAAAATTACACAAATTGTTTTGTTGGAGGTTCTTTTTTTTTTGTAAAGGCTTCATTCTTTTGTTGCCTATCAGCACTGTCTCAGCATATTGCACAATGGTTTCTTTATTATAAAAAAGTCTGTATCAGGCAGGAAGAAAAAAAATTTTCTCAGGAGGCTAATGTGTACTATTGTCTGTAATTAGAGGTAAGTGGTTGTTTGTGTGGCCATCAGGAAGTGGGACCTGGTGAAACAAAAACAAGGTGTTATTAACCAGAAGCTCAACCAGAAGCAGAACATCCACCCGCCCTCCTCAAAAAAACGCACTTCTTTATTCTTGCGCTATTCTTGCGCATTTCCTGGATGCCTTTTACCTGGCCTCTCATAGATATATTACACAAATTCGGTTGCTTTCTTTCCTCTCTCCCCACTCACATACTTTGCCAGATGGCAAACTTCAACTAAATTTGAGAGAAAGGCAGAGGTCTCAAAGGCTATCTACAGGCTTAATTGGGAAAAGTAAAAGTAATATACAACCAAGTAGCTGCTAGAGAAGCAATCCTCGTATTGCCTAATGAAGGGAAAGGTGAAGGCTCAGCTCTTTCACACAGCTTGGCAGTAGCCTACAGAGCAATAACGAGCACCACTGAACCCCTGCAGCACACAGTGCTGCTTCTTCAGTGTGCAGGCCAAGCAAAAGGGTATGTGAAACCAAAACCAGGACAGGGAGACTGACCAGGCTGGGGAAACATATGAATATGTTATATATGTTTTATGAAGCAATATGAAAGTAAGAATATAGCAAGGACAGTGAAGGGAACATAGGACATCTAAGAGACTCAGCTGCATTAATTCAGTTTGTCAGAGAACTCTGCTTATTTACATTTTAGATTTTCCAACTATTTTTAAAAGCTGTTGAATCTATGCTAATATGCATGTCAAGGGGAGGGTTTATTGCAAGTATCTTAAATTCTCCTGGGACCAAGTCCCAAGGTTGTCCTTATCATCCATCCTCTGCTGTTTTACTTAAGGAAATACTTAGAGGAAGTTTTCCTTACCGATGTGGATTTGTAAGAGCCCAGTCTGAAACGGCAAAAAATAATTTCTGCTACAAATCTTCCAAAGCCGTGTAAAATTCCTGCAATGTCAAACAAGTTTTAAACTGTCACCAGGAGTAAAAATGTATTATTTATGGAAGCATTGCAACAAAGCTACGCACCATACTTAGGACACAGTGCAGTAAACCTATACATAAAACACTGGGAAATTAACATGAAGAAATGAAATATCAGGGGCAGGGCAGGGGAGAATCCCAACATTCTGAAATGCATCAAGAAAGCCAAGCTACCAAGCAAATGTAATTCCCTCTGCAAGCTTTCATGGGTGAAAATACACTGTGTGGGACAGAAATATCTACTTTGAAAAGCAGCTCTTAGTTTGAAGCCTCTTTACTGGGCTCTCTTCCAATGAGAGCCAAGGAAAGAAATAACTGGTAATCCAGATACCCTATTATATCTTGACCAGTAAGCAAATTGTGCCTTTTCAACTTAGTTTATTTTCTTTGATGAAGCAAATCCAGCAGTTCATTGACAAGGAAAATCTTCCCAATTACTTCAGATGGAAATTTTATCTCAACTTTTGTTATTGATTAATTACTGGATCCCAACAATAGCAAATACACAGAATATCAGTATCTGTGTGTGTACATACAAATACATAGATATCTATATATCTATGGACAGATGTAGCCTTGCTTTTCCAGAAATAAATAACCTTTGCTATAGTTACCCAAAAGGAAACAACAGGCCCTCAGAACACCAAAAATGCCATATTGGGACACCAAAACTGAGTAGCTTTTATGGCACATTTCAATGCACACAAATGCGCACTTTGTCTTAAACCTGTTAAGAGGACTCCCTGTAACTTATCCATAGCAATCACCATGATAAAAAAAAAAAAAAGCGGCAGAACTTAAGAAAGAAGACACTGATAATCACCTGTCGTTGAAAAAATTCCACCAATAATGCCACAGAGCCTCACTAAGAACTGCCAAAAAGGCATGTGTTCTTCTGTCACTGTCACCATAAGTGAACTGATATCATATTTCATGAATATTCCTGACACCCCATGGCTGCCAGCCGCATGGTTAATTACTCTTTCCTGAAAGAAAAGACAGAAACACTTGTTAGTCACACTTGTTATTACTCACAAGAAAATCAGTCTTACAAGATGGGATGACAAAGAGTTATTTAATCAGAGTTCACAATGAGCAGAAGACTGGGGAGTATCAAGGTCACTTTGACCAATACCTCCTAAAAGTTAAATATCATGAAGTAAAAAATTACTTTCCTGGTCACTGGTCTGCTGTGCTGCTTATCAATATTCACTGTTGTGCTTTGGAACTGTTCTCTCAAGACTCTCACATGGTCCTTTAAACAGGATTTTTATAACTGGATTGGTGTTGGTACCTGGGAAGATAATGCTAGAGTCTTGCCCTAGCCTGTGAACTCAGGGAAGTGCACTGGTGTAATATTTGCTACAGCTCTTCCTACTTTATCAGCCACTATGAATCACTTAACTTGTTGTGAGACCTTAATGAGATTTATGCTGTTGAATGGCCTTAGCAATGGCAGAATCCCCACAGGATTTATATAAATCATAGAATACCAGGTTGGAAGGCACCTCAAGGAACACCTGGTCCAACCTTTCTTGGCAAAAGCCTCTTTTCAAACTTTTTGTCAGTTGTATCATATCAGACAACAGTCACACAGCAAGAAATACACCTGAATAAATAACCACCCCAAGCTCACTATGACTACCAGGCACCTCAGTCCTTATCTGAGAAATTTCTAGTTTATTTTCTTTGCAAAATTCTTAAACCCAAAGACACCTAAGAGGAGATTGTAGCTGCTATAAATATCTGCTTTTTAAAAACGGTTTCAAGAGAGATCATACCTCAAAACAAGCTTCTTTCAAAAGTCTGCTGTCATTTTGTTGTTACTGAAAGGTGTTGATAAATGCATTGCCAGGTAAGTCTGGCTGAAAATATCTAAGGACAGCAGAAAAGATCATAACGAACTGAAGACAAACTCAGCCATCCCTAAGCTAGTAAGAACCGAGAAGACAAGATAAGCAGGACTGAACAGAAAAGCAATATATCACAGCTCCATTTCTCTGTTTTAACAGTTTGTACTCAAAAAACATGCAGAATACAGTACAAAATAAAAAAGCAGAATACCACTTTGGAAAACGCAGGTTAAGCAACTTCTTCAGTTCGCTAACATTATCAAAAACTATACTGCTTTTTATGGTAGCACATTAAAATTAAAAGGATGCCAAAATAATGCACCAGTAGTGACAGCAGGTCCCAAAAACTTTGCAATGGGTGAAACAAAACATAAAACAAACCAGTAGAAAATGCTTTCCATATTTCAAAGCACGCCGATTGTCAGTATTTGGAGATGAATGATCAGTCATATTAAAAAGGAAGAGAAGACTGAAGGTAGTTAAACAGAACCTTGCCACTGGCAAAGGACAAAACTGTACTTTTGTTTGCTTTTCCTCTTATTTCCCTAAGCCTTACTGGTCTTTTGAGGTCAAATGGTGTAAAAAGAATATGAAGTTAAATCAAACACACAAAACTCCACCCGTAAAAGAAACAGAATTATTTTCTTGCCAACCATTTTGATCTGCTTCCAGCTTCTAGTGCTCCAGAAGATTCAACTTTTGATTGTTAAAATCTGCTAAAAATTACTAATCTTGCATCAGATAGCTCAGTGAAGCCTTGCTAGAATTAAATCTTCTTTACATAAATAACCACAGTATCTCAACCATCAAGAGTAGTGAAGAAGATTCAGCCCACACTTCTCAAACTCTGCTTCCCCATGTGCCCAACACCAGCAATTAAACCTCACTGCATTCAAGTTTAAGTCATGGCTGTCAGACCCCCTTTTTCCATGTCTGCATATGTGCCTACTCTTTCAAAATAAACATACTAAGGTGTTCAGTGAATAGCTGCTCTTTGTAACCTTTCCCAGCTCATCTAATAGACGTGTTTGCCTCCCTAAGATTAAACACAAATAAGCTTTGGAGGCAACAGGGTTGGCTGCTGAGCCGGCGAGAGTAAACAATGGACACTTTACCTCAATTATTCATAGGCTCTTCTCCCAAGCAACCTGTGCTTGTAGCAACTTTCATAAAAATGCATCCCCACAAAAAACTGAAGAGCTAACTTAGACTGGTTAGTTGATGCAAAGAGCCACTACTACACAGGAAGAGAGAAAAACTGAATACAAGATGAAAAAAAAAAGGAACAATAAGATAAGCTGTTGACTGACACACAATAGTTTAAGGAATGCCTTAGTTGCTGCAGGTTGTGCAGGGAAAACGCAAAGCAGATTGCTAAACCAGCAGGAGGTGGGAGTATACTGCATTATGAAATTCCTTTTCCTTCTCTCTTCAGTCCAGCTTTCGTAAGTTTTAGAGCAAACCCTTCCCTTCAGTGGCCTGGCATATCCAAGGCCACTTGGTGTCTTGAACACCAAGACATCACCTCTATCCTACTTTCCCTAGCCCAGTATTTTCAGAAGTACAACATGGAATTGTGAGGAAATAAAAAATTCTCCCTTGGAGAACATCACAAGGTCTAATACAGTGAACTGCCATCCTACTAACACCCACATTTTCTTTCAACCCAAGGCTTTCTTCTCACCTCTCACTTTATCTGTCATTTTTAATTAAACTTTTCACAAAGGTTTGTTTCTTTGGCTTTTGAATAAAAGATGAAACAGAGTTCAGTATCTGAAAATGAGATGTAGTCAGTACACCCAAGGCTTTTTTCCTACTCACAGCAGTCTTTAAATTAGTACTTTGTAATATATACTATGCTGCATTAACTACCTTTGTTATGGACTCAGAATTAAAAGCCTCTCAAAACCCAGAACTGGAAGCTCTCTAGTCTTGAGAGAAATTAAATTTGGTGGTTCAACAAAGGTTAAACAAGACAACTGAGAACAGTTTTTCATATAAACGACCCATTTCTGTTTCTTACACTCACCTCAACCAAGTTAAGGATATTCCAGTGAGCTGCTTCTTGGTTTGCTTCCCACATGGATAAAAAGCTAAAGGTGAATTAAATATTTGTAAAGCTAAACACTAGGTTACAGACCTAGAATTTGGAGGATTTCACCACCATTACTATTACCATCCAATGAAGTGGTAATTACTGTCTATCATTAATTCTAATATCAGACTCCAGATCTACAGATGCAAAACATTAATAGAAGAAGTTTAGATGTGTCACCAAGCATATATATATATTTTACCATCACTGCTGTATGATTTACAGATAATAGAATGTTCTACAAAGAGTCTCTTCATGCTAGACAACTTTTCAAAACCATGTTACTATTTTGACATTTGAACTTTTGTGTTCAATCACTTAGATTTTTTTATCTTCATGGTTTTTTTCTTTCTTCTACTTACCCTTTCTGTCACTGAAAATTGGTGAGTTTCTGCTGAAATTTTGTATGTATGGAGTTTGGTTGGCACAACTGTGATAAAATATTGGAACATCTGATTGTCTAGAAGTAAAAAAAAAATCTTACTGTTGAATCAGGAACAGAGTTAAAGGCCATCTGCGATATTGACAAATAAATCAAAGAAATAATAAATCAGCCAAGCCGTTTGCACTAGAGACATTCTTCAAGGAATGCCAGCACTGCCAAATCTACTTCAGCACCATCTGCACAAAGCTAGTTTCCATGGAAAAGACATACATCCCATTTATGCTCAGAAATTTAAAACTTTCCCATGTAATGAAAAGACGCATTAAGGTCAGGCCACTCAAAGCTTCAAATGAAGAACACAGGTAGTGTTGTCCAGGGCTCTAGAACAAGTTTCACAGCCACATGTTTCATGATATATACAAATCTCAGGTTTGAATAGATTTTGGCCACAGAATTGTACGCACAGTGCTGGAAGCCCTTCTAAACTGGTTACAGATTCTCTCTCAATTACATTTCCAGAGTATTCTTCCAGTGCCATCAGCATGCTCATGCATTTGACTGCTCTTTGTGCAATTCCCTAAGGGAACAAACACCAATAGACTGAAGTAATTTATTTCAACTACACTAAACCATTCTGGCTGTAAGAGCCAAGGAACTGACTGGCTTTGAGACAACAGTGGTTGTAGAAGGTTCTGGGGTTCACTCTCACAGGGAATGCCAGAGGTGAGATGAGGCAGATTACTACTCTCATTTATTTATACATGAGGAAATGAAGTGCTACACAAACCAATCCTGTTTCACCACAAAACACACTGTGGATAGGACAAACCAAATACAGGAATAGAATCTAAGACTCCTGGAGCTATTTTTTAAACCAAATCAGGCTTATTTTTCCCAAGTATGAATCAGATCTATGATTCTTCACTGTAACATACTGCTGCAGTATGGTCAGACATAGTGTAACTTCAACAAAACAAACCTGGAAAAAATCGCAAATCGCCTCTAAGGAAGGATAGAACAGCAATGCAGATATCAGAAAGAAATGCCTATTTAAGATGTCATGTAGATAACTGAAGAGGACATTGCTCATTACCAAATTTAGACTGACATGCTGCTTGATTTATGAAAAACGATAATACTTTTAATGTAACTATTGGGAAACTCAACAAAACAAGATTTTTTTTTTAAGCACACAACACTTACGATCTGATGCAATTTTTTCTGTTCCATCCAACGGATTAATAATTCCTGGAATAAGTTCTCCAAATGACAAATGATCTATTCTATGGGAGAAGTTGTAGGCTGAAAGACAATACAGAGAAATTAAGCATTTTTAAACTATGAGAGTCTGTACTTAAGCCAAAAAGATGCATCCATTTCTGACACTGGAATATTCTAATTAGTGCATTTACTAAACACCACCATCATTGGATCTATACGCACACTTCAAAGAAAACTCAAATCCAAAACATTTAACAAAAAAGTTATATTTTTCTAGAAAAGAGCTTCTAAATCAAATTTTAACTATATTTGAATCAATAGTGGAGCTCAAAAGAGTTATAACTTTATAACAGAGAATTTCTAGTTGGCCAAATACTTACATTATTCTACAGCTCATGTTCTTGTAAGCAACTGCATTAAAAAGACTAAGATTCAGTAAATCAAACGTACAGAGGAAGTATAAGGCAGCTGCAAAGTTATTACACTGCCTATTTTGCAGATACTTAAGATGTATAAAATTATTAAAGTTGTGTTAACATAAATTCATGGGCAGACATTTGGAGGCTTAACCAACTCTAACTGGTTTAATCAAGTTAATTTTGCACAGTAAGTCACGTTTGCCTCACATTAAGTTAAGTCAGCAATACACATTTAGTATCTAGATTCATAATCCAAAAATTAAGTTTCTAAGGAAAAAAGTCAGAAATTTTTAACCCTTTAGAAAGGTCTTCAAGGAAAGAGGTAATTTGGACTGAAATACAGGGTGTGCATTATATGGTGTCTATGTTACAACACAGAACATCTGAGATTCCAGCGTTACCATTACTACAGAAGCAACCTAAAAATAATCCTAATAGTGTTAAATGAATGAAAGCAAATTGTTATAGAGTCATATCATTGCAAAGAATATTCTTCACTTTTTTTTTTTTTTTGCAACGCAATTGCACAGCTAGAACATCTTTAAAGCAGCAACCTAACATGAACCTAACATGAACTAGGAGACAGCAGTCTGATTGAAGTGAATCATGTTGGTATGGAGATGACAGAAGGAACTTACACTCATGGCTTACAAGGGCTGCCAAGTGTGCATGGCCTCGAGGATGTGGTATTGCCCTGAAAAAAGCAACAAATGTTTTATGAATCCACACAGGACTATGTAGAAAAATTACCTTTCCTCCTCTATTTCAATCAATACTTTATAAAGTATGTCATATCAACATATGTATAACACAACATATATATGCTTAAATACACATAACATATACATATATATCTGTTTTATAAATTGGTATCTATTGTGTATATCTATATAAAACCCAAATATGACATTTTTATTACTGTCAAGTACAGACAGACTGAACAGTAAGGTCAGGAATCTTGGACTCACAAAAAACCTCTTACACAAACTAGTGTCTTGCATTTTTAGAAATATCAAAACCACATCAAGTCACTATGACTTTGGAAGAGTCACCAAGTCCTACTATATGAAAAGCTGCAGAACTGCTCAAGTGACTAATAAAAGTTTGACCTTATTTTTCCTATGAGTAAGCAAGTTAATTGCACTCTGTATTTGCTCTTCTACAAAGCGATTTCAAGAGTTTCCATCCTGTAAAACACTGAAATTCATAATGACTATATTACATAAAACAATGCACTGCACGGTTTTGGTAATTTATGAAGAAAATTAACAGTGCAAGAATTACATGTCAAAAACCACCAAGCCTGAGTACAGGAAGGTCAATAAAACCCAGTCATTAACTGAAGCATAAAACCACACACACATGACATACATGCACTATATAGAATATAGAAGTCAAGGGATTTTTTTATTCTCAAGAATTGGACAGAACATACTTGCCCACAGTTATGTGAAAGTTCCCTGCCACTTTATTGACATAGAGATGACCATGAATTCTGCATGCATCTGGCGACCGTAATGAATTATCTTCCCTGTTTAAATAAAACAACATTGAAAGTACTTGAATATTCACTGTCTAGCAGAAATAACAGCAGTACAGTTAGATCTCTTTTGCCTAGCATAAAGATACAGTATTATCATCTACCTGTCCTTAACGTGTTCTGGAATTATACCAGATATGGTGGAAGGTAGGGAAGCTAGTGAAGGTCAGTTTGATGAAACCAATGAGCCTTCATTCATACTTCTATTCAATGATCTGGCCTACAAGACTGGCTTATATCTGAACATGCAAACAGAAAACATTAGACCATAAGTATATCTACCCCAGGGATTTTTATTTTCCCGCTTCCTTCTACCAAAAAATGGCTTGGAAAATTTTAATGATACAATGAACAGAACCAAATACATTTTGGTCACAATAACAACACTGTAGCAAGAAGGGCTTTCGACTTTATTTTTCACAAAAGCTTCCACTCCTCCTCACTCATGTTGCGATGTCCAGAAAAAAAATCTGTTTCCAAAATCTGCTCCTTAGAGGGAGATGAAAACCAAATTTTTTTCAACACATCTCAAGCATAAATACCAATTCAAATACTGCACTAACAAGCAACACAGAGGCACAGAAGGACTTAATCAATCTGAAGACATAAAGCAAATGAGAAAAAAAAGATCTTTTTGAGCCATCTTTAAAAGCTTGCCTTAGGAAGGAAGAATATATCTGATCCTCAGACAGGGAGATTACAACACAAGAAATGTGTATGTCAGCTTTGGTGTTTGGTTTTATTCAGTACTTTTTTTGTTTAGTGCTTTTTCTAAGTGGAGAAAATTTCAGCTTTCATCTAGAAAGTGCTTTTTCCTTGGGGGGGGAAAAAATAAAATCACATAGCATCTAGATTCAGCAGACCAAACATTCTATGCACTAATCTCTTAACACTTCTGAGTAGCTGGAATTAAGTGAAAACAGCAAGGCTTCTTCATACAATCTTAACAGTGCTATCTTAGACTTATCTATCTTAGGAATTTACTAACAAAACACATTGGTATGCAAAGGTTGAATCTCGTAAAATTATGAAGCATTACAACACAGATAACAGCAGCACTGCTTTTAAAAGCTGCTGGACAGAAAGGTAGTTTAAAAAAAAAGACTCTTGTTTAGCACTGCTCTGGCATTTCTAATTCCCATTAGGAAAGAGGCACCAGACCAAATGGAATATAAAGGTGTGTGCATATATTTACTTGTGTCTGCACATGTATGTGTAAGCACACACACAAAACCTGGAAACCTTCTCCAGTTTGGAAACCTCAAAAGTTTTCAGAAAACAACAGCTCTCCAAAGGAAGTATCAAGTACACTATTTTAAAAGTCATTAAAAAGCAGTGAGATCTTTTCTTACAACCTTGTCTTCTGGGGGTGGTGTGGAATCAAAACCACAATAAAATGTTAAGTCTAATTCATAGGGTTGAAAACCACAGTTTTTCTTACCGTGGTGGCAGTGCTGTAGAAGCACTTTTAAATGCACTTTTGAATATCACATCTTGAAGAGAGTGTTCTTCCTGCAGCCTACTCTGAATTAGTTGCAGCATCCTAAAGATTAGAGACAAGCATGAACACATGCAACAGTAAAACAAAATCTAGCTTCACAGTTCATTATTGGCTTCAATTGTAGGTCGCAAATCAAGAACTTAGCAAAGTTGATGACAGTAATTAAGCATTAAACTTCGGGAATAGTATTTTATACAGAATTTAAAGCTCAGGTGTTCACAGCAGTGTGTTATCTAAATACCAAAACTAGCCAGACCCCCAAATAAGCTTCAATACTATTACAAGACTATCACTATAATGGCACACACAACACCAAGCTATTAAAGTGATAAACACTGTGCCAATTAAGTTATAGGATTTTTTGCAAGAATGTGACAATTTGTTCCAATGGCTCAGCTTTGACATTTAGATATCTATTTTACACATTTGATTCCATGATTTTAACTTGTGCTACCAAGCATTCATTTGGAAACAGAAGCTGAGCGAGTCCATATATCTTGCTTACAACTTGCAACAGCATGACCCCATTCTAAAGCCAATTTTCTTTTTCCATAACAGAGATCTTAAATAATGAGGAAAGCAAAATAACTTAGTATCTTTTTGCAGGTTTGCATTCTTAAATTACAAGCAGGAGTTGTTAGACTCAGGACATAGTTATGTCATGTAGCTCTGGCGTACTTCAAAGTCACTTTCAGTACAAATAATACAAACCATGCCTCTCAGTGCTTTACCTTTGCAATTCTTTTTGTTGTGGGGTGAGTTCAAATGGTACCTGAAACAAAAATAACACATCTAATAAAACACACAGAAAGTATCCCTTCCATGAAATCCAGAAGAGAATTGGGGGTGTGGGTATAAAGTTATAACCAACTTCACACTTGGCACCACAGAGTAGTTTATGAAAGGACTTTGCAGACCATAGTTCAAGTATAAAAATTTCTGTCCCTTCCCACGCAGAACTGCAAAGGAGCAATCTTTGAAAGACAAAGGTCCAGGTGCAGATTGCTTATTTCTATGCTGATCCCACATGAAGCACTAAAGACAAGCTACCAGGCCTGCTATACTTCATTAGCATTAGAGGATCACTAGTAACATCTGTTCACCAAGTTCAAACCTAAATATTAGTTAACACAAATGTACTCAGTAAATTCAACTGCAATTAATGCTCAAATGTACCCAGAAGCTATGGCCAAAAGAGATCAACTACAGAATCTTTCTCTACAAGGTTGGTAGAGAAAAAAAAAACACAAGCAAGTAAACCAGCCCAGTAGTACTTTGGACCAAGAGGAACTCAATTTTTAAATAAAAAGGAAAGAATAGACTTACTGGTTCATAGATTAAGCCATCTGCAGAGGCAACCATTGTTTCTGCTAAATCCAGAACATCAGCCCCCACATCTATTTTAACCAAGGAAAAATATTAAGTCACAGAGATGATCAAGGACAAGCTAAAAAAATTCAAGTCGAAATGAAGTTTTACAGTACAGTGATAAACTTCAGTCTATGTTCTTGTTCCTTCAACCTATTTAACCTTCAACATCAGCTGATGGACATTGACCAAAAACTCTTCAAATATGCAGTATTTTCTCACTGATTTAACACCTACAGAGAAATTGTATGAACCACATATACAAGCTTTCTAGTATCTGCTATGTATCAATATTTTTTCCTGTTTTACAAGCACTGACCAGAGACCAAGACTACTCAAAATAGAGGATAAAAGTTTATTTGCAAAAAAAACAAACAAAAGAAACCCAATCAAAAAAACACTGATCTACCATACAATTAATGCAAGGATTAAACTAGCCAAAACTAATGAACCCTGAAAATTTTCTTGCATTCCTGGTAGAAGTAGTATTCTCTCTTCTCAGTCCAGGACAATCAAGACTGAACACAAATAAAGGTTCATTACCTAAATGATGTCAAAATAATATTAAGAATTGCCTTTATAAGGAAGGCATACCTCTTACATTCACGAGGAAGATGAAATTATGTTATGGTTTCAGCGCTGTTAAACAGTAGACCAGCTTAATATAAACCAAGTTTGTAAATAAATACCAATTGTTATAAATTCCTGCTGCTGAGGTGAGTCTCACAATGAGGTTTTAAAATATTTTAGTGAAAAGGAGACCAAACAACAGATCCTGTTCCTGCTGACAGACAAAGCAAGGTTCTGCAACATGCGAATGAGATGGCACAGATATTCTCTTTACATTTATTACTAATTCCTTCAATGAGTCATATGCCATCAAGATCAGAACACGTTAAACTGGTAAAATATTCCGAACAATATTCAACTATATTGTAAGCAAGTGTGCTCTCTGAAGAGGCTTTAAAGTGTTTAAAAACTTTAACTGATGGAATACTTACACTGACATCTCATGGCAACTGTAATATCAATATTGATCCTTAATTTACTGGAAAGAGAAAAAAAGGCAAAAATCCATTAAGTGACATTGAGTACAAGTATCAAGAAAAAAATCTCAGACTACTTGCAGAAATACAGCCAGGTACCAAAATTTATACCAATAAATATAAAGCTGTTTAAAATTTGGGTGAAACAACATGGATTTTTAGAGCACATTAAACCACTTTTTAACTTAAGAGATAACCTTCATCACACCAAAAGTCTGATTGTGTGGCATTCCCCAATATTCTGGGCATTTCCTATTGGTTTTCATGTTAGTTTCACAAATGTAATTTGAAATATTAAGAAATAAACCCCCTCACTATAGTCACAGGGTTCTGTTCCCAGGGAGCTCCCTCTGGGACTTAGCTGACCACAAGCAAATCACATAAGCAAGGGATTCAACACTGGCTCAGCTGGGGTCAGACAGGGTCAATAGAGAAGAGCAAAGCAGTTAAAATTATACCAGCCTCCATTGGTTAAAACTGTCAAGAACCACAGGCTGGGCGATCAGCCCACAATCAAACTGGGGAATCAGTAGTAGGACATACCCAAATCCCTCTTAACTGATGGACTACCCTTCCTGTGTGATACCTTCACTTGGGATATAACCTACTTCAGCAAAGACCCAAATGTGAAATTACAGCTGTCTGATTTGATTTACTACCATTGGAGTTTTTGATGCATCTCCTTTACATTTTTCCTTCTTTTTTTTCATTACAGAAACCTTCATTATTTCTGATGTACAAGACATTCAATTAATAAATGTATCTTTAGCTTGTTACCACAGCAACTACCCAAACAGATTTTAAAGTTATTTCAGTTTAGTTTCAGTTAGTTCAGTTCATGGGTGTCTGGCGATGGGCCATTGTCAAATCACAACACAGACACACGACATTCAAAGGTGTTCAGGGCGCAGAATCTGCATTAACTTCACAGGGACTCGTGGGTGCCTGACCAGTTCTGGAAGAAAGGCAAACAGTCCTGACAGGCACATGAAACCATCAGCAAGCAAATCTTCAGGGGGACTGTATTTGGAGACAAAATCAGTGACAACCTCTAATAATGCAGTCAAAGTTCTGAGCACTTCAGGTTCACCTCCAGTAGCACAAAGTATAACGGCAAGATACTAAGTGTATGAACTAGAGAAAGCCTCCAGCCCAAGTTGGGAGGTTTACCTACTGATGTGGAGTTACATCTTATGACGTTCTCTGAATTGTTAGCATGTAATTCCTAAGGGAGCTCCTTCAATAAGAAACCTATACTATTGTGACTTCCTCATAGCAGAAATCTCAATTTATCTTCTTCATAGATTACATAGAAGAAAAAGCTCCAAAACAATCAACAGGTGAAAAATCAAATTTATGTAGTATTTAATTTGTAATTTCAATTATAAATTGCTTTCAAGTCACATGAACATTTTAAATCTATTCTTTCCTGAAATGCAGACAACTAACATTTTAAAAATAATTTTAACAAATAATGTTACCTAGTAAAATCCTTGTCTACTTCATATTCATATTTCATCCATGTATCCCGGTACACCATGAACTCCATTATAGTCAGGAAAGCTATTGTTGTAAATGCTATCAGAGAAACTGGTCAGAGGAAAAAAAAGTAGACATTCAGACTCTGAGAAATGTAATTCAGAAATATAAGCAGAACAGAATTCAAACAATTCCAGAAGTTGAGCATTACCAGTACAACACCGGTATCTTTGATTTATAAATCCAAAAGCTGCTCTTAGACAAGTTGTTTTCACACTGATAGTATTTGTTTTTAGACAGGAGTGGAAAAGAGTAAATCCTACTTTTGCATCAAGAAAGTATTTTTTAAGTACAGTTAAATACTGGAATGATTAGGAGGTTGTGAAATTCCCGTATAGAAAATTTAAGAACAGGCTATATCCTCCTCCACATATAAAATGCACACAAATCACTGTCAGGGATGGTCTAGGAAAACTCAATCCTAACTTCCAACATGAAAGAAGAAGGTAGTGCATCTTGAAATCCCTTCAAGCCTCCACTTGTCTAGAAGTCAATTTTTTACAAGATTTTTTAAAAACAAGTCTTAGACTCAAGAAGGTAGGAGACAAGAGAAATAATAAGCATTATAATGCTTGTGTATAGCTACACATAGCCATATATGTCATATTGTCATGACTCCCACCCCAGTATTTCAAACAACTCTCCCTCTGGCAACAAGCAACACACAGCTATCCATTCTGCCAATAAGTGAAGAACTTGAAATTATTTTTAGGGTGAAAACTAACCGGTATATTTTAGTGGTACATGTGCTTCACTTATCTCCAAGGCAGCCTACTCATCACACTTGAAAAGTTGTACAATGCAAGGAGAAGATCTCCCTGCTGCACAGTCAGAGAAACACAGTAACAGATGCACGAAGCACCTGCTATGCCCCTTTTATTAAATTATAGCTTTTATAAACTGGAAAATACTTCAGCTATGAAGCATAGTAGCAGTTTGAACAGCTTATTGGCACTGTAGGTTTTTAATTTACATTCTGTGGAATATCTCTGTGGAATCCATGAAGGGCAACTTGAGAAAAAATAAGCTCATTGTTGACAGGCTTCAACTCACTACACAGTGACCCAGAACACAAAGGGGGGAGCAGAGAGTCCTTGGGGATCAGGGAAGGAGCTATTGACTGTTGCATAGATCAGCAATGTTTCCAATTCTAGCTTTCAGCTGACACTATGTAGCAATCACACACATGAAACCCTTCATGTCAACTGCACAGATCAATTAATCACTCCGGCTGTCCATTTCCTTTTGGAACCAGTAGGCCAGACTCACCCTGGCTATGCAATAATAGGAAAGCTGGAGATACTGCTATCCAGAGCCATACAAACACAATTAGAACCACAGCTGCTTTCTGGATAATTCTGAGAAATTGTATGTGTTGATCTGAATAGAAAAATAAAGTCTTGTAGATTTTCCTTCCTGAAGGGTTTCACAGCCACAGAGCTGGAGTTTCAGCCCGTTTGAGTAACAAGGACTTATTTTGCAATGGGTCTGAAGGCTGTGAAAGCCAGAGAATAGAGTCTTGGTATGTTTTAGATCCCTATCACATCAGAAAGTAAGTCTGACACTTTGATCATGAATGAAACACAAATACTATATTCAGATTTCATAATGGCACAGAAAAAGACAATCCTATATTGTCAGTTATAAGGTTACTGGGATAAAACCAAAGAATGTTAAAGTAACTTCTGGTGCTGAGAAATCCTTAAGGCACCATTCACCTAAGCAAAGGTCTCAGGAAGGATAGTACTATACTACAAAAAAATGATTCTTTAAGCATTTGGTGGTTTTATGCAAATTACAACATAGAAACAACACCCTTGTTTCCTCAGAAACTGAGACTAACAAAGAATTATTTAAACACTTCTCAGAGATTATATTTATTATAATGTATTATATTTACATACAATAATCCTTTAATTATTAACAGTCCACCTGAGGAAACAGCAAAGTAATATAGAACTTTCTGATCTTTCTTCTACACTATAAGTGGCATAACAACTTCAAAGGCTTATCTGTAGGTTGCAATTGCTTCCTGAACTTTTTATTCAATTGAGTTTCAGGCATAATCACACACATGAGAGAGATTTTTGTCCTCCACTTCTAAGTGCTAGCCGTTTCCTATCTGCAAATAATTCTAAGAGTCCAAGAGATGAAGTCACTATTTTCAGATCAGGCTACCTCTAACTCAGCTCAACTTAAAGACACAATTTTATGATAAGATACATAAAGAAAGGTCATTTTTACAGGTCTAGCTTTTTCAGAGAACCTCAAGTGACTAATATGAATAGTACAAGCACATGTCCTGGATTCAAGTGTTTAGTCCTTCAAAGGGCTTTCCTTACTCTTAAAATCAAGTGTGCCTTCAAGAGAAAAGCTTTAGAAAACTGCTCTTCATCCTGATGCTCAATTTACCTGTCTCTGAGGAATATTTTTCTACTTTTGCAAAAGCATAGTGTTGAATCCCACTATCATTTCGGGTCATGCTCACTCAGTCTCACCCTACCTGACACCAAGAAAAGAGCTTGGTGAGACAACAAATGAGAAAGTTTTGTTACAGGCTTGGCACAGTGCAGTTCCAGTTGCAACTGGTTAGTTTTTATTTCTAACCTTTACATTGGGTTGAGTCTCCCCAGTTTTATACAAAGTCTCCCTTCAGATGAGTGATGGATGCATCTGTTTGGATAAGATACTATGTCTTTACTTGAAGGGGATGAGCTCAGTCAATTCACCCAAGAATTCAAGAAACCAGTTTTGGCTACTTTCAGGTGAACACAGATGCCTGTCTTCCTTATGCTAAAGTTTCTATCAATATCAGCATCTCAAACAGGCTTACCTGTGCCTCCGCTTGCTGAAGTTTCCACATAGCTTTCAGGAACCTTTGGAAAGGCATCCAATTCTTTCATCAAATTCAAGGTCTTCTTCCGATTCAGTCGCCTCATCTTCAGCACACTCCTCCACCTCCTCCTTCATATACTCCCTCTAATTTGAGAATAAATCATTATGATTAAAAGACACAGGCAATACTGCTCAAACTGACTGGCTTTAACATAATGCAATAATAAGGACATTCAAACCCCAGAAACATGTTTTCAAGAAACACATGCTAGACAACTGGAGAGTCACTCTTGCTTCAAGAAAACTGTTAAGATTGGCCAGGACACCACTGCCTACAATCCAGCCACAACCAGCACATTCACCATTTAATTACTATGCTCGATTTCTTTCTCAATTAAGTTCTTACTTGTAGTGAATATATTGCATTTTAAATTAAAAAAAAAACAAAAATCAAACTCAGTCCTGAAGTAAATTTTCTAAACAAACCTGACAGGGCACAGAAGTCACTGACTGAGGAGGAAATATCTAATAGGCTGCATAAACTTTAGAGGACATCAGACTGCTCTCCACATTTGACCATTGTGGGCACAAACTATATCCTAAAGGAAAAAAAAGTGCATTTCACACTTTTACAGGTATAGAATATTATGATCATAAAATGACTATTTTTTTCCTCTATAAAAATACCTTCCAAAGCAAGCTGTGGATTGAATCCTAACTCCATCCTTCAGAATAATTTCTGTACATGACATGATCTCTGCTTGGAGTCATGTTAAGCAGCAGGATGCTGAGAAAAGGAGGTTGCCCTGGAAATACCGTCTTAAACCATTTCCAAATCATGCAAATATGCTCACAGCCTGGTCCTGCCAATAGACTGCAAGTTTTAACAAGTTGACACTGTTGCTTTTCTTCTAGGGAACTGCTGAACTTAACCCTGAATTTCTGAAGTTATGAAAACAATCATGCACTTACTGTATTCTGAGAATATGTCATCTTATTGTTCCCTATTTAAACACTGTAAGGTGGGCAAGTTAACCTATACTGCCAACACATGAGACAGTTCTCATCATCATCATGTAGAAAAAACCTGTGAACTCATCTGACCTGTTTCAAGAGAACATCAAGTCTCTGGCACGTTCTAGTGAAATTACTCAAGATCTATTCCCTGCTCTGCCCCTTCCTGGTGCTGAGCAGGCTTTGTACCATGCAATAAAAAAGCAATAGGCTCTACTGGAAATTAAAGTTCACACAAGAAAAATCATCTATGCCTGCAACATTCTCATTACACGAATTGACTTCAGACAGACTCTGCCCTTGGTCAGGCTGCAGAGATCAACAAAATGATATTGTGTGTTTAGCAGAGGATTCAAATAAGCACCAGTTGGAGTGGTCAGAGGAGAAAAGTGCTGGAGCAGGCTTTTGGTTACACAGCATAAAAAAAATAATCAGGAAGCAAGGTTCTGTCCTTACTACACCACATAACTGTTTTAAAGAATAAACTCAGAGTAGCTCAAGGAAAAGTTGGAAAACTTCAGTGCACAGATATGGCAAAGCAGCTGCTTGGACACAGCTGAAGTCATAACATTCGTTAGCACGAAGGAAACACCAACAGGGCTTGCCTGTTATCCTACACATAAAGCAATGAAGCCAACATAGCACCCTTTCATTCTCTGCATATCTTCCCTGCTATCCCGTGCAAGAGCACACCGTACAGAGGCACAAGATAAACACAGGGAATTTGAGAGCACATTACTAAAAAACTTTCTAAATCACCCTGCATCAGTAAGTATGTGGATTTTTGTAATCCAGCTAGAAATATGCAGTCTGTTCATTGGTTTCTTTAATCCCACACAGAGAGACTCACTTTCAGCTACAGACCCAGATGGAGAGCTGATCCCTGCCCATCTCCACACAGGTACTACAGACACACCAAAAAATCTGGAGTCCATAGCTCCATGAAAGTAAGGTACTGTGAATCCAAGAGCCCAATTGCCTTAAGAAACTATTATTATTATTCACGATAAATAAGGGACAAAGCACAAATGCCACTCAAGACCAGAGGTCCGCTCGAAGCCATGGCAACTCCGACCCAGCTGAGGGGCTCGGGCAGTTTTCGCTTCCTCAGATAACTTGGCAGCGAAGCCGCTACCGGCGCGTCCCAACACCCACTCCCACGGGCGCGGAGCGGCCCCACGCCTGAAACCCCCTGCCGGGGACCCGGGCCCGGCTTCACACCGAAAGAGGCCTCGGCCGCCAGCTCGGAGCCCACACACCTGTGCGGGCCGCGGGCGCTCCCCGCCGCCGCCACGCACCGGGTAGCCGCGGGACGGGACAGGCCGCGCCCCCGCTCTCCCGTCGCCCTCCCCTACCTCTCGCTTCTGCCGCCGCTGCCCAGCGCCGCGGGCGAGGCCAGACGGGAGAGACGAGCCGCAACGCGCTGCCCGGCGCCCGCCCCGCTGAGCATGGCACCGCCGGCCGGGGCGGGCTCCCTCCGCCGCCGACGCCCGGCGGGAGCCGCGGGCCGACGGGAGCGGCGGAGCGCCCCGCCCGCCCCTGCGCGCATGCTCGCAGCCCCTCGGGCATGCGCCGGCTGCCGCGGCCCGGGGCGGGCTGGGACGAGCAGGAGCAGGGGCGCATGGCCACGGCCAGGGCCGTAGTCCCCTGGCCGCCGCTCTGCCGGCCTGTGCCCGGAAGCGCAGCTGGGAGCAGCCGCGGGCTGAGCCTCCGGAGCCGCAGGCAGTGCGGCCCCACGCCCCTCGCAGGGCGCCCTGCACAGCCTCGCAGCCGGTCCCGCAGGCGCTTGGGCTCCCGGGCATGGCAGTGCTGCCCCCGCCGCGACAGAAGGGACGTGCTGCTCCGGAGCATCTGTGACCGTGCGAGGTTCTGAGTGATCATTTAAAGCGGTGGATGCCAAGTACCTTCCAAAACAAACCGATGAAGGGCTGTCACGCCGATTGCAATATTAATACTGGTTTGGACACTCTGCATATAGAAGCAGGCAGCGTTTGAAAAGAGGCAGCATCTTGGTTAACTATGAAGGACAAGGCTTTAAGACAGTGACCTATGGTACTGAGGAAGGAAAGATTTTAAGCTCACAAGCCAGTCTTCAGACTTGAAGTGAAGAAAGTAAGAGGGCTTATGTATACCCAAAGTCTCTGTCCTTTTCCCTGCGGTGATGGAGTTAACTAATAGGCACTGCCTCACCACAAGCTTTCTGCCTTAGTAACTGCAGCATTAGTTTATCTGCAGATTTTTCCTTACAATCCTATCAACTCTCATCATGCTACTGTCACTCTGCCCACAGGTAGCTGACCCAACCTAGACATCTTACAGCCAAAAGGGGAGCTCTCCCAATATAATAGTACTCCCAGGGAATACTAACATCTTTGAAGATATCAAAACGATTCAAGAAAAATGGCTCAATGTAAGGTTTTTAAAGAAAAAAAATATACCAGACATTTATTGTCATAGACCTGGAAAAAAAAGAGACTGAAGAGTCCAGTATTTTTGATAACGAGTCAAACAAATAAAACCCACACCCTAGAAACACAGATAGTGGTGAATTCCACAGCATTAATTCACATTTGCTCTTTTTAATGGTTTGGAGGAAAAAGTAAATCCATGACAAAAGAGTTTCAATAGTATGCTAAAGTACACACAATTTGAATTAAGCAACTCTTTGGGTATCTACAGCATTTGAGAATAAAAGGAGCCTGAAATAAGAAGGGAACACAGATTCAGAGTACCTTTTGCTTTTTAGTGATAGGCAGGAAGGAAGGAAACAAACATGGAGCAACATGCCAGTGGTTCTCAATGAATTGTGATCAGTGTGTTTCCATCATTTTAGCAACTATAATAACAGCTGGATCAGGCAGTCAAAAAGAAAAAAGGGGAGGGGAGAAGTATGACATTACAAGAGATAAATAACTAGGCTAAAAATATACATATCTGAGCATTTGTTCCCTCATCTCAAAAAGAGCAGGCAGCTTTAGCTCCAGCACATCAAGCTCTTACTTTGACATGCCTAAGTGCTAGGGTATAATTCACTAGACAGGGATTTTTCTGGCTAAGCCCTATTTTCCCTTGAAATGCTCTCAGCATTGAGGCTTGGAAGGAGAAACTGATAGATCTGGTTATTTGCTATGCAGCAGAGATGCTCAACAGATGTTTTCACAGGCAAACAATCTCATCTGCTCACAGACAAACATGGGTTCAGCCTTAGTGCTCAACATCACATTGAGATCCCTCTTACAGAGAAGTGGCACGGAACAAAACTGCTTGCAGCTTTGCATCACTATAGTCTTATAAATAAGACTACATATAAGACTTCTAACTACAGATATCTCCATGAGATATCTCCGTGAAATTTTAAGGGAAAACACAGGAAAAAAATTTTCAGAATTTAGGAAAAACAGAAAAATTATATAGTGATAACACTGTCCATTACACTAACACTATGCATTTGACTACACTGTGCTAAAGAGAGACAACAGTGATTGCACTGCACCCATCAAGTACCAGACTACTCAAATTCAAACCATGCTCCTTTCCTTATGCCCCTGTGTGTTTCCTGCTCTCCTGATCACACCTAAGTCGTGGCAGCCTACAAGTATCTGCCAAATAACCTCAGCGAGCCCGATTAGGAGGAAGAAATCTAGCTGCAAGTTGCAAACCATGCAGGGGGGCCAACGGGCTGTCCCTCAGCTGCTGCTGTATGCATTTGTTTCAGTTCAGTATGTAACAGGACCCCAAAGCACCCTGAGACTTAAATGCAGCCACCTATGCAAAAATACAACTATCTTCCAAAAAACCCCGGCACTTCTTAACACTGGTGATTTATGAAGTCCCTTGATGTGTGCAAAGGGAGGAAATCACGTCTCATATCGAACAGTTTAGCAAACCACAAATTACGTAGGACAGAAAAAAAATTCTTCAAAGCCCAGGAGTAAGGGCTATGAAGAACATTGATATCAAAAACAGTAACAAAGAGGACGGTAGCAGACCAAACAAGAGAAACAAATGTAAACAGCTATCGCCCACCTGCGTTTCAACACACTTCAGCATTAGTTAAAAAGCTGGAAGCCGTGCGCAGGATATACAAACTAAAATAAAAACCTGTAAAGCATGTCGAGACTAAACACAAGCCCCCATCGTTTACTGCTGCTACAGTCGCCTGCACAGGTGGTTCATGACAGCTGAAAAAGCATTTTGTTAGCACGAAGGGGCGAGGGAAAGGCGGGATAGCACGAGGGGGAGCGGCCAGGAGCGCCTGCAGGGCGTGAGGAGAGGCAGGGATTCAGAGAAGAGAGCAGCCGCTTTACCGGAACGTGGAGGCATCGGAGTGGCATTTAGGAAGGAGAAGGAGGAGCAGAGGAAACAGGTGCAGAAGAGCGAATATGGAGATGAGCGGTAGGAGTGGCTGGAAAGGGGGTGGAGGAGAAGAAAGTCCTGGAGGTTGAGAGGTGAGGGCTGGGGAGATGGGAAAGGATATGGCGTGAGGGAGGGAGGGGCAGCGAGGTGACGACGAGGGCGGTCAGCGGCAGCCGTAGCGTCCGTGAGGGCGGGAGGGGCGGCCCTGAGGGTGCGGGCCCATGGAGCGGGCTGGGGCGGGAGCGCCCTCGGCCAATGAGGAGGATCCACGCTCAGGGAAGCGGGAGGAGGCGCCGGGGAGCTCCGGCCGCCCGCGGCCCCGCCCGGGAGGGCCCGGGGAACGCCAGCTCGCCGCCGCCGGAGGCGCCGGGAGCCGGCCCAGGGCCGGGACGGAGCGGGCGCAGTGCCGTCCCGCAGGTGGTCACTGCCGCGGGGTTTGCTCGCGGGCTGCCATTTTCTTGGTCTGTCTCTAGCCGGTGTCAATAAAAATAAGGTTGTGATGAAAGATAAACTTGGTCTCTCTAATCTTTAACGTCAGTTTTCCAACTCAACCTTACTTCTGGTCTTCTGAGAGACGCTTTTTTTAAATCGCCCTAGGGCAGATTTCTTGTCATAGAGTCTCAAAAGAAGAACAGCCCTGCTCACTGAAAGGAGAACGATGTTAAAACTACTGATGCGATCTGAAGCAATCCCATTTCCCATTAATTCATTGTATAAACAAAATGGCTTTGTTCTATGTAGTCACCACTGTTTTCGTACATAATTACTTACCACTACAAGTTTTTTTAAAGATAAATTAATCCTAATTCTTATATTGAATATTTCTGTCACGTAGCTGATGTTTAAGATGCAATTTATAGAGCATGAAGCTCATGGGGAGCTCGCAAGGCAGCTCGCAAGGCAGCTGAGATAAGAGCTGTGTTGCACTGCAGGGAGGTACTGTGAAAGCTGTGTTTGAGAAGTGTTACAATGTAATCTTCCTGGGATTTTTTTTTTTTTTTTCCTAAGAGTTTAAATTGTTTGGTGCAGACAGATAACCGCCTCGAAGTTGTGTCTTTCATTCAGCAGAGATTGCCGTATGTTGTTGCTAGATTGTATGGTATCTGTGGGGAGGAAAGGAACATCACTCACTGAACTGAATTCCTGTCCAGATTATCAATGTCAGGTTGGTAATAAAGCCTGCTCTTTCACTGCTTGGCTATTTTTAGTGATTAGATCATGATTGCAAAACAGAAGTATTTTGATAATTGATCAAGTTACATAGAAACACAAATCCTTCCACATAATGTTCTTGAATTGTCTAAACATAGCACAAGGCCATATGAGGAGACAAAGACACACTAGTGTATGCCATGACCTTCAGTATTTCTTTCATTTTAATGTTTTATTTTCTGTTCTTTGGAACACAGTTTTCCTGAAAAAAACACGACCATTAATAAACAGGTTTCTCAAAATTTCTTTGAAGCTGTATTCACAATTATACTATATTTTATTCCTTTGCTACAACTTTGCTTGGTCCCAGCATCAAACTTAGTCTTGAAAAATATCACTAGTCTTAAAAACACGGTTGGTAGGAGGTATTTGGCCTTCTGCAGGGTTACCTGGTTGAGAATGGTGTTAGCTGGTATAGTGGAGGAACAAGAACCATTTGCCTTGGTAGAGGAAAAGACATTGCTGTTTGTTAACTGCATTAAAGACACTAAAGTCTTTCTCGGGGTTTGGGAGAGGTCTGGATAAGCCGTATGTGAGGTGATAATGATACTAGGCTATTCATAAATAGTAAATATGACATAGTCTTACTAGTATTTTATCAAAAAATTCAAGTTGTTGTGACACTTGTGTTAGAATTATACTAGTAGTATGCATATAAGGTGATGCTTAGTCAGCAGAAGACAGCATATTTCCCCAAAATTATTGTAAACTCTGTGTAGTATGCACATTTGGTTATTTGGGCTCTATAAGAAATAAGATTTTTGTATTTTCTTGTAAATTATTCCCATGATGTTCCCGCAGGCCAAACAGATTATCAGGAACTCTTGACAAATTGGTAAGAAAGTTTTGCTTTACAAGAATATTATTTTGATTTTAATAATAAAGAAAATTAACTCCATATATTGCTGAGGGATTTTAAAATTTGTTTTATCATGCTTGTTGCTTTCTGTAACAATTTGAATATGATTGGTGAGAGCTGAACCTTGCAAAAATAAAAACTGGTTATTAAACTTTATCTAGTCAAAGCATAATCTGTCAATCACCAGGGTTTTAATTAATTTTCAGGACACTCTGCAAGGCAATCTGAAGGGGTAAGGATACTCTTAGGTGAGTACCTCATCATGGACCTCAGTAGATCCAATCCATCCTAACTCTTCAAACAGCTGCTGTATTGCTGACTTGCCCACTCAGGGAACAGAGACCCTGTAGCCATGTGGGTGAATTGACCTGGTGTATTTTTAGCCTCTGTTCCTGCATGGCAATACTTTTTTTTATCAACTGCTAGCACATGGCACTTCTTTCATGCCTGTCTGTCTAAACCACTACTTTCAGCTACAACTTTGAACATATTCTCTGTAATCCCCTGCCCAGCTCTCTTCACGTCTTCCTTTCCCAGTCTATGTCTCTATGATTTCCTGTCAACCTTCTCAAAACGTTAAGTCTTTTTGTGACCAGGGTACCTGAATCAGCTGCTTCTCTTCCCTCTCCCCAGTTTCAAATTGATCCTCACTTCCCCAAAGCTCTGCTCTTTTTCTATTTTCTGTTGCAGACTACTTACCCTGTGAGATGTAGCAGAGACCCTGAAGTGCTGTCTGGCTCAGGGTTCACAGGCACCTACTCCCTTGACCCTGCTGCAAGGACCTTGGGACTGTCCTCCACACAGGTGGTCAGCAGGGGAAAGACTGCTTCCTGCCTTCTGATGAAAAGGAACTGCTTCAATGGCTTTTGAAAGCAAGAAGCATTTCCTTCTCCAGCTTTGCTGCTAGCATTTTCCGTGCTTGGCTGGGTTTCCATCATACCCAGCTGCTCCTTCCTGGTGGTGACAATACTTTTCCTTTCATCTGACAAGAAGAGATCAGCAAAGTGAAGTAAGACAAATTTTTTCCACTTTCTTCCGTCTGGTACAATTAAATACTTGAGAGAAAGCAGAGCTTATATATTCTTGATCCTGGGGAAGATATATAAATCTGTCCACCAGTTCCAAACTTACTAGCAGGCAGTGTTATGGCTGTGCTACTGTTATGCTGGTTATATCATTAGGGTCCATGACAAAATCTAATTATTCTTCTCACTTATGTATGACTTCTGTGGGATGCTTCCTGTGTTTGTACAGATTCCAGAAGTTACAGGACAGACACAGTTAAACAGCTGATAGCCAGCCATCATTCTGTCATGTTGTTACATAATTAGCATGCATATGTTGGTAGATTTCACAGAATCTCAGAATAGTTTGAGTTGGAAGGGACCCAGAAGGATCATCAAGTTCAGCTTTTAAGTGGATGGCACATATGGGGATTGAACCCACAACCCCAGCATTATGAGCACCATGGTCCCACTGACTGATACCTCTGGAAGCCATTGAATCAAAGTTCATTTGGGACTGAAAATTAAGCATCTCCAAAATGTCAGTTTAACTGTTTATATTGCCAAGAGCTCAGGATCATCTGAGTCCTGTCTGCTCTGTTCTCACTGTCTTCTGCAACCAGGGACCTCATGTGTAACCACAGGAGAAGGGCTGTGTGAAGATGCTGTAGTGGTGCACAGCCAGACACTGTGCCTGTCACAGGTGTTGGTAACATCAGATTTATCAGCAATTTCTCTGTGCAGACAGATCTTTCTGAAGCTTCTGCATATTTCTGAAGATTTATTAATTTCAGCCTAGTTGTGGTTTTTCTGTCTTCTAGTGATATGTGCTACTTTTATTTTTCCAATTATATGAGAAAGAAACCATTTCTTCCAGCCAATGAAATAAGGAGAAAGAAAAGTTATTTCAGTCCATCTCACTTTTATTAACCAAAATTAATGTAAGTGAACCAAAATTGTTTTAGTCCATGTCAATCTGAAACATAATATTTAATTTTGAAGTCCTTGTAAAAAAAATGAAGAGAAACTATGAGGGCAGAATTCTTTCATTTCAGAGAGCAGTAGTTCAGGTGCTTCCCAGGAGGGTGGAAAAGCTGATTTCACTTTGTGCTTCTGACTGGAGAACCAGATCCAGTGGCACCATGGGAACTCTTTAAGTACTGAGCTCTGGTAGCTCTGCAGTGAATGCTCTTGCTGCTGCTGTCACTGCTATTGTCCTCCAGTGGACATGATCTCTCTGCTGTTTGCACTTCTCAAACTGAAGCTGTCATCCTTCTGTCAAGTTCTCCACCTGGTGATCTCAATTTCCTAGGGTTTTTGCAGGGAGCTGTTTTTCCTTTGATTCATTTTTAAGTTGTGGTCTCTTGGCTTCTGATTTCTGTTTATTCAGTCATCGTCATTGTCTCCCATCCCCCTCCCCACCCCCATCCCCTGCCAATAAAACCCCCCAAGCATCTGAGTTCTCAAACAGACCATAGTATGAAAGGTTTCGACATTGATAAGAAAATGTTTCTAATCCAGTGGGCCAGGGATTCCTCAGGAGCCAGAGAGATTTTCTGAGATAATTTTATATGTTTAATATATTTTTCAAGATAATTTCTAAATAACATCAATTCAACCTTTGCAAAGGAATTTACTTGAACCTAGAGAAAAATACTTAGGATATATTTTTCAAGATAATTTCTAAATAACATCAATTCAACCTTTGCAAAGGAATTTACTTGAACCTAGAGAAAAATACTTAGGACAATTTAGGTTGACATGAATGGAAAATCTAATAATAGGGACAAAAGCAGGACATGGCCACAAATTTGGACAAATAAAAATAGGACAATCTTTTCTTAGCATTTTCAGCAGTACAGAGACCATTAGCAGAATAAGAGCACTGTAATGCTCTAATAACAGATACAGTGGTGCAAAAAGCTTTCCGGTGAGAAGCTTCATGATTAAGGTGGCAATAGCATATTCCTCTTCTTTTTTTCTTTACAGTTCTCTCTGCTAAGCTTTCATGTGCATTAATACATTTTTTTTTCTCTTAAATTTAGGGAGAATAACTATTTCTGATTAATAGGCCAGAAAAGCAATGAAAAATAAAAAAAAATCAAGTCCTTGTTTATTGTTATGAGAAGGTACCCTTGAAAGAGTCTTGTCCAGTTATACTGCATGAACTCACTGAGTAAACTTAACATGAGAATGCAACAAGTTATGTGACAGATTTCAGGATGAGAACATCCTCCCAGTCCTACTGCCAGCAGGGAAGTGTCAGGACCTTAGGAAATAACATGAAACATTGTATCTTGAATATATGTAGCTTGACTAGCACTTTTAAAATCACACCGGTATTTTAAAATAAATATACTATCTTTTTTGTGCTTCAGGAATGTTATTCTCCAGTCAAGTACTCCTGCTAAAACCACACTGCTGCTTCCCCCTCCCCATCCCTCCAATTGGAGGCACAAAGGCAAGAGGTTGAGATAAGAACAATTTACTGGAAACAGCAATGAGATAAGAAAACCAACAGTAAGAGCAACAACATTAACAACAGAGGTGTACAAAAGAGGAAGTGATTCACCTGCAAAAATGCTCACCACGGACCCCTTGACAAATAAACAATGCTGGAGGGATTCTCCCTGCCATGTTTACTTCACTGGAAGGAAAGAGAGTTCCCATCTCCTGCCCCGGGCAACGACCTGAGCTGGTATTGAATAGTATCAGGGTCCTGGCCATATACCCTCCCAGCTACTGCAAAAAATTAACCTGTCCTGGCTGATACCAGGACAGTCTTTAGTGATGATTACTACTATCAGCAACTCTGTGCCTGCCAGGGAGATAATATTCGAGTTGAAGCTGCATTTCTTGTTTGTGGTGGAAAATCAAAGACTTCAAACTTGCACACAAAAAGTGAAGGGCACTGTGGGGTACTGTGACTGTAAGAAAAAGAAGAAACCGCTCATATCTTACGCATGGACTTGACATCCTTTTGAATTCTGGAAAAGCTCTTTAAAAATATTTATTAAACACAAGTTTAAAAGTAGCTGTTTCTTCCAGGATGCACAATATGGAGGAGCAGTCAGCCAGTGGGATGTGGAGGCAAGGAGGCTGGGGGGTAGCCTTTCTCTCCCATCATATCTGAATCCTTTAGCATATCCCTCTGCTGTCCTTAACTCTCTCTTGAACAGATTTATGAAAAAAACCCCTTCTCTTACATGATTGTAAACTTACCATTCATTCTGGTTTTATTATTCAGTGCTACATTCTCCCAGTATGTAAAACCACAAATAACACAGTCTTTGCCTTTGAGAAATTGTATTTTAGGCATAAGACAGTCTAGAAGAAATGAGTGCAGAAACAAAAGAGGGGAGAAAGAAATTTAGGAAGATCATTTTGATTTTCACACCATTAGATTTTGTTTAAAGTTTTGGCCATGGGTAGGATTCATCTCAGTGGAGTTTAGTTGCTTAAAAAACAGCAATAAAATACATCTGTCCTAAACTAAGGAGCTGAGCTGCCCATAACCAAAATAAAACAGCAGATATGTCCAAAAGGGGATTTATCTCTTTAAGGTGTCTAAAAGAGGTGGTGGGATGAACTCTGTAGGATTCCCTGTCTTTCTCCATTGACATGGAGGAAGCCTGAGTGATTTGTTTAGATTAAATACTTACTTTTTTTTTCTTACTTTCACACAGTAAGAATAATCCTAGACTCAAATAATTTTATTTCTTATTGAAAATTTAAAGTGGTGGCTCTACTCCTGCCTCTTCCCTCACTGCTAATTGGTGTCTGTGAAAGGTATATATGCTAGAAATTCCCATTCTTTGTGTGTACTGAGGATATGCCTTGGGCCTAAGCAATGACAGCCCTTGGACCTGTGATGACTTGAAAAATCACACACCAGTGCTATCTACCCTCCAGCCAGCATGGGACGAGTGATGCATTATAAATCCAGATCCTTTACCAGTGCAGAGATTAAAGAAGCAAGAAAGAAGTTTCTTAATCCCTGCCTCAAGCAGTTTAAAACATCCTTCTTGCTTGGGGTCCTACATAAATCTGAACACAGGACTGGTTATACTCTGCAAATAAATCCTCCTTGATATTTACTTCTCACATAACTTCTCTGTAACAAATTCTGAATTATCTACAAAATATGCTAATAAAATGTCAACTATTTTATAATTTAGTAGCATCATAGTAATAATACTTTCTTCACTTATATGTGTCTCTTTCAGGCAACATTTGACGTACAGTTTGCACATAAAAGGTAAAACTAATATTTAATATATCATTTAGTCTTTTTCCTAATACCAAAACCCCTAAGTATAAACAATCTACAATAATTAATCATGCATGAGTGCAAACCAAATGCAGATTAAATTGACCTGAAAAAAAGTCACAAGTAATTTCCACATGCATTTCAGGAAAATAATTTCAAAAAATTTAAGTATAAGAATTATATCTGCTAGAGTTAACAATCATAAGAATTGCAGAGGACACTGGTACTGAGCACTGCAGTAGGATAAGAGAACACATTTCTTTTTTTTTCCAAAGGAATAGGAACAACCGAAAGAAAAGGCAGTGATAATTTATAAAACATATTTTGCTCACATAGAAAGCCTTCTGTTTAAGGATGTGTGATGATACTTGGCATACTTTCATGAATTAAGCCTTACAAACAGTCAGAGGGTATCAAATATGTCATCTCTAAAATTGTGTATCAAGGTAACCTGACATTGTGAAAACTGTAATCACAGTGCCACAGGTTTCAACAAAGACACCAGAAAACAGTGGCCAGCTCTGTGCTTGAGCTGTTGAACACCATTTCACAGCTGCTCCATCACTGTTTTGCCTATGACCATGCTGTACCCACACATCAATCCCTGGCCTGTGCTTGCTGCTGGGGACAGTACAGCCAAAACTTGTGCTGAAATGCAAAGACATGACTCAAGTTGCCCTGTTGTCTTCAGTTTTAAATTGAGAAAAAGCTAGTGCTCACACTGATGATCCAGAGTTTGAACTGTTTCAGATTTGGCTCAATATGTTTACAGAAGTGCAATCACAGCTGTCTGGCAGGCATGTTTACAGTCACCTCAGAACCCCAAACAGCCCTCCAGACCATTCACACTCCTGCTGTGAGGAGTTATCCTTTTTATCCTTTTTAGCCCATGCTCGGATAATCCAGAGCCACTAGATTTCTGATGTTAACTAGCTATAAAGACTTTGATGTTTGGTTTCAAGACCAACTGAACAGATGTTTAATTAAACAACAGACAACGTGTTGTTTGCCAGCATTTTAAGAATCTCAGCCTTCTGTTTTCAGTTGCATGAACTTTTTCTGCCATGAACTTAACCTGTCACAATTGTCTTTCAATGAATATATTTGCTGATGCCAGAAGCAGAAAGAGTTCACAAATCAAGCTTTTGACAGGTAGCAGGCTGGGTCTCATTCTCACCTACACCTTGGTGCCTCGGGGGACGTGCTGTCTTCTCCAGCTGAAGTGCACAGGTATGCTTTTTCTTGCTTCCCTCACTCAGCTCTGTTCATTCCCAGCTGCGACACTTGGCTGCCTGGAACCCAGGTAAGACTTCTTCAGTATTTAATTTTCCTGTTAAGCATGGAAACAAAGTATGTTGGGGTTTTTCTGGTCCTTGTTTCTCTGTTAAAGAGAGTCAGGTTTAGAGGATATCACTGGTATTACATGTCACAGTGTTAGAGTAGGAATTGGATGTGTACCTGCCAAGATTGCTCACCAAGGGCACCTGTATTTCACTACAGTGCTGTCGCAGTGATTGCATCTTAAATCATCTCTGAGTCTGTCCATTTTTCTGACAGAGTATAAAATTTAAAGTCCAACACAGGAGGAAAATATTTACTCAGTTTTGCCTCGGACAGTGGATCTGTGGCCAGGTCTCTCTGTAGCCAGGGAGCAAGGCACAGCTGCATGGATGCTCACCAGCATCACCTCCCTGTCACATACCAGGCTCTCTGTGGTTGTGGCAGGTGAGAGTAGCTGTAGCAGCATGAAAGCCTGGCGACTCTTGCTAGCTTTCCCTGATGAAGTATTCATCTAGGTACAGCTGTTGCGTCATGTGCTGTGTGCACCAAACCCACATGGAGCCTGTAACATCTGAAGTGCTTTTGTTTATGTTCCCACTACTCTGGGGGTGTATTTCATTTAAGTTCACTCAGTACAGTGATGGCTGTGTGAAGGTGAGGAACAAGAACACAGCTGGGAAGTGGTGCTTGGGGCATGCTCATACAGGGATGCCCCAGCAGCTGGAACTTTTTCAGGGCACACCAGCCCCGGTGAAGAAGGAGATGAAAGATGCAAAGACAGGGGCAGGTTTGGTTTGGGAGTTCTACTTGGTGGCGGGATGCTGGATTGTCTTTTATAGCCATGGCTGCGTTTTGTCTTCCCAACAGAAGTTTTGTGTTGGCAAGTTTCACTTTTCTCCAGGTAAATAGGAAGAGGAAGGATGCCACAATGCCATAACCAACCTCTCTTGGACTCATACTGAGGCTCCCCTGTATAAGTTTTTTGCATCGATGCTGACATTACCTGGTTTTCTTCACTACAGCTTAAGATGCATTTAATGTCATGTCTTTGACAAAATTTATAGCACCTGACATCAGGCATTTCTCAGAGGCATCTTCATTAGGATTCTGACTATGTTTTAAGTTAATGAAATCAAACAAGAACCTCCAGAAAAAGAGCTAGATCTCTGCAAACAGCCCTGCTGAATATACTTAGAATTGAGCTGTTTTTATTTGAATACTACAATATTTTAGCTGATAGCATTCTGATTATATTTTACACCAAGTGTGAATATGTTTTCATGGTCTACTCTGAAAGCCTTTGTGAAGTGCTCCTCTGATTTCATTCCAGTTTCAGTGCCAAAACTTCCATCATGGGATTTTTTTTTCTACAACTAAATCAAAGCCAGGGTTTCCATTTAGTCTTTATATTTTTATTACATCTCTGTCCCTTTACTAAGGCTGGTTCTGGGTACACCTGTGAGCCCTGATGAGAGGGAGCACCAAGTAATGGACCAGTTTTTCTCTTGCAGCACTACCAGTCAGAGTTTGATGGGGAGGCATGAGGCTGGGGCTGGCCATCCTGTTACAGCTCAGTAAGTACAGATGCTACAGTTACTCAGGCCAATTTTGAAATTTTATCATGATTTACACACATCTCCAAGATTTTGTCAAAGCACTTCTTTTAGGAAAATGCTGTTGAGAAACACCTGACAGTGAATCCTTATTCCCCACTCTCCTACCAGTGAGGGACCTACGAGTGATAAGAAACCTTTAAGTACAAAGAAAACATGCATGTTGTGATTGAGTCTGATTCAGGTCCTGAAAGGGGAAATCAACATCTGCTAATGAATAATGAGCATGGATATGTGTAACTAAAAAGAGCAGGCTAACTAAACAGGCACTGCTTTACACCTAAGGAGTCAAGTCACTCATCATCTGAATTACAGCCTGAGTCACAGACTGAAATCTAGCTATAGAATGCTGTATTTTTACTGCTGTAGTTGTGTTTCTAGTATTCTGTGGAATCTTCAAAGTATAAGTTGTTGGGGTTTTTTAACTGCACCTTTTCTAACAAGTTGAGCCAAGTAAAGCTGAACAGATATAGCCTCCAAGGTACCCATTCCTTTTCAGAGTTTCAGGACAGAACTTGTTTAAAAGAAAAAGCCCTGTAAGGGAAGTCTTAATATAATGGGGAAGATACTGAAAGTTGCTTCAGGCAATACAAACAAAAAGTCCTGCAATTATTCAGAGAATTCAGAATTATTCTGTTTATTTATTAATGGCCACTCCATGGAGTCTGAGAGGGTTCTGACACTAAACTAGGGATTCATTGCAAATTAAAAGAAAATCTGAGGGACTCCTGATGGCAATCCTGGTCTCAATCCTGGTCTCATTTCCACCATTATAACTTGTAAATCAATGGAAATAAGTGGAATTAATTCAAATCTGTCTCTGTTCACAGAGTCAACTGAAATGCTCACTGTTCCTTTGTAGGATTGCTGGCAATGAGTGTATCAGGGCAGGAAGCACAATAAATTATTTCTCATGGCAGATTGGCATTTTACTGAATAATGTGCTGAAATATTAAGTTTTAGCATAGATTTGCAATATACTAGTTATATTTTTTTATGATTATTTTGCAGCAGGTG
Source organism: Poecile atricapillus (assembly GCF_030490865.1). Taxonomy (NCBI): domain Eukaryota; kingdom Metazoa; phylum Chordata; class Aves; order Passeriformes; family Paridae; genus Poecile; species Poecile atricapillus. The sequence continues at coordinate 62,165,318 of NC_081288.1, forward strand.
TGTTCATTACTGAAGCTCTTTAAAAAACTTATAAGTAAGGACAAAAGGGGTACAGGCAAAGGATAATTGAGTTTTCTCAATGTGTTGGGATTTAACTGATTTTGTCTGGAGAGTACCGCTGGCTATACAAAACAATTTAATCTTTCTTTGATCTTCTTTTATGTTCAGTGCTGATAAGACCCCAGCATGCACAGCATGACTGTGATGCTGGGTCCTGCCACCCAGCCCTTGGGGACCTTCTCCAGGGCCGCAGCAAGCAATTGACAGCCTCATCAACCTGTGGGATGAACAGCCCTCAGAAGTACTGCATTATAGGCTACCTAGAGGTTGGTTTGCTTTCTCTTTTAATAAACTGAACTCTTATTACTAACCATATTCTCACTCTTCCTACTAACCATACTCTTATCTGTACAGGGAATTTGCCCAGGCTAGGAAGCTCCTGTGGGAGTTACCTGAATAATTATCAGACAGTGCAACACTAAGTCTGGGGGAAGGCTGTGCCTCACTGCAACACATATGGAGGGTTTGGCAGCAAACAGCCCCCGCAGTGATGTATATCTTCTCAAGGGGGAGAAACATCCCTGAGATGCAGAGATTGAGCACAGGGGTTTCTGAAGGAGCTTTACTCCAAAAGTTCTCTTCCCACTCAGGCCCCAGAGGTGAAGCCCACAGTCTGTGTGTGTGAGTGCAGGGGGAGTGGGGTCCCAGAGGCTGCAGGACCTTCTCTGGAGGACATGTCCATATGGTGTTGAGGCAGCTTGTTGAGAGAGTCACACCATACACTCTCCTCTCTTTTGATCTGAAATAAGGCCAGTGTTGCTGAAAGCAGAAAGCTGCCTCTGAAAAGGGAAGACCTAATTCTGTGGTTCAGGTTTTGGCCATGTGGCTGGGTCAGCAGATCCAAAATGTGGCTGACCAGAGGGTGCCTCTCATTCCCTGGCTGCAATGATGAGGGGGAACCACTAGGTATATGGAAGGTGTGCAGAAATGAGGATTCCCCTGTTGTACATCCTGGAGGACTTGGCCACACTGAGCTAATAAGTCATCACAAATAGAAATATTTTCACTAAATAACAGCCTAGGCTGAAGAGGAAGTTAAAATACAGCTTAATTTACAAGCAATTGAAAATAATTACAGTTCATGACCTTATAGCTTAATGTTGTGACACATCTGCAGAGTAAAGTATGGACATGGAACCAAGAACTGTTCCAAGTTGCACATTGTATCAACAGTTTTCTGCAAAATGTCTCTCAAAATGTAAATATCTCTTTCCTTTGTTGAAATAGCCTGAATCTTCTTTATGGCCTTAAAGTTGGATGATTGCCTTTTACTCTTGGTTTCTAGGAGGAGATCAAAGAGCAATAAAAAATTAATATTTTCACTTGCCTGTACTTATCCTTTGAATTATGTAAATACAGACTCATGAAAAGAAGCAGCTGTTCTGAAATAATCCCTGTGATTTCTGCTTCAACATATCTTGACCCCTGGTGGTTATCTCCTGAAGAGGGTGAAAACTACAAACTCTGGTTCTTTGCAGAGCTTGGGGGAGAGAGATGATGCTCTGGCAATGTGTTCTGTTCTATCAGTTTGCCTTAAATGTGTTGTCACCTACAGTGCATCAGAGTCCCAATTCAATTTCAATTTGCTTTCTCACCAGCACATTTTGAATGCTTTGCTGGAGGTAGACCAGGAAGTTTTGCATCTTGCATCTTGTAGACCAAAGTTCTTCCTCTCCCAGTTCCCCGCCTGATGACTTGTGTCAGGCTTCATAAAAGCAAACCTTACTCATGAAAGTGGGTATTAGTCAACGTGCCAAGCTACTGAGAGCCAGGATTTAGCTGGGATTCAGACGGGGAAAAAAGTAGAATTCAACTGCTTTGTGTTTGGAAAGAAGTGCTACAAATAATTTTTAGTCTTTAATATGTCTTACTGTTTTTAGAATATAGGTTAAGTGGGTTTTAGCTCAATGATTGGATTTACTAGTTACACATGTTTTGAAAGGAAAAGCCAGGTCACTCAGTGTTGAGGAGAATATAAAGCTGCACAATTCAGAGGCAAGTGGGATATGCCAGGCATGAACATGCACATACTTGTCTTTTGAAGCAGATTTTTATGGAGCAACCTTAAGTTGCCCCCATGTCTTATTTTATGTCTATATAAACCAGAGTGTGAGTGTGCACAGTCCTTCCAACTGCTTCAACAGACTGAGATCTCCTTACCAGAGCTTTGTGAAATGAGATGATAGAGCATTTTTTTTTTTTATTTCACTCTCATCTTCTAAAATGTGCATTCATGCACTTGTCAAGTGTAGCATAGAATGACTGAATATAATACATAATTACCATGTTTAAAATATATGAATTATACCATACCTGTAAATCTATATCTCTTCATTTATTTAAATACAAATAATTCCCAGATGATTTCATAATGCAAAGATGTAAAAACTATTCCCAATTCTTCTCTGTGGATCCTGAGTGTGCCAAGAGGATGAAGCACACAAGAGTGTACTTCTCTAACCATTTCCTTCTGGGTCGTTTTCAGCCTCCCAGCTATGAGCACTGAACTCATGTCTCCTTCTTCAGCTCCCTCTGGAGTGCTGTGTCATCCCTTCTTCCTGCCACATTCCCCAGCAGCTAGGCACACAGCTTGGGCATTATCTTCTGCTGTGGCGTATTCCCTCATCCTCCCACTCAGGCTCTGCCCAAATCTCCTCAAGTAGTCAGTCTGCCCAGTGTGTCCATCCGTGCACACCCTGCTGAATAGTTCCCTAGGGCCCTGCTAGCTGTGATGGCTGCTCAGGCTCTCCATATGGCCCAGCACATGTTATCCCAACCCAGCATGTTAACCTTGTCACCTCTTCTTGGTCTCCCACTCAATCTGCATTTTACCACCTTAAACAGGAGCTCCTTGCCCTATCAAAGCCTCTCATTCAGAACTGATATTTGTTAATCATTACTACCTTCGTCTTCTGCTTGTAGCATTTTCAGACAAGACCCTTGTATCCTATTGATTATCCTGTTTTTCCTCCTTTACATTGGTTTTAAACTTATCCAGTTTCCTTATGCTTCAAAAGACACTGACACAGTCAAGGTGGTGGTGTCATCCCAAAGCATCTACTTACCTTTTACCTGGTCTTACTGGGATCCCTTCTCCACAACTGAAAAAGTCTAATTTTTTTTTTTAAGTACCTGGGGAAGACCATGACCAACACTTTAATATGTACATGCTTCATGAATATGCTGGTTCTGTTGGGCTTGTGTATGGAAAGTCTGAGTGATTAAAAGCACAGGCATCCAAAGAAACAAGACAAGTTCAAGCCTTGCAATGGCATAAATATATGTACATCCACTTAATTTTTGGTGGAGAATCCAAATTAAGCTTTTATTCTGCTTATTTTTTTTTCTAGGCTGAAGAGAAGTGTTTTCTCTGTGATTCCAGATACCCATATAATCCCTATACCCAGCACAACAGTCACATGGTCGAAAATGTTATCACAACGTTTGAGCCCGAAAGGAAAAAGAAATGGTGGCAGTCAGAAAATGGTAAAGTTTCTTAGAGAAAATATTACTGCAAAATGTTACTGTGAGATTTCCTTACATAACTGGCTTTCACAAAGTTGTCTTCATGAAGAGATGAAAAAAAACTGCATTCTTTGATTAGGTAATACTGAGAGATTTAAACACATTTCTGTGTAGCAAGATAAGATTTCAGAAAGTCTGTTTTTCTATGGACAAGTTTTAAACTCAGAACCTCCAAGAGCTGTCCAGAGGACCTGTGGCAATGCTGGGTTATACATGAAAACCATATATTTTCCACAGGCTGTCTGCCCTGTCAGAAAATTTTCATTTGGGGCAAAATATACATTTGCTTACAGATGCAATGTAAAGACAGTGTGTAAAACACAAATACCCATTTAAAAAAATTATTTTAAAAGCACTAATATTTCAGGAAAAAATTAAATAAATCCTGGCTATCAGCTCCCTCATTCTGATACTCCCAAGTTCCTTTCCTTCAGGGCTGTTCCTGATGTTTTAATCCCCCAGCTTGTATTGATACCGGGGGTTGTCCTAACCCAGGTGCAGCACCTTGCACTTGGCCTTGACAAATCTCATCAGACTCCCATGGGCCCACATCTTGAGCTTTTCCAGGTCCCTCTGCATGGCCACTGATCCTTCACATGTGTCAACAGCACATAGGCTTTGTGCCCTCTGCAACTTGCTGAGGATGTGTGCAATCCCAGAATTGATGAAGATAGTACCCTTACAGCTTCTCTGGGAAGACATGCTAAGAGGAGTAACATTGACTGTCTTATTTGACATACAGTGATTACATGAAAAATATTTGAATGGCTGGAAATAAAGGCATAGAGAAATAAGATAGTATGTTATCTCTATTTTGAGTATCCAGCTGAAAATCCATTAGCCTTGTTTTTTTCATGGAGTTTAGCAAGGATCTGTCACTGGCTTTGGACACCACTGCCAATAAACCTGTGGGCCAGCTATGAGAGGAGCTTTCTTTCTTCTTTCTATCTTTCTTCTGGGATGAGGTCTCATGCACAGCCTGGTCAGTGAGAGTCCTGACATGGTGCATGTAGATGTGCACAAAGGGGATATCAGCTGAGCTCCTGCAACTCTCTACAGAGAATGTGTGATTTCTGGAGTGGTTTTTTTTCCATATTTGTTTTTTTGGAAAGACGATGCCTGGCGCAGTAGCTGTTCATGACAAATTTCACATCTGGAATTATAGAAGGGTTTAACAGGTCTGTTTAGCATGAAGAAAACACCTCATTTTATTAGTTTTCTTTTTCTTTCTTAGAAATAAGTAAATTACATGAATGGATTTTAAAAAATAAACCTAACTGGATATAGAAACACACAAACCCAGAACCCTACCATGACCACCATTTACAGCCTGAATTATGTGAGCAGGACCTTCAACCACCTCCTGCAGCCTCTGCTGGTACCATGCAGCATTGCTGGTACCAGTGCCAGGAAGGGAGCACATTGTATTGCCGCAGAGAGAGCAGTCCAGCTGCACTGGTTTGTGTACAGGGGAGGCCCTAAAGGGTCTAGCTGCTCTGCTGGAAAAGGCATCTCTAAATCCACAATGGGAAAACTGTCTTAGCAACCCCTTAAATGAACTGTGCACTTAATTTTCCTTCTTTTTTCAGGCATTGACCACGTCAGCATTAGATTGGACCTAGAAACTTTATTCCAGTTCAGCCATCTTATCCTGACCTTTAAGGTACATCTTTTACCAGAGCTTTTATGCAATGTTATATTCTAATTACTTAACCACAGGAATAAATAGCTTAGAGAGGCAATGAAAACTCCCTCTTTAGAGGTTTGTAAGAACAGGTTAGATAAACACCTGTCAAGTATGGTTAAATTATAGTTGAACCTGCCTTAGGGTCAGAGAATAGAATGAACAGCTTCCTATTTGTGTGCCTTCTGGTCCTATTTTCTATAAATCCAAGAATTAAAACTGAAAAAATACTTTGCAAAATTAAACTCTAAAGATGTAGGACATATCTAAACTGCAGTTGTTCTTTCCATTTAGTTCAGCTCATGCGTATCTATTATGATCCAGATGATTACAATTTTTTTTTTTGTAAAAAATTCCTATATTGTTATGGTAAACTTCCTTACTTAGAAAGTAATCATATATCTATATGAAATGTTACCTTTCCCATTTGCTAGAGAGAGGTTCTAATGAGCTTTTTCAGAGACCCCTGTAACCATCATTGTACCTGTAACAAGCCTATAAGTTCTCAAATACAAAATTTTAGCATCCTTCAAAGGGGAATATCAATATAGCAACCCCTGAGGTGTCTCATTAATGCCTGCTTAGGGAATTCTTGAAATGTTTCTTGCAGACATTTCGGCCTGCAGCAATGCTGGTTGAGCGCTCTACTGATTTTGGTCAGACCTGGAAAGTGTTCAGATATTTTGCACATGATTGTGCTGTTTCTTTTCCCAACATCTCTTCTGGTCCAGCAAAAAGTGTTGGAGATGTTGTTTGTGATTCAAGATATTCAGACATCGAGCCCTCCACTGAAGGCGAGGTACTGTAAAGTGTCTGTTTGTATAAGTTCAAATCATATGTGGAACTGAAGGTCTCTTGTCTGTGTCTGTGTCTGCTAAAAGCAAAGGCCTGTTATTTGAGCCCTTTGGTGGCGGCTCATCCCATCTCTAGAGCTTTATTGATTTGTTTTGCAGGTTGTTTTAAAAGCTTTGGATCCCAGCTTTGAAATAGAAAATCCATATGTGCCATATATCCAAGGTATGGACCCTACATGTTTTGTCCAGAGACACTTTGCTGGTATTGTTCGTTTTGTATGCTGAAAGGGCCAACAGCTCAGCTGGTGTTAAGTCAATGATGTTGAAAATTAGGTACCTAAAGATCTTAGGGAGATATTGTAGTAATAAATTAAATGGGCTAGCCTTGTTCTCTAACCCTGGGGGCAAACAGCAAAGCTCTGCAGAGCACATCCATGGAGCTAAACTGTCTTTCCCTCTGAATTCAGGCCCAATCCACACTGCTTTTTGAGAGCAGCCCCAGAGATGCACATGAACCCATGAAGACAGTGGCTGGGAAAATGCAGAGCCATACCAAGCAGGATGCTAACTCTTAAATATTAACACTGTGTGCCAGGAGTGGGTCCCTGCACTGCTACTGTAGCCATTACTGGTCTTGGCCAATAGTGGATCATTTTCATTATTTCTTCACTACAGGAAAATTCTTGGATGACTGATTCACGCTGAAGATTTCATACTGTTCATTTTAGACTGAACTCTGGCTCCTGATTGCTCTCCTTTCCTTTCAGATCTCATTACACTGACAAACCTAAGGATCAATTTTACTAAACTGCACACCCTTGGAGATGCTCTGCTCGGGAGGAGGCACAGTGATCCCCTTGAGAAGTACTACTATGCCATCTATGAGATGGTTGTGCGGGGCAGCTGCTTTTGCAATGGCCATGCCAGCGAGTGTGATTCCATGCAGAACTTACGGGGAGATGTTTTCCATCAGTCTGGGATGGTGTGTCCTTAATTCTGTCTCTAAAAGGGGAGGCTCGATTGTTATTTTGTAAGAGTAAGAGATGGAGGGAGAGAGCAGAAGGAATATCTCTGATAATCTTTGGATTGACCATTTGCAACTTCTAGTTGTTAAACGTTCCAATGCAGACTCTTCCTTTAAGACCCGGGGTTGGAATGCACAGAAGCTGTCTTTGTTGGCACTACTGTGGTGTTTCAAAAGCAACTGGGACAAGACATGTTGATAATAGCAGCAAAATTCCAGAGCTGTAATGGCGCAAATGTAATGCAGTAAGTAGCCTATGGCATGTGCAGACTTGAATGGCCACTTGTTGGGTGCATTCCACACTCCAGCTGGGCCTGGAGGCTCTGCAGTGGGAGAGGAGGCATTGGCACAAAAAATAGCTGATAATGCAAAGCTAACCATGAAATAGATGATCTTTGAAAAATAGCATGAAATAATACATGAAAATGGGTTAAAAATTCCAGGAATGCGATTGCAAGTTCTTTCCCTCTGGGAACAAGAGTTTTTTTCTCCTGGAAAATATGCATCTCACTATGAACACATGTAGGGGTTCATAGTGAGATACATATGTAAAATGTTGAAGGCTCCTTTGAAATATCTGTAAGTATTTCTTTTCTAAATGTTGCTCAGCAGCTTTAAAACTATTTGGTTAACGTTTGCAGGTATTCACCAGACCTTTTACACAAATAATTGAAATTTATGTCAGCTGAGGGAGCCAAAGAGCTTAAAATTTTCCTGATCTTGCTGACATACCTTAAGCAGATCTCTCCTCTCCTCTCCTCTCCTCTCCTCTCCTCTCCTCTCCTCTCCTCTCCTCTCCTCTCCTCTCCTCTCCTCTCCTCTCCTCTCCTCTCCTCTCCTCTCCTCTCCTCTCCTCTCCTCTCCTCTCCTCTCCTCTCCTCTCCTCTCCTCTCCTCTCCTCTCCTCTCCTCTCCTCTCCTCTCCTCTCCTCTCCTCTCCTCTCCTCTCCTCTCCTCTCCTCTCCTCTCCTCTCCTCTCCTCTCCTCTCCTCTCCTCTCCTCTCCTCTCCTCTCCTCTCCTCTCCTCTCCTCTCCTCTCCTCTCCTCTCCTCTCCTCTCCTCTCCTCTCCTCTCCTCTCCTCTCCTCTCCTCTCCTCTCCTCTCCTCTCCTCTCCTCTCCTCTCCTCTCCTCTCCTCTCCTCTCCTCTCCTCTCCTCTCCTCTTCTCTCCTCTCCTCTCCTCTTTCTCTCTTTTGTCACCTTATCTCCTCTCTTTTCTCACCACATTACAGGTCCATGGGAGATGTATCTGCCACCATAACACTGAAGGTTTGTCTTGTGAAAGATGTAAAGATTTCTACAATGATGCTCCATGGAGGCCAGCTGAAGGGACACAAGATAATGCTTGCAAACGTAACTCAAACATGATATTTTCCTTTTTAATAGCGAGGAGTGGGTGTGACACAATCCTAGTCCAACCCATAATGGGATGGCCAGGTTTCTGGGAGGGAGACTTTTTCATGCCTCATCCAGAAAAACAGATTCCTGCCTCTGTAGGTGCTGTGTTATCCTACAAGAGGAAGAGCTGTTCCATGTTCTTATTCCTTATACAGAGAAAAAGAATAAAACAATAGAGGAAAAAGAAACTAGTGAAAAAAGATCATTCATTGGTTTCTACAGTGTTTTTCATGTGAGTGGAAGAATTTAGACAAGGCTAAATTGTTTATTTCCACAATAATGAGTAATATAGTATACACAAGAAAAATGTATTTGTCCATAACAAATATTCAACAAGAGATTTCTTCAGCAGGGCAGTGTTCCCCACTGCATATCAGGCACACTCGCCTGCATTTCCAAGTTTAAGATACAGTTCTGTCAGAAGACTCCAATTTTTCCCCCCCGGCTGTAACACACAAGGCCTAGGAATAATCTCGCTGGACACTGAAATCATACAGCTAACCAGTAACCCTGTGTTAGGTGTAGACAGCAATGTGGCCAGACCACAATATTTACATAGTGTGAAATACCCCACTGCTTGTTTTGGTTTCAGGTTGTAACTGCAACGGCCACTCCAGCAGATGCCACTTTGACATGGCTGTGTACCAGGCCAGTGGCGGGGTCAGTGGTGGCGTTTGTGAGGACTGTCAGGACAACACCACCGGCCAACACTGCGACAAGTGCAAACGTTCCTTTTACCAGGATCCGCTCAAAGTCATCTCAGATCCTCGGGCATGCCTCCGTAAGCTTCCCTTTTTAACTTCTGTAAGAAAGTCTCAAAAGAGTGTTGTGCTGGTTCCCTTTCCTCTGAGCCCTATGGCCATCCCCATGCTTTAATGTCCACATGGTTGTAAAAATGTTACCAAACCTGTAACATCCAAACTGCCTTACCAAGTAGCTTCATGACAGCACTGTAAAAAGAGCAGCATATTCCAACTCCTTGCTAAACAGAGCTTAGAAATCCAGCGAAGCTATAATTTTTCTTGAACAAGGTCAATATAAATATGAATAGCAGTGGTGATGTTGCTTCTGTGACCTTCAGTGATTACAGAAGAGGCTCCAAAATGATGAGAGGAGTAAATAACTTTTGCTAGATGCCTTCCATATGCAAGAAAAGTAATCTTTCAGACATGAGAGCTCTTCTTCTGAAAGATTACCTAAATTCATTATTAACATAGGATGTGGAAAATGCTCTGAGGGTTATTTAATTGTAGCAATTGATTAGCATGCAAAGTCCTGAAGGAGCTGAGGGCAGATTACCAGCAGCTCTGTAATTGTGTTTCCATGCTTACATCTACATGTGCATTTTTTATGTGTCTCCTTGACCCTGCCTGTAGCATGCAACTGTGACCCAGAGGGTACCTTGCACGAAGGCGTGTGTGAGAGCCACACTGATCCCATGCTGGGGACGGTCGCGGGCCGGTGTCCTTGCAAGGAGAATGTGGAGGGCGCTCGCTGCGACAAGTGCAGGGCAAACTACCACGGGCTGAGCAGCAGCGACCCCCTGGGCTGCCAGCGTATGTAAACCACCTCTTCTAGTCTCCTTTCCAAAGCATTTTTAAAGCATGGAGGTTAGTTGAATGCACAGATCCACACTGATGCTCTGCTTCAGTCAGAAAATACCCAGTTGCCTACTGTAATTTAACATCAACATAGTTCAAGGTTTCTAGTGCAGCATCCAAGACTGAAACAATGCAAAATCACTTACAGAATGCCTAATATAGCAGATCAGACTTTGTTAATAGAAGAGTTTTTAAACACATAATTTAATTGAAAAGGGCTATTGAGATGACCAGAGCTTCTGCTTTGCCAAGAGAATTTCCAGCCAACCATTCCTCTGAGAAAGGCTTGGTGAAAGCACATGCCACCTCTACCCAGCTGCAGTCTGGGTTTATGAGCACATTATGCCCACACCAGGTGCTCAGCCACACACAAGGCCTTCAGTGCAGATCAGCTCATTTCACTTGGCAAACCACAACAGAGGCCTTCTGCTTCAACAGTGTCTCTGCTCCCCCCAGAGAGGGACCCATGAAGGAAATTGTCCATTTCCAAGGGCAGTCTGAGGGCTGGAGGGTGCCAGAGCACATTCATCTGCAGAGTGTCTGTGTGAAGGATGGAGACTGCCTGTCATGCTGATGTCATGCCACATCTAATGTAAATGCCAGTCCTGCTGCCATCACTGGGGCCTGCAGAGGTAACTGCACTTTTCCATCCTTGCAGCCTGCAACTGCAATCCTTTGGGCAGTTTGCCCTTTTCCATCTGTGATCCTGCCACGGGAGAGTGCCTCTGCCAGAGGTTCACCACAGGGCAACGCTGTGAAAAATGCCTCGTATGTACTCAGTTTCTGGTTTTGCTTCTGCATGTGGTTTTGGAGGTCTCACATCTTTTCATTGCCAAAAAAGTAAACAATTAGTCAAAATTTGAAATAATTTTATAGCTGTATGCTCCCATTTTACATTGACATGTCTGCTTCTCTTTCACTAATCCCAAACATTTGTGCAATCAAATTGCAGGGGGAGGAGCACTCCCAGGAAGGAAAGGAAATGCAAAATTATGTCCTTGATCCATCTTTGCTGTTTACAGAGCAATTTGCTTTTACAAGTGGGTAAATATCTGGCTCTTGTAGTGTCTGAGCACCCCTGCTATCCCATAAGAGAAGCGATCTCCCATGGCCAAGCACAGTAGTGCTCCAGAGCACTGTTCGTCCAGCAGAATCAGTTTTGTTTTGCTTTGCATACTTCAATATTTGCCATAAAAGAACCTTTATTTTTATACCAGGCAGGATACTGGGGTCTTGGCAACAGCCTGTATGGCTGTTCTCCATGTGACTGTGATATTGGTGGATCCCAGAATAACTTGTAAGTTAAAGTTCTTCAAGTTCTTTCTTAGTTTTAATTTTTATAAACTCTTAGGCTAGATTCTCTGGTTAAGTTAATACAGTCACAGTACAGATAGGAAAATAGAATGTAGATGGAATTTCATCATATGCAAACAGTGTGAAGTTGGGTGGAGATCTTGGAAATTTATTTGTGGTAAGGGGACTTTCCTATTTCTTTTGAAGGCAACCTTAAATCAGGTTGAGCCAATATGTGTTTAATATGAAATACAAAATGTATGCCTTGAGAGAACCAGAGGCCCTAATATTATTAGAAATTAGAAGTAAGTTAGAGATGACATTTTTAGCTTAGCTTCCTACATCTACCTTAAACGCTAAATTTTTTTTTTCTGGCTCCTATTTCAAATGTATAATTTTAGAAGCAAGGCTGGTTTCAGTTGGGCTCCTCCAAAAATCTGTTGGGCAGTGGTCTTCACTACTGCTGTTAGACTTCAGTTAGAGGAGCACACAGTCCCATGCTGCAGAGCAGCTCCTTGTAAGCAGGTAAATCACCTGGTGTGTTAAATATGCTTGTAAGTATATGAAAACATTCCATATCACATGAAAGGTCCTTCTGATCTCATGTCCTGCCTCCATAATTGTGGGTGACAGATTGTTAAGGATAGTGATACAGTGATTCTTATAGAAAAAGATACAAGAAATTATACAGGAGCAGACAGTAACAGATGCTCAGGAAACAAAAGGATCAGTGCTTCAGGTATGGAACAGACAAAGACAAAGCAGGTCATGGACTCTGAAGTAATGGAAAAGTAGCATTGAATAAATCCAGTATCAGAAACAGAGGAGGTGGGTGATTGGAAGAAGTTTAGTAATGGGGGTAATCCATCAATGGGAGATATTAAGCAAAGGTGGAACGAGGGTGGGTCTGAGCTGTCCTCATGCTGTGAGAGCCCAGCTGTGCCACACTGATGTCCTCCCTTTGCCAACTCCTCCCATAGGTGCTCCCTGATGGATGGTCAGTGCAAGTGTCTGCCCAACATCGTGAGCCGCCAGTGCAACGAGCCAGCTCCAGGATACTTCTTTCTACCCCTGGATTATTATATTTATGAAGCTGAGCATGCAAAGCCCCTTTCTGGCTCTGCACCTTTGGTAGGTTTTTGGTTTTTTAGGTATTGTACTGAGAGAGGATCATTGAGGTGGTGAGATGGGAGCTGAGGCTGAGGAGGAGAGCCCTTGCTTGGAGAGCAGCTCTTTAGCAGGAAAATGCAAAGCAAGTCCCTCGACCATCATCAGTTTGTCTTTGTTTTTTGTGGACATGACTATTCCATAACTGTGGCTGTTAAAGAAGGACAGTCAGTACAGCACAGTATGACCTGTAAAGCTGCTCTTGCTGCTTCTCAAGTGCAGGCTGGCCTAGCATGAATTAGAGAAATTAATTTAATTATTTAAATTAGAGGAAAGTGTTTGAGTTGCCAATAGTTCTCATGAAATGTTTTATTTCTGGGAATCTACAACATGGGAAGAATCAAATTACTTTCTGCTTCATTGGACTAATTCCTGCTGCCTTATATAAAGGCACTGATTATGGCCTAATTTCCTCAAGGATTTGGCATCCATCTGTAATGTTTTTAGAAAAATTAATTATTTTTTTCCCCCTTCAACATGGGGGTGGTTGTTCCCCATCCTGAGTGCAAGCCTGGAATGCATCCCTTCCTCTGTCTATGCTCTTGCTAACATTTTTTCTCTGGCATGTTGTACAGAAACTCTAGGTAAGGAATAATAAAAAAATGTTTATTTTCAGGTTGCATCTACAAATATTTATCTATAATCACATTCAGTAATTATCCTACAGTCCAGTAATTAAATGGAAAACAGATGTGTGGGGAATAGCTTATGAGGGAAAAGTGCAAGTTGATTTTAAGGAAGTGAGGGAAAAAGGTTTCCAGAAGCTGCTGGGCCTTAGTTTAGTTTCTCCCAGAAGATAATAGATCTTGTTTTAAGAATGTGGATTTTCATTTAGTTGCTTACCACTCTTCAACACTGTTGAGACAGTGCTGCTCCTCTTTTATTCCTACATAGGTTCAGCCAAGCGCTCTTCCAAGGTGTGACATCTACTTCCAGAGGAAAGGCTATGAGTTCATGATTGAAAATGGAAAGATTGTGTTAAACAGGAATAAGAAAAGAACTGTAAGAAAATCTGGACTGGAACAGGTAAATTAGTACTTGAGTAGTTACTTAAATTTACACCAAATAATAAAATTTTATTTTGTAACAAAGGGCAAGGAAATGCCTGAGCACATGGGATTCGCAATCTTAGACATTAAATTCCTGACACAAATCAATTTTTTGGTACACAGTTGTGTTGGACATTTTATTATTCATACTGACAGGCTTGCTCTGCTATATCCAGCACTTATGTAGACTCAAGCTCCATGAATTTTTGAAGGGAAAAGTCCTTATGAAAGGTAATTTTTTTTTTTTCTTGGTTGCAAGACATTTCCAAGAAGTTTACCAAGACATTAGCATGGTACCTCCTGCACTTAAATGCAGCCATTGTAAATATCAGTATTTATGTATCCAGCTTATAATGAAAGGCCCAGCCATGTATGAAATCAGGCTTACTCTGTTTAAGGTTTGCAATGTGAATGTTTGGAGATGCCAAATATTTAGAGGTGAGTGGATTGTTCTAGTCCCTGTTATTGCTGTTGCTGCAAAGTTATAGGGGGCTTTTCATTACATGTGACCCTAAATATCCTACATTTGGGAGTTCTTATATTGTTGACTATGAGCTTGTTCAGAAAATGAGACTGATGGCTAAAATAAGTAAAGAATGTAGCAAAAATATTTCGTTTCTTTTTTCCGAGTGTTCTTGTTTTTGTTTTTGTCATTTGACTCTGTGTGCTGTTGCAAATGTCAGTGTGTCTTTGCAGGGTGCGATGCAGTTTGGACAGGACTTGGATTTGGCGGTGGTGTTCCGGCAGCCCAGCGCTGGTCGGGCTGTCACATGGACAGGACATGGCTTCGCCCGCGTTCCCAGCGGAGCTGGGCTGAGATTTGCCATCAACAATGTTCCCTTTGCTATGGACTTTGATATCACAGTTCGTTATGAGCCTGAGGTACTTGTGAAGTCGTGTGTGTCTTGTGATGTTGTAAGGTGCAGGGTCTATTTTGTGAATAATAGGATGAGCAACTTGTCCTATTCTTTATAGCTAAAATTAATTTTTTTTCCTTTTCACCCAGTAACAAGTTGCCCTACCAACCAAGTAATATATCCTCCACTGACCCCCTTAACCCTTTCCACTCAAATATGAAAAATCAGCACTAAAGGTGTTTTCTAAGCATCAGCCAATATTTCATCTTCTGAATGTTTCTCTTTTGGCACCTTTACTTGAACTGGACTTTTACTCAAAAATCAAAATGGAAAATACATGGAAAATACAGTTCCTTTTAAACAAGCATCCTATATTCCTAGCTAGGACTTTTTGGGCAGTAAAATGTGCACAGGCAGGAGTGATCTGCATAGATATTTATCCAGGCCTTTTGCAGGCATCCTGCTTCCCAGTTGTTCCAGCTGGACTCTGAGATGTGTGAAAATTGTAGGAAAATAGCCAAATTACTATTTTTTGCCTGGAGAAGATTTCTCAATGATGATGACATGTCTAGGGAAATCTGTTAATCCACATCTGGTTAAACTCAGGTCCCCACCCATATCTTCAAAAACACAGGCAAGTATTTTATTGGTACCAGGTTTTGTATATGCCTTACTCTTTTGCAATTCTCTGGGACAGTCCCACAACTCAGAATTTTCCTGCTGCCTATTGTATTCTATTCTCTGACTGTCACTCTGAGAGAAAACAATCTCCCAGTATCTTAAAACATGGGAAGAATTTTTCAGTGGGCTGGTCTGAGGTAGCTTTTCCTGTCTAAGTGTTGAAGAGCTGGGTTTTAAATACATTTGTTACAAAGTCTTTTATGTTTATTATTTCTTATTAGATGTGTGAGAAGGCAGCTAATGAAGGATATCTCCAGAATAACACTGTGCTAAGAAAAGAGACAACTCCAAGGACTCTAACAGAGCTGTTTCCATTTGAACCAGCTGAGGTCCCATTTCCGTCTCTGCTTTTCATTAGCCATTGCAAATACAATGAATTTTTCACAAATAACATAGTTTTTCAGTGCTGTAAAGAATAAAGAGAAAATCTGTTTTTTCACTGCAGTGTGCAATTATTCAGATGGCTTTCATTAACGTTTGCAAAGAGAAAGCAGTTTTTTCAGATACAAAATATAGCCATAATTTTTGTCTTTTGTTTATAGTTCTTGGAAGACTGGCTTGCAAGTGTTGCCATCCAGCCTGCTGGTATCTTGTCAGGTCAACACTGCAAAAACAAGGTCCTTTCACGGGAGCCACATGAGTTGCCTCTCCCAGCTACAAAGAGGTCTGACTGTTGCTGTCTTTTTGTCTGTAGATCTTCCGTGTACAAATCATTTACTGAAGCACTGCAGAGCGGCGCATGTGTGAGAGAGTGGGAATATCAGAAACACGTGTGTGGCCTTTTCTGTTGCTGGCACACCACAATACAACATAGGCCCTAATGAAGAGTCTGATGTCCCAGTCCTTAGTCTGGCAAAGGTTTGCCAAACCCAGGAGTACAGCCTGAGATCCAGCTGGGGTTGGTCGTTGCTCTGGTGAAGATCCAACTGCAGCTGCTTCAGTATAGAAAGGAAATATTGACTTAAAGTCACTGTCCTAGTCTATTTTCAAAACCAGCTTTTCAGCTTGGACCCGTGTAAAGAACAGAGAGAAGCTAAGAGGATGTGACAAATGTCTTGATCAAATAGGGGCAGGAAAGGATGAATATGAACAATGAGTTGCAAACCCCCTTGCTTGAAATAGTAAAACCTATAATTTTCAGTTTAATCTCCCCAGGTTTAAATTGTGCTTGGTGAATCATCCAGCAGAAGCCCTGAATCTTTCCCAAAGCCTGCAAGCATGGGGCTGGGTGTGCTTCTCACAGCAGAAGGGCTTGCTCAAGGCTGCAGGCATCAGTTTGCATGCACAGAGGGAAGGGAGAGCTCACAACATCCAGTAAACTTGCCTTGTCCTGACTCCTGGCTATAACTGTGCTTTATTTTTGCTAAACAGGATGGCAGTTCTGCAAACTCCAGTCTGCCTGGAGCCAGAAAGAGAATATTTTGTGGATGTGTATTTTTCTCATCTCTCTGCCTCTGACAAAAAGGCAAAATCATTCATCTTGATTGACTCGGTAAGTCACCAGTTCTGTCACCAGTCCCTTGAGGTTGTATTTATACACAGTGGTGGTTTTTTTTACAGACTTGTTAGAAGTATTTTAAAATAATTTATAGTGTGTTTTAATAGAAATTCAGCTTCTGTTTATCTCCACTGACAGTGTTTGCATATTTTTGTATGGAAAGGGAGAATTGTATCTGGTTAAATTTTCATGGATCAATACAATGAGTCATACTTGTTTCATACATTGCATGTATCTCTATCTGTTGCTCATTGATTATGAACAGTCCATATATATGCTGATAAGATGCTGTGGCTATGGATATAAATTTGTGCAGCTTCTCATCACTGAAGTTTTGTTAAATATTTCTAATTTGTCAGGGTCACGGATATTTTTAAAGATGATATTGGAAAAGTGAAATTGGTTGTGTACTTCCTGGGAATCAGGTCCAGATATTTCTGAAGTTTCCATCAAGTTAGGAACTGGGTGTTAGTTTTGGGTCCTTCTCTTGAGAAAAATATTTTTAGGTCTGTTTCTCTAATTACTCCTGTAGAACTGGACTTTGCAAGGGTTGGCTATATTTGGACATAGAACCTTCAGCTGATTTTTCTCAGTACCACAGTATCACAGTAATCCAAGTAAAAATTTTGGCCAGATACTGCTTTTGGAGTCACTAACACAGCACAGCAAGACCAGTTCTGAGCATATATCAGAGGTCTTACTATAACTGGGTTTTTTTTTAAACACAGTCTCTCTTAACTGAAGAACTCAGGGAATGTTTAGACCTTCAGAATAAATATGAATTTAGATGACAGAATGGCACAATTGCAGATTTAGAAAACCAGTGCCATTGCAACCAGGCCTCTGTTGTTGCAATGGAAAGCACATTAAGAGAATTTGGGAAATTCTGGTTTTCAACATATCTAAGCAAAACTATTTTCTTTTCTCTCTTAATGACAAAGCTTGGACTTATTCCCAGAATCAGCTCCGTGGAGAATTTATGCAGTGAGAAGGATTTAGATGAGTACCAGAAGTATCACTGTATTGAAATTGCATCTGAAGTTGGGCCTCACGTGCTGCCCGAAGTGTGCGCACGGCTCATAGTGAGCTTGTCAGCCCGAATTCACAACGGCGCCGTCGGTAAGGACCAGCCTGCACAGGCAGCTCTTTTGGGCAGTTGCTGGTTTTCCCTTGAGTTTGTAGGATTTGCAGAGCTCTCAGCCCACGCTGATATAGAAGTGAAGCTGGTCAGCATGTGATATTCATGGATGCGTAGGTTATATCCAGCTGAACCCTGTATGTGCTGCAAACACAGGTGGCACAAATCTCAGAGTTCATCACTCCTAATAGGCTTCTTGGAGCAGCATTACAGGGACCACAGCAGTGATTTTGTGCCTTCTGAAAAGCATTTAAATGAGATGCCTTTACCATATCACCAAGGCATATTCCTACTTTACTTCAAAAAGGCAGAGAAGTTTTCTAAGCCCTTAGTGTAGAAGCTGTAGGTCAGCTGAACACCTTGGTAAGATTCCAAACATGTTGGTATATAACTTGGTGTACTGGAAGAGATTCACCAAGAAAACCTTGATGATACTCCAGCAAGAAGGCAGGTGGGATTTGAAATTCCTAGGCAGCCTCCTGGACCCGCCATGGAAAGGTTAGCTGGGCTCAGTAGCTCAGGGAATTTCCCAGGTATTTGGCCAGGAGAAATGGAACTCCTCTGCACTTCCAGTAATGGGAGGGACCTTTCTGGACAGCTTCGGTGCCAGCTTCTTTCAGGGAGCCTAGCAGCAATGCCTCCAAAGTGATAGCATCTGCTTGGATTGGGCGAGTTTTAGAAGGATTAGTGTCTCACACTTAAATCAGGTGAAGAGGTCACAAGCTGTGCACAGTGAACCCCTCATTTGGGCTTGGGCTGTGCTAACTCCCCATTGGCCTGATTCCTAAAGTGACAAGATTCTCCTGATGAAATGTGGCACTTTGGTTTTCTAGTGCTTTCCAGAGCATCCTGGGCCAACATTCCCTGTGGGTTAGCAGAGCATCTTCACTTAACAAGTTAGTCCAAGGTGTCCAGAAGAAAACAAACAGTACACAGATGCAGACTAAATACAGCTTGCAGGTTATGTCCAGTGCTCTAGCTAGATGCAGATTCATAGAAAACCTTTCTAGACTTCAGGATGTCTCTGTTTGCATCTACACTTTTCTACTCCCTTTCTGTCCTACCCCAAATGCATGCTGAAGTCAGTGACTTGAATGTGGCAACTGCAACACCAAGACTCGTGCTGGTGCCTGATATACCATCACCATTGATGCTACACCATCAAAAGATTTAAACTATAGCCATCATCAGGCTAGTGAACCCCTGAGAAGAATAATCAAGCTCTTTCCTACCTATTTTAAAGTGTGAAACCTGCAAGCTGATGAGAGCAGTAAAACTCCTTGACAACCAAACCTGTTTTGATTTTCTTTTCCCTCACCAGCATGTAAGTGCAATCCACAAGGGTCGCTGAATGCCAGCTGTAGTAAACTGGGGGGCCAGTGTCAGTGCAAAGCCAACGTTGTGGGACGCTGCTGTGACACCTGCTCTGCAGGCAGCTATGGCTTCGGCTTCCATGGCTGCTACGGTGAGTGCCTTGCAGCCAGCACTACTACCAGTACCACTAGCTGGCTCTTCACACATACCCCAGTTTTAGGGCTTTGAATCCCAGATTGTGTGAAGTAATATAAAAAACGTTTCTGTAACAAATTTTCCACCCCTGCTGCCTTTGAGCAGGGTCAGCGATGAGATGGGCTGGCAGGAACACTTTAAGGACGCGGCTTTGCTTTTGGTGTTTTCCAGCATGCGAGTGCCACCCGCAAGGCTCGCTGAGCACACTGTGTGACCAGGTGACAGGGCAGTGCTCCTGCCGCCGGGAGGTGGACGGCCAGCGCTGCAGCCGCTGCCTGGCTGGGTACTTTGGATTTCCCCACTGCCGTCCTTGCCCTTGTAATGGCCATGCGGAGCTGTGCGACCCTCTGACCGGAGAGTGCCTCAACTGCCGCGGGTTTACCGCTGGAAGCCACTGTGAAAGGTCAGTTGATGGGCAGTGCTGCAAAGCTCCACCAGACACTGGTGGTCTCCAAAATGCCTGTGTAGCTGGGTGCCTACAAATGCATCCATGACCTTAATAGGAAACACGTATCTAAACCAGGATGAAACTGGCCTTGGCTGCTGAATGTCAGGTATCTATTTCTTTGGCAAATGCATGTGGGAATGTATATTCCCAATGCACGTAGGTGGATTGCAGGCAGGGCAGGCACCCAGCATTGCAGCAGGCTACCTGCAAGAAGGCATTTGAGACATGGATTCCATGGCACCATGTACTTGGAGACATGCACAAAGCACTGTGTGTGGGATAAACTGACTCCTACCAGGTTACAAGTTGCCAGTTTCCAAATTTAAGATTCAGCACGAGGCTAGCCAAGAGGCTTAATATTGTGCTGAATACTCATTTTAATACCTGCAATTACCTCTAAGGAGTTTAAGTAAATATGACCTCTTTGCTGATCATATTAGTTCCGTATCACCAGTAAATTACTTTTCCCACATGTTCCAGCTCCATTCAGAACACTGCTCCTCTTTTTTGTTTTGTAGACTGGCAGCAGTATTGCAGTTCAACATGGACATTGAAATTAAGTTTGTTTAGTTTGGTTTGGCTGGACTGTACCTTGTCATTCATTTTTAAGAGGATTTCTTCATGAAACCTGTTGAGCTTTTTGGGCAGTGCTTTTAGACAATGCAGTCTTTGGCTGTTCTATTTGTAGATGGCAAACAGATTAAAAATGTGAAACTTAAACACTTTTTGCCCTGTGGCTTTGCAGGATCTCCAGACCCCAGGGGGAGGATAATTAGATAGACAAGTCTTTTAGCCTTGCCTGTATACATTTGGAGAACTGTGTTCCCATTTGTCATAGGAAAGTAAATCAAAGACTGAAGATGCTTCAGAAGCCTCTGCATTGCTTTTGCTTTTGCTGCAGGACTATGGGGGGTTTGGAGGCAGAGGCAGTGGTGGTGGGCAGGGTGTCTGAGCCCCCAGGGAGCCCTGAAAGCCCTCACCAGTTTGAGTAACAGCCCAGCCACCAGTGCCTTGAAAGAGCCATTACCCCAGGTTTGCAGAACATGTCAGACAGAGCAGGACTCAATACATATGTTGCATCTAAAATATGCAGTATTCTCTGACTACTCTTAAGGAATCATTGCTTTTTTTTGTCCTGTGCCAGCACCTTTTATTGTCATGCCAACCACTCTATGTGTGTGGAAATAGATGAATATATGTGCTAACAGGTAAATATACAGATTCTTTACATTTACAGATTCTTTAGCTGCCTATGCAGAGCATGTGTGACATGCCATATCATAATAATTTAGATTAAAATTGTTCCAGAGTAGGTGAAAATCTTTAAAAAACATTTATTGATAGGAAAACATACATCTTTTTGGTTTTGCTTTAGATTTTGAGAATGCAGCTCTGATTTTACATTTTAGAACACCTTTGAATCTTGATATATCTCTACCAATTGATGGAGATAACATTACAATGATCTGGAATACTAATTTCAAAATATTATAAATTGAATCACCTGCATGAAACACCTGACAATTTTTCCTCCTTGTGTTGTCTGCTTTGGCAGGTGCATGGATGGCTATTATGGAAATCCTCTGGATGGAGAACCTTGCCACCCATGCATGTGCCCAGAGGCACCTACAAGCAATAGATATTTTGCACATTCCTGTTACCAGGACTCCCAGTCTGCACAGCTTGTCTGCAATTGTCTCGAGGGATATTCAGGTATGAAGCAAAATAAGGTTTCAATACTACTAAATTAATGTAAGAGAAAAAAAAGGTCATCCTCCACCTGTCATGTATTCAGAAATGATGATGAGGTAATGCTAATAAAACAGCTAAGAAGAGTTTACTCAAGAAGAGTTACTAAGAAGAGTTTATCACTCAAGTTTACTGAAATTATGTGGGTAAGTTCTGACAAGGAAGAATGGGAATTGTGCAGTTAGTGCTTTAAAAAGGGATTAATGTATGTGGATACAGTGAAGTCATTCATCATGTCACTCTGTGGAAATCTCCTCCTTTCCAGGGGCATTACATTACATTACATTACAATTACAATGTACATTACATTACATTAATCTGGTGGGGAGGTGTGGGGAGATCTGCAGTTGCTTGTTACCTCTGAAAAGAAGCATTGGAAGCCCAAATGGGAATGATTAGGGCACCAAAAATAGCTGATAATATTTCCTAATCAGAGAAAGTCTTTCTCCACATAGAGGAAACTCTTTGATGTTATGCCTTAAAGTGACTGCTTCATGGTTCAAATGGTCACTTTAGAAATGGGGTTTCTATTCTCAGCTGTCTCAAATGCAGATATTTTTCCAGTAAACTGATTCCTCATTTCCTAAGATCTTGTTGACTTAGGTTGAATTCCTGAAGGAAAGCTGAGGATATTTTGCTTCCCTTGGGCATTAGGAAGATCCCCTCTGATGGAAGCAAACCTTAGTGGGAAGCACTGCTGAAAATTAAACCAATGCTGTCATCTTTACTTAGGCAAGATTCCTTTATAAGTCAAGAGTGGTTTTGCTCCAGTAATTGCTGTAGGGCCAAAATGACTCATGTTGGTGCTCACCCAGGGGACTTCTGTCCTCACAAATCACTGCACTCCTAAGTTTTGGACTTTATTGCTCCTGCTCCTTTCCAGCAAGACTCTTGGTCACCTTTGTAGCAGTGGTTGCACTTTCTCAGAGATTGAGAAAGGCTCTGGGTCCTGAGGAGCACAGTGAAGGAACAGAGTCCTGGGCTGAGGGTGAGCCAGTGGATGTGGTTCCAGAAACACCAGTCTTCCCAGAATGGTTTCTGAAATGCAGAGGTAGCACCCTAATCAGGGCAGGCATTGAGACAGAATGCAGAAATAGTTGTAATGCTAGCAATCAAAGACAGAGCATCAGAGCTCATCTGAACTCCTGAGTATTCCCCAGCCTCCAATGCTGCTATTGGAGTGAAGGGCCAAGGAAAAACCTGCAAATATGGCTAACCCTGACTACTGTCATTGAATGGACTTTGATGGAAAAAGATGTTTGGAGGTGTTGTATGATGGAGCACCTATTTGCTCTTACTGAAAGGGCTTCCTTGGTATAAGCAGCTTGGGATGAGGAGGGTGTATTTCCATCAGATTTCAGTGGGGAAGATATAAGTTAAACTGATCAGAGGATTAAAGGGCAATGGTCTCAAACAGGTGGATATTTTCCATTGGAAATGTGCGTTTGAACAGACAGTCTGAATCTTTTAATAATGTTAGTGGAAATTACATGTTTCACTTGAATTACCATCAGCCATCAAAATTTTCACCTTGCTCTGACAGGAAGTCAATGTGACGAGTGTCCTAGTGGGTTCTACAAAAATCCCAGCAGCCCTGGGCTTGACTGTGCGCCATGTCCCTGCAATAACAACATTGATTTGACAGACCCAGAGTCCTGTAACAGGGTCACCGGGGAGTGCACCAAGTGTTTACACAACACCCATGGAGCAAACTGCCAGTTCTGCAAGCCAGGTTATTTTGGCTCAGCCCTCAATCAAAGCTGTCAAAGTAAGTAAAAGCACTGCAAGTCTGTTTTACTACCAAGAAAATGTTTTTAAAAAATAGACTATAGGAAAAAGCTAGATCTTGGAGGGAGGGCAAAAATAAAGCAGAGAAACAGAGCAAAATATAAGAATCACAAATCTATTTCTCTATTTGCTAAATATAAATATATCGGTGATACAAATGGTGATAACATGGCATCTATTAAATTCTTTGTCATCCAAGTCTCACTAAATCTCACAGTGAATATCACTCCTAGGAAATACTAATTTATGAAATGAAAACAGTACTCTCTGTTAGAAAAATAAATGTGCATTCAGCTTATTCAGGAAGTAATCAAAAGTAAAGGAATCACTGATAATTGTTTATCCATGTTTCTGGCTGATGCCAACTAAACCCAGTTAGAGCTCAGTTAACCAGATGATCTCTTGCTGAACTTCCTGCCTTAGCAGTTGTTTTCATTAAGTGGCTAGAGTAAGAGTGTTCAGGCAATTTAATGGATTCTATGAGGACATGTCAGTAACTGAGCACTTTGAAAAGAAGAGTGGTAGTGTAGGGAAAAGCAAGGCACAAGCTTCTTCCCAATTTTTCTCTATACTCGTTTTCACAGATGTGCCTGATTGAGGATTTAATTTTTATGGCCAAGATGATTACAAATATAGTCAAGAAACTGTTTTTCTGGGAATCTCTAAAATACGTTCCAAGCCCATCCCTCATTCATTCTTGGAAAATGTTAGAAATCGTTAAGCAAAAACTTTTGGCTCCTCACAAGGAAGGCTTCTTATCTTACTTGACTTACTGGGGATTCCCATGCTAGATAATGCCTACTGTAAATCAACTTATCCTTACCCAACATATTTAACATTGCATTCTAATAAGATTCAAAATTCACTGAGCCCTCATTTTTTGTGCCTGTATTAAAAGTGCTGAACATTCACAGTAAGTTTTCTCAAAGCCATATATAAATTATTACAGAAAGACAGGTAATGTGTATGAGATTAAACACGTTCAAGGTCACTAAAAGTAATGCTACAGCGTGGGCTTTATATCCAGTTCTGATTGTCCATCAGCTGTCTGTATTACTGTCTGCTGTAGTAATTGTCCTTCTTTTTCCAGGCTGCACATGCAATCTGGCAGGTGTTCGCCCTGCCATGTGTCCGGGAGGGGACGCAGCCTGCCTGTGTGACCCAGCCACAGGAGCTTGTCCTTGCCTGCCCAATGTGCTGGGTGCCACATGTGACCAGTGTGTCTCTGGCTACTGGGACCTGGCTAGTGGAAAAGGATGTCAGACCTGTGACTGTGATCCAAAAAACTCCCAAAGCAACCAGTGCAACCAGGCAAGAAAATTACTCTGCTTTCCAGAAATCAGGGTGCTGGTGTTTTGACACGGAAAAGTGTCGATCCTCTTATAAATGAGGACGGGTTTTTTGTCATGTTCCCTGAAAACAAAAAATTCTTTGGAAGTCTGTAGTTGGTGCAATCACACTGTGAGTAATTAAATCCAAAGTGTTGTTCTGATAATGTGGCTTTGCAGCTTGCAACAATTTCTCATGCATGTTGCTTCTTTGTCAAGTGGATCTTAGAAATACTTCATAAAAAAATGTCACAGGAAAAAAATGCCTCATAAATACGCATATATGGAAGAAGGAAATTCAAACTTGGACCCAAGAGTCTTATGAGTATTAAGCTTTATATGTTTATTTTCAAAAAGTAGCAGCCGTGGCCATTACATTAATCATGCCTCATGTATCATACTGCTAGAGTACCTTTTCTCATATTTAATTGCTGTGCACATTTTAGGGCTAAAATGTAGAAAAAATTAAACAGTGTTTCAGACTAGAGAGGTGAAATTGTGGTCCCATGGAGTCAATAGCAATTTTACCATTGACTTCAGAGCACCAGGAGCTTAACCTAAAGTCTTGCTGATGCGTTTGCACATTTTTCTTTCAATATGCTCTCTGTTTGTTCCAGTTTGTTCCAGTAGATTTATAATTTTTCATAGCAAATTTAGTTCTTGACCTCAAAGAACTACTAGCAGTTATCGAAGTTGTAATTCCCTGGAGTTTAATTTAATAGCTGATTTACAGAATAATCATTCTAAGGCAATGTGCATAATATACCCTCAAGATTTTCAGCTGAAATTGATATATCATGTAGTTTAAAGCTGAAATGTTAAGATGAGTACTTAGATCCAGCAAAAATAAAAAATAAGTCTGTTTTGCAAAGGAAAAGAATCAGATCATAGTCAGAGGATGAGTTCTCAATCAGCATCAGTAGACTGGATTG
This sequence comes from Poecile atricapillus, assembly GCF_030490865.1. Lineage (NCBI taxonomy): Eukaryota > Metazoa > Chordata > Aves > Passeriformes > Paridae > Poecile > Poecile atricapillus. The sequence goes on from NC_081288.1 coordinate 62,190,839, forward strand.
TACAAAATCCCTGACATCAGTAAAGTAAAGCAAAACCATTTCTCAGAGTGCATTTTGTTTTCAGGACCTTCAGGAAGAAGACAGGAAAGTTGGGCCAATACTGTGTAAACCATAGTGTTCAAAGACTGTGGGCGAGCAGTGCTGCCACAGTCCTTGTACAGCTGAAATAATGTCTATCCAGCCCTATGGCTCTGCTGGAGGTTACTCAAACCTGTCTTTACAGCTTACAGGCCAGTGTCCATGTAAGCCAGGTTACAGTGGAAGATGCTGCAATGAATGTGAGGAAAACTACTTTGGCAATCCCCAGATGTACTGTGTTTGTAAGTATTATTAAATGGGACAACTGGATTAGAAACTGCCTTGACATAAATGCTTACCTTTTATATTCACAGGGAAGACAAGGCATGCATGTAGAGAAACAGCCTTTCATATGTTTGTGTGTAGGAGATGGACAAGTGTTTATATTATTTATCTATATTGTTGTTTCAATGGTTATGATGGAAGTCAGAGATGAAGAAGAGCCACTACTGTGCAGTCCACCTTGCTCTAACTCAAACACTGGTTTTCTTTTAATATCTTGAAATGCATTAATCCTACAGAAAAGGAACAACTGGATGTAACCTGCTGTTCCTTTCTTGCAGCATGTGAGTGTAACCTGGAGGGGACCCGCCAGCCCACATGTGACAAAGCCACTGGCATGTGTAACTGTCGTGCTGGTGTCACTGGCCGGCTCTGCGACCAGTGCGGCCGCGGCTTTGAGAAGGACTTTCCATCCTGCCATCAGTGTCATCTCTGTTTTGATCAGTGGGACACTGAAATTGCTGCTCTTGCTCTGACTGTGCAGGGGTTAATGAGGTTTGCAGCAAAGCTGGAAGATAAAGGAGGACGAATGCCCAGCTGTGATATGCGCTTCAAAGCCTTTGAAGATGCCATTTCTGAAACTGAACGCATTTTGAGACATCCTGTCCTTTCACTTGAGGCCCTCTCAGGCATCAGGGATTTTCAGAGCTACCTTCAGTAAGGGCTAGGTTGCTCCTGAAAAAATCCCTTAGCTGAGAAACTGTCTTTCCCCAGACTCCACCAGCCAAGTCCACATATCAAGTCCTACTTCTGATCAGCATACAGATGCTGGTCTACTAAATCACTGTTTTCAATAGATCTGAGACCAAAATAATCCTTAATATAAGCCTAACCCATACAGACATATACTTAAATGCAGAAATTTTTTAGTTCATACTGAGGGCTTTCTAAATAAGCCATAAAATTAAATGTTTCTGCATATTTATAAATGTATCTCTTGCCCTCTAAAATATTGTGTAACTCAGTTCTAGTTTAAGAACAATTTGGTCTGACTTATGCATAACCGTCTTTTCCCCTTCAGACAAAAAGTTGCACAGATGGATCCCCTTCACAGTTTTCCCTTTGAGTTTCCTGACCTTAACAAGGGCATAGAAGATATTGGAGAAGAAGCTAATCTAGTTTTTGAATTTCTACAAGAGAAAATACATCTGCATCAAAGTTTTCAGTACTTGAACTTAAAAGGTAAGCCAGCAATGAAATAAAATGGGTGGACATTTTCCCTGAAATTTTGGAATTCTTTCTCATCGTTAAACCATACAACATTTCAAAGATCCTTAGATTTTATGTTCCTATGGTAGCACAAAATTGTTGACACTAACAACATTTTATATTGACTTTCCAAATTCTCTTTTATCTTAAAATTCTGTGACTTCTAGCATCCCAAATTTCAGATGCATGTGTCAGGGTCACATCAGTCAGATGTCTCATAAACTAAACCCAAATGCTTACATCAGGATACAAAAGAAACCCTGTTTCACAGTACAGACTCACATGCAATAGAACAGCAAAGGATTCCCCCACCATGTTTGACTCCTCTTGCTCATAGGGGTACTTAAAGAATGTTGTACAGGAATGGTTTATTTAGTTAAACCATAGTGTCATAGTGCAGCTTCTTAGTGTTCCCATGGGAAGATGACTTTATGAAGATGACTTTATGTGGGACAGAAGTAGCTCTCGATCATCAAATATGAGAAAGCAGAACTGAGCTCCTTGGCATTTTTGAAATAATTACACCCTCTGTGCTTGAGCTAAGTGCAGTCTCCATCAGCTGCTAATAGATGTAATGATGATGTCCCACACTAATTTCTGGAGAAAAATGGGGATATATCAGGCAGGGATCTTGGACAGATGCTAGACCACCCACAATGGCAGGGGATAGTCAGCAGAATCCTCTCCACAGACATGGCTGCCAAGATACAAACCCCCAGGAGACAGGGTGCTCACCACAGAAGACACAAGGTACAAGCAATATTGCTCCCACTTACAGTTCCTCTGTGTTTCATTCAGGCAAGAAAATCTTGGCCCAGGCAGGTTTTGTGGGTTTAAAAAAACAAAAACAAAACCAAAAACAAATAAACAAAAAACAAACAAAAAAAACCCCAAAAAACCAAACCAAAACAAAATATAAAAAAAAAAAAAAAAAGGAAAAGTCAACAAAATGCAAAGTGGAGGGAATGGAAGAGGGGAAAAGAGAGATTTACTAAGATTTAGGGCTCCCTTGCCATGTTGTACTTGGCAGCCCCCTGGGGCAGCTCCTTGTCTCAGGTCCCTCTGCAAGCAGCCAGCACAGCTCTCCCAGGCTCTGCTTCTCAGTTCAACTGAGCCTTGCACAGACTGAGAAAGGCAGAAAGGCAAAGAAACAATAAATCCCAGGGAGGTCAGTGGATGCAGAGCTGAAACAGCCATGGTGCTCTTTGGTCACATTCCAAACCCACTTCATCTTTTGGCCTCTGGATAGATAAACAGCCTATAAAAAGCACACGGGAGTGTGGGGAGGGAAAGACCTTGAATTGAAGATACATTTCCTATCAAGGCCACAAATATTTATGGGTTCTGCTACCAAGCACAAAAATAACACTTACTTCAAGATAATCAGCTTTTCTGATACCCAGGAGAGAGACTGGCTCCTCACTCCATCTTCATTTTGGAACAGCAGCATATCCTATATATGTCTCTGTCTTTTTGCTGGGGTAGAGCAGGATATGGCTACATACACCACATCTGGCACTTGTGCTCTAGACACACACACAGAATGAGCTCCTGCCTATGTCTCTGCAAAGGATCAGGAGTTGTATGCCCTCCTCACAGGCATACATGACCTGGAAACATCAATATCTAATGATAAATTAAAACCATTGGAAAAAAAAAGACACAAGTGTCCTTTAAAGAACTCTGCAGTCTATGAGATCTCATTAAATTATGGCTTTCTCGCATTGGCCCTGGCTTTGCAGCCAAGTACAGCAATGCAGTGAGAGAAGCTTCCTAGGCTGCTGTAAATCATCCCTGGGCTAAGACACTGTGTTTAATGTAGAGGAACTTGGAATCTCTATAGCTCCATCAAAAACCAAACGTGGAAAATGCATTAAGGCCACTTAATGGAGAGCTGAACCACTGTGAAATATTTCTGCAATGGAATTGTTGCACAGAAAGAAGTGTCTGGCATAGATGAGGAGTTACAGCAGTCTCTTGCCAGGTATTTTGAACTAAGGGCTAACTTTAAACTGTATATTGTTTCCAAGAATTACAAGATAAATAAATATCCCTGATTCCACATGCTAACTGAACATTATTCAGCTTCAGTCAAAGTACAGCCAAGGGCTTTAGAGCCTGAACCAAAGCACACAGGATTTGAGTGTCTTGTCTTCAACTAGTAACTGAGTCAGTTACCAGCACAAAGAGAGATGTCAATCAGAGACCTCTAATGCTTTTTCACTGCTGACACATCAATTCTGGCTCTGGGCATATTTCTGCCTAGGAATGTGGGGACAAATCTAGGCTCTCTGGGAAACCTTGACAGCAGCAGTAACAGCTTTAAATTATGTGTGTTGCAAAGGGCCTGAATCCTTTTCTCAGACTACTAATCTGCAAAAAATGTAATATTCTCCAACCCTTTTGAGCCTACTTAAGGAAAAGCTGTCACTAACCAAAGAAGATTCTTGCTGGAAAGCATTTTTTGCCTGGCTTATAAGCCCATGGTGGAAATGCTTTTTTTTTAATTCATCAGTCCTGAAAGTGGATTTTCTAGAGACAAAAAATGCCTCATATGTTCCCACTTGTACTGTAAATTTTGGTCTCAATCTAGCAGAACACTTAATTCTTGGGTGCTATGCTGAACAGAAAGAACAGACGCTTTCCTGACTCACAATCAGGGAGCTGATCATTTAATGACAACTGGCAGAAACAGTTTTTCTGCCTAAAACATAATAAAAGTCAGGAGCTTCTATCCAATCATGAATGGCAGCAATGCATAAGCGACTGATGAATGCAGATCAGTAACAGGTAGTGTCAATAATGGGATCTCCTTCACACTTTTGGCTATTCTGTTGCCTTCTCATACACCTTAGCATTCTGTGGATGACTTAGGACCCACCATAGTTTCATCTAGTTTAGCAGGTTTTATGAGCATCAATAACTATTTCTATTTGGCAACTGAATAAGTAAAGGATTCAAAAGCTTGGCTGAGGAAATGATAGTTCCTGTTCTTTCCCACTGCTCCAAATCAAACACCAGTAAATTACTTGTCACTTGGCAATTGTCCAGAATTCAAGTAGATGCACAAACTGAATGCAACCAATTGCAGTTGGTACTAAACCCTATTTCTGTTGGTGCAGAGGCCATCAGCAACATTAGAAAACACTCTGAAGTATCATTGCTGGCAGAACAGAAGACCAGGGGGACAACCCCTGTTGTAAGACACTCAGAGAAGACCAGGAACTATGCACTCGCTATGTTGGACCATCGGGTCTTAAATGCAAGCAGTGTGCTGCAACAACTCAGAATGATCAAAAGCCCTGGCATCCAAAACTTGAATGAAAAGGTAGGCTCTGTGGATTTTGAATGAAAATCCATGTTGTTTGAAAAAAACAGCAAAAAAACCAATCCAACACCACCCCCCCCCACCCCCACCCCCCCCTCCCCCAAAAAATGCTTTTTTTTATGTTGTAGTAGATTTTATTTTAAAAGGGTGCTTACATGCATTTTTTAAGTCTGGAAAATGTCACTTTCTTGCCACAGCCATGCAATCCCATTAAAAACAGCTGCACTTCTCAGCTGTAGTTATTTTCAACCTTTTGGAAGCCATTGTTCCCAGCACAAGGAACTGTTCAAGCACTCTCTAGTCTCAAGAGGATATCAGGGTAATTTCAGAAAGATTAATGCAAACCTCCTCCGTGAGTAAGTTAACCTAAGCAGAGTGACTTTGTCCTGGAGTGGATAGGGAGTGCTCACATATCCTTTGTGTCACCTCTGGGAAAGAAGGGGATTTCTGTTCTGCAGGGCAGCAGTAAATACCACATAGTAGTAACTCATGACAAATCTGGAAGAGGTCATCCACCTAAGACTTTAGGTTCCATATCTGTGTCAAAATATATGGAGGTCTAGACGTGGCACCTTGTTCTGCTCTGTTAGAGGTTACCTGGATCCTTTAGAAGACATTGACCCTTGGTCTGGATATAATTAGGGAACAGTTTCAGCCCTTTTTCCCAAGAAGAGTGAAGCAAGGGTCTTCGTGCAACACATGGAGCCTAACAAATGGCTCCTGCAAGGCTGCTCAGAGTCATGGGCTGCCATTGCATCCTTCAAATCAGGGGAGAGGGACCTGTAACTAGCAGTGATACCCATCTTTAAAAGGACCAGATGCTGTGTTTTAGGGAAAATCCCATCCTATATTCAATGTTCATATGATATCAAACATCTTCCTTCCTTCAGGAATGTATCTCAGACCCCCAGAGGAGTCCTGACATAAGCATCTTCATTATTGCAGATCTGTGGTGTTCCAGGAGACCAGCCATGTGCCACAGCAGCCTGTGGGGGAGCTTTGTGCCAGGACAGTCATGGACTAAGGCAGTGTGGAGGCCCAGACTGCACTGGAGCTCTTCCTCTCTCCTCTGAGGCCTTCAGGAAAGCTGAGGAGACTGCTGTGTTGCTAAATAACTTGACTACTCAGCTACAGGAACCTGAGAATCAGGTGCTGTATATCAAATCTACATTTGTTCAGTAAAATGGATGGAGGATGAGATTTAGGAGGTTACAAATCTACAAAATCTCACCTGCTCTTTGGACAAAGAGCAGTGACATAGTGATGGAGTCTGTCCCAACATCATAGATCTACCATGATTCAATACCAGGTGCGAGCCCCACCAAAAGATTGGCTTTATCTAGATCTTCTTCCTCACAGCTGCTAAGATTTCAAAAGTCATGGTGCCCTGTGTCTATGGGAGTCAGTGGAGTCAGGCTAGTATTGTCTATATTTTTACTGGGAAGGATTTAAATGGCACCATTTGTCAGTAGCCTGACATGCTTATTGCAGTGGGATTACTGCTGTGCATGGCATTCAGATCTATTTATACAACTTCATACTACTCTTATGGTTGCCAATAAATTACTTTTGAAAATAATTTCAAGATTAAGCTTTTCTTCCCCCAGGAATGTTTAGGAGGGCATCAATTAGTTGACTATACTGCACAGTTACAGTGAAAAATAATTCAAGCAAAGTGTGGCCAAAGAAACAAACCAGACAAATCCCAAAGCACCAGTAAGAAGTTTGTTCTTATTAACATTCAGAGATGCCTGTTACAGTTATAGGCAAAGCACATTTTCCAGCAGAAATTACATTCTGCTGTGGCTTTGTTCTGTCGCTGCAGGATGCCTGGGCATCCATTTCCTCTTTTTAAAATGCACATGATACTGCATCCCAGCCAGCAGGGAAATTGGGGCACCGCCCTGGGGCCCCAGGACACAGAGAGGCAGCAGCCAAAGGCATCTGCCGAGCCAGGGAGCGCCAGCCAGGCTGCTGGGACATCGCCTTTGGTGCGCACAAACCTCAGGCACTTCTGTGATAATATGAGTGAACTATTCTGAGACGTGTCAGAAATAAAAACATCAGCATTTTTCTCGTTGCATGGGGAAAGACAAAATCTCTTCCCTCTGCAGACCACAGGTGTACCTGGGCCACTCTTGAAGGCAAATCCCCTACCGAAGTAAAATACGGTTGGAATTTAATAATTAATCTGAAGTTCTCACTTAAATTATCAAGAACACTAATTTAGTGGTGAAATGTAACTTTCAAAAACAAGCCTTGAACTATACCTTCCTTGTGTCCTCTTCAAGTGTTTTTTTAATAGCAAGTCCAAATGAAATGACAAATGAAATTACATCTTCTGTGATCAGATCTGAACCTCATAAGATCTGCTTTGATTTGAATCTGATCAATGACAAGCTGCCATACTGCAATGACTGTCGGTACTCTTTTTTAGAAGCAGAAGGGGGTTGTGGTTTAGCAGTGGTTGCAGAGAGAAAAAAAGACTTGAATTAGGCTTTTTCTGAGGCCAGATGAAGACCAAGATGTAGCAGCTTCTGGTGTTCCCCAAGGGGAATCCTACTACTTTCCACATCAAATGATTCCAGCTGAGGCTTGGATCAAAATTACCTTTGTGTCAGAGCCCAGCTTGCAAAGCAATGACAGATAACCTACAGAAAATGGCACTGCTGTTTCTAATAATATTTCCAGGTTGAAAGCATTAGAAAAATGGCAGAAGACAGCAAACTGAAAGGCTCACAACTTAATGGGCAGCTGGAGATGGCTATGAGTCAAATCGAAGCTGATGGTGAGATCACTAAGGAGTTCATCCGAAAAGTGAAAGACTTCTTGTTAGGTAAATAAGTGCTGTTCTTTTGACTAATTTTTCATAAATATATTCCAATATAATGCAGCATGATAGACAGACAGATGATCTAGCTGTATATGTATGAGATTTCTTATCTACCTCTTGAGCTGTGTAAACTTTATCTAGTGCTTCTTTCTCCCAGGTGACAGTACTTTGTATCAATTTTACAATATATTGGTTACATTCTGATTATCATCTTTTATTACTGTGTTTAATTTGAAGTAACTCCTGCTGTTCTTGATTTATCTGAGTAAAGGACTACTAAGATAATTTCACACAATATATAATGGCCAGGCACATCCAATGCATCCTCAAATTGTTATTCTACCCCCTTCCTCCAGGCCCATAAATAGAGGCTCTCGGTAGGGAGCGTGGGAATTAGGACACATCCCACTCCATCGTCTCCATAAAGCTGTAACTCAAAGAATGAAAGGATTCTGGTAGAACTTCACTGCTCTCATAAAAAAAATAACAAAACAACTGTATATACCCTAAAAATTTTCCACTCTTGGGACTGCAGAAAAATGCTGTAGGAAACAGATCCTAAAGTTTTTAACCATATGCACATCAAAGGGTTCAAATGTGGTAGGATTTTCTTTAATCTCTTCAGTGCAGCTGATCTCATAAATTTCTATGGGTTGCAGTCTTTTGGCATTCATACCTCTACATCCAAATGGGAGCAAGGGCAGAAGACAGAAGACTTATTTTTTTCAGAAAAAAATTACATTATTTTATTGAATTGAAAGATTTAGGTCCATTTCGTTTCTTAAGAGTCTCAAATTTTTATTGATAGCACTGAAAATTCTATCTTTCACTCTTTCTTTGTTTCTTAGTAGACATTCAGCATTCATTAACAATTATAAAAGAATTTTTTTAAATCTTTGCTTTGTTAATTGAAGTTTAAGAACAGGAACAGCTGAAAAGCCTACGGTTACATTAAATCTGCTGTAGTCAACATTGATGTGAATGGTGATTTTGGATGAATATATGGCTACAGAAAATAACTCTCAGGAATGCACTACTGTTTGCACACTAAATATCTTCTATTTAAATCTTGCTGAATTAAATTACTCTGGAGATTAACACAACCATTTAATATATTGCAACTGCTTTATCACACAAGGTCTTGTCTATAAACGGAAGTGAGCAGAAAACAAAACTGATGATGTGACTTCTCAAGGCATTGACTATTCAACTGTGCATGCCTCTGCCTCTTAGCAAAGAGCTAGGACAAGCTCATTTGTAATGGGAATTGTCAAAATATGTTTTTTTCTGTTGTAAATTCTAATTCTATGCAAGTCTGACCCAAGTTCCCTCTGCAGCTTAGCCTTTCTCATTAACCAGCAAAGGAACCACTTTCTCAATATTGTGGCAACTCCAGGGAAGGGATTACATCCACTGGCCAGCTTGGAAATCTCCATTCACACCCCAGCCTCACCAGCACCTCTTTGATCTATGGGCCAAGGGAGAAATGGGCTCTGACACATCTAGCTGTGCTGGGCACTGATTTAAAACCCTCCATGGCCTCTGTCCTACATCAGAATTTTAATAACTTAGTTCAAAGTGGGTTCAAATCCTCATTTCAGCCAGTTCTGACAACACTAACAGCAGTACCTGGAAGCATAATATTAAATTACAAAATTTTGGGGATAATTCTCTTACCCCCTGGCTGTGCCTGTCAGCTTTACTCTCCCACGTAACTCAAAGGGTAGGCAGCCATAATGACCATCTCCTGGGAGGAAGGAGCTACTTCAGGATACTCACAGCTCCATTTCTGTTGCAGATGAGAGTGCACCTCCAGAAGACATTGAGAAAGTGGCAAATTATGTTCTACAAATAAACCTTCCCCTGACTCCTCAAGAGCTCACACGCATGCTTGGCAAACTCCAAAGCATTATGAACCACTGTGAGAAGTACAAACTGAATAATAAGAGAAACATAAACAGGGAGGATGCTCAGACGCTGCTGGTGGAGGCACAAGAAGCTGAGTAAGTAGAGTATTCTCATACTGGTGTGGCAGCTCCAGCTGGGGTACCACTGTGCACAGGAGGACTGCTCCATACCCCTGGCAGTATCCCAGTAACACTGGAAGGAGAGCTCAGATGGAGATTTGCATTTTCCACAGGGCCTCTCCAGCAGGAAGGAGCCATAGCTGCTTGTGCTGCAGGAGCCAGCATGCTGAAAGGAAGCAGCTCCTGACAGCTCTGGCTCCTCTTCCTGCTGAGTCAGAGAGGCCAAAACAGCTATTTAATTCCACCTTGGAGCTGGTGGAGCATTACATATGGCTTACCGGGTGGTTTGAATAAGGGTGAGAAAGACCCAACAAGAGAACATACATGTTCATCTATAAGTCTTCCCTACTAGCAGTGCACCACCAGGCAGCCAGAGGCATCGAACTTCACCCTGAGTACAGCAACTCAGGTGCTCCCCAACAAAGTCCTTTTCTGAGGTTTTGCTTTACCAATTTACCACAATTTTAATGGTTGTTTTTGGACTTGAGGAAACATTCCTGCATGACATCATGGGTACATTTCAAACATGTTCTTGTTTTGCTCACTGCACCATGATATGACACACACTTCCTTTTTTCCATTTTAGCAAAGCAGCTAAAGCTCTTACGCCAGTGGAAGAAATTAATAATAAATTTAAAAATGTTGTGAAGTCCCAAGGGCACTCCAAAAACACCATCATGAAGTTAAATGAAGAGATACGAGTCATCAGAACACAAATCTCTCAGGTATCTTGCTGCAAATATTTTAATTTATTTGCTATATTTATTAGAAAAAGACACTTCATTCTGAAGTTTCCTTAATATGAACTTAAAGAAATAAAACCAGAATGCTGCACAGATATGACACCAATTTGATACTGCTTAAGGGTCTCTTAATCCACTGACAGTCCCTCATTACCACATTCCGCAAGCTGGATAGACATTGCATAAGGAATCACAGCCTTCAATTGCTCTGTTTTAGGCTGAGAACCAAGTGAACCAGACAAACAATAAACTAAATGACTTGTCAGCCAAACAGACTGAGATGGAAGATGAAAGTGCCACATGGCAGGCAAAAATGCTGATGAACAAGGATCAAGCTAAAAAGGCAAGAGCAGAGGCAGAAGCAGCTCACAAGCGAGCCCAGAGTATTGATAATGTAAGTCCTTCTGTCACATATTAAGGGGAAAAAAACCTCCTCCATGATTATTAGTACTTTTGCTTCAGAAGCATTGCCTTGCTGTCATCAAAAATTAACATTTTTTCTTATGCCACTCATGTAAAATGCCACAGGTTAAGAAGAATTTGTGTTTTATTTTAAGGTTTCTGGCATACACTTCTGTTTGCTTGAATGAAAGAAAACATACACATTTCTCTGGATACTTCACAGCATTTTTTCTTGCACTGTGTATAAGATATTGTCCATGGCCAGTCACCATGAGCACCAATAAACACAACAGAACAAATCACAAAACCAGATATTAAAATACATGAGTGATGGAAGCAGCCTGACAATTCATCCTTTGCTGTTCTCCTTCAGAGAAAATTGCTTTGGAAGTTACTTGGAGTTTTTGGTTGGCTTGATACTTTCCAGTAGTTCAGTTTTTTTGGAATATACAGCTAGAAATTTGCTAAAATGGCAAGAACCAAGTACCCACAGCACAAGCTTGGAACATGGCCATATTTCCAAATTACAAGAACCATAGGCAAAATCTAAACTACAGCCACAACAGCAACCTAGATCAGCAGGGAGCAGATTAGCCAGTAAATATTACTGCAATTGAAAATGTAAAAACCCCAATGTTGCTACAGATAATTCATTAAATTTTAATTAAGCCTTAGAGCAAAATGAAATTTACAGAAAAACCCTATCAACAGAAGTAAAACCAGCATAAACTTAAAATACCTTAAATAATATTTTCTTTATATCCTTGCCCTTCCCTCTCCTTTAGATTACTCCACTGGCAGTTTTTTAAAATTGATTTCTGTCATGTTTTGCAAAGCATTTTCAATGTCTACAAATTAAGGATATATTTTTTAATATTTAAGAGAATGAGAAATCTAAACTTTGGCTCAAAGAGGATGTTAAAAAAAAGTATTAAAATTTCCTTCTGTACACCAGATTAATTTATGAGATGCTCTTGAACTAAATAATGGCATTTTGTTACAGGAATTTACTGACATTAAAAGAAAGTACAACATTCTTCAAAAAAAGCTAAAAACCCAAGGACCTCCAAAAGTAACACTAGACAAGGTGAAACAGTTGAAAGAAGAAGCAGAAAAATTGGCTGAAGAGACTGAAAAGAAGATAAAAAGAATAACAGGTAATGTTCTGACTTCTACAGTGAGTGGTAAGCACTTTGATAGTCATGAGTTCAAGGCTGAAGTCCTTGTCCACAGACACTAACACACTAAGTTCACCTAAAATTAGGTCTAAAACAATTTACCTGGTGAAAATCCCTGCCTGATGCTACTCATTTTGAAAGTATTGGCTTATGTACTTTTTCTGACTTAAATACATTAGTATAAGCAAAGGTTAAGAACTGTCCACACAGGGACTTGCAGTGATTTTCTTCAGTTTAAAAACAGGGCAAGTGCAAAACCTGCATAAAACCTGGCTGCAGATTTAGCTGGAGTCCCTGATTTATGCGTTTGCTTTGGGCACTTGGACCTCTGATCCTTCCTCTACTCTCTGTCTTTCCCCACATCACCCCAGTAAGGGAAAATACAAGTAAGGGCTTGTGTGATAGAGCTGTAGGGCAGCTGTTTTCTGTCAGTCCATACTTGTTCCCCTTTGGACATTATCTCTGAGCAATGGCAGAACAAACCAGGTACAATTACCAGCTTGTGGAAACTGAAGCTGACGTGCCCTGAATCTGTGAGGCCATGACTGTCAGGCAGAGGGGTCATGGGCAGTGGTGACTGTAGCTGCTGTGGCTGTACCAGCACCACTGCTCACACAGGCTTAGAGGGTCACCAAAAAGGAAGAGCACATATCATGTCCCTGAACACAGGGAACCTAATTGTCCTTGTACTGAAGGTCTAGGCATTCCCACAGGGAGCCCTTAGGCCTTGGATCCTGCCAGGCTCAATATCAGAAAATACCATGTAACATCAACAAAACCAAGCAGAAACTCTATCCTAATAGAAAACTCTTCAGACAGGATCCAAATAAATATTTTGAGCACATACCTTGAGGGAAGGCATTAAGATCATCCCAGTCACTCCAAATGCCTGCATGATAAGGACATTAGAAACATGCAGTGAATCCTGTGGATTTAAGTCACTAGCAGTATGTTTACATTAATGTAGCTTCATAGGAACCAGCAGAAAATAGTTACACGAGTAAAGGAGACCTAAGCCCATCACACCCAAATTGTCTAGGCTTTACACTCCTCAGGGGACACACTGTTCCTCTGAGTGTTTCCATTTAAACCAAGTCCTTTAAGAGCTCCATGTCCTGCCCCATCTTAGCTGATGCACAAAAGCACATGCTGAGAAATTAATTTCTTCTTGCCATGCTCCTCTTGCTATCCAGAAGACAGACTTTTCCCTCCAGTTGCATATATGACATTCCCCATTCAAAATGGGATTATTGCTTCTGAAATTTCTGGGAAGAGGAATTCTGTTAATCCCTGGATTTTACATACACAACAAATGTGAGCATCATTGCATGTCTCTGCTCTTCCAGATTTGGAGAAGAAGCTTCGGGAACTGAATCAAACCAAACAAGATAAGGCAGAACAACTGAGAAAACTAGAGGAACAAGTGATAGCCATTAAAAATGAAATTGTGGAACAGGAAAGCAAGTATGCAACATGCAAGAGTTAGGGTTTGAACAGACCATCAGGTAAAATGAAGCTGAAATCACCATGATTACCACATCCTGAGCATCCTGGCACAGGCCACTGTCCTCTGGAAATACATCTGGAGTGGCCTCGTGAATAATGTAATTTTAATTTTTTTTCATTTTCTTCTTTTGTCCTTTTGAGTTTATATGGAAATAGGAAATACCTTGTAATAAACCATCTGATTTAGTAATCAGATGTAGTCTTTGAGGGAGCTCTGCACTATACTCCTGTGCACAGTCTAGGGCTTCTTGTGGTGGGGGAGTATATCAGAAATGCAAAAGAAGATTGCTCAGAGAGCAAAGACAGACTCCCAACACCCTATGTCTTCTGCCAAACCCCAAAAAACGTGGTTGTGCCATGACCCTGCACGGGGCTGCCCAGACTCCGATGGGGCAGTACAGATGAAACCCTGCGGGCTCCTGCAGCCACCCCTGCTGACAGCCCGCAGCATCCCCAGGCATTGTCACTGCTCCAACCCCATCTCTTCACTGAGACATTGCAGGGTTCCCTCACCAGGAGCCCTGACGATGTGAGGGTCCCGCTGTGTTCCCTGGAAACGCGACGGGCTCCGGGCGGCGGCTCCGGGCCATTAGCGCTGGGCGACAGAGCTGATTCCCCAGTGCCCACTGGATGGCGGTGCTCAGATGCTGAACGCTGAAAGCAACTTAGAAATCTTTTCTCTGGCAATGGACTCCCGCCGTGCCCATTTTTCTTATGCTTGTAAGGGGTTTCAGACATTTTTCATTAGTATAACCAACAACTGGAGAACTCCACCTCTTAGGTTTAAGCAGTGAATCTAAAGGGCCAGAAATGTTGAAAGCCGGTTTCTCTTCTTCTACTAATCCAGCACTTCACAGGAGTCAGGATTCTCTCAGCAATTTCTTTTAGCCATCAAGAGTGCATGAATTAGCTTAAATTTTAGGCTGTATTTCTTCCTTTTTTTTTTTTTTTTTTTTTTTTTTTAATATATAAATAAAGAAGGAATCTGCAGTTAAGCAAACGTCATAGACGTGCTAGAGTCTTAAAAAGACTGAAATGACTTCAGTCACGCAATTTCAAAGTCCCGCCCTTGGTATACACACTCCTGCTGGACACAGAGCAGACTAACGATGGAGTTTCCCCATTCAAAGCCAGTCGTGTCATTCCTGACCTGTCCCACAGCGAGGGATTTATTCAGCACTGTGCTGCTTCAGAGCTCGGATGTAACCCAGACCACATCTGTAAGACGAGGAATGCTCTGCGGGAACACAGGGCTCTTAACATTTACCCATGGCAGTAGCACCCGTGAAACAATCCTCATCGATCCAACGGAGATAAACACTGCATAGTTATCACCCCGTGTTTACAAGAGCTGAAGTAGCGCTGGTATGCGCTGGGGGCTTGAGTGGGAAGTGCTGGAGGATGAGATTTCAGATACTTCTCTAACTCAAACCAGCTGTGCTCCAGGGCAATGTGCAACACGCATTACTCTGTGACACATTCTATTGTGAAAACAATGGAATCAAATTATAATTTTGATATAATCTAACAAAGCCACCTGAAGGGAGGAACACATGGAATTTGTGGGTTAGCATTTTCTGAATTTTGGCACTTTAAAAAAATCATCTGTGATGTGTGAAGTTTCTTTCTAAGTTACTAGGCTGGAATCACAATTGTATTTAGACTGACTTTGATATAATGAAATCAAACATCTCTGTTTTACTCAAAGCACACACCTAGCTGCTCCCATGCAGATCTCCAGGTAATGAAGGATTTTCTGCAGGTTTCAGTGCATCTCTGCTGGACTGCACCTGGAAGAGGCAAACTGAAGCTCTTAGAAATTCCCAATTGCATATAAACCAAAATTCTTTCATTCATAGCTTTAAAAATCTGAATTCACAAGCAAAAGGTTGAAAGAGGACTTCCTCCTAAAATACACTGTTGACTAGAAGAATTGCTGTATGGCTTTCCACACGCTGCATGGATGAGGAAACAAGGCAGTTGAATAGGCCTTGAGAGGATATGTATCCATGGGGTGAAGCAGAAATAGCTGGAAGGAAAGCGGAAGCAGGAACAAGAAAGTCTACAGTCCAACCTCCCCTGCCTGCCTCCAAGCATGCTCAGACACACAAAGGAAGCAGATCCGATGGGACCAGTGGCCACAGAACTCCAAATCCATCCTGTGACAGCTTCTGAGGCATTTCCCATTGGAAATGATGCAAAAACTTTCAAAGTGTTTTTTTTTAAGTTAATTAGTGGGGAAAATGCTGCTTCTAGATAAAAACTACCTATTTGTAGTTCCCCCTGGACCTCTTCCTTGTGGGCAGAAATGGCTTCAGAAAACTGTTTCTTGAAAAAGAATTGAACTAAGTTTCTTGCTGTAGAGCATTTTGGATTCAGTGGAATTAATCAAAATACAAACACAACCAGACTGACATATAATCAAAGATCTATTTAATCAAAATCATATCATCAGCTCTATCTACCAGGCATTCAACCACTGCAGTGTTTTAAGAAAATGGGTGAACAAGTGAGTCCCACTGGGGTCAAATTCTGAAATTTTGTTTTTTGAGAAGACTTCCAACCATGCACAAACATGGACACTCCAGGGCTGTAGAGGTGGTTTACCAACCATAAGGATAGGGCACGACACAAAATTGAATTTTTATCGTTTGAAGAATCAAATTAAAATACTCCCACTCGCTATTTGTCATGAGCACTGCAGAGAGGGAGAAGCACAAGTTCCCTGTTCCTAATTACTCACACATGAAATGTGGTGGTTTTGGTTATGTCTGAAAGAATACCACAGTTGTGGGTGATGGTGGCCACCCCAGTCTGTGGCTGAAGCTCCAGCTCAATCCCTGATGTCACATGGCAGGGTCAGCCCCAGGCTGGAACAAAGCACGTTTTCATGTTCTCTGTGGCAAGGCACAAAGGAGCCTATACAGGAGGATAGGACTTCTACAAGGCTGTGAAACAAGAAAAAAAACAAAAGGAGAAAACTTCAACAAAAGTTGAAAAAATAAGAGGCAGAAGAAGTCCAGTGGTAATTAAACAGTTGCACATGGGGTGATGCCACTGCCCATCTGCCATGGACCAGAGGAGGCTCTAACACCAGCAAAGTAAAAAAAATTCTGTTAGTGAGGATACAAAAACATTTGTTGTAATGAAACTTAAAAATGTAACAGGGTTATGAAACTGAATTTGTTTTGTGAATTTAGAAGACCAAATTGCAGCAGATATTTAGAATATTACAATTCCTGCCCTGTCCATTTAGAATGATTTAATTTCACGGATATCTTTAATGAAACAGCTCCACAAGTTCTTTAATCCTGAGTCTTGGGTTATGTTTCAAACCTGGTGTTTAACCTTTAGGGCAAGTCACTTGGTATCTCCCTGTTTCTGCTTATCCATCTGTAAAATGAGAATGAACATATTTACCTACCTTGGCAGGGTTTGCTGGGCCAGACAGACCATGGTGTGTTTTCATTCTGGCACTGCAAATAGTGAGGGCAAAGTGTTCTTGAGGGACACTGGTACCTGGTAAAGATTTACACAAGTACACGTGTTACACGTGCACAAGCAAAACCTGGGTATATAAACCCAGGCATTTGTCCCAGCCACATCCATCTTTTATACAGACTCCTAGGTGTTTATTTACCAGTAAACCTTTTCCCTGGGTGCTGAGGGGACTGCCACCAGCCAATGAAACCCACATGTTCCCTAGCAGAGGCCAGGGAACTGATGTGTGAGGCTGGGGCACAGGGTCAGCTCCAGCACAGCCATTCATTCCTTGCAGCCACCCCAGTGCCCCTGAGAAGGTAACAGTGTCCTCCCAGCGAGTGCGACACAGCCTGGCAGTGGCTGATCTAGGCTTGTTGGGCCTCTCTGCCTGTGCCAGCGCCAGACCTGGCCACATATGGCAGCATGGCCATCATCCCCAAGAATGGCACTCCTGAGCCACACGTGCTGGCACCACAGCACCAGGCAGAGTGGGGTACTGAGCCTTGCGTGTGACAGTTGCCAACCCCCTGGTTCTTTGCTGGGTTTTTGACCTTACTACATAAGCATGCACCATTGTCCGTCCGTCCGTCCATCCATCCATCCATCCATCCATCCATCCATCCATCCATCCATCCATCCATCCATCCTTTCCTCACAGGGGCCCAGCTGCTCCATCCACACTACCGGCAGAAGGCAGGATTAGGTCAATAACCCCATTCCTTCATTGATTCTGACAGGGGCAAGGAGGGGCCACCCGATTCGTTATTCCCCCCCACCTATCCGCAGCCTCCTCCCGATTGTCGCACCCTGCCCAGAGCCCGTTCCCGACGCTGGGGAGCAGCGGGAAGAGCACAACCTGCGGCCCGGGCGGCTGGAGCCCCTGGTCCCCCGCTCGGGGCTCCCTGACTACAGCCGGACAGGATCTCCCCAGTCCGCTGTCCCCAGTCCGCTGTCCCCAGCCCAACTGAGCTGCCCTTCCTCGACGGCTGGCTCCCTGCCCCGGCGAAAGGCCGGCTGGCCCGGGGCGGGGGGCCGGGCGGGAGGGGCTCGGCCCAGCCCCGCGGATGCGGAGGGGCGGAGGAGGAGGAGGAGGGCCGGGGGGCACCCGGCGGCGCGGGGCCGCGATCGGGAACGGCGGCGCCTGCGTGGAGCAGCCGGAGCAGCGGCTTTCGGCGGCGCGTGGAGGGGCAGCCGCGTCCCGTCCCGTCGCGTCCTGTCCCATCCTGTCCTGTCCCGTCCCGTCCGGCCGCCCGCCATGGGCCGCCTGCCGCTGTACCTCTGCTGCTGCCTCGGTAACTCCCGCTCCGCTCCGGCCGCCGTCGGGGCACGGCGGGCTGGACGCGCCCCTGCAGCGCCCGCCGGGGCGGCTCGGGGCGCTCAGCTCGGCCACGCTCCCGCTTCCCTCTCTCACCCTCTGTCCCCCTCTCTCCCTCCGCGGCCGCGCAGCGCTGTGGCCCGCGGCGGCACAGGAGCCCGAGTACAGCTATGGCTGCGCCGAGGGCAGCTGCTACCCCGCCACCGGCGACCTGCTCATCGGCCGCGCCGCCCGCCTCTCCGCCTCCTCCACCTGCGGCCTCCGCCAGCCCGAGCCCTACTGCATCGTCAGCCACCTCCAGGTGAGCGCCGGGTGCGGGCGGGCACCGCTCCCGGGCACCGCGCCGGCCGCAGCGCTCGGTGCCGGCGGTGGGGCGGGCATCGCCTGCTGCGCGGGGCGCCGGGGCTGCGGGGGCTGCCCGGGAAGGGGAGCCGGGGCTGCACGGGAAGGAGAGCCGGGGCTGCCCGGGAAGGAGAGCCGGGGCTGCCCGGGAAGGGGAGCCGGGGCTGCCCGGGAAGGAGAGCCGGGGCTGCACGGGAAGGAGAGCCGGGGCTGCCCGGGAGGGGGAGCCGGGGCTGCCCGGGAAGGGGAGCCGGGGCTGCACGGGAAAGGGGAGCCGGGGCTGCACGGGAAGGAGAGCCGGGGCTGCCCGGGAAGGGGAGCCGGGGCTGCCCGGGAAGGGGAGCCGGGGCTGCCCGGGAAGGGGAGCCGGGGCTGCACAGGAAGGGGAGCCTGCGTGGTTCAGGGGAGCCTGCACGGGGTGCACGCCCGCGGGCAGCGCCCGGGCCGGGGCGGCAGGACGAGCCGCCGCCGGCGGGTGGGAGGCGCGGGCAGCGGTCTCCGGTGGGGCAGCATCCTGCTCCGTGCTGGACCGCACACCCCGGGTCCAGGGAATCCCCCGCGGCTTTCGGCTCCCGCCCCCCCTTTCCTGATCGAGGCCAGTAAGGAAGAATGTGCTGCAGAAAGTTCAATTAATGCTTTATTTCCAGGCTCGCTCGGAGCCGTCTAGACAGCTTCCTAAAGGAGAGTGGGCTGTAGGGCCCGGCAATGTTTTGTCCACAATCCCCGTAATGAAATTACATGTGTATGGTCTCGGAGTGGAAGGATGCAAATAAGGTTGTCTCAGCACATCTGGTGAGCTGCAGCTTTTTAAAGCCAGAAGCAGCTCACCAAACTTAAAATCTCTGAGACAGAAAGGATGGTGGAGGAGAATAAACTATCCGTTATACGTGGAATTCTGTTGAACTGAAAGTAAATGGATAATCTCCGGATGAATTACTGTAGAGACAATAGGGCCGGATTCTGGCACTTGGAAGGAAAACCACGGGAAGCAGGAGGGGCTGTAGCACTCGACCCATTTGTGTCCTGAAGTTACCAACTCTCCCTTCATCCTTTCCCCACCTTTAGTTTTACCGTATAAACTACTGTCTAGTAGAGTTAATACTTTATTTGACATGGGATTTAGCTTCACTGAACATTTTCAGTGTATGTTGGGATTGACTTTAACAACATAAGCATCTCTGGTAGAATAAGACAGCAGAGGTGCTTTGTTACATTTTCTTGTCTCAAAAAATATTGAAGTGCATTTGTAGAAAGCATCACTTCAGAAGTTCTCATGTGCCCATATCCTTGGTCTCCCAGCCCCGGTTCAGCATTTGGGATGTCCCTGAACCATAGTGTGTGGTATTGAAGAAATCGTGGCAGGTGCCAATATCCTTTTAGTAATATGGGGCATGGTTGCACAGGGTGCTTGGCAGAATTAGGTCTTCTAGGATTCAGTTTTGGTCAGAGAAGGAGCAAGCTGTGGTATGAAGTGCAGGGGGAGAGAAGCCTGGAGCAGATAGTAGGGAACTTCTTTCCTGCGACCCCTGCTCTTGCCATTCTTTCTGCTGGAGGAGTGTTTGAAGGCTCGTGGGAGGTGAAGCCCTGAGCTTGGGAGGAGCCTCTGAAGTCAGAACTGGTGAAAAGGAGAGCCTGTGTGGTGCAGACCTGCCAGCTCTCACATTCTTGACTGACAAAGAATTGCGTTTGTCTCCATGCTGGAGGAATGAAGCCTGTGTAGCTTTGGATGGGCGTGAGTTGCTGGTGTGTTGGGGCTCCTTCACTGCCATCCAGTGAACTCCTCTCCCTCATCTACCCCCTCCAGTTTGTCTGGGAAGGAACCCTGCCTTTTGGTTCAGTTTGCATCCTCCCTTGCAATCAGAAAGTGGTGGTTTTAGGCAGAAGGACAATGCAAAACCAGCACTGTTTGTAGTAATAGCCACAATGAGGTTTTGTCCCCCTGGTGAAGAAGCTTCCAGTTTTCCCAAGCAGCACATGCCAGAGTTGTTCCGAGCTGGTTTTGCTTGGGCAGACCTTGTAATATGGGCAGATGGACTTTCTGTACACAGTTTGGGATTGTAATACCAGCTGAAGATGTACAGTTGGAGTTTGACAAGCTGAATTCAGAGAAAAGGGCTAAATCACTGAGGGCCCCTTGATGTGCACTGAAGCCTCACAGGAGGTGTCCCTAATGCAGGCAACTTGCATCTCCAAGCCAGCTTCCAAAAGCCAGAGTTATTTTACACAAGTTGTTAAGATGCAGTTTTGCACGTATGCATTTTTACAGAAGCAATTCAGCAATTTTCTGTAGATGCTGCCGTTGGTTTTGAATTCCAGAGGAGAATACGTATGCTGGAAGAGATTTCCTGAAACTGCAATTTTCATTGAAAACATGCTTGCCCTAAAAATTAATTTTATGGAATTTCTGGCATATTTTCCATTTGGCAATTCGCATTAATTCATAAAGGTAAAAACACTTAGCATTTCAACAAAAAAAAAAAAAATCTTTGATGACTACTGCAAGCAAAATGAGTGGAATGTGATATGGATGGAAAATACTCTTATCTGCAGGAAGCAACTATTGCCCCATGGATAGAATCGGTAATGCTAATTATCGTGTTGTTTCAGGAGGACAAAAAATGTTTCATATGTGACTCGGAGGACCCCTTCCACGATACTCTCAATCCCGACAGTCATCGCATTGAAAATGTCGTCACCACGTTCGCTCCAAATCGCCTGAAGCTCTGGTGGCAGTCGGAAAATGGTATGCGGTTTGTCCAGAGCAATTTCCGGGGCTGGGAGCTGTTTTCCCTCCTTTTGTTTAAGGGTACCTGTGGGTTTGCTGTTATCTCTGGCCTGGTGATTACTGCCCTGTGAAGGATCACGCTGTGTGAGGAGCAATGAGTAAAATTGGCTGCTTTTGTGTGCCCTGGAGCGGTCCTTAATCTGTAACACCCCCCCAGTCCTCCAGGAGTGTTGGAAACAGCAGTCCAAGCGCTCTGCAAGAATCCTTTCCTAAAGAGAAGAGTTTTCCACACTGGCCTCAGATCTCCCTCATATTTGGGCAGCAGGAGCAGAGCAGCCTTCCAGGAGTAAATATCCCAGGGTGGTGCTGCCAAGGCAGCGCAGCAGGGCTTCCCGCGGGGCTGGAGGCTGTGGAAGGAGGCGTTTGGCCAGAGCTGGGGGCTGCTGGCCTGCCTGCAAACCTCCAAGTTCCTTTTCCTACCCCAGAACAGTAAAGCCAGGGATATCTCTTACCCTACAAGCTGCCTTCTCTTTCCTGAGCTGCCTGAATTTCTGTAACATTTGCCAAGCAATAAAATGAACTGCAGAAACAAGCCAGCTAGTTAAAAACAAAAAAATACATATAAATTTGGTGGGGTTTTTGTTCTTTTAATCCTTCCTCCGCCTGTTTTACTTTTCTGGTTCTGCTTTTGGCATGCCTTCATACACAAAACAAGGCAGTGAGGGTTTCTCAGCAGTCCTACCCCAAAGCCTTAAAGCCAGCTGGACAGGATGGGATTTCTGAAAATGCATTGGCAGTAACTGCCTTATTGTATATGAAAAAAGAAGGTAATATTTGTAATAGTTTTTCTGCCTATTAAAAAAAGGTTTTCACTAAATCCCTTTTTTAACCATTTAGATCAACCTAGTAAGCCACTTGCTTCCAGCGGTTCTCTTCCAGCATTCCAGATAATTCATGTTTTTTGCAACAGGCTTGGCAGCATTCATACAGAAAAGTTTCTTAGCTCATAAGGTCATGAAAATGTCCCTCAACAATAAAAAACAAATGATTCTTTCTGTCCAATTCATGTTTTCATCTATTCAGGCATACAGCATAAGGGACCATTGCTGCATGCTTCACAGAAGGTTACAGCTGGTCAAAAATTTAAGTGCCTTATTGTTTTATTATTTTCATTTCTTACCCTTTCTCCTCTCTGTAAATCTGGATTTTATTTTTTATTTCTAACTACAGTATAATTAGTATCCAGCTGTTTTGAGAGCTCTTTTCACAAGGCAAAATAATATTTCTAACTGTTTTTCTTCCTTTCTGTGTAGAGTCCTTGACCACAGGTAGTCCCTACAGCAGTTCGGAAAACCTTTTGCCTCTCACCACTTTCTTTATGCTTGGTATTGCAAAGTGGGGCTGTAATAGTTGCTTTAGGAGCATATCAAACCCAGGTTATAAAGGAGCTATTCTTGTGGACAGGAAAGTCCAGAGTGAGTGAAAAATGGTGGGGAATGGCCCCCACCAGACATAATGAGACTGGGGATGTTAGGGCTGCAGAAGCTTGCTGCTGCTGCCAGAGAGGCTGTGGTGTGGGAGAACAGCCTGCGGCCACCACACAGATCTGGGCTCAGCATCCCCAGCTTGGCAGGTCCCTGCTGGGAGCTTTGGTGCCAGGACTCAGCTTGTGGTGGTCCTGTCCTTGCCCCAAATCCAGCGATGCCAGCCATGGTTCTGTCTCAAACAGCACTGCAGGCTCTGGGTGTGGTGTGTTTGGTGCTGATCATGTGCAGGAATCCCATGCATGATACTCTTCAGCAGGGTCTTGGTGTGTCCTCCTGTACCTCAGGCACGCGCTAAAGCATCATTCACACACAACCAAGTGGTAAAGAAAATAGTCTCATGCCAACAGAGTGAAGAACTTTGGCAAAATTTAGATGTAGAGACTGGAAGGTGTCCTTGTTTGCTGAACACCTTTTCTCTGTCCCTGCAGGTTTGGAAAACGTGACTATCCAGCTGGACTTGGAGGCTGAGTTTCATTTCACTCATCTCATTATGACCTTCAAGGTAAGGAAGCCACAGCCTTAGCCTGAACCCTAAAACATGAGGAAATGAGAGGTCTCACAGTCCTTCACATCTATTTGATATTTGGGATTTGGGCTTTGTCTGAACTATTTGGTCTGAATTTTTTGGATCTGCCAACCATTAACCAGTGCCGAAGCCATGCAGAAAGGCTGAGTTCTGACTTGTGTTTCAAGTCCAGTGAGGCTGCAGAAGGAGTCATGCTGAAGCTGGGTTTTGTGTTGGTGTGTGTCTTGTGGTTGTATTCTAGAAGATTGTTAGCTAAGTCACATAGTAGCAAGGTTTTTTTCCTGAAAATAGTTGGCCATGGTATCAGTTTTCATTTCACAAATGGAAAGGTCTTCAGGAAGAAGGAACATCTGTACACAGAGCGTCTTTGTTTTTTTACAAACAGATGTCTTGGAAGAACTTGTCTTGTACGTCCTAAATGCTCTTCCCATGTGGACAAATTAATCTCTTCATTTTTATGCATCAGCTTTCTAGGACAGCTGGTTCCTCTTTCCTGTGCTGTCAACTAGGATTTCTCTCTGTGCCTTAAGGTGGTGGCTGAGGTGGAAGGTGGTAATTTCTACTGAAGACAGCAGTGAGGGACCCCCAAAAGACCCCTGACATGATGTGGGTGCTGCAGCCATCGTACCCCAGTGCTGGGGCTTGGTCTGCAGTCTGCTGAAGGAAGACTGCAGGGGAAAGTTTTCATGATGCTTTGTGGACTTTGTGTTGTAGACAGTTGAGCTGCCTTACTTCTGGGTTGCTAAATTTTTTTGTTGGGTGAGATACTAGTTTCTAAGTTGGGTGATATTTTCAGCCAGGAAGCAGAGAGAAAATTTCTTTCCAGCTGTGACTGAAATGCTTTTGTGCTTGGCTCAAGGAGGTCCTTCTCTGAATATATAAAACTAAGGAAGAGATTGTTGGCATTTCTTGGTAGGTACAAGCCAGGGTTAAATAAATAACTGGTTTTTGAAAGGCAGCACAAAAATTAAAGCATTATTTTTTTAGGTAAGAGGGATTTAAAATCTTTTCAAAACTTCATTAATTTCTTGTTCTAGAGTTGAATACATGTAGGTAAGAAGGACACTGGTTTGTGTGAAGCAAATGCAGCCTGCCAGAGTCTGGGGAGGGCAGCTGGAGGAGGGTCACTGGGGACTGGGGGGGTCAAGTGCAGCATGAGTGGATGAAGCTGAACTTCTCAATCTCCATAAAGGTTTTCTTAAGGCAGCACAGAGGACAGTTGGCACTGAGATGCTGCAAAAGGTCATGTGGTCAGACTAGGAGAGAAAATGCTGGGTCTTCTCTGAGCATTAGAGGTACCTGCTCAGCAGTAACTTCTGGGCATTAGAGCTGGAAGGGAAGCACTGGCAGTGGCCTCCTGCTCCCTAGAGTAAGGAGAAGAGGCCCATTAGGTCCTTTGCAAAAGATCCCTCAAAGAGGTACAGCAAGGAAGAAGGCTCTGCTGGTTTCCACAAGCTGTGGGGAAAAAAGCCTTTTGTCTCTGTAAAGCCCTACTTTAACCCCCACTTTTCAGAAAAGGTTTAGAATCAAAAAAACCTTTACAAGTTTCCTAGTTTATTTTAAGTGTGTTCAAGCACTTGGACATTGAGTGCTGTCTTTTGAAGACTGGCACTGTGGTTTGATGTGTGTTATTTCATGTATCTGACTCTGAGAAGAAAGCAGAATATCATCAGAGAGGTATTTACAATATTTCCACATATTGGAAATATTCGGTTCAGGGAGAGAGATTAAAATCCAGACATGTGGATTGCTCATACTAATAAGACTCAGTGTAAATGTAAGTAATAATAAACCAAATTAAATCTCTTGTTTTTCTTACTGTTAGACATTCCGTCCTGCTGCAATGTTGATTGAAAGATCATCTGACTTCGGAGAGACTTGGCAAGTTTACAGGTATTTTGCATATGACTGTGAGAGCTCCTTCCCTGGGATTTCAACTGGACCCATGAAGAAAGTGGATGATATAATCTGTGATTCCCGATACTCTGATATTGAACCTTCAACAGAGGGAGAGGTCAGAGACACTTTTTTCTAATATGTT
Organism: Poecile atricapillus; assembly: GCF_030490865.1. Taxonomy (NCBI): domain Eukaryota; kingdom Metazoa; phylum Chordata; class Aves; order Passeriformes; family Paridae; genus Poecile; species Poecile atricapillus. Next base: position 62,216,404 of record NC_081288.1, read on the forward strand.
TATTGTGTAGACTTTTTCCTTAGAAATTCAGATTCTCTTATTTTGGAACCTGAATCTTCATTGTTTGATTTTTCCTCCAGGTAATTTATCGTGTTCTCGATCCTGCTTTTCGAATTGAAGATCCATACAGTCCAAGGATTCAGAGTATGTATGCAGTTACCTTTCAGGCTGATTTGAGAGCATTTCAGTACTTACTTGCTTACAAAAACCACTAATCCACTAACAAAGTCATGCATTAGCCCCAGTAGCAGTTTTGAAGTCATATGAATACCTTTGTGTACAGCTCCTTTTCCTGGCTCAGACAGTAATGTGCTCGGAAATAAAGATCAGTGTTGTGAACTCAAGGGATTGTTCTTGCACACTTCATTGGAGCTGCTCCTTTTCTTAATTGAGCAGGGATTTATTTTCATTCAGGACCCTCTTTCCCCAAAATACATGCAATTGCCAAGAGAAACCTTGGAATGTGGTCCTGTACTTGTATAGTACTCAAAAAGCAAATAAACAGAGCTGCAAAGGTATTTATTTCATTTACTTCAGCTAAAATGAATGGGGTAACGTTTTATTTTTCAGAACAAAGTTGTGACTTTGGAACAGCTGGCCATGGTGGCACTGCATGGCTGGACCACACAGATTTGGTCATAAACCACAATTTGCTGTAGTGTTTTGTGCGTGGTCACGGCAATCCATGAATGCAGAGGTAGAGAGATCTGTTACTCAGAGTGGCTTAAAGAGAAACCTTGCAGGGCATTTGGCCTGAGGGAGCTGCAGTGCTTGACCTTAAGCTGACCTCAGATTTAATATGCATTCTCAGGTTGGGTTCGTGGCCCTCAGTGTAAAGCTACCTGAAGCAAAAGGAAATATGTGAAGTAGAGGAGTGTCTGCTGGTTGCTATGAGTTTAATGTTGGTTTTTGCCTTTACTCAACATTTTAAAGGAGAAACTGCTTTCATGGGCTTGAAGTGCCTTGTCAAGCCTAGTTCAAGGCTGTAAGAAATTGCATAGGATTCACAATATCAAAGGAAACATGTGAACGGTATTAATTACTGCAATATTGTATTCCCATGGATCATCCCTCAAGAACTTCTTTCTATTTGATCAGTGATGGGGTGTTTCCCACAAAATGTAACTAATTATATTTGCTAGGAAAGTTGGGCGTATACAAAAGAAGAATTATTTGTTTTTGTTTCCAACTAAGGCTTTTTCCAAAAGTCTCACAACTCCAATGGATTCTGGTCCACTTGGCAGCAGTTTCTTGATATCAAGTCCTTACCCATCTTATATTTTAAAACCCCAAAGAACCAGTGTCTTTTAGGTGGTGCTTTTCTCCTTGCCTTTAATGTTTGCGGATGTGCCTGTGCATGTCTATAACAAAATAGACCATTATTTTAAATTATGCTTAAACTTACCTACATAGTTAGTGTAGTGGTAAAATAATGCAACTTCTTTTTTTTTCTTTTTTTTTTTTTTTAATTTGGGGAGTGTGAAGTGATGTGTAGGTGCTGAAATGAAATCTGATCTAATCTGCCCATAGGAAGCGTGCTTAGGAGGTCACTCCTGGCTTTCTCCCATTCAGCATATTATCTAGTAAATAATTCCAAAACAGGCCTGCTGGTTAGGTATTTTGTGTGTGTCCCCTGCAGATCTATTAAAGATCACAAATCTGAGAGTCAAATTTGTCAAGCTGCACACGCTGGGGGATAACCTCTTGGACTCCAGGATGGAGATCCGAGAGAAGTACTACTATGCCATCTACGACATGGTGGTTCGTGGGAACTGTTTCTGCTATGGGCACGCCAGTGAGTGTGCGCCCGTGGAGGGCTTGGATGAGGAGGTGGAAGGAATGGTAAGTATTTGCACTTTTCTGCATGAAATTCTTCTTGTCTGTGTCTTTTTTAAGTGATTTGAACACAAATGTAAAGATGACACTGTCTCTCACTCCTGCATGGTTGATTTTCAAACAACAAAGCTGTTATAATTATTCCTCCTTGGCAAACACATCTGTTATTATTGGTGTTAATCAAACATCTCAGATTATGTGATAATTTTTTACATTCCTTTTCTAATTATGTTAAAGAGCTGATGAAATTGAAATGTAGGAATGAAGGAAGGGAGTGTAACCTTATTAGGTCAGACACCAGTGTATGAGTTGACTTGGTTACCTCCAAATTGAAGTGGAATAGAGGCATCAAAGGCTGAAACTCTCGTGAATCAAACATAACCTGTGTTTGTATTAGTCGTTACCAGCACAGAAGTGGAGGTTGTAGCCCTAATAAACACAGGCCCTGAAGGAAAACTCTGATTGCCTCCATGGTATGCTGCTGCACAAGTGCCACATCCCTTCTGGGGTCTGTTTTTCCTCATGATTTTTGCATGACAAGCAATAATAGCACCCTGTTAATGGGTGAGTTATTAACTGGTTGGAGATGTGGGAGCATGTGGGACAGTTGTGTGGGCTGTCCAGAGCTGCAGGATGCCATCGAGCCGGGTATGCTCCATTGCCCTGTGTTTGGGTCAGTGTCTCCACCCAAGCTTTGCCTTTAACATCATGGCTACAGTGCTGGTGGTCTGTGGCAGCAGCTGTCACACAACCACTGTTGGTCTGCTTGGTGCTTGTTCAGTACACTGGGCAAAGGCAAAGCCTGGGGCTGATGGATAAATGCCATCCAAACTGGCTGTTATCTTTGCTTTGAGAACCAAGGCAGGGCTGGAAAGAGGGCACTGGGCTAGTGACCTGCTGATATAAATAGATGCATGTTAATAGCTAATTACCAGCTAATAAACAGCTAACTTTTAGTTCCAAGAGGCTTCTGTGATTATTGGGGTGGAACTGTGCTCTCCTTGTTTATTTCTGAAAGCATTTACTCAGGCACTAGTTCCAGTAAGGAAAGAAGGACAACTTTGTATGAGGACACCTGGGCAGGTGAAGGACATTCCTATGGCCCTTTATGCCTTTTCTAAATGCAATTACATGGCTTAAAGTCTCCAAAAGTATATGTCCATTATGTGCTAGCTTTATTTTGCATTCATGCTTTGGGTTTTTTCCTTTTTTCATTTATAACCAACAGGGTTTTTTTTAATTTATTTTCCTTCTTTTTTCCTTTTTTTTTCAATTACAGGTTCATGGTCACTGCATGTGCAGACATAATACCAAAGGATTAAACTGTGAGCAGTGTTTGGATTTCTACCATGACTTACCCTGGCGCCCTGCTGAAGGTCGCAATAGTAACGCATGCAAAAGTGAGTTGCAGTAAAATGCAGAACTGGGTGCCATGAGCTTTACATGCTGTTACTTGTGCTTGTGTGTAAAAGTCTTCATGTTCTTTGGCTGTCACAGAGTGCAACTGCAATGGCCACTCCAGCCAGTGCCACTTTGACATGGCTGTGTACATGACGACGGGGAACACCAGCGGTGGGGTGTGTGACGACTGCCAGCACAACACTGTGGGACGCAACTGTGAGCAGTGCAAGCCCTTCTACTTCCAGCACCCGGAGAGAGATCTGCGGGACCCTGACGTCTGTGAGCGTAAGTGCAGCCCCACTCGGCAGCCTGGGAATGGCCTTGGGATCCCTGAGCAAAGGTGGTTGTCTTGGAGGTCTTGAGTGAGCCTTGGCTGGGTTTTGTTTTCTCTTTGAGAGACATTTACCCAGTCCTTGTGTGTCCAACCCATGTCATGTCTAATACTTGCAGGAGTGACAGTTTTTCTACACAGAGCTGAATTTCAGTAATTCAGTGTGAGACTTGTCCTTTAATTTTGTAGCAGTTAATAAAACACATGTGGTGCTTCCTTCTTAGCTTGCAACTGTGACCCAGCTGGCTCCCAAAATGGGGGGATCTGTGACCGCTACACTGATTTCTCCACCGGCCTCATTGCTGGACAGTGCCGTTGTAAATTATTTGTCCAGGGGGAGCGTTGTGACCTCTGCAAAGAAGGTTTCTATGGCCTGAGTGCTGATGACCCAGCGGGCTGTCAGTGTGAGTAAAAACGTATGTTCCTTTATGTGTGATCAAAAGCTCTTTGAGGAGCTGTTAGTGCCAGGAGAAGTTGGTTTGTGGGATGGATTTTTTTTTTTTTTCATGTTTTGGCTAAAGAAAAACATTACTGTAGATTTGACCTAGCTTTCAGTCCACCAGCCTTTAAAATGCAGTTTGCCATTTGATCCTTCTAGTGTATTCAGTGGAAATAGCATAATCTTCCTTATTCCTTTTCAATTATAAGCCTCTAGGCCAGGAAAGTTTTACTGGGATGGGTGGTGGGCAAAGAACAAAATTAATTTCTATAATGGGGAATTGAGGAGAAACTTTAATGTATATATTTAAGTTGAACACTGTCTAAAATACGAATCCAGTCCTGCTTTTGACCTGCTATTTGTATTTCCCAATCCAGCTTGTGCGTGTAATCCTCTGGGTACCCACCCCGGGGGGAATCCTTGTGATTCGGAGACAGGAAACTGCTATTGTAAGCGTCTGGTGACAGGAAAGCAGTGCAATCAATGTCTGGCAAGTAGCTCATTGTAAAATAAATTAGGCAACACTGGTGTGAGGGAGGCTGGAGTGTGGGAAGCATGGAGCAAGGTGCTGGCCACTGTCTCTGACTGCCTACTAGCCCATGCATGGCATTCAGGCTGTGGAGGGCACCTTGGGCTGTCAGGAGCCATGAAATGTGGCGTATTTTGGGGACCTGGGATGCATGTCAAGGCAGACAAGAGCCTCCAGTCTAATTCCTGGGACCATAAGGAGTGAGACATTGGGATACCTGTGGTTGCTCTGAAAATGAGGGATCTAGGGCTGTTCTGCTGAAGTCATTGCTGGGGTGAAAGATGAAATGGTCAGGGAAACTTACCAAAAAATTGCTTTCTAAACTGGCCATTATTTTAGGCAGGGATTATTTCATACACATACATTTCCATGTAGTGTTTATGCATGCTGGAGTGTTACAGAAACACACTGTCAGATAACTGGATGTCTTTATACAAACACTGAGAAACTCTTATCTAGCAGTGAATTGCACGGAAAAGCCAAACAAGTCTGTCTGTCTGTCTATCCAGCAAGCAAGTTGCAGAGTAGCAGTCCTGCAAGGGCAGTGCCCTACACAAATACTCACTGCCCCATGTGTGGCTCTCTTGCCCTTGAAATGGTCAACAAGGTGGGAGGAGAGCAGGTAGGGAAGTGGTGTTGGTGCTTAGGGGGTAGGCCCACAACCAGGGGAGCAGGATTCATGGGTTGTGGGGCAGTCTGGGATAGCTTGTGCTCTGTTTAAAAATGTGCCTTTGGGTTAGATGGAACTAAGTGTGCACCAGGTTACAGCGCCGGTGATGTTTTCTCCTGCAGCCTGAGCACTGGGGCCTGAGCAACGACATGGATGGATGTCGGCCGTGCGACTGCGACCAGGGAGGAGCACTGAACAACAAGTGAGTCTCAGCCCAGTTACTCTCCTGTAATCGTTCACCCAGTTTCATGTTTTTGCAACCACAGCATCCAGGGCTCAGTGTGCTCTGGGGGAGGATGTTTGATACCATCTTTCTGCTTCAGAAGGTGGTAGATCTTGATTGTAGCAAGGGTGATGCGGCATCCATGTGTCTTCTGTGCTGAGCAGCCTCTGTTTGCCACTGGTGCAGGTGAACATGTAAAACTATTTTAGTGTAGCCCTGCCTTTGTCAGCCAAGGTAGGAGCCAGATGTGGATTAAGCTCTTCCTTGGCTGTTACCCATGGCATAACCATGGTTGTTAAAAAGCTTTGCTCTTACAGGATGAAAGCAGGAATCGGGCAGTGACATGGACAGGCTGGTCTTGCTTTGCTCCCAGATCACCCTTTGCCCAATCTTTCCTCCCACTGCTGCTAGGGGAAGCATGCTAGCTGCACAGTACTGCTCTGTTGCCCCAGAGGTGCTGCGTGGGGTGGGATGTGGACCTGGAAGTGGCCACTGAGGAGGCGGACATTTTTTAGAGAAAGTTGTAGGTTTTGAATATGTATCCATCAGTATCTGCATGGAAAGTAGTGGCTTAGATGCCCTGTCAGTGGGGTGCTGGGTAGCCAGATTGCTTCTCTGACCAGAGCAGTTCTCTGTGTGCTAGGTGTGTGTCCAACCCCTGACATGTCAACAGCAGCACGTTCTTTTCCTTTTTTTTTTTTTTTCCTCTCCCCTTCCTTCCACAAACCCTTTGAAATGTCATGCTTTTGTCTAAAGCCACAGAAGTTTCCCAAGGGGGTCAAAGAACTCTTTCCCTCTGAAGCCCATGGGACAATGCTGGGGGAGTGTGGGACTCGTCTTGGTGTGCCTCCCATAGGTCGTCACAGCCTACGGACACCCATCTGCATCAGGGATTGCCGTGGGAATGTCCCACAGGCCATCTCTCCTGTCTGCTCCCAAGTGAATTATTAGCCCTTGGCAGACAGCAGTGTGGATGTTAGGGATTATTTACTCCCCCGTGCTTGCCCCTGCGCACATATGGGTTACACCACACAGCTCATAACAGCTCCCCCAGCACAGCTGCTTCCAGGGCTTTGGGGTAACAGCCCAGCCTGTTTCCCATGCACTGAACCCAGCGATTGCAAAACCATGTGGGGAGGGGACGTGCAGCATCCTGGCATGGGCAGGCAGCAGCTGTGCTTTCCTCCAGCCACAGGAGAGCCGCAAAGCCCAGCTCTGGCTCCTGACTTCACTCTCTCACGTCATCAGGAAGGGGGAGCTTTGCCCTCCTTGGGGCTCCTCAGCTGCTGAATTGCTGCTTTCTGGCTCCCATTCAGGGTGTGGGATGCTGTGCCTCGCCCAGAATTCATCCCTGTGGTGTAACCCAGGTGGTGGAGTTATTGTCTCCCTGGAGGGAAAACTTCCCAGCTCCTCTTCTGGGACAGCTAAGGCACTTCTGGCATCTCAAAGTGAACATTTAAGTGAATCTCTGCAACTTCAAAACCACTTTAGGTTAAAAATTACTCATTGTCTGGAGGCTTGAGGAGTCTGGAGATTGTTCATGGAAACCACAGGCATTTACCTTTAGAAAATGTTTTTATATCATACTCAAAGCTAAAGAAAGAGGTGTAGTTTGATGGACCAAAAAAACTTCCTTTGAAAAAGTGTGATTGGATGTGTGCAAAATTGCAATGTGCTTGAGGGATCTTCAATGGATGCAGGATGCAGGGCAGACACTCTGGGGACAATAAAACAGCCGAAAGCAGTTTGGGGATAGAGCTGTACTGAGTAAAGAAAATGGCTCATTATGAAAGAACAGGAAATCTGTGTGTCACTCTGGACAGACCTTCTGGTGATGGCCCTGACTGTTCCATGTCACTGGTTGTGTCTGTCCTACTCTAAAGCAGCCCTGTGTAGCTGCTGATGGTGACCTGTCTGGATGCTGTGCAGCAAGTGAGAGCAGCTCAGCATCCTGGGGCATGTAGGGTCATGCATGTTCTTGCTCTGCCTGAGACCATACAAACCGATATGCTGCCTGTGTGGCTTGCAGGAGCCAAAGGCTGCCCTCGGCTTCAGGGCAGATGTGCCTGTTGGCTGTATCTGGTAGCAAGTCAGAATCCCAGGGTGCCTGTGTCCCAGGGAACCACTGCATCCATAGCATGAAATCCTCTTGTCACCCAAACAGAGGAAACTATTTGCAAACTGCCCACTGGAATGGTCCTGGTCCATGCTTGCTTCCAGCCTGAGCCTAGATGTTGCTTTGGAGTGTGATAGCTGGGTTGGACCAGGTCTGTACTTCCAACTGTGCTGCCATGTTAGTAGTGCAGGTGGCCCAGCTGCAGAGCCCAGGAGCATCTCCTGTCTGCTGTGTTCAGAAGTGCTTCTTCTCCTGTGTTATTTAAAATGTCAAAGCAGAAGACAGCTCCAACATTGTCTCAGCATAGCCGGGATCTGTTGTAAATTCATTGCTCTTCCATTTTAGCTGCTCAAGTGAATCTGGCCAATGTGAATGCCGGCCCCACATGTTTGGACGTCAGTGCAACCAAGTGGAGCCTGGCTATTACTTCATTTCACTTGATCATTACCTCTACGAGGCAGAGGAAGCCAACTTGGGTCCTGTGAGTATCAGTTTTAGTGGTCTGGACTGTCTGGAGAGTTGTGGGAAAGTTGTTTCACCAGTTGGCTCTTGGAGGAGTCTTTTATACCCTGTGTGTTTTGCAATTAAAATATAGAAAACACAAAACCAAAATGTATCAGAAAACCATTTGCCTATAGCTTTTCAATCTTAGTCACAATAAATAATGGAATAATTGAGAGAGGAGGATTTGCAATTCTTCTTTTTAAACCTGTTTTTGATCATGACTGTACAGTTTGTTTTCTGCCACCATCCCTCTCTGTACCCACTGCATGTGTACCTACCACATCCACTTCTCTTATCTCTAGAGGTAGGACACAGACACTGGCTCTTCTCTTTGGTGGCACTTCACTAGGAGTGAACAAAGCACATATTTAAGCACATTGACACACTTTTTATAGTTTCTGTACACCAGTAACATGCCTAAAACCATATTGGTTGTGCAAAATACTGTTTTTGTAAGTGAGGTTGCCTCTAGTTTGTTTTGCCTGCTGGCATGGTACAACAGGATCTCTGGCTTTCTGTTGCCCATCACACAGCCTTGCTTTCAATTCATTAATAGCAGCTAGGTGATCATATCATTCACTTTTGCCTCCAGCAAGGAATCAGGGAGATGGAAATAATTGTTTCTCTAAAGAAGCAGATCCTTGACTGCCTACAATCAGGGTACTTGGTGCCCTAATTTATTTATTTTGAGCAAAATGCAGCCACTTTGCAGTTTCAGCCAAGGCAGAGGATTTTTGCTCTCATATCAGAAATGGAAGACAGCACAGAACAGAATTTGTACCACAGCAGAGGGCACATGGCCTAGCACATGGTTTTTGGTGCATTTGTGTCCACCCAGCTGTAGCGGTGGTACCCAAGGCCATTCCAAGGCTCAGGGATGGAAGAGCCTGGCACAAAAATCCACTCCAGACAGAGCAAGGGGATGTGCTGCTGGCTTGCCTTTTGAATCCTTCAGAACAAACAATTTTAAAAAGCACCAATATTGAAAAGCTTTCTCACAAATCTGATGATAGAATAAAACTCTGAATTCCCAAGTAGGGGCCCAACACAAGACAAAATGCAGTGGCACAGAGTTACAGGGATTGACAAGCAGTGCCAAGCCCCTGTGCTCCTACAGCTGCACGCCCTTGCTCACTTCCTGCCTACCATCCTTTCTGGGGAGCTCTGATCTTTGTGCAAAGTCAGAGGCTAAAAACTTACAGCCAAGTTCTATTCAAAGAGTGTGAGAATACATGATGGGACATCCTGAAGTGATATGTATATATGTAGACATTTCCTTGCATTTTATCCCTTTCTACTGAAGCAGCTTCCTTAGGAATTCACAGGATGTTGTTCTATGGAGAGAACTATTTGTGGATACAGATACACTTGAAACAGGAAATTTGAACAGCATGTTTCTGTTTTCTGTTACCTTTTTCCTCTTCTTTGCTTTATATAAAAAACAGATAAAAAACCTGACACCTCAGACTGAGAAGGGTGACCACGTGTTGATTTGGCTGTTATACCTGTCAATGATTAGGATCTCTGTTCTTTAGTGACACCGTGTTCATTGAAGCCATAATCTGCTTTTCCAATGTTATTTTGAGCAGTGGCTTGCTTTGAAACAGCCTGGTGTAACCAGGAAGCAATTAGCACTCAGGCTTGGGTGGTTAATGGAACTGTGATGTGCCACCGCAGTGAATCCTACTGCCACAAGTACAATGTGGAAATCTGTATGGTAAATGAGATGTCATAGCTCGTAAATTAGTTACTCACAACAAGTTTTTAAATTTCATTCTGCACCATAGGAGAGAAATAAATTAAGAGTTGTACAGTTTTGTTTTGCTTTATCTCTCTTGCATTTGTTACGTTGTTAAGTGAAAGGGCAATGGTGTGCACACATATGGATTTAAAAGAGAATTTGTGTTGTCTGGGATGCAAACAGTGGATACTGCAATCCAGAAGTCATCCATCAGCAAAACCCCACACTTCATGTATTCCCATGGGACTTGCAAATCTAATGGATCAGTATTGAAATATCTGTTCCCTGTCTTGTAGGGAGTGAACATAATAGAGCGCCAGTACACACCAGACCGCACACCGTCATGGACAGGCATAGGATTTGTGAGAGTCCCTGAGGGGTCGTACCTGGAATTCCACATTGACAACATCCCCTACTCCATGGAGTATGATGTTCTGATCCGCTACGAGCCGCAGGTGGGTCTGTGAGTATGGGCATTGCTTCCTCCCAGCAGGTGCTGGCTGTCCTGGTGCACAACTGACAAGAGCCTGGCACTTTAGGGAGTCATCAGGGCTCAAAGACAAGGACAGGTGCTCAGTTAAATGTCTGAGATGTGTGAAAATCCAAAATGATGTTGAGTATTTCTAGCACTATTTGTTCTAGAGTTTGTTTTACTATTGCATTGTTTCAGCACCTGTTTAATGAGCAAATTAAAAAGCAGCAAGTCCCATCAGGACAGATTAAACTATAAATCTGTTATTGGCCAGACGGGCATTGTGCACCTTAGGAAGCAAATTGCCTATCTTGGATGTTAAATGCCTGTAGCCAAGAGTTTGCAAGAAGTTGGCTTTGATAATTCACAGAGTAAAGGGAAGGAGAAAAATGCCATCTCCTTGCCTAGAGTTTGGCAGCAACTAACTGCAGTGAACACTCAGATACAGGACTCAGAGGTGAGAGGAGGTCACCAAACCCCCTCCCTGGTGATGCCATGATGCAGATGGGGCTGCTGGCCACCTGCTCCTTGCTCTCAGCCCACACCTGCAGCTGGTAGATGCCCCATTGATGCTGCAGCTGTAGCCCACATACTCCCTAAAGCACAGTGACCACGCAGTCTGTGCTCATGCTTTTCCTGGCCTGAGCTCTGGATGCTTCCAGGGGTTTATGATTAATACTTGATGCTGATGAGCCTTCTTTTTTCCCTAGTTGCCTGATCAGTGGGAAAAAGCTGTGATCAGTGTCTCGCGCCCAGGCAAGATTCCCACAGGCAGCCGATGTGGCAACACAGTTCCTGATGATGATAATCAAGTGATCTCACTGCCACCTGGATCCAGGTTGGTAAAACTGGATAGACAAAAGGAGAGGAAAAAAAATATTTAAAAATGGAAGTACGATAATGTCACATTTCTAGTTTGCTGTAATCTCTATGAAAATAGATGCAAATTAATTTCCAGTGGGTAATAAAAGCCACATTTAGTAGTGTGTCTGTAGACTGAGAGCTTTTAAGTTTATTCTCATTTTCTCATATGGTTTGCTCACTGAGTAAAGGGAGGGGGTGGTGTTTGCACAGCCTGTGAGTGAACATTGATTCGACTCTTTACCTTGCTGATAACCTTTCTTGGTTCTGACTTCCACAAGCCTCCAAACCGCCTCTCTCACATCACAGCTTTTGTTCTGTTGGGTCTTGGCTGCTTTCTGTTATCTTGATTGCTTTATAGGGGCACCTGAAATGCTTTACAGTGCCGTGCGTTTGAAGTAAGGACTGTTTCCTGTTCCTCATTCAGATACGTTGTTCTCCCACGGCCCGTGTGCTTCGAGAAGGGGCTGAATTACACCATCCGCCTGGAGCTGCCCCAGTACTCCTCGGTGGATATGGAGACAGAGAACCCGTACACACTCATTGACTCTGTGAGCAGAATTTATTTCAGGGATGCTCTTAAAAGCCTGGATATTTGCATCTCCTCTGGCATGTGTCTGTGTAAATTCAAAGTAGTATTTTGCAGCATTGCTCCTTACAGCTGAAGTCAGATTTCAACTGAACAATATAATGCAGCATAGGTTTCTTCAAAAGTTCCTCAAAGTATGTGAGTTGTTTTTCTGCTAAGAGGCTTTTGAGGTATTTTTCAGGACTGCAGCTAGTCCACAGACATATAGTTTCTTTCGGGAGGCTAATGTGTGTTATGTAGGTCATGAAAATCAATGACAGTGTCAATCTTCTTTAGAATGGATAGAATTTGGTAGATTTGGTAAGAATTTGTCAGATACCAGAAGTATTCCACCAAAACTAGAGAAATACTGTCATTTGCCTTCCAAATTCTGTCTGGCTGTTTGCTTTTTAGCCAAAAAAAGGTTAGAAACTGGGATAATACTGAATTTTCACAATTTTGGTGGAGGCTGTTTATAAGTGGTAACACTTTTGTCATTGTAAAATTATTTTGTAGCTTGTTCTCATGCCATACTGCAAATCGCTGGACATATTCACAGTGGGAGGCTCGGGCGAAGACGTGGTCACAAACAGCGCTTGGGAAACCTTCCAAAGATACCGGTGTTTGGAAAACAGCAGGAGTGTTGTGAAAACTCCCATGACAGATGTCTGCAAGAACATAATATTCAGCATTTCTGCACTACTGCATGAGACTGCATTATGTACGTAACCATCTACTCGTAGGGCAAGCTGTGCATGGGAGCTGGATGGCGCTTGCAGGCAGAGCAGTCTGCATGGGGAAGGCGTGTACATGGGATGAGGCAGGGCATACATGTCCTGTGCCACAGTGCTCACTCTTTCCAATGTTTTTCTCTGCTCAGCATGCCAGTGTGACCCTCAGGGCTCCCTGAGTTCAGTGTGTGACCCCAATGGAGGACAGTGCCAGTGTCGTCCCAACGTTGTTGGAAGACAGTGCGACAGATGTGCCCCTGGCACCTTTGGGTTTGGGCCGAGTGGATGCCGACGTATGTTAAACCCTTGGCTCTTGGGCTGTGCTGTTGTTGGGGCTCTGAGTTTATGGCTTGTCCTGGAAACTCAGCTCCTCTCCCGCTCTCCTTGCAGCGTGTGAGTGCCACATCCGAGGCTCTTACAACACCTTCTGTGATGTGGAGACAGGCCAGTGCCACTGCTTCCCTGGGGTGTACGGGCGGCAGTGCGACCGCTGCCTGCCCAGCTTCTGGGGCTTCCCCAGCTGCCAGCCCTGCCACTGCAATGGCCACGCTGATGACTGCAACCCCTACACCGGGGAGTGCCTGAGCTGCCGAGACCACACAGCCGGACACAACTGTGAGAGGTATGGCATGTGCGCCCTTTCCCTGGCCCCTCTTCTTCCCCACAGCAGGGTGGGCACAGCAGCTGTTCCTCTCTGGTGCTGATGCTCAGGCAGGTGTTAAGCCACAGGAAAAGTCCCTGGGCCCGGGGAGTCAGAGAAGTACTTGTGGTTCTGGAGATTGGTGGCAGGGGGATCCCCTCTTCCCTGCCCGCAAGCTCGCACCTCACAGCAGTACCTGCATAAGTGACCAAGAGTACGCTGCGGGACCCCAGGCCCTTAGTGAGCCATTGCAAGTCTTCTGAGAGGCCTCGCAGTGGCAAGGCTGACATCCAACCTTGGATCTCCTATGCTGGTGTAAACCAGGCAAATTTGTGTCTGTGGACACAGCTGCTAGGAGCTTGAGTGGTAAGGGAGAGCCATAAGGATATTTCTGCCCTTTGCTTCCTCACAGTGGTAGAAAATCTGAGCTTAGTCACAGCAAGGCCTGCAGTGTGTTTGCCTGCAGTCCCTGCATGCTGTGTACCCTGTCGTGCAGGTGCCAGGCTGGCTACTATGGAGACCCCATCCTGGGATCTGGTGACCACTGCCGCCCCTGCCCTTGCCCTGACGGCCCCGAGAGTGGACGCCAGTTTGCCAGTGGCTGTTACCAGGATCCAGTCACACTGCAAGTCGTGTGCGTCTGTAGCGTGGGATACATAGGTACTTGGTGGGAGTATGGAGGGGTGGCTGGTTGGATTGAACCTCTCAGGGAGAGGGTATGTTCATATGGGCTAGATGTGACCACAGCACCAGCATCAGTGGGTTGTTGCTGGGGGTTGCCTCACATGGAAGGTGCCAGGGCAGAGTGGCTTGGGTGTGTTATGCCAGCATGACCGTGACCCTCATCTCCATCAGTGTGGCAAGGGATGACCAGTGTTCAGCAAAGGGTGGGCAGGACAGCACTGAAACCAAGGGGATAAGCAGCGTGCCTTGGTGCCCTGGGTGGTACCATCCATGCTCTGCACCAAGTTGCCACGGTCTCACCAAGGGCTGTCTCTGTTTCTTTAAACATGATCCAGTTAATGCCCCCCAATAAAGGTCTTTATTGCCTTGCCGGTTATGGGCTGTGCACTGGGAGCAGCGATGGCAATTCCCACTGTGCCTGTTTGTTCAAACAGGCAGTCGATGTGATGAATGTGCGTCTGGCTTCTTTGGGAGCCCCGATGAGGTTGGCGGCGCCTGCCAGCCGTGTCAGTGCAACAACAACATCGACACCACTGACCCAGAGGCCTGTGACAAGAGGACCGGAGCATGTGTGAAGTGCCTCTATCACACCGAGGGTGAAAACTGCCACCTCTGCAGAGAGGGCTACTACGGGAGTGCCCTGCAGCAGGACTGCAGAAGTGAGTGGACTGCAGCCCCAGCACCCCTTGTCGGGGGCAGCAGTGGCCACCTGAACGCTTTTTGCCTGGGAGCATTTGGGGTGGAGGAAAAACTTCTTTACTTCCAGCTGGAGTTGCCTGCAGCTGGGTGGGGCTCCTGACCGGGAGGGGGGCCCTTTACTCTTGAGAGGGAAGACAGAGACAGCACTTACATTTGCTGAAAGGAGGGGGATTTTGCAGGATGGGGGCTTTTTATTCTCTTGATACTGGTCTCTGTTTCTCTCTACTCCAGAGATAAGGCGGGGGGGGGGTTGGCTTTTGTTTATACCACATCCCTGCAGGTGTGGTTGGGCAGTGGCAATGGGGGCCATGATAGGAAGCTGAAATGGGTGTTGGGGAGGCAGACCCACCTCTCCTGCAGCATCAGGCACAGCCCAGCGGGACAGACTGGTCACTGGGCAGCTGAGCTCGCTGTTGGCCATTTGGCCACTTCAAGCAGATCTGCCACTATAGGTGACTGATGAGAGCTGGGCAGACCTGGGCTTTGGTTGTACAGAGGGAGGAATGGAGAAGAGCAGGGAGGGCTGGGTTGCTTGAAGTGGCTGCTGGGGCAGAAGCTATAGAGATGGCTAGCCATGGGACATGAGGAGGGCTGTTGAGCAGTGCTGGGTGCCATTCAGTGTTGGGTCAGCCGGGCCTGGCCACTAGTATTGGGACATGCCAACATCTGCCCACACCCCTGCAGACTCAGAAAATAAACTAGATGTGAAGTGAGGGCAGTCTGGTAGCGGGGGGCAGGTCGACATGGAGGTGCCATGCTCTTTCTCTCACAGAGTGCGTCTGCAATTACCTGGGCACTGTCCGGGAGGACTGCGAGGGCTCGGAGAGCTGCCGCTGCGAGGCGGCCACGGGGCAGTGCCGGTGCCTCCCGAACGTGGTGGGGCAGACCTGTGACCGCTGTGCCCCCCACACGTGGCGGCTGGCCAGCGGCACTGGCTGCGAGCAGTGCGACTGCGACCCCGCGCGCTCCCTCGGCCCTGCCTGCAACGAGGTGAGGGAGCACAGGTGTGTGCCACAGGCTTGGCCTCTGCTCTGGTGCAGGGTCGAGCTGCTGAGAGGCTCATGTCTCCTGATGGGTTTGTGTTTTGGCTTCGGCAGTTCACAGGACAGTGCCACTGCATGCCAGGTTTTGGAGGCCGGACCTGCCGGGAGTGCCAGGAGCTCTTCTGGGGTGACCCAAGCGTGGAGTGCTTAGGTGAGTCCAACCTTGGTGCCTGCTCCACCTGTTCCTTTTGGAAATGTCTGTGTGGCTGGGCACACCATCGCCAGGACACCCCTGCTAGGAGCAGCCCACTTGAGCCTTGGAATAGAGGGAAAAAGGCATGGTAGGGTCTGCCCTGGGGTTTTGATGCCTTGTGGGATAGGACATGTGGCAGGAGCCCAGCCCTGTGCTTGTCTGTGTTTTTCTAGTCTGACCTTTATTTAGAAACAAACCTCTCTGCTTAGAAGAAACTCTTAAGGGTAAGGTTGCAATGCTGTCAGGTAAGCCAGCATGATAACAAAAACATATCACAAGCATTTGAGTTTGAGAACTGGTCTGGAAACCAGTTTCCTTTGCCTTTCAGTTGTGTGTAGCTCAAGACCACCAGCTCTTGTGTCTTCTTATGGAGACTGGAGGTTTTTTATTTAGGAGACTTTCCTTATATTTCAGATGAAAATAAACGAGAAAGCAGAGACCATGCAGCAGGATAGCCATAGCTACATGCTGTAAAACAGAGCACCATGGAGTAGGCTGTTTAGAAAACTGGATGGCCTGTGTCCTTTCATTATAAACAAGTCTGTTCGTTAGCTGGAAAAGAAACTTCAAACATAGTCCAGACCAGAACAAACTTGTAGCTCTGATCTGTTCAAATAGAACCCTTTGCCAGTAGGGTTTGCAATAGATTAAGTTATTTTTTCCTGCAGGGAGGAATGTGCTTGCTTCGGTCTTTAATAAATCCCTTACAATAGAGATACCTTAGAGCCCATTATCTTGGTAGATAGGCAGGTCACAGCTACTTGGTTACTGCAGCAGATGAAAGGACTGGGGAATTGTTCCAGTTCCTGAGTACATATTGGGTTTCTTGGGGGAATGGCTGCCTTTCGAGAGGCTGTGAGTGTTCTGACACGGTAAGGGGTGTGCTGACCCTGCTGGCTCCAGGGCAGGGCTTGTCTCTTGGTATCAGTTGTCTCCATCGGGTTCATTGATGGAGACCATCTGCATACCTTATCAGCAGGATTTTGCAGCATACCGTCTTTTCTGATCTCTCTGGAGTTTCTGCTGTCTTTTGAACATGTGATAACCTGTTTTAATGTTTCTGAAGTAAAGAGAGAATATATTCTTCAGAGGCTCTTTTTACTGTGCAAGATCTACACTCCCAGTCTGCCATCCCTTCTGTGCCCTAGTGACAGAGGAGACTCCTTCAGGTGGAAAGGCAGATTTTCCTTCATGATTACATCCAACAGGAGGTCTCTGTGGCATGCCCAGGGCTGAGCAGTGGCAGCCTGTGGCATGATGCACTGGACAGGCTCCAAGCGTGTGCTTGCTCATGGAATACATCCAGCTGGGTGGTGCTGCAGACTCTTCCCGGTGTGGTGGGGTCAGTGCCTCCTGCCTGTCTCCTATCTTTCCTTGGCAAGAAGACAATTGACTTCTCAGCCCTCAATTAGCCCCAGGGAGTGAGTGGTGATGTTCAGGCTGGCAGACCTGCAGCTGCTGCGTGGGCAGGTAGCAGTTCTCAGGGGTGCACGGGTTACAAGCAAACTGGAAAACTCTGATGTTTAAGGAGCTGCTGAGCAGTGCCCCTGGAAAACAGCTGGGATCTGGCCTGCAGCCAAAGTGAAGCTGGAACTGAGACAAGGCTTTGTCACAGACGTCTGCTCCAGTTGCAGGGAACATGTGGACTCTTGCCATGGCATTTGCCACCTGGCATGTTCTTGCTGGCCCAAGCAGCCAGTATGGGCACAATGTGTGCTGCATTCAGGAGCAAAATAGAAACCAGTCTGGATAGGGAAGAACAAAAACTCTGAACCATGTGAGTGTGGACACAGTCTTCACTGAGCTGATGCAAAGGCGTGGACATTGCTCCCAAGGACTCCAGCGTGGGATCCTCCACTCTCTAGGGGAAGTGGCTTCTGCTCAAGGTTGAAAACCACAGAGTGAATCAACTACTCCGAGGATGGTGATGTGTGATCTCTTCACATGATGTCTTCAGGTTGCTGGCATCAAGAAACACAAGCTCCTGATGAGAAATGGGAACCATACTGCTCATGCTGCTTTTACAACCTCTACAATACTAAAAATTCCCAAGCACCTGCAAATAAGCTCTGGACATAGCTGTGCAGAGATTTGCAAAGTGACCCATCTAGGACAGGCTGGAGGCTGCAGCTCTCCATGGGTTCTCAGGCACTTGCAGCAGCAGTGAGTTGTGGATGTGGGCCAGGGTCCCAGTACACTCCACTGGAAACCAGGCTCTAGGGCACTCTTCCCTGCCATCCCCATTGCTGCCTGTGATGTCTTTTCTAGAAACCTTGGTAAGATCAGACATGGTGAAGCAGAAACCAGGGAAGGCAGGTTTTTGTACCTGGTCTGGGCGCTTTGATTTACAGTCTGTGTGCCCCCCTGCTGTGGAGAAAAAGTGTCATCTGATGTCTCCTCTCTGAGTGTCCACAGATCACACTGGCACCACACTGCTGGGGCAAGCTGAGGTAGGTGCCTGTATTTGGGCAGCTTATTTAGGCAGAACCTACAGCACTGGGTGCACTTCAGCACCCACAAATGTCCACTGGGAATTATACACCACAGAGAGCCAGTGGGCTGGGTCTTCAGAGACTGCTTACTCCCTGTGCTTTGAAAAAGCACAGCAGTCTCTCACTGCATTTAAAATAATACCTGAAACGAGCACAGCAGAAGCAGAGGATGGGGAAAAGCTCAGCATTTCTCTCTTGGCCTCATGCAGGTTCCTGGGAAGACTACAGTGGGCAAGAGCTGTGCTGTGAGCATTGCCTGCTCTGGGGGCAGGGCCAGCCCCTTGGCAGGACTCTTCTGCCATTGCTGCAGCCTCGAGCTGTCTGCAGCTCTGCATGAGCCTGCGCATGAATGTGTGCGTAAAAATCCTCCCTGAGGTAGTAAATAATGGCACTACAGAGTTCATCAAATTCATGTCTCCCAGGCATTCTGCTGGAGCTTTTCCAAAGCCTGGCAACTAAAGTGCAGGACTCAGCATGCCGAGTTCTGCACCAGTTTCAACCCACAAAGCCTCCAGCAGAAGGCTCCAGGCTCCTTGGAAGCCAGAGATGTGGAGTGGCTGCAGATGCAGCTGAAACAGTGCCTTTGCACAGTAGATACTTAAAGTTTATGTTTGATCTAATATGAAGATTACAATTCTACTTCCATTACTGTTGTAATAAATTGAACAAGCAGACTGAAGTGCAGTTAGTAGGAGGTACTGTGTGAGATTGGAAGTTAGGTGATGTTGCTATAGCCCCTTCACAAGAAGCATGTCTTGTGTTGGACATGAGTATCAAGCCCTATTGTAAAATTAAATTGAACTGTGATGAAAATAGTCACTTTTTTTTGTCAAATACATACTGCTTACATTGACAAGAATGTTATTTTTCCTAGTTTTTAGTCCTTGTTATGTGGCTGGTGCAGAAACAGCTGTTCAATGAAAATTACCCTCTTGCCATTTAAGAATAAGTTTTGTAGTCTTAAAATTTGACACCTGGGTCTTAAACTATTCACATAGGCTGCTTTTACAGGGGGTGTTTTTGGTGTTGAGAGAAGGTTACCAGATGTCTTGTTTCTTTCTTGTTTCTGTGAGAAGTGTCTAAAGGAAATCAGATAAATTATATACTGAAGAAAATGTAATTTTCACTTTGAGTTTCATAATTTTAATTGACCTAGTGTCATAAAATATTGTAATGTGTATTGATTGTTTCCAGAAAACCATCCTTTTGGCATGGTCTGCTAGCATGTTACGATGTAGCACAACTCCAGTAATTTTAGGCTGGGATCTTATCTTAACATTCCTACTGAAAATCATAATGCTGAGGAGTTAGCACTATACTTGCAGGGTAACTTGAATCAATAGCTGATTATTCAGAAGAAATTTGCTAGCTCTGCAAAACTTCCAACCTTACAAATTGTTGAATGGTTTTCTTATCACAGTGCCCCACTACCCCTGGGAAATGATGCCAGGAAATCATGTTTGAACAAAACCTGTGTGTTTTTTCTGTGGGGGAGTTAAACATTTGATGCTCACCGCCCTCAGTCTCAAGTAGTAAAAAAATATTTCTGGAAAAGTTATTTCTAGCCAGTGTAGGATGATGTGTAACACTTGTTCAATCCTGGCACCCCCCAGTAAGGAATTGAACACTGATACTGGTCTTCATACAGCCCATTCAGTATCCATTCTATCATCTCTGCTATTAAGTGCTCTGACACACCTGAGTTTGAATTACGTGATGTGCAAATATACTGCATATTGAATTACAGTAGTTTAAATGGAAGTGAGTTCTAAATATTTAAAATCAGATTAAAAGATAGCAGAGCTGTCAGAGTAGGTGAAAGAGCAATTCATAGAGCCTTTTGAGCTTAAAGCAAACCTCTCAAGCTAGTTATTTGCTTCTTTTGGATTTCTCCTCTTAGGTTTTTACATGACTGCATTTGGTATACATGTTTGAGTGTTACTTCTGTCTTTGGCATCAGGAAAAAGCAGCAGGAGAAATGCACTGATGAAGCTGATACAAAAATTACCCATGGATCTTCAGTGTATGCATGCACATACATGCACATGCTTTTGTAAACAGATACAGCTACAATCCTTTATACTCATAATCTGATAATCAGCAGATCCTGACTAAAGAATTTGGCTAAAACTTTTCCTGTCAAAAATATGATTTGCCTGAAGTTGAAGTATGCCACAGAAAAATTGCTGATTGAGTTACACACTCAGTTAAAGAAAACAATACGCCTAGTTCCAAAATGACATTTCAAAACAGAAACCTATTGTTTAATTTAGTAAATGCTCCTTTGAAAACCCTTAAATCTTGGGCCAACAATTTCCAAAGAAAAATCCTTCTTTTCCCCCACTGTGTTTTCCATGGGAGGTACTGCAATGTCCTGCCCTGCTTACATTTTGAAGCCTGTCTAACACTGATCTTCTGTGCAAGCAGCCATTTCTGTGTTAACTTTCAGCCTTTCACCTTGGCTTTGGGCCATCTGTCTGCATGAAGGGACACTAATCAACCATTTGTCTTGAAGGCATTTCCAACTCAAAGTGGTCAAGGCATACAAGTATTTTGATGTAAACTCCATCTGTTTGATTTTGCAGTGCAAAATGAACTACTTTCCCAGTTTCTTGTCATGTAAGCATAAGGAAGCCACATAAAAGGAGTTTACAGGACTTTGTCTTTCCTTATACCACATATACTCTGATAAGTAGAGTATGAAGCTGTTGAGCTACATCTGAAACATTTCTGTATTCCTAGATGTGCCTGTGTGTTTCTTGTTCTTGAAAAAAATCAGATTAACCAGAAACACTTGCACTGGATGTGTTGTATTGCTTGGGTCTTACATCAGACTTAGGAGTGTGCTGGTTGGAGCCAAAATCTCCTGAGCAAAGCATGACTTTGAAGGTTGTGTGTGAGTTAGCCTGTTTGGGTACAGCAGAAGCAAAACTGCTGTAACAGCAGTCTCAGTACTGGACTGCTTCTGAGTCACACGATGGCCGTAGGAATAGCTGGACATAACAAAGGAGGTGCTGGAGAAACAAGAGCTCTGCTGTGCCAAGAAGTGATGGTGCAGTACTTTGGTCAAACACAATACTGGGCATGATGGGCTGGATCATTCTGACATGGTGTTTGCTCTGTTTATAGCAGGTGATAGGAATCAAGGTATCTCTGGTATTCACATTCCAGTTCATTGGCAGTGATAATTGAATGTCACAGGAATTTTTTTGGTGCATGTGCAACCACCATCATGAATGATGAATGCATAACTCAGTTGTTATTCCATGAGGTATTTGCCAATCCTGTGCCAGTCTTTTCCAGTCTGTGCCAGCTTGGAGGTCCTCCTTTCCTTTCACATACATCCTGCCACTGTCACTATGTTTTTGTTCTTTCAGGATGAAGTCATGCCCTTCAGTCAAAGAGACTGAAGCCGGTGGGTTCTTGGCAGACAGGCATTGCCTGAGGCAGAGGTGAAAGCTGGCAGTGAGCTATTTGCCTGGTGGACTGCAGTGTTCAAGGTGCTCCTTGCTACCTAGAAGGCTTTACATGATCTTGCCTTGGGCTTGCTTTCCATCTCTTGAGAACTGGCCACAACTGAAGTGAGTGGAGGGTTTGACCCCCACCATGGCATAACAGGAAGGTGCTCTTCTTCAGTGGCCTTGAATGTGCTCCTTGCTGGGGGTTAAACTGCCTGGTGCTGGTGTCCAGGGCACAAGGTACAGGACTCAACCACTAGAGGTGTTAGAGGTATTTAGGGGTGAAAGCTGGTATGGTCCTATATATGGCTAATGTCTTGGGAAGAGCATGAAGAAGAGGAAGAGGAATATGAAACCAGCACTTTTGAAAACCATTTTATATATATTTCAGTCAGGGGACTGAAGTAATTCAGAGCCAGGATTGCTTGCTTCTGGGCTTGATAAAAAAATCTTAAAATGGAGGAATAACAGTAATGTTTCTAGCTGCCTTGTACAATTTTCTCATGGTCCTGCAAAGCTTGATTTGGGAGTTTTGTAGGACTGGATTCTTCTAACTGTTGTGCTGCATTTAGAATAAATTTCTTCTTTGCTCTTATCATCCCCCAGCAGGGAGCTGTGGAGTTTGGGTTTTCACTTTGCAAACAGTACGTCAGTGCCTAAATTCTTCTCTCTTTTTCCTTGGTTTCTTTCTGATTTCAGAGATTTTGAAATCCACTTCACCATGTAAATGCTACTGAAGCTATGTCATCTGCTTTTCCTGAACATGCAGGTATTCAGGAGTAGAATTACCAACATGGGGTTAGGGTTTTTTGCTTTTCACATTAAGCCTTTTAAATCCGCAAGTAAATATAGTGATCTGATTTGCCAGCAGCAAGTACTCATGTAACTTGATCAGACCTCAGGATCTTTGAGAAAAACCACATGCCATTTAGCCTCTTTCTATACAGAAGAATTTAGACAATTCATCATTATACCAAGGGCCTTATTAGTTGACAGAAGGGTTAACTGACCTTCAAACAGGAACTCAACGGTTTGCCTGCAGGGAACATATTCCATGGTGAGTTGACTACTTAAGCACTTTCGATGTAAAGTAAAAACAATCTCTTGTGTCAGGGTATAATTCAAAGAACAAAGGACCGTTTTGCTCAATTGTGCAGGCAGCAGAAGTTATTTTTGTCTCTTGCCTATCATATTCACATTGTACAAGAAAGTCGTTTTGTTGAGGAGTGATTTGTTCTGCTGAGGCTCTTTGTGTGATTTTTGAACTGAAGACCACCACTGTGTTCTGGCATTGAAGCAAACAATGTACAGTCTTGAAAACAGCTTTGTGTTTTGCCCTATTTTCAAGGGGGCATTTGCTTTGGGTGTGTGAATTGATTTATGGGCCCTTTTGAGCCATTTAACCTCCTTTGAGAAAGCCTGGTAAATGGATGCGTAAGGGAGGGGTTTTATCAGGTATGCCAGTCCTTTTCCTGTTTAAGGAACATGTGCTTGACCTGCTTCGAGTGTATTCTGCTATAATGATAGGTAGATGATGTACATATTTTCAAAGCTTCTCTTTTTGTTGCTTGCTGCTGTCTTTTTATTAAAAGGTTTGCATGTTGGTGGTGTCTCCTGCTGCCTCCTGTAATTAAGGAGGTCAAGTGGCAGCCTCGCTGCATGGAAACGCTTTCTGATAGCGTTACTGTGTACAAAGCGTGTCTATGCTTTCAGCAGTGACACTGCATCCCTAAGTTAATTGACTAGCTTCTCTCTGAAGTGGGTTAGTGCCTGCCAAAGAAGTGCATTTCATGAAGGTGTGAACTCTGAAGTTGGTGCTCAAAGTGTGAAATAATTTTAAAAATTTATAAATCTGTTAAGTGTCCTCATTTTCTCTGAGGGTGACATTGAGGGTGACAAACAGCATGTAGGCTGTTGGTTGTTAATACTTCAAACACTACAGGGCTGCTCATAACCACATTCTTTGTTCTAGTCTGCTTTTCACTGCCAGATTTTTTCTGATTTTCTGTATACCCAAAATGTCAGCCCAGTGCCCAGCCTCCTCAATGTGTGTTGTGAATATTTTCCCACTGTCTATGGCAGGAGCATGTTCTCAGCCAGTCCGTGTACCTCTGCCTAGAAGATCTCACCAGAGCTTTTGCTCCATAGATTTTTCCTGTTCTTGGAAGCCAATTCAGCTTTTAGCACCCACAGCACCTTACAGAAGAGAGCTCCTCCACTTAACCAAGTGCTGTGTAACCAGTTATGTCCTTTTAGTGTGCTGTTGTGGGAGGTGCAGGGGAAGGTGGCTGGGTTTTGATCTGCAGGATTCCTCACTTGACTGTTACTCCTCTGCTGGAGGAGAATATGTAAAACAGTAAATGGTTGTTCTTAGTTCAATTTTTCTTTTTCACTCATGGCTTGCTCTTAAACCCTCTGCTATGTCTTGCCTGCCATTTCTTTTCCTGTCCCGAGAGCCTTGCTCTACTCAATCTTCATTGCAGGAGAGAAACTGGGATCTTTGTTTTCAGTTGCTATCCAGCTGACATCTGAATATTGCAACAAGCAGTGTCCACCCTTGCTCCGTCATTGTCTGTACTTCCAAGATGTGCAAGTCCTGGTCTCCCCTAGAGTTATTTCCCCACCTCTCACCCCTTTCTCCCTCACACTTGATTTCTCCATACACAAGTGATACATCCATAATTAGCTTTCTATAATTCAGACATTGACCATCTCTATACTCACCACTTTATTATAACTGATTTTTCTTCCACCGTGCCAACGTCACAGTAATTTCCCTCTCCATGGCCTTCACATGTGCCTTTTTTCTTCTCTCAGCATGTGATTGCAATCCTCGTGGCATCCAGACCCCACAGTGTGACCGTGCCACTGGGCAGTGCATCTGCAGTGAGGGGGTGGAAGGGCTGCACTGTGACAAGTGCTCCCGGGGCTACTCAGGCTTCTTCCCTGACTGCGTGCCGTGCCACCAGTGCTTTGCCCTCTGGGATGTGATCATCAGCGAGCTGGCTAATAGGACCCAGCAGTTCTTGGACAGGGCGAATACCCTCAAAATCACTGGAGTCACTGGCCCATACCAGCAGACGCTCAACACACTGGAGGAGAAGCTCACTGAAATTAAAACCATCATCGCTCAAAATCCAGCTGCTGAGCCCCTGAAGAACATTGGGAGCCTCTTCGAAGAAGCGGAGTGAGTACAGTTGTAGTTACATGAATAAGTCTGTCCTGAGAAGGAGTGGGAGTTCCAGTGAGTTGGATTTACTTGTGACTGGTGTCCCCATGCTGGGCTGAGGGCACTCCTGCTCCTCTGGCTGGCTGAGGGTGCTGTGGCTCCTGGGCTGCTGAAGCACCTGGCCATGCTCAGAACTGGCAGGGAGTGCCCATCCCGGGGGCAGAGACCTGGCCAGGGCAGGCAGGAGCAGTGCAGTGCTGGGCTGGGGTTGTCCTGCTCTCACTGCTCTCCAGGCAGCTAATTACCAGGGAGCCACTCATGCTTGCCTTGTGCTGCCCCAGGGCAAAGGACAAACGCTGCTATTATGTGAGAGAATTAAGAGGGGGAGAGATTAAATTCCTGGATTTCCAAGTGTAGCTGATGAGTTGGAAACTTGGGCTCCTTTCCGCACTCTGAGCATGTGTTGGGGGAAGTACCGGATTTATAACAAGGATTGTTTCCATTTTTCTCAGGGTAGAAGCCTTGTATTTTCTTTTAGGGCTAAGCTTACAAAAGATGGTAGTCTGGAGATGGGGCAGTCCAACATTAAGCAGGATTACAGAGGCTTTCTAGCCGTATCTGCAACTGCTCCAACTTGCTTGTGCATTGTAAAGGGAACTGCACAAAGCAAAGGGGTGAGGATCAAAGCACAAATGTCTCAATTAGGAATAGTTTGTGTCCTACAGCTCCCCTCCCTCCTGCTGGAGAGCTGGGGGTTGCTGCTGCTTCTGGGCTCTGTGTGTATTGAGGGAGGTCAGAACAGCTGAGGAGCTGCTTTTCCCTAACATACCTTTTGTGTATCTGTTCTTGCTCCTCTGGCTGTATATAAAAGTACTGGGCTTTGGAGGAGTCCTGGAAAACAGCAGGCTGTTGGGCTATTGAGAGAGCTGTAAATTGATCTAGATCTTACATACTGCATTAATTCTTTCAGAATGAGGAAATACTGGGCTTGATGGGATCACCATGCATGGGAATAGCTTCCTATGCCCACTTCTGTTCCACAGCAGCCTTGACATGTAATACTCACTTCCTTTTAGGGTTATCCCACTAGCTAAAGCCTGCTCCGTGGCTCACTGAGTGAATGCTTAGAGCAGGAGGCTTTCCTACAAAACCCTGGTGAAGAGGGATCTTTACTGAAGAGTTTAAAGAATCCATTGTGTTAAAACTAAGGCTCCCCCTCCCTGCTTCCTGAAGTTCAAATCTGTCCGATGAGCTTGTAGTAATCAAAACTACATTTGAGCTGTGTGGGATGGGAAGCAAATTATGTATGGATCATAGTAGTCAACTCTGACCTATGCAGTTGCCATGATACAAGAGCATTACACCAGTCCTCTGGAATCTGCCTCCTGTTAATATCTTACACAAAGCAGCTGTTTTCTGAGTAATTTGGTGCTTTGGGTTCATAAATGTGCTGTAGATTAAAAAGTAGTTTTGTATAATAAAGGAAACAAAACAGTATTCTAGGTAGGCATGTTGCTACAAATCACTCAGAGCTCCACTGGGGGAGGACAGGTCTTGCCATGGGAGAAGCTGGGTACATCTCTAGCCACCACACTCCAGTGAAGTACGTGCATATGACCCTTCTTCCTCCCCACGTTGAGTCCTGTGCCTGTTTTACAGAAAGCTGACAGCAGATGTTACAGTTAAGATAGCTGACATAGAAGAAAACCTATCAGCCTTAGCAGCAAAGAGCAACAGCACAGACACAGACCTGAGCACGCTGGAGACAGATGCCAAAAGTCTTGACCACATTGTGAAGGAGCTTGCAGAGCAGCTAGAGTTCATCAAGATCTCTGATGTTCGGGGTAAGTGTTGCAGGGAGGGGAAGAAAGCAGCAGGGTGGCCAAAGATTTAATTAGTGCATGGGTTTAAGTAGCGGATTAATCTTCTAACTTGTAATAAAACACAGTTCCTCAGGGATAGGTTCTTTCTGTGCATTAGCAGAGTTGCTGATGCAGCAGGAATTTTTGCCCCCTCACCCTGTCTCTCTTCCTCGGCACATTGCAAAGCTGTCTCAAATTACTGGGGCACAGAATCATCTTA
The DNA here is from genome assembly GCF_030490865.1 of Poecile atricapillus. Taxonomy (NCBI): domain Eukaryota; kingdom Metazoa; phylum Chordata; class Aves; order Passeriformes; family Paridae; genus Poecile; species Poecile atricapillus. The sequence continues at coordinate 62,243,286 of NC_081288.1, forward strand.
AGGTGTCATGCTGAACACATTGTAGATGAGACACAGCAGAAGAAAGTGCACCACAGATTTCAAGATATGCCTGGACATCCCTCGTGCTCCCCTCAGTCTGTTCAATTGCTGTTTCTGGGTGAAAAAAAAAAGAGCTCGTGGTAAAGGGCCCAGTTCTTCTGAGCCACCCAAGCCTTGCATGTCCATTGGCAGATTGAAATGGGCCAAGAATCAAAATTTGCTGAAGGAGGAGGAATGTCACCCAATTATTTGTAAATTTGGAAAGCTGACTTCAAAGACAGTATTTTGAATTTTTCTTATAAATTTCCTGGTTGCACAAAGTCTGAGATTGTTTCCAGTGATCATGGGAGATTTCAGAGTGAGGCGAGTAGCATGTAGAACAAGGGAGTCCCTGACTTTTGGTATTCTGCAGAGGAAAGCTGCCCCAGGATGCAGAGTATAGCCACCCCCATAGGGTCCCTCACACCCACACAAGGCCTCTCTAGGAGTTGTCCAAAATCAACAGTTCTAAAAATCATCATCTTTCCTCAAGCAGTTGTTTCTTAGGAAAGCTCTGACTAGTTTCCAAGCAGTGACTCCATAAGCCAGACATCCCAGGGCAAGCAGTAAGAATTAATGGGATAAGGGAATCCTTAGAAAACAGACTGTTCCCCTAAAAACCTTAAAAGGCCAAATCTCCTTTTGCCCTTAGGGCAAGCACAACTTAGTCACTAGGGTCAAGGGAAACTTCAAAGTCCAGCTTGACACACTGTCCACTAAGCAAAAAAGAAAACTTTTTTCTATGAGAGGCCAAATTCTGTCATCCTTGCAATGGCACTGAACACAGCTGCCAAGGCCAGTGTTTCATTTACTGTGATGTGAAATGTCACTAACCCTGATGTGTCATCTGCTAACATCTATAATATATGTTCCTTTGGGTAACTTAACAGAGTTCTCATCAGCTCGCTCTGATTTCTGCAGGAGCCTTGGATAGCATCACCAAGTATTTCCAGATGTCCCTGGAGGCAGAGGAGAGGGTCAATGCCTCCACTGTTCATCCTGATAGCGCCGTGGAGCTGTCAGCGCAAACGCGGCAGGAAGTGGAAGACTTAATCAATGAGAAGGAGGCCCAGTTCAAGGCTAAACAAGAGGAGCAGTCGCGCCTTTTGGATGAACTCGCTGGAAAGCTTCAGAGCCTGGATCTCTCTGAGGTGGCTGAGAAGGTACACAGCTGAGAATTGCTGGGATAAAACCCCTAGCAGAAATAGTCGTGTTTGTGACGGGTGGGGAGGAACTGTAGGGTGACAGTGTGAGATGTGCGGCTGGTTTGTGAAAAATGTACCTTGCTTGGTTGAGCAACCCCTCGATTTTGTGAGCTAGAACTGGGTTGTTTTACTGGTGGGCTCTGATACTACAGGCTTTCAAAGACCAGCCTTTCATGGTGGTTTTCCTCCTACTCCCCCCAGCTCCAACAGAGCACCTGTTTTTGCATCACCCCGTTCTAATCCAGTGTTCTTTGCTAAGGATGGAGTTCCCACACGCAGAAAAGTGTGGCAAATCTGCTGGGCTGAGAGCCATCCTCTTAAGCCTATCCCGAGTTCAGTGCTTGCTTTCCCTAGGCTCCCCTCTTCCCTGCTGCAGCTCCATCGGGTACACTCTGTGCCTGTGCTGCACCTGGCCAGGCTGAGCTTCTGCTCACACCCACGAGCCTCAGCATCACCCCAGGCTCATCCTCCTGCTTGAGCCAAAGCAGAACTTACAAGGAGCTGGAGTCAAAAGGGCATGTTCTCTGTTGAACGTGCCTGCTCATCTGTAAATATGATTAAGGATGGCTTTTTCTTGGGAGAGGCTGGGTGTTCCTTCAGTTTCTCTTGGAAGCTGGCCAGCTGCATTCAGTGAACAATCCCTGAACAACCCTGGGTGAAGGCAGGCTGCAGGGCACTGCTCATTAACTCCCCTAGGCAGGCCAGGCCTGTGGTAGAGAGCAAGTTCTTCACATGCTGATTGTCTCTTGTCCTTTACAACTAGTCATTCTTCCCACTCCCTCAGCCCTCCTTTTTTCTCTGTAGGGAAGAAAGAGACATCTTTTTGTTTAGTTTCCCTTCCCCTACATTCCTGCCCTGACTGTTCTTGAGGACTGAAGATCTTGGGTAGATGTTTATCAAAGCAGTAAATACTGAGTTGCTCGGAGGTGCAATCATCACACACACACACACACACACACACACACAGAATCTTTCTGCTTTCTAGCTACTGCTGGGTTACATGCCAAACAGGTAAGAGAGACTCATTTACACTTCACAGGAGACAGCTGCAGCTAACTTGGCTCAGCCCCTAGGTTTTCCCAGGGAGTATTTTGGCTGCAAAACCTGAGTTAGTGACTATCATTTGGCAAAAAGAGAGTGGGGGGGTGGGGCATGAAAAGATAAAAGAACCTCACAAGAACAGGGAATTTTCTGATTTTCCCTCTGGTTAAACCAACTCCCGTGTTATTTCATAACCAAACAATTGACCAAGTTGTGGATAATTCTCAGCACAATGTTGCTGATAGAAATACTTTCACTTCTTGAAAAAAGTTTACTCTCAAATATTGTGGTAGAATAGCATCCTACTCCATTCCCCATGCAGCCTAGCAATGGAGATCAGCCTGTGACTGCTTCCTTTGTCTCCTGTGTCCCTGCAGACGTGTGGCACTGCTCCGGGAGCCTCCTGTGCTGAGTCTGAGTGCGGAGGTTTGAACTGCCGAACGGAGGAAGGCAAGAAGAAGTGTGGAGGCCCCGGCTGTGATGGGCTGGTGACCGTAGCTCACAATGCCTGGCAGAAGGCTATGGATTTTGACAGAGACATCCTCAGTGCATTAGCAGAAGTTGAGCAACTCTCCAGAATGGTAATATGCCAAATCAATTGTTAAGATAGTACAGAAGAAAAAAAAAAAATCTGTATGTTGTAGCACAGACGCTAATTGACAAAGTACGTGCTGGGTTTCTGCAGAAAATACTTCTTTTGAGTTGTGTAACTTCATTATGCTTATAAATATCTTCAGAAAAGGGAGCTTGCTAAAGTGAAGCTTCATGGATAACTAAACATCAGCCTGAATTGTTTAAACTAGCGCTGGTGGTATGGATCAGGGCCAGCTTCCAAGTGTTCTGTGAGTTTTATGAGAAAAAGCATTCCTTGTTACTGTTACTTCTGACTTCAGATGAATTGTTTTAAAACAACCCCTAAAGCATAAGGAGATAAGCAAGGAAGCCTTCCATTTTCCTCTCTTTAGGTTTCTGAGGCAAAACAGAGAGCAGATGAAGCAAAGCAAAATGCACAAGCAGTTTTGTTCAAAACCAATGCTACAAAAGAACAAGTGGACAGAAGCAATGAAGATCTGAGAAATCTTATTAAACAGATTAGAGACTTCCTAATGCGTAAGAACTTTATATTTTGATTATATTTTAATTCTGTGTTTGTGAAAACTAGCTTTACATCTGTATTATCTTCCAAGGGTTAGTGCAATGGTTGTCATCATTCCCCCCACCTCTCCTAGACAGACAGTGTGTATGATGAAATCTGGAAACATGAGAAAAACTAAGAGAAAACCAAGATAATAAGAAAGTGAGAGCAAACTGTGACATGTTCTTGTGCGCATTTCAGCTGAGGCTCTTGTACTGCTGTACTTTGACAAGTATGTCTGTAAGTTCTGGCCAGAAAGACAAAGCAGTATAAAAGGGGAAGGAAGTCAGAAACTGCATTTCTCTCTCTGTAAGAAAGCAGGTAAAGGTTAAACGAGAGCTTTGTTTGCCAGCAGCCCATTCCTTACCTGTTTGCTCAGGGCTGACTATGCTGCACATGAGCACAAACACATCTACGTGCAGCTGTTGGTTTTGTTCCCTGTGGGCTCAGGTTCCCCCCAGCTGAGCACCAAGATCTTCAAATGGCTTCCAAGAGGGCTGTGCCAGCAGGGCCTATACACCTGCTGGGCCTCTCCTGAGAAGGAAGTTTCACTTTGGGAAGTAGTTTTAACACCTTGATTTTCCATAAATCTCGGGGAGGAAGTTTGCCCATGATTTTCATTATTAAGGAAGCAGCTGAACAAGAGTTTGAGTGCTGAGACATGACAGAGGGAAGCTTTTACTCACATCTTTGACATTTGTGTCCATCTGCTAGAAGACAGCGCTGACCTGGATAGCATTGAGGCAGTGGCTAATGAAGTGCTGAACATGGAGATGCCAAGCACTCCCCAGCAGCTGCAGGCCCTGACAGAAGATATTCGTGAGCGTGTAGAAAGCCTTTCTGATGTTGAGGTCATTCTGCAGCAGAGTGCTGGAGACATTGCCAGAGCAGAAATGCTACTGGAGGAAGCTAAAAGAGCGAGGTATGCAGCCCTGTTTCATCTCATTGTATCAGAAAATGCAGTTTAACTTTCCCTGATGTAAATTTTCATTCCTTCTGTAAGGGGCAAAACCAGCCCATTGCAGCCTATGTTCTTTTTCCAGTTCCAAAGTAAGAGCATTTTTAGCATTAACAATCTTGCTCCACAGCAAAGGTGCAACAGATGTCAAAGTCACTGCAGATATGGTGAAAGCAGCGCTGGAAGAAGCTGAAAAAGCTCAAAATGCAGCTGAAAAAGCCATCAAACAAGCTGATGAAGATATTAAAGGAACTCAAGACCTGCTGACTTCAGTGAGTTCTTTATGAGTATTTCTTAGGATAATAGAAACAACACCAAGTCTGATGCTTAGAAATTGATGTAAGCCTGTCTAGGGAAAGCTCTTGGGTACTGCAAAGCAAAGGCTGCAGTTAAAATGCATCTAAACCATTCCCACCTTCACATCAACTTTGGAGTGAGTGGGACAGATGCTAGGGGACTATCTGCTCATGCACAAGCCCAACTAGACAACAACAACAAAAAAACCACCAAAAGGCTTTTCTCACCCCATTGGCACCAGCCAAGTTAAATGAGCAGGACTGTAGCCCTCCAACACAGCAGGTCTGACAAGACCCCTGGCAAGCCACACCTGTCAGCCACACTGGCTGTGTATTGTATGCTCAGTGTCATCCACACTGCAGCACCAGACTAAAATAAATAAATGCTGGATTGAAGTGCCAAGCGCCACAGTCTTGTCAGATAAAGTATTTGCAGACTTCATCTCAAAGCCCTCATGAGACCACAGTGCTAGCTGTACTTATGAAGCTTGGCCAGTTTAGAAGCTTCTCAAGTCCATTATCACATGATGGAGTCAAGTGTCTGAAATTTTGTCAGCAGATTAGTCAACTCTTGCATATATAATGCAATCAAGTACTTTTTGACCATGTTCCTTAATGCTTTTGCAGCCCCATATGTACCATTCTCAAGCACTGAGCTTTTTCACCCTGACTGCAATGGGACATTTTTTTGCAAACTAAAACACTGTTTTAAACTCAGATCTATGGACACAAACTAGTTAGTTGAGCAGGGTTTAAGGAGAAAGTTTAGTATGATATCCACTGTCTTTTGCAAGTCTAACTCTTGTTCTTCTTTCACTTAGATTGAATCTGAAAATGCAGCATCTGCAGAAACACTGAACAATGCTACCTTACGTCTGTTTGAGTTAGAGAAGAGTGTTGAAGACCTTAGGCAAAAGGCTGCTACAAATTCAGAGAATGTGGGAAATATAGAAGACAAAATAATTAGTGCAAAACAAAATGCTGAAGAAGTCAAAAAGGTGAGCTTGGGAACAATCCTAAAGGCAGCAAAACTCCCCCAGGTTTGGCTAAAATGAGATCAGTGAATACATGTGATCCGTCACACTTATTGTTCATATTCTGGGGGTAGAAAATACTCCAACATTTATGCTCTTACCAAAGATAGCTACTTTTTACTTTGGTATCAGATCCTGAGAGAGATGTATTGAGAAGTTTTCAGGTTCTGAAATAGCTGCAGGAAACCTGTCAGCCTTTCAGAGATAGGTTTCTATTCCTCAGCTTTACGAGCTGTCACAGGAGAATTGGAAATTTCTCCCCACTTGCATAGAGTATTTATGATTCTATGACAATGATAGGTTCTGGACAAACAAACCAGAATTTGGCATATACAGAATCAAGCAACAGGAAAAATAATTATCTTAACATAAAACTGAAGTAATTGCTAAATATCAGATTTGCAAGATTTTCTCTGTGAACATATGGCATTACTCCCAATGTTTGCTACACACTTTTGTAATAGCAAAAGAATGTTCATTAACAAAACAATTGACCAATCTGCCAAAGGAAGTTTCATTGCTCCCATCTCTCGTTTCTAGTTAGTGTATCAATCTCCAGAGAGCCATTTTCTGACAGGAGAGCTGCATTATCCATCAACTCAACAATATCCAAACACTAAGTAGTATTTCAGGTGCTGTCAAGTAAACAAAAGAGAATTCCAGTGTAGCTATGGTTTGTTATCTTGCTCAATGGTTGAATTTAGTTGGGCCATAGGACTTCTTAATTTTAACCCCAGATTCTCAGCACAGCTGAGAAACCAACCTCATGCCTTTCCCAGCATTTTCACCAACACCAGCTGGGCAGCTAGTTCAGTTATTGTTGCTGACAGAGTAAGCAAGGGTATTCCTCCCCAGATGCAGCCACTCAGCCAGGAGCAGTGCCATGTGTAGCTTCCCAGCAGTTCTAGGGGCCATGGCTTCCATTAGTTACAGAACCCTGTTACTGAATCCCATAAACCTCTGCCAAGTGCCAGTATTGAAGCTGTAAAACAGCCACAGAGCTGCGAAAGAGCAACTGATGAGTCTTCATTGCAGCTCTTAGTCTTGGACAGGAAGTAGGAAATACCCTAGCCCTGTTTCTGCTTTTGTTAACTGAGCTCCCAGCTCAGTAGTCTCTCCTTGCACGCGGATTAGTAAAGGACAGAGGAGGAAATGCCAAGTCCCTGTGTTGGCTTTGTGTGAGCTCCATCTTGTGCTTGAATTCGGAACAGGTCCTCAACAACGAGCTGAGCGGCAAGTACAGAACCGTGGAAGAGCTCATTGCCAAGAAGACACAGGAGTCGGCCGAGGCCAGGAGGAAAGCAGGCGTGTTGCAAGATGAAGCTAGAGCCTTGTTGGCTCAAGCAAACAGCAAACTCCAGCTGCTCAAAGGTAAGGCTGTTCTGAGGAGGTAATTTAGCACCTTAGAACATGAACCAATATCACACTGTTAAACCAGCTATTCATCAGCAGAAGGGGAAAAGAAAAGGTACTTATTTGTTACTGAGACTTGATCTGCTTTCCTTATTCTTATGGACATAATACAGCTTTTTGAAGCAAAGATTTCTGTAGAATAAGCTGAAACTTACAGGTGAGACACAAACTTCTGGTGTGGCACCTCTCACTGCCCCCAGAACCACCACAGGGAAGGAATAAAACTGCTCAGGACAAGGACTCATCTGTTCCAGCAAGACCCCCCATCCCCCAACAGTACTCCCCTCACTCCACCCTGGAAAGCTCTTAAAACAAAAGCTAGTCAGGACACAGGACTTACAGTTTACATATTAATTAATCATTTACTGTTGACAAAGTTGATTGAACCAGGATGAGGCAGTCTGTCCCTTGCTACAAGAGACAGAATTAACTTTTCCTTCTGGTTTTGCCAGGCCAAGAACTCAGTCTTTCCCTGTTTGCTACTCCTGCACAGTTACTGTGACTTGCTGAGTAGATTTAGTCATCACAAGCCAAAACATTTCACTGTTCTGTAAACACGACATAGAGCAAAAAATGACAATTATTTTAACCCTCAGAATACAGTTTTGGATTTTCACCTTTGGAAAATAACTTCCTTGTTCCTTTACATCCCTATGTTAATGAAACAAAAAGGTGCCATTCCAGCCTTTGTTTATTTTTGTTTGTTTGTTTGGGTTTGGTTTTTTGCCCCAATCAGAGTATCTTCCACAATAGAAATAAATTTGAATAGTTTATCCATAGCTATAATGAATTACATGTATTAAAGCACTAGTAATTAAGCTATTTTTTTTTGCCTTCCTTTGCCTACAGATTTGGAAAATACATACGAAAACAATCAAAAAGTTCTGGAAGACAAAGCCAAGCAGTTGGTGGAGCTGGAAGAGACAGTTCGCTCCCTCTTACAGACAATCAGCCAAAAGGTTGCTGTTTATAGCACCTGCTTATAAACAGGAGTGGGAAATGCTTGTGTTCAGGATGGATTTTACAAGTATTATACTAGTTCTTTTTGACATTACACTAAGACCTGATGAGGTGAACAGGTTTTATATTGAACTTTAAAGCCACAGAACCAAAGAAAAGTAACTTTTTGATATTGAAAATAAACAGTACTTTTGTATCACTGTATGTACCTAGTATGACTTATTAAGTTCCTTCCTATTTTCAGTAGCTGCAATGGTACATCAGTTAGTCCTTTAGCGAGTTTTGTTCTTAAACTGGTTAGAGATCTAATAAAATCTTGGCTTGAACTATGTAATTCTAAAGAAGGGTTCCTATTACTATGAAATATAGTATGGTGACTCACACCAAATTACCAGAGAATGAAGAAATACCATCCACATGTAGTTAGTTACACCACAGTACTCAAAAAGAATTGTGTACCCCCCACTGTCATGTCACTGATTATGAAACACTTGAGATGTAGAGTGAAAACAGAGATCAGCACTGAAAGTATAAATGCCCCAAATTTATGTGATAAACCAAGCTTGGAATCACAAAATAAGCAGAGCTGGGGTGGATCCAACTCCTGACCCTGCACAGGACACACCAAGAGTCTCACCATGTGCCTGAGAGTACTGTCCAGACTCCTTAAATTCTGCCAGGTTGGTGCTGTGACCACTGCCCTGGGCTGGTGCCCTTCCCAGTGCCCACCCACCCTAATTATCCAACATCAGCCTCCCCTGACACAACTTCAGACCACTCCCTCAGCACTGGTCACCAGAGATCAGTGTCTGCCCTCCTCTTCCCCTCATGAGGAAGTTGTAACCGCAGTGAGGTCTCCCTTAAGTCTCCTTCAGGCTGAACAGAACAAGTGGCCCCAGCCACTCCTCATATGGCTTCTCCTCAAGGTCCTTCACCATCTTGGTTGCCCCTCCTTTAGATGCTCTCTAATAGTTGAATAGTTTTTATATTGTGGTGCCCAAAACTGCCCCAGCACTCGAGGTGCGGCCACCCCAGAGCAGAGCAGAGTGGGACAATCCCCTTCCTTGCCCAGCTGGCGATGCTGTGCCTGATGCCCCCATGGGTGGGTGGCCCTCCTGGCTGCCAGTGCACTGCTGACTCATGTTCAACTTTCCATCATCCAGGACCCCCAGGTCCCTTCCACAGCGTTGCTTTCCAGCCTCTCATTCCACAGTCTGTCCATACATCCAGGTGCAGAATCTGGCACTTTCCTTTGCTGAACTTTCAATGGTTGGTGATTGACCAGTTCTATAATTTGTCAAGGTCTCTATGCAGGGCCTCTCTGCCTTCGTAGGAAGTCAAACAGATGCTGCCTGTTTTGTATTATTTGCAAATTTGATTAGTATCCCTTCCTGTCCTGCCTCCAAGTCATTAATGAAGAGCACAGAGCTGAAGATGGAGCCCTGTGGAACTCCACTAGTGACAGGTCACCACTCTGATGCCACCCATAACCTTTTGATGTGTTTATCCAGCTGTGTGCTGGATAGCCTGTCCAGAAGGCTCTTCTGAGAGACAGTATCAAAAGCTTTGCTGAAATCCAAACTGGGTACACCAATTGGCTTCCCTTAACCAGCTATGAGGGTTATCATGTCATAAAAGGAAATCAGATTTGATAAGCAGGACTTTCCTCCCATGAAGGCATGGTGGCTGTGACCAATGGCTGCATTGTCTTTCAAGTGTTTTTTGACACCTCTCAGAATAAACTCCATAGCTCTATCAGGCATTAAAGTGAGATTGACAGGCCTCTGACTGCCAGTTTCTGGGGTCCCCCTTGTGCTTCATAGAAATCATGGACAACTTTCACCACTTTCCAGTCAGCTGAGAGCTCTCAAGAGTCCCAAGACTGCTCAAAAAAAAAACCAAAACAACAAAAAAAACCCCAAAAAACCCAAAACAAAACCCAAAAAACCAACAGGCATTTTGTGATGACAGCAGCAGCTCCCTGAGGATCCTTGGATGAATCCCATCAGGCCCCATAGATTTTGTAGGGATCCAGCTGCAGCTAGAGCACATCCTGCACATAGTCCTCCAGCTCAGGGCAGTGAGACCCCGTTGTTCCCTCATCTGTGTTGAAGACAGAGGCAAAGACCATATTAAACACCTCAGCCTTGTCCCTGATCCTGTTTGTGACATGACCATCCTCATTATTTAATGGGACAATGCTACGTCTTTTGCTATTAATATATTTGAAAAAACTCTTTATTATCCCCCACCACTCTGGCAACTTCAATTCCAGTTGAGCTTTGGCCACATGATTTTTCTCTCTACAGTGGCCAGCAGCATCTCTGTATTCTTCCTCTGGCACCTAACCATGCTTCCGCTGGGCACACATCTTCCTTTTTTCATCTTAATTCCAAGACAACATTCCTGTTCAGCCAAGCTTCACCTCTTTGACTTCCAACACTTGTGAAGTGCCTGTTCTTATGCCCTTAGGAGGTGATGTTTAAGAAGTGACCAGCACTGAGACACCTCAACACCGGAGACAGCATTTTCCCAGGGGACCTGACTAGTTCCCTGAGCAGCCTGAAGTTCTGCTCTCCTCCTGTCCACAGCTGAAGTTTTGCTGGCATTTTTCCTCCTGTCAACAGAGATTTTAAACTCAATCCCTTTATAGTTGCTGTGGTCAAGACAGCTACCACTCTCCACTTATGAGATGCACTCTGTTGACATGCAGTAGATCAAGGAGGCCATTTTTCGGAGTCATGTCCCTTAGAACTTGTCCCATAAAGTTGGCATCCAGTTGTTTAGGAATCTTCTGGCCCAGGTGTCATGTTACCAGTTAATTTCTTGCAAGCTGGAGTTCCCCATAAGGTCAAGGAGAGTTGATTTGGAAGTATCCCTTAGTTCCTCAAAGAATAATTCATCTGCATCATCATCCTGGCTGGGAAGTTTATAGTAGGCTCCCACAATATGCATTATTTGCATATTGTATAAATATATTGCATATATTTATCATCTGCATTATTTGTTTGCCCCTTGATTCTTACCCAGAGGCTCTTAATGGTGCCATTGCCAACATTCTATCCCTTCTATTACACACAGTGCCACCCCTCAGCCTCACCTATCCCTCCTGACCATCCAACAGGCATGCCACTAACAGGACTTACCCCACTTTGTTTCACTTACACCTATGATCCCTATTATCCCAATGATATCAAATCTATGGGACTGGGACAAAGCCTCGAGCTCCTCGTTGGTTCCTCATGCTGCATGCATTAGTGTAAAAACATCTGAGAATTAGGCCTTCCTGGGAAAGAACTACAGAAGTTCACAGGGCACATAATGTGAACAGTTGAGGAGCTGTATACAAACAGCTTTAAGAACAGCCTGTACTTAACACAAATGATGTGCAAGAGGAGCATCCAGTTCACCATGACTTCAGTTCAAAGTTACTGTAGTACAGTGTACCTTCACAGAGCTGTACAGTATGGCACAAACTGATTTACAGCTACAAACATTCATCAGCTACACAAATCAGCACCCAAAACTGCAATGTGTTTGCACATCCAAACTGTGAACTCTGACTCCAGGATTCTGTGTATGTTCTTTGACTAACATCATCAAAATCAGGACAAATATGGCAGGATACAGCACCACCTAAGCAAACTGAAGAACATTATGGTTAAATAAACAATTACCCCTAAGCTCCAGAGGTTACACACACAACAACAAAAAAAATCCTTTGAAGGAATTGATCATCACAACAGCATCATGTTCACAGTACACTCAGTAGCTTCTACAAAGTGCCAACTTGGCAGCACTCTGGCCTAAATGCCATGAGACCACTGACAAATTGCTCAGGAGCTCATTTTACTTTCACAGACACTTTTTTGTACACTTAACAAGAATGGGAATGACAGTGAGAGAAGTAACAAAAATAATTTTAAGGCCTTGACTTTTATTTTTAAATGTCTGGAAAACTATAGCCTCCAGTACAGACTTAGCAGTAGTACTGGTTGTAAGTTTCCCAGGCTTTTCAAACTTAATTTGACATAAAATGACACAGAAACTTTTGTAACTGATGCAATTCTGTAATGAATTGCAGTTAGGCTGCTACAAGTATTCAGGAGGTGGAGGGAGTGGACACAAAACTGTTACTCAAAGAGCAAGGCTTCTGGGAAGAACTTGCAAATCACATGATTAACACTTAACATTTACTTGCCTTAAGCTAGAAGTGATTCTGAAATACCAAGATCTATTGGAAGAATCAAGCTTTTCTTCCCTGTTGTCTCAGCTTTGCTTTCCATTCAGCAGCTTCCTACTAAGACCTGAAAGCAGATCCACATTAATTCACTAACCCAGCATACCCACGAATCAGATAATAATAATAATAAGCTTAATGAGGTATCATGGTTTAACCCCATCTACATTTAAAGCAGGAGTTAAGAAAATAAATCACAATGAAGAAGAGTATCTGGTGTTTTGCCAATTAACTGGTATGGTAATGCTGGCATCCATCTCCATCACTCACTATGGATAATGGATCAATACTTGAATAAGAAGCTATTAAAGCAAACTAGAAAGATGTAACTATCTTGTCTATACACAAAACCAAGTAGCTGTAGCATCACTTTCTGAATGTACACTTCTCATTCCATTGGCATAATGAAAAAGGACATGCACAATACCAGCAGGTATTAAGGTTTTCTTCAAGGCAGAAGAACCTGACAAAAAAGAAGTAACGGCACCTTGGAAAAGTTAAAATGAACTACTGGACTTAGGCATGCTCCATACACAGATTAAAGATCTTCCAAATATGCCATCTGTTTGTGAGCTTCCTCACATAATCAACAACCTAGACAATACAAGGATCCAATCAGCAAACAAAATCCAAGAAGACCCTCCAGTCATGTCAAATATTTATTAAGCTCTCTTGCTACAGAAGAGACAGAAAGGGAGAACAAAATAGAAAACAGAAGAGAAGAAAGTATATCTTAATTGTGTGGAGAACTGACACTGCAGCCCTTATGGGTGGAAGGTGCAGAAGAACCCTCATGTCATACCACTTAACAGCAAACACTGCTTCACTACCCAGTTTTAGCATTTCAAGTTTAAGAGAGCTGGACAATGGAAGCTTTAAAACCAAAAAAAAATAGGTAGCAGTACAATGAATTTGTCTTCAATCTTTCATTTCTCAATCAGCACTCAATTTTTCCCCTAACAAGTTTTCAATATGAAAACATGACATGGAGAATCACATAGAGAGTAATTTTCTCTTTAGAAAGTGAATATAATTGTAATTGATCTACACGAGCTCCTCCTCTCCCAACATCCCAACACTATAAGGTCAAAATAAGATTTGGTACTCATATGTAAGAAGAAGGTTAAATACCAAAGTTAATCCCTTCAGAAGAAAACACATTTTTTGTGCGGAAGTGACAGTGGCATTTTAAGTGCCAGTGGCATTTTAAGTGCCAGCATTTAACTGGTTTATTGTGTCACTACTTCAAATAAGAAAACACAAAGTATTCTGGACAATTATCCAGAGTTCTGACCAGCACACCTGATAATCCCATGCAGCAGAAAAACATTTGGTTTTGGAAAAGAAAAGAGTTCTGTCAGGCTGCTTTTCTGCAACATTCATTGTGTAAATAAACATGTAATTTTAAGTATTTAATTTACAGAGACTGGATAATTCCACTTGTTCCAAACTCTACTTGTTTAAATATCTGATGTTTAAAATTATGATATTCACTTAAGTCAGTCCTAAAATCCTCAGACTCAGCCTTCCATAAGGGCCCACAGTCCATTTTCAGAGATGTACTATATATGTACAAAGATCTGCTCTTTCATTTTAGAAGTTGATAGCTTTGCCAAAGGATGCTGCTAGGTTTGCTTCCCTGAAGGCTTCTGACACCGTCTGTAGAGAGCAAACACAAAAAGTTACAAGTCATTAACTGCTACATGGAGTAACAGCATGTGTGTGTAATGATGTTCAACAGCCCCTTTAGAAAACACTTACTGGATGGGCATGGCAAACTCTGGCTACATCTTCACACGATGCTCCGTATTCCATAGCAAGGGCAGCTTCATTCACCATTTCACCAGCACCCTGTAATTTAATGGTACTTGCAATTAGCACAAATCCTCATGCAGTTGTCCAGATTCTGCTGTATTAGTAACAGCTTATTTATAAGAATTTTCTGCTAAAAAAGAAAAGTTATGTTTTAGCCAGCACTTCCATCTGTGTTCTAATGTAAGTCGTAAGTACTTAATCTATTTGGTGACTGTGCTAAAACCCAGCTTAAATCTAAACATTGATGAGAGAACTTGTTCTCTTATGCCTCGGAGTTGCGCAAAAGCTGGGCATTTTTCCATGAAAGAAAACCTAACCAAAACTTCAGTGTTTCCCTGCATGTTACTACACCTACACCATCATTTCTATTTGCTGTATTTATGCATATCTACTAAGAGAATGTATCTTTGAGGAGTCAAAAATAGTTAAATTTCCTCTCACATTTTTAGTACTTAGATCCATGACAATAAGATTTCCCCCCAGTCCTTTCCTAATGAAGAAAATTAGATTTGTTGGTATGAGACAGACAAAGTTGTGTTTCCTTTAAGGCATGTTGGTTTCTAAATTACTGCAAGTGCAAGAGAAAATAACTAGCATAAAATCTTATTGAGAAAAGTTTGGTGTTTCCCTTGAAGAAAGCTGTACACAAAAATGTATGGAAGTGTTTCTGCAAACATATTTGCAGAATATATATTTTGAAAAAGAAAAATATTTACAGCTAAAAAACAAAACAGAGAAAGATAAGGGTCTAAACTTTGACCAAAAAAAACCCAAAAATCTCCTAAGCAGGGGAAATCCCAAAAGTTTTTTTACTCTAAATTCCACAAATTACTGACCCCAGATTTGGTGACTGCAGCATAAGATTACCACCTTTGCTGAAGTCTTTAGCTGGAGAGAAGGGAAAAAAGAAAACACCAATGAAAAAGCCACAGTCTTTTCAGCTCCCTCAACTTCCAAAAGTTGAATCAGCAATTTCTGCTGTTCTCTCAAGTATTTGGCAGTATTCATAAAAACAAAACACCACACCACCACCAAAAAAATCTCACCACACAAAAATGGCCAAAGAAACCAAATAACCACAGCAATTCAAGAGGAGAAAAAAAAGCTGGGCTTTTTTCTTAGTTACACCAAAGTAACTAAAATGTGGAAAGGGGGGCAGGGGTACAGAACGTTAAAAAAAAGTAGCAAACTCAAACCTTCCTGTTTACAAACACCAGTTCTAATTTCAACAACTACGCAACACTAAATAAGAAGAACATCACAAGGCCAAGAAAGCACAATTGATGATACTTACTGAGCCTAAAATGTGTGCACCCAACATCCTGTCTGTGGACTTTTGACTAAGTATCTTCACCATGCCATCTGTGTCAGCATTTGTCTTTGCTCTACTGTTTGCAGCAAATGGAAATTTCCCAATTTTGTATTCTACACCCTGCAAAACAGATGTGTTACTGAGTTAATGCCCAACAAAAACAATGTAACCAACTGTTACATACACGAGGAGAAGCAACAGAAGTAAAACAGGAGACACAGAGGAATGTACATGAACAAGCACCAAAAGTAGTATAAGAGTGTACTAAAAAAGATTAATTTGCAAACAAACAATATTAATGTCACAGAATGCAAGTCATTAAAGAGAACATGGTGGTTCTTGGGAGAGTGGGATGCACAACAGCATCATTCACTTACACCCCCTAAGCAATATATTCAAATGCAGAAATTTGGATAAAGTAGCTAGATAAACAACTAGAGAGTGAAATCAGGCCCAAGGTGGAAAAGCAATTTTTGTTGGAAAAGAAAACAAGCAATACCTCTTCTTTCAGCTGTTCTTCTGACTTTCCAACCCAGGCCACTTCAGGGTGAGTGTAGATCACGGAGGGAACGCAGTTATAGTCAATGTGAACTGCTCCCCCAGCCATGCCTTCTACACAAATAATGCCTTCATCCTCAGCTTTGTGGGCCAGCATAGGTCCAGCAACTACATCACCAATAGCATAGATGCTATCAGACCAATGAAACAGAATAAGACACTGTTTAAAAACATCCTAGCACACCTGGGCTACCTTTCATAAGTCTTTTGAAACATGTTACTGAAAACTCTTATTCAAAACAGATTAGAATATTTCATTTTAGCAGTTTCCACAGAATGACTACACTTCAAGAGGTACTTAGTGACATGAAACAGTGACCTTTAAATTACAAAACTTCAAAGGCTGACTAAAAATTTTAAGCTACTGAAATGATACAGATATCTTGAGTTTTCTTTTCAGAAAAGGAAAATACGTTCTGCTATTAAAAACCAGAAGTGCTCTAGTAAGTTAAACTTTAAAAACAGATGTTCTTCATAAAAAAAAAAGGAAAAAAACAAATGAGTCTTACTTACTTTGGAATCTTGGTTTGGAATCTGTTGTTGACTGGAATTCTTCCCTTCTTATCAAGTTCAATTCCAAGTTCCTCAAGACCTAGATTTTTTGTAAAAGGGCGCCTACCAATGCAAACTAGGAGCACATCACAAGTTATTACTTCTGCCTTGCCACCAGCAGCAGCTTCAACACTACAGTAAAATAAGAAGCAAAAATGGTAAGCTGTAAACTTGCAGCCTTATCTCTCTCTGGCTAGTAACTAGTATGACCTAAGATGGTGACCTGCTGGCTGGGTCTGGCACCCAAAGCACTTCATTCAGCCTTCCCCATGATGCCTCCTTGCAAGAGTTCAGCAGTAAAATACGGAAGAAGGGGCAACACCTCTTACTACATTTCTTAACAACTGTTACAGAGAAATTCAGGGTGTATTTTCAACAGCAAATAGCATGACCGGATAGGATCAAATCTGTACAGCAAAGTAATTGCTTCTGAGTACTTGCCACCCAAAACATATATGGTTTGGGGTGGGGTCGAGCCATGTATTCTGAGCAAGCTTTCTTCCGGCCCAGGAACCAAACCTGTGTTAGCAGCTGCCGTGCATTCCATGCATCCCTCAAGTGCATCTTGTGTTTAACTGCACCCAGAACAAGATCAGTTCACGTACTCTGAGAGCACAGGAACCAAAGCATGGGAAGTGAGGATAATTGGAAGTGTGCTTCAAAAGCATGAACCAAAACGATATTCTCAAAGTAGGAACAGACTACTTGAGAGATCCAACCAGCATCAGCAAGGCATGTAAAGAAGCCCATGTCCTGGACCTTTACAGTGATGGATGACAGACTACCCCAAGCTACAGTGATACATCAAGTAAAAGTCACTATATTAAGTCTCCAGTGAAAAAACATTCAAGCTTATTTTTGTGAAGTAACATCAAGCATTTTTTTAAAGTACAGTTTCTGCATGGAGAATCCATTAACACAAATGGAACTAGTGCATACTTATGGACTTTTACTAAGCAAATTTGCTTTATATGTTTCTGTATTAACTGTTCACATTAGTCACATCTCACTGAAACTTCGAAGGTCTTGAGTATAACCATTAAAATAGACTCTCTGGGTAATTTCATTTATTTCTGTTCAAGAACAATAATATCTCTGCCATGCTTACCCTAAGACATGATGACCTTCCAGTATGTAGTCAAGAATTAATGGCTTGGAAATTACTGTATGAACAATCATGGTATTTATCCTAATTATACCAGAAGCAAATATCTTCCATGAAAAGAATTATTTACAGTTCTGTTTCTATTACTGATCTCATTATAACAGTGGTTTTATGCCAGCAAGCCCTCAACTCAAGTCAATGGAACCTCTCCTGTATAAGCAACTTAGGATTTAATAAACTCAAATTATGAGGTCTGTAAGTTACAAAGGCAGATAAACACTTAACTGCACTAAATAATTAATTTTCATTCCTGTTTAGAAAATAATATCAGACTGTATTTTGAAATAGGTTTGATGGACTGGGAGGAAGAATATATTTTGCATTCCTTGAGTTTTATGTTAAACACTTACGCTACATCTATTTTTCCATCTGGTCTCTTGGTAGCACCAGTAACTTTGGTGTTCAGTTTAAACTTGAATCCCTGCTTCTGAAGAATACGTTGGAAGTTTTTAGAGATCTCCATGTCAATTCCCATTCCACCAACATGGCCCATGAACTCAACAGCTGTCACATCTGCACCGAGGCGCTGCCAAACTGAACCCTGCATTCACAATACAGATAGAGTTTTTGAAAAGCAAACTTCAGATACTTTTACTCTAATATTTACAACAGACTATAAACTCTTCCAGAACAGGATAACACGCAACAGCAAACTGATGAGTTTCTACAAACATGACAGCATAAAATAAGTTCAACTTTCCCCAGCCTTTCAACAAAAGAGATTTATCATTGTTTATTTGCAGACTGAAAACTTCCATGACCAAATAGCTAACAAAATAACTAAACATAACTCATGTGTGTTTTATACTATAGGTATAGAAGAAATCCAAAATCAAAGAATCTGAAAGGAAAGCCCAAAGGGAATTGCTTGTGGTGCTCTAATACCATTACTAATTAATCAAAACAATACCACATTAAGGAAATTTTATGCAACAAAATGGAGTCACTGCTGGTCCTGTCTGTATTTATAACCTTAACCATGATCAGCCTCACCAACAAAACCCACGTACACCCTATTTACCTGCAGTTACCCATTATCCACCCAACACAGAATTTCACTTTGCTTACTCTTTCCCAGCTTAATGGTCAGAAGGCTAAGCAGATGGGCACAGCTTCCAGAAACTGCAAGACCAGGAAATATAAATTCTTTCTGGAACGTGTAGGTGTGACGCAAAAGGACTCAGACGATGATGAACTACAAAGTCTCCATGCTTTTGGCTGATACAGTATGTACTATCACACCACATTAAACATCTCTTAAGATTAACTACTAAACATAAGAATTTATCCTGAGTATCCTGGCATTCCCTCCACATCCTTACTCCTCCAAAACAGAAAAATAAATATTCAAGGCCTGTATGCTCCTCTCTCATTTCTCTGCTTATCTAAACAGCTGCAGAAGTACTGCCCCAGCAAACACTTATCCCAGCTTTTCTGGTAAAAAATGGAGCTCATAGGCTATGAAGTCTGAACAGATTCACTACAACTCACTGAACTGTTAAATCACAGCAGAAACATCAAATACAACAAAAAGTAACACCCTTTCCATTACAAATTAAAAGTCAAGTGGTTTAAATTTCCTCTCACCAGTTCCACACCAATGACTCCTGCACCAATGACAACCATCTTTTCAGGAACTTTTTTCAGTGACAGTGCACCAGTGGATGACACAATGTTATCTTCATCAATCTAATGACAAAGAAATGCACAAAGCGAGGTTTACAATTTCTTTTACATATTATATACAAAGCACACAGATCGTGAAGTGCAATCAAGTGCAAACCGTTATTACACATTAAATTATGTGGCTATGAGACACTGAAAAGGAAGTACAATTAAGTTCAAATACGTACAGTAATTCCAGGGAAGGGAGCAACTTCTGAGCCTGTGGCTATGAGTATGTTCTTTGTATTGATAACTTGTGTGCTGCCATCTTCTTTAGTTGCAGTCACTTGGTTTTTGCCAGTTATTTTTCCAAACCCAGATACATGTACAACCTTTAGTAATCAGAACACAGTGAAGTCAGGTTCAAATATGTAAGTTTGGCTACATTTCATTAATGCTTAGAAGTGCTGCTAAAACACCTCTCTGTATCACTATCTGGTACAAATCACAAAGTAACTGTATACTACTCCTTTAAACAGATTAAGAAAGAAGGCACTGGGCATTTAAAAGTATTCTGGAAGTGAAGCATTCAAATTCTGCCCTTGTCATATCAGTCACTCTAATTTATGCAGTAGTATGAAAATGTAAAAAAGTAAGAAATTCATATCAGAAAAATACATATACCTCACTATATAATCCAAACTAACCTTGTTTTGTTTAAATAAATGAGCAATTCCACCTGTTAAGGCCTTCACTGCACTACTCTTCTGTTCCATCATCTTCTCTAGATTCAAACGGATTCCTGTAACTAAGGTTAAAACAAAATAATACATCAGGCATTGCAGTGTGTTAATGTTAAAGAAGCTGACCTCAACACAGTTAACAGCTGGCACAGAAAGTTGAATGGCCCTACTAAATGCTAAAGGTTACATTCAACAGCTGCTATGCTAAAAACCAGTACTGCACTTTCCAACTATAACTTACCTAGCCATTATTCAGAGTTCAAAGAGCAGTCCCTAAGCCTCCAAATGACAGATAAAGGACATTATTTATAACTAAAAACATTTTCTGACCAGAAAACCATACTAATCAGATTGGAAAGACTAAATTTACTTCCTGGTGGAAACCACTCATGTAAGAGGCACTGAGAGCTCTTCACTCACTTTCAATTCCTCTGTTAGCGAAATCTTTTCCATGGGCCAAATGATACAGATGTGAGTTGTTCAGCAAGGCCTAAAACAGACACACAAAAACATGAATTTGGACACACATTCACAAGAAAAATTTATTTATTATAAGGAAGAATAATTATACTATTTGCAAAATGTTCTCACTATTAAGTTTGATACACACGTATTTGAAGAAGCGTATTTTAACCACAGAAACTGTACACAGTAGCTCCTACTGAAATACTCAATGAAGTTACATACTTTACATAGAAATAGAAAACAGTTACATCCACACCTATCTTTTTTGCTCATTTCACCATAGAAATCAGAAATTACTCCACAGAGATCAAAAAAAAAAGAAGGAACAAACTGAGCAGGGGAAAAGAAAGGTAATTCTGACTGATGGCCAAAGAGAAGATACAGAAAAACTGGACGAGGAAAATCTAAACTAAACATTAAAATGCCTGTTAAGATTTTAGCCTGTGTAGACATATGAGTTAAATTTTGAGGTTTTGTGCTGCTGAAGTTTCTATAACCACATAGCCAGCTGAGCGTGATGGTTTGGAGCTAGCTCAGGTATATGGATCCTCCAAATCCATAGATAAAATTAGAATATTTTTTATATGGATGGCTATAAACTAGCAGCTTCAAATTCAGAACCTAAATAATTGTATTTCGATTAGAAATAACAATATAGTTAAGGCAGGATCTTACTTAGAAAATTGATTCCTTTGTTATAGCCACTGCAAATATGAAATGATCTGTATCTTCGCAAGGACAACAGTGCAAGTTTGCACAGACTAATAAGATAATTCCATTCTTATAATTTTTATCAACTGTCTTTAAAAGTAATTTTTCTACTTCACGTAACTGACACAGCCCTGAACCTCTAACATCCACATTACTTAAAAGATGTAACCACTTTCAGCAACAAGAAAGGAAAAGAAAAATCCATGCCAAATGTATTATTTTGGATTGTTTTCTGGAAAGGAATATCAGAATCATTCGTTATTGCTTTGGTGTACACAGCCTACATATCCACTACTTAAGTTTATTGCCATTCAAACAAACTCTAGATAGCATTCAAGTTTAGCCATTGGTTTAATAGTATTTTCATAATAACCCTAAAGGATTAAGGGAAAAAAAAAGGGAAGTGAGAAGTTAGTTAAATAGATCCTAGCAAAGTTTCAAATTTCAAGGTGCGGATTGACATTTTTGAGTGGTGCTTCAATATATTAAGATACTCTGAACTTCATTAAAATGATTACTAAAATGTTTAGAAAAATTAATACAAAATTTAAAAAAAACCTTAGTATTTATACTGTATTTTTTCCTTCCATGCCAATGGAACCTCTTGAGCAAAAGGATCAGAAACAGCAATACAGTTAGAAGGTATCTTGTTAAGAATATTATGTCTGTTACTACAGCCATCACAAACCTGGCATTAGCAGTGTCTTCCTTCAACAGCTGGGTGCTATTGAGGCAGATCCCCCAGCAACAGCACTGCTCTTGTGGAGGTAACAAGACCTCACCTCAAAGGCTGAGGTTTGAAATTACTTTAACCTAGACTGGCAATGTCAAATATGAAGTTCCTATTAATCTCTTCTTGCTTGTCTTTTTTTTCTGAGTGCATGTGTTGGACTCAGCTCTTTCTCTCCATATGTGCATTACTCCACACAAGCATCACCAGCTTCACCTCCAGGCTACTCTGTACATGTACATCCATCTTGAGAAACTCCTTCCTAATCTCCTTCCAAGTGAAGCACATCATGTCAACTGTTTAATGAAGCTGTGACAAACTATACACACTTACCTTGGATGGAATACATCCAACATTCAGACAGGTTCCCCCTAACGTTGCATTTTTTTCTACACAGACAGTCTGAGGAAAAAGAACAGAGGAAAAAAAAATGTTTTAGTAATACTATGCCATCATTTCCTCACAATTTAGAATTGATGACAAAGTCATTTTTCTACTTGTCTAGTAATTCTATCTCTACAAGTGTCCCATTAAATTCATTCCTAGATCTATTTTACAGCTCATATTTCTCGTCTCTTGTTTTTTGTTAACTTAAAACCCACAAAGTAGCTGCAACCAAATTGCAAATTCTCTACCACACAACAGCTAATGCACCATTCATACTTTCATACAAGTGCTGTCCTACTACAAAAATATACAAAGTAAATAATAAATACAACACTAAGTCCAGTGAAAGATGTTCCCTAACAATTACAGAAAAAAACTGCAAAAAGCAGAACATGTAAATCATGTGAAGATTCATAAAAACAAGAAAACAACTGGTAAGTGAACTGGCATGGATTGAAATCCCATGATGCAGTATTTTCTTCAAAGAAAACAAAACAGAACAGAACCCCCAAGTCACAAACAACATTTCCTCCCACTGCTATAAAGTTGTACCACCACCTATAAAGAAAGAGAAAACAAAAATCAAGTAAAGCAAAACCAAACAAAAACAAGGTCAATAGCAACAGGGATGGAAAATATGTCATCTCCTTCTCATTAAACTGACAACATCAAAGTGTGCAAAGGACAAAAACAACTGCCAAACCTTCATATAAAAACAGATCACTGGGAGACAAGAATGGGGGAGAGAGTATCCTGAACTATTTTTGTAGGAACAAAGGAATTGGCATCTCCTTCTTTGGAAGGCACACACATATTCAAAATAATTGTTCCTTGGTTTACACTCTTCAGAGTTCCATTCCACTGAGAGGCAGCTACCTAGGTGAAAGCCTTTCACAATTTCTTCAACTTGCTGCTTATGTGCTAAGGTAGGGATGACGGTAACATGAAGAACAGAATTCATCGCATCAAATCACAAGAGCATTCTGAGACATGCTTATCCCCTACCTCTCCCTCCTCTTGTTTTAGGAACATGAATACATGAAACACAACACAAGGGCTTTAAAAGCTGCACTATGGATCAAACAGCACCAGACTGCTCCTACCTTTACCCAATAAGGATGTTCTGCTTCATCCGTTTTACATAAACTTCACTGACAAGGTCATGCAAAGCTTTTGGAAAGCCAATATCCAGAGAACACTATTGGCAATAACATGGGATGCTGTGGTGGTTATACAAGGACTCAATGCCTGTGCTAGCAGAAATAGCACTAAAATTGAAATTTAAGTAATTCAGTAGAGAAGAATCAGGCTCTTCCATGGATGATGTAACTATGAAATCTTTTTGCCAGTCTGCTAAAAACACCTCCATACATTCCTCAAGGACACCAAAAACATTCTACATGTTTATTCAATGACAATGGCAACATACACAAGTATGTCAAAGCATTTTCCCCTCTCTAACTAGCTACGAAACAGTGTATTTATATTAATAGTGTAATTATTTTTTACTATCATAAAAAACAGAATCCAGGGCACTTTGTAACCCCTCTGTGTATGGTATCCTGTTGTTACTCACAGATATGAAGCACTCAAAGACAGTACTGTTCCAAGAAAAGCTGCTTATAGCCAGCCACAAAAATAGCTTTAAAATAATCAAACATGAACTCACAAGGCAGATGGCCACAATCTTAATTAATACCTGCAGCACTGAGCACCCTTTTTTCTCAGGCTGCTAGCTAAGTAGCCACATACATCCAGAAGCAAGAGCATTTACTATGACAAAAGAGTAATTCACAAAGATATGTAAAGACAACTCAATTATTTTGCACTAGGTCACAGGCAGATGTACAACTTAATGGAATCTCAAACATATATATTTTGGGACAGTTACATATTAGAAGGCTAGAAGATACCCAAAAAGATGCTACTGACACCCAGTTGTGGGAGTACTGACCAATGAGGGACAACACTCAGAATTACTCCTTCTCCAAAGAGTCAACATCAAAGACATTGAGGGAGGTGATTCCCTCCCTCTACTCTGCTCTCATGAGACCCCACCTGGAGTACTGTGTCCAGCTCTGGGCCCCCAACACAAGACAGATACGGACCTGCTGGAGTGAGTCTAGAGGAGGCCACCAAGCTGACCACAGTTCTGAAGCAGCTCTCCTTTGAGGACAGGCTAAGAAGGCTCTGGGAGGACCTTACTGCAGCTTTCTAGTATTTAAAGGAGGCTTGCAGAAGGTTGGGGAGGGACTTTTCACATTTAGTGACAGAAACAGCCTTAAGCTGAAGGGCGCAGATTTACATCAGCTCTTAAGAAGGAACTCTTTACTGTGAGTGAGGCACAGGAAAAGGTTGTCCAGAGAAGCTGTGGATGCCCCACCCCTGAATGTTCAAGGCCAGGCTGGATGGGTATGTGAATAACATAGTCTAGTGGAAGGTGTCCCTGCCCATGGCAGGGGAGTTGGAACTAGGCCAGCTTTAACATCCCTTCCAACACAAACCATTTTGTGATTCTATCATGTATCAGGTGG
Organism: Poecile atricapillus; assembly: GCF_030490865.1. NCBI lineage: Eukaryota > Metazoa > Chordata > Aves > Passeriformes > Paridae > Poecile > Poecile atricapillus. The sequence continues at coordinate 62,268,184 of NC_081288.1, forward strand.
CTCAGGGCCTTGTACAGCCAAGCTCTGAAAATTCTGAAAGATGAAGACTACATACTGCATGGGCCCCTATTCCTGTGCTTCACTGTAACTCATCACCACGAGCTCTTGTCCTTGCCAGGTGGTCAAACTAGCTCATTTCAGTCATAAAGTCTATTTTAGGTAATTCAGAAACATTTTGACATATCAAACAGCAGAAACATGCTCAAGACTGCTAGCACCACCTTCTGAGAGATCCAGGTAATTATGAGAACAATAATGCAATGCCAAGAGTGTCAGCTGGTCTCATATTAAGAAGTGAAAGCAAAAAAATATCCTGAAATCACATTTTGTATTTTTGTAAGTTTAAAAACATCTGAAATATAATATATACATACAACTCTCACGATACTTAATTAAATGACACAGCACTAGTACACATCAGACACAAACCGCCTCTTCTGAAAGGCATTCAAAGACAACAGGCAGAACAACAGAGATGAACATAAATAAATGTAACTAAGATACTACAGTATTTCTACACACATATTTTTGCCTCTAAAATTCTCACATGGCAGTAGAATTCCACTAATCACATTCAAAAAGTGTTATCAGTTGAATATGGCTTTTTCCCCTTCTGAGTTCCCTCAGTCTGTTCTTCAAAATATTCTCCAGTGGTCTTTCTGTCACTTATTATCTCTTTATTTTTCCCTCTGTTGAGAGAAAAAATCCTTCCTAGCATTGTTTTCTCACCTTCTCTTTCACAAGAGTGTAAGCCCACCTCAATTATCAGTTCCAACCAAAAACCAAGCTCTCCTAAGCAGCTCTGTCAGTAGCAGGACTATAAAGAGTAATACAGACCTCCATTTCAAACTCCACATAATCTGGGTAAGCAAGGTAAGGAAAGATTAACAAAACATGTCAACAGCATCTGGTGGCCCAAGATGTGACAGAAGAATTACAGTATTACACAGACACCTTTCAAGTTCACCTGGATGAGTATTCTGCTATCTGTGTGAGGTCTCACCTTAAATCCAAGCTGAGCTGCTTTGATAGCAGCAACATATCCTCCAGGCCCAGAGCCAATAACCGTGACGTCAGCATCAACTGAAACATAGAATAGTTGAGTTATTGCTTTTTCAGCAAAATAACTGCATATTAAGAATTATGCAAGTTAATGAAATAGGATTAGATAAGGAAGCTATGCCTGTATCTGAAATTAACTTTCTGGACACGGGGAACGGTTGTGTAAAGATATTCATTCCACAAGAAAAATAATCAGTCTTAAATTTCACAAGGAAAATAATGTAAAATGGCATAAAGAAACTGAATTTCCCATCCCTCTTGTTCTAAAGCCTTTAAGAACTTAACTCAAGATGTCTCCATAGTTTATTGTAGCATTTTTTCAACATACCTTCTATTGATGTTTAGCACAAAACATAAATGCTTACTGAATGCCACAAATTTATAAAGGGGAAAACATGGCTGCAATAGGTATCTGTGCAACCTCTATTAATTATAAAGCAGTGGAAGCTATGAACTTTGTACATAATTCATATCTTGTAACCACAATCTTTTAGAACATTAATTAATACTGATTAATTAATTAATAACAATGGTGAAGTTCCAACTTTTATTTACAGCTTTAGCTTGAAATCATATTATGCAAATAAACAACAATTTTCATCTAAATCTCCACCCTGACATAGACTTCATCTGGAAGACTGATTTCTGAGTTTGACGTATTGTTCTGTTTTTTGTGGGAGTTTGTGTTGATGGGGTTTTTTTGTCAAAAAAAAGGTTTCTCACAAGAAATTACCTTGATCAGCATAGGACCTTTGTGGCACTGCACAAACCCCCTGAAGACCATGATGAATCCGATCAAAATGGCTTCTCTAGAAAGGAAAAAACAAAATAAAAAGAACCCCTTAGTTTTACAAGTTTATGTCTATCCTCGAGGAAAAATAAATTCAGTCACACACAGATGAACACAGAATTACTGTCACCAGTTAACCAAAACAGGAACAGCATGACTGAAGCACAGTGGGCACTGACTGGAACAAGAGGCAGAAGTTGCTCTGCCACCTCAGTCTGTCATCACACCTGCTCTCAGGTCAGTCTCACCTCAGGCTGCCTCTAACTACAAAACTTTCAACTGTTTATATGACACTCTCAAACCGCATAATGACATAAACTATACATCCACAGAAGTTCAGAAAGAGCCTTGTTCTGTAACCAACCCCTTCGGCCACTTCCTATAAGTAGGCAGCTGCATCACATAGGAGGTGCGGGAGGGCAAGTTTTTTTAACCTTTACGAAAAAATAATGGGACAGAACAGAACAGCTGCTACAAACACATGGAGGGCCGATCACCCTGTAACTGGAGTAGAAGATGTCCCTGGAAACACTTGCAAAGTCCCCAGCACCGCAGCCCAAACGCGGGGCCGGCTGACGGCGGCGCTTTTCGCAGTCACCACGGCCGCGGCCTCCCGCGGGCCGGGACACCGGGGGACCAGCACCGACAACGCACACGGCAGCAGGGAGACTGGTCCCTGCCGCTCACGGACCCTGAGGGCCGCCGCAGCCGCCGCGTCCCCTCCGCCCGGCCGAGCGGCGAAGGAAAGGGACAGCGGAGCAGGGAGGGGAGCGTGGCCAAGGCCCGCGCCCGTCTCAAGGCACGACTCCGGCCCCGCCCGCCCCCGGCGGCCTGAGTGGTCTAAAGAAAGCCCAGGCCCGAGCTGCCCGCCGCGGCTTCCGTCCCTTGTCCCCTCCCTTGCCCTCCCCTCGCCGTCCCGCCGGTGCCGTACCCGAGCGAGCGCACAGGAGACGCGGCCCCAACGCTGCATGTCCGCGGTGCCGCCGCGCCTCGGCCGCTCAAGGACTCCGCGGACGCGCGCAGGCGCAGGCGCAGTGCAGGGCGGGCGCGGGGCGGGGCCAGGCGGCAGCGGGGCCTCAGGCGAGCAGCGGGCACGGTCCCGGCAAACCCCGCCTGCGCCGGGACACCTGCACCGCGCCCAGGCGGGTTTGGAATGTCTCCAGAGGAGGAGACCCGCGACCGCCCTGGGCAGCTGTTCCGGTGCTCTGTCACCCTCACGTAAAGTTCTTCCTCATCCTGAGGTGGAACTTCTTGTGTTTTTTTTTATGGCCAACGCTACCCAACCTGTCTCTGGCATCACTGAAAAGAGTCTGGCACATCCTCTTGACACCAGTCTTTGAAATATTTATATATCTATTTATAATATAGAATATATATCTATATATTTTTGGAATCAGAGAGTCATAGAATATGCTGAGTTGGAAGGGGCCCCCATCAGGATCCAGCTCCTGGCCCCGCACAGAACACCCCAAGAGTCACACCCTGTGCCTGAGAGCATTGTCCAAACATTTCTTGGACTCCGTCAGGCTGGGGCTGTGACTCCTTCTCTGGGCAGCCTGTTCCAGTGCCCAACCACCCTCTTGTAGAATAAACTTTTTCTAATATCCAGTCTAAACATCCCCTGACTCCATGATGTTTCCTCAAATCCTGTCACTGATCACGAGAATGAAGAGGTGAGCACCTGCCTGTCTACGGCCCCTCATGAAGAATGTTCAAGACCACAAAAAGGTCTCCCCTCAGTCTCCTCCAGGCTGAACAGACCAAGAAGCATCATAAAGTCTCATAAATCTTCTCATAAGGTTTCTTCTTCAGACCCCTCACCATCCTCACAGCCTCCTTTGGATGTTCTCGAATAACTTCATGTCTTTTTTATATTGTGATGCCCAAAGCTCCTTCCAGGATTTGAAGTGAGGCCAGCCCAGGGCAGAGCAGGGTGGGATAATCCCCTCCCTTGCCCAGCTGGTGATGCCCCCGAGGACATGTTTGGCTCTCCTGGCTGCCAGGGCACTGCTGATTCATATTCAGCTTCCCATTTGAATGTATTGATGCGATCCCTTCTCAGTCTTCTCTTGACTACGCAGGCCCAGCTCCCTCAGCCTCTCCTTTTAAGACAGTGTTGCAGTTCCATAATCATCTTTGTGGCTTCTGTTGGACCCTCTCAAGCAGCTCCTTGTTTCTCTTGTACTGAGGAGCCTGGAACTAGACACAGCACTCTAGATGTGGCCTTGCTAGGGTCCAATAGAGGAGGAGGGTCACCTCCCTGGACCTGCTGGCTATACTGCTCCTGATGCACCCCGGGATACCATTGGTCAGTCATCCCGGCCACAAGGGAACACTGCCAGTCAACTTATCATCACCAAAACTTACAGGTCCTTCTCAACAGAGTTGTTGTCAGGTAGGTCAGACCCCAGTGTGGTGATGCTTGGGAGCTCACAGACCCACCTGACATCAAAAGGAACTCTGGGGTAAGCAAAGGAGCCCCTGGTCCCAGATTGACTGCATCAGAACAACACTTGGGCACAAGCAGAGAAAGGGAAATTACGTGTTTCAGACAGAGACCTCTTCCATCTAATTGACAGTGAAATGCCCATACATTTTAAAAATATTAAGAAATGTAAAATCTAAGATAATTTTGGAAATTTTGGAAAGACTTTCAATTTATTTAATCAGGAAAAAATTGAATGAGAATATTCTTGAGAACATTCTTTACAAGAAAATTCTCCTTGAGAAGAGGTGACTAAGAGAGGACCTCATCAAGGTATACAAGTATCTAAAGCAGGGCACCAAGAACCAGGAGCCAGGCTGTCCTCAGTGGTGCCAAGCAATAGGACAAGAGACAATGGGCAGAAACTGATGCACTTGAATATGAGGAGGAATGTCTTTACTGTGCAGGTGACTGTGCATTGTAACAGAGTGCCCAGAGAGGTTTTGGAGTCTCCCTTACTGGAGATATTAGAGAACCTTATGGATGCAATTCTGTGCAATGTGCTCTGTGATGACCTGCTTGGGCAGGGAGATTGAATGAGACGACCCACTGTGGTCCCTTTCAATCTAACTGACTGTGTGACTCTGTGGCAGTGAAATGCACATAAATTCAATTTTTAAAGCATTCAAAAATATAAAATCTAAAATATTTAATTTTAGAAAGATTTTCAAGTGTCTTGGAATAATTATTCCCAATTTATTTAATCAAGAAAAGAATTGAACTAGAATATTGACACATTTTTATAATTAGCATGGTTTAATTTAACACTGTTTATTTTTCCAGAACTTATATTTTCTTCTGGAAAATAGATTGTATTTTCTTCTAGAATAATAGATTGCACACCTTGCATTCCTCTGTTATTTTCACTTCAGCACATCAGTAGTTTAAAAGTTAAATCCTTCATTGCCTGCAGGAGATCAGCAATTGGCCAAGATAATTTTCCTTCTACAGTGAATTCTACCTAATTTAGGATATATGTAATATTCTGTTCAATTTATGCTAAAAACACCTAAATTTTGCTTTAGGTAAGTGATATGCAACATAGGTCATACTATTGATTTCCCCCCTTGCCTGAAATTGAAATTATTTTCTGTGAAAAAGATTTCTCAAGTTTTCTAGACGTGCTAATTTCTTGCATACGTCAGTGTTTCCATCAGGGGGCAGCGTTCTGCTATTTCCCACACAGCTGGGAAAAAGGAAAGGCGCTATTCAGCAGGCAGAATTCCTCTTCTATCTTTTTCCATAAGGATTTCTCTGATCGGCCCTTCAGCAATGCTGGAGACTGTATATGCCCAATATTTTTATATTTAAACCCCCGTTGGTTAGAGCGTGGTGCTAATAATGCCGAAGTTGTGGGTTTGATCCCTATATGGGCCATTCACTTGAGCTGGACTTAATGATCCTTGTGGGTCCCTTCCAACTCTGAATATTCTGTGATTCTAATGAGAAAGCATCCCAGAGTTATCCTGGTGGTTGCAGGGACAGTATCATGTCCCCATCATTTCCTCCCACACTCATTAATGAGCCAGCCAAAGAGAATAAAACCCAAAACTGCTCCAGCTGTAGCTGACTGAACTACTCAGGCAACATGTTTTAATCCTCCATGGCCTCCCAGCCTTGGTGCACGTTGGGATACCAGAGCTCTCTCCTCTGCACAGGCAGTACATGAGTATTTCATGTATAGTATAGGGAAATTACAGGTTTTTTTCAGACACAATCTGAATGCCATGAGAATGTTGTTACTGCAAGCAATGAACAAGACCATCTCCTGCAACAAGAAATGACTGGAGGCTCTGTATGATGCCTCCAGTTACTGTGGTCAGTATAAATGGTTACTGTGGCCACTGAAGGGAGGGCAGCTTGTGTGGTTATTGCTTCAGCATCCAGGCAAGAGGGTGTAGGGGGTCTGGGGGAATGCAGGAAGCATTAAACTGTGTATTAGTGGGTGGGGACAGTGGGAAGGCAAAGGGGCACACAGGAAATGCAGAGTTAGATCCCTCCATTCCATTCCATTCCATTCACCTCAGCCTTGGCAATCACCTCTGAACAGCCTTGCCCATCAACTAACTTCATGTCCCTGGGGGTCATGCTGGGTGGGACAAATGTTCTGAACCTTCCTGGGTACTCTGCGGAAGTTTGGAGATGGTTAAAATTCTTTTTTGCAGTTTTACATCTCTGAGTAATAAAGATTATAAAGACAGTATATTGCCTGTAGTACTGTGGCAAAATGTTACAGGCCATTACAACATTACTGCTGTGCAATGTGACTCCTCAAAAATAATTGCAAAAAATATCTAAGCACTCCCTGTACTTTTATTTCTAGTTCTGTTCCTCTTACACAGAGCAGCATGTCACATTTCCTGTAATCTGTTTTCCAAAACCTGAAAGCTTGAAAGCTTGCTTTACTCTATTAAATCTACTCATTAAGATATAGGGACTTGGCACTCCACAGAGACCTCTGTTCACTTATTGAGTGAATTATTTATAACCCACTTAAAGGCAGTATTGCTGTAAAATATTTAAATGTAGTTCAGCCTCTGAATCAAAGTCAATATAAACTAGACTGGTTTTGCCAAATGGAATCTGGAGATTCCCTTTCTACTCTAAATTTTTTCTGTTAGGATAATTTTTTAGCAGGACAATGTTTATCTCTGAAGAGTATTCAATATATGTGTATTTTATTTGAAAAAAAACCCCACAGCTCTACTTATAAAAACACAAACACAAATCCCAACAAAAGCTGTTTAGCTTTTGTTGGGATTGAACAGCCTGTCACTGTTTCACAAACAAGTTCTACAAGTAGTTTTAATTTTTGTAGACTTATTTAAAATAGCCTATCTTCCGACAGTTGTTTCGTATTTGAGGCTTATTTGGGATAATGACTATGTACCTTATTGTTACCGCTGAAGGTGAATAGATCACACGGACACAGGTCGAGGTGTGGTGAAAGAAAAGAGAGAGTTTATTTTTCCCCCCAGGATTTATAGGTTCCTGACCACGGCCAGGGGCTGGATGGTCAGGATAACACTTTCTCACTGCACTGGCCATGAGAGATGCCCATCACAAGACGTGTAACAGAAAGAATGTACACATATCTATGTTTACAGTTACTGTCCTGGGAAAGTCTTTAGAAAACTATGTTAGCAAGCTCAGAAGCTGAGTTTTCAGGGCGACACCTTATTATTGTATTTATGAAAGAAAAAAATAAAAAATCTCCTGAACCATAAAAATCTAAAATGATGCATGCAAAACATGTGTTTTAATCACATTTAATCACTTAAGGTATCAAATTATTTATGCAAATAGTGACAGCAGATTATTAGCAAAAGCAGTTTTTGGAAATGCTCACTTTACTGATGGCAGCTATGAAGACTTCAAGATTGAAACCCAAGGCCTGAGTAATTGAGGGGGGCAGGAAAATTATATATACATTTGAAAAGTTTAGTGTTTCTTTTCTTTAAGAATTTAGAATCACCAACTAGATAGTAAAATTCTACATTTATTTTGCTCGCAGGTGATTTTTCTAAACTCAAATCCATGCATATACACAAACACATACACTCAGATTGCTGAGTCCACCCTGAGACTATCAATCCCACCATGTCACCTTGCCCAGAGTGCTGAGTGCCACAGCCAGTTGTTCCTTGGACTTCACTAGGGCTGGAGACTTCAGTGCCTCCCTGGGCAGCCCCTTCCAATGCCTGACATCCCTTCCCAGCCTCTCTGCCCCAGGCTGGAGCTGAACGGGTTTGGTGTGACCCAAGGGCAGGACCTGGCACTTGGCCCTATTGAACCTCAGACCAAATGTGTGGCTTTGCACAAGCATGCCTGGCTTAAAGGGCAAAGAGCTGGACTGGAGCAAGGACCACATATTCTGATCACCCCTTCTTTTGTCCATTGCTGCAGTTTTGTGTTTTTCTGCTGTGCTCATCACAGAGCCAAGTGGGCTATCCTTTCCTCAGAGGAAAGGCAATTATTTTCCTGATTTAAAACAAGAACCTGGAAGGGGTCCTGGTGAGTGCACAGCAATAGACATTTGGCCCCTCACAAGCCTTTCCCCAGTGCTCAGTATGCACATACTGAGCTAAATTGTACATTGTATATGAATGATTTGCATTTAAATGTACAAGACAGATGTGCTAATAATGTGCATAGACTCTCACCCAGATGTTGCAGTGCATTTATGTTCATTATATTTGATTCAATTACCTTCTGTATTGTTAAGTTGTACCGCCCTCCTTGTTAATCGTTTAGTCGCAGTTGTGCCCCCCTACCCCAGTTGCCAATCCACACCTGCCCTTTGTTCCCTGTTCCCCCTACCATTAAGCTGTCAATCCTCCCTTGTGCAAACCCCCTGTCTGGACTGCCCCTTTGGAATTCCCCTATTCCTCCAAGCCCCATTGGCCCATGTGCCCCACTCTCCTCCCCTGGTGTTCCCCATTGGTTTAGGTATTGTGTAACCCCACCTTGTGCTCATCCCCCTAAGTGTTCCCTATTGGTTTATTATTTGTACACTCCCCTTGCTCCTCCCCCATATATAAGTTGCTGTATCTTTTGTCTTTCCTCCCTGGAACCTTTAAAAGAATAAATCCCTTTTGGAAGCCGCATGTAAGACCTCTCCCTCATCCTTGCTCCTGCCCTCAATGCTGGACAGCCTGTGCTGTAGACCATAAGCCCTAAGCTGCCCTGATTTCCAGGAGCAGCCCACTCTTGGCTTGGTGCTGGGAGCTGGCTGGGGAAATTTCGGCACTGTGTCGCCCAGGGGTGCACAAAGTTTGGCAGTTGATGTCACTGCTGATAAAAATGTAAGGAAGGAGACAAGTGAAACCCTGCCAAGTGAAAAGTGAATGGCACATCATTTTAGCATGACCAGAGAGTCTTTGGATGCAGGGAATGGAGGTTGAGCAGGTACCACCAACTGATCTCTGCCAGGCTCAAACTGAGTAGGAAGTGAGAGCTGAGCACAAAAGAGCTGCTGAGCTGATTTATATTTAATAATTGCACCTGGAGCTAATCATTGTGTGAAAAAAATGCAGTTTTAGCACATAACATACAGTCCCTCCTTCCCATTTTCCGTCTGTCATCATAGTTGACACCTGTCTAAGGTTTACCAGCATTTTATCACAGTGAAATCCTCTGCACTGGGAGAAACACAGTGAGAAACTGCTAGAAGTTTTCCTCCTCAGCTGTTAACCCTGCAGATGAACTTCAGACTTGCATTGTTTGTAGTGATAATGCCCTGAGAATGCCTGTGACAGGCCAAAAGGCAAAGAGTTACTGCTGAGAATAGATTTGCTTCAAGAATGTTCATCCCAGCATACTCCATTTGTTCAGCATATTTACACTATTAAGACACACTGTGTGTTTGCTTTTTTGGGTAGTTTACAGTCTTACATGAAAACAGCATGGTAAATGTAAATTCACAAGGGAGAGAGGTCTGCAGGGAATGAATGGATGGAGACAGCAGGATTTGCAACTGAAGAAAGGGGTGTCTATCATTCCCAGTCCAAATTCTTCCAGCTGCAAGAGATAAGCAATTGATTTTATAAAAAATCTGCATTTCCTCATTTGCAGAGAAAATTGTTTGAGAAGTTGACATCAATTTTAATATCTGGCACAAAGAGATAACATATTTACACAATGCCTTTTTCCATAAAATATCTAAAGATATGCCTGCAGTCAACCTCAACAGCTAAAACAGACAACTCTATTGCTTGCCAGCATTATTTTAGTGATGCAAAATATACTAAACATTTTCTATTTGGTGATATTAAACCAAGCCCAGAAATCTTGTGAAATTGTATATGAATATTAACTTAGCAAACAGCAACATCTGAAACAATGGTCAAAGCCAACTGCTTAGGGCTGCTTTTATAAAATTCATAACATATAGGACTTGAGCAGTAGAAAACAATCCTGGTACTGGATACTCAAAAAAAGGAGTAAGTATAAGGGTTAAAAATATGCTTACATTACATAGAATTACCCATTGATACTTCAGAAAGTAGCAGGATGTATTCCTGAGCAGGATGAAGTCAATTTGAAGCAGAGTAATTAGGGATAAACAGCTGCAAGTGATGGAGTGGAATCTCTTCAACAGGAAAAATTATACAACGTGAGAGGCTGGTTGGTTGCCAGAAACACAATTGTCACCATCAGTTGCCATTTGTCTTCACGGGCAATGCTGCAAGAATAACGAGTGAAATATAGAAGCAGAATAAAGATGGGTGCTACAGCCCTGGAGGATGAAAGCCCCACATGGTGAGGTGAACAACTTGGACACAGAGCTCACCTTGTTTAACCACTCAGCCACCGTATTCCAACCTGGGTGAGCCAGAAACATGTCAATGGTTTTAGTAACAAAAACATCAATTCAAAATACTTAAATGTTTAAGATACCCAGAGGAATAAAATTGAATTCTTACATGATGCTGCTTGTTGGAGTCCAAATCTAGGCTTTACAATACTAAAAGCCCTGGAAGACAAGACCTTCTAAAGACAAAGGAACTGTTCTGGGGAAAGAAAGCAGACCTTGCTTTTGGGAAAGAAAGAAACTCAGGAAAGGACTTGATCTATTGACTCTTGTGGTTTGCTTTAATTTCTTCAACAGCTTCAACAGCTAACCAATGTAATCTGGTTTTTCATGCTCCTAAACAAGGTGGAGGCTAGGTGGAGTATAGGACATTTAAAAGAAACAAAGGGGTATTTAAACTGGCTCACATGAATGAAGTACAAACCAAATACACCATTATAACCCCCAAGGCAGATGCTGGATTGACCATCCAGATGCTGGTAACTCATCCTGCTTAAATCCCTCTCCTGCAGTTCACACAGCTGGAAGAAACACGAGTAGTGACTGACTGTTGTATTGGTGCACAGTAAGATACACAAGATAAACTCCCTTTCCAATCTATTGGGAATATTCTTTGTTTCCTTCACAGAGCATGATAACTGCTTCTAAACAGATAAATCCCTGCATCTGCAAGGTGGAGGATTTACCAGGCTCGATGCTAGTGCTTCAGATCTTGCCTGTAGTATCTTTACTCACCCAGATATTTTAAAGACAGCAGAAACATTCAGCCTTCTTATTCCTGGACAGCCTTCATTATTTCTGAAACAGAACACACAGGATATGTTTGCTGTGAGATGATTCCAGCTCCTTCAGAGGGAACTAGATGGGAACACAACTTGTCCTTTGCTCCTCCACTGGCTGCGTTCATACATCTACAGCTGTCTGTCTCATTCCCACAGACTAGGGCGTGGGTTAGGGGTGCTCCCAGCCTGTGGTGTGTTACTGAAGATATTTACCTGCCCGATGTGGAATATGGAATTCAGGAACGTGTGTGAAAATAACAGCTGCCTCAAAAGAATGAAGTCTCCAGAATACTCAGAGAAACCAAAGGCTTACAAATGTTTCCATTTGTACATGGAAATGGCTTGTTTCCAGCAAAGCTGGTAAGGACCAGGCCTCCTTTACTGTGCTGGACCTGGGGTATTCCAGAGATAGGATCACTATCCCAGTTTGGGAAGTACTAGGAAGATTCATAAAGCTGGAGCTCTGAGGAGGTCACAGGGCAAGCATTTTTCTCCAAATACATACTTATGAATATGTTTCAGAGGAGCATTTCCAATTCTTTCCAACATTACTTACAGACCCCACAGATCATCACATTCATAGCATTTATTCTGGAGACAAGGTAGAGCTACACTTCAGACCTAATGTAATTACTACATTTATGAAGATGTGTAGCCATGTCCTGTGTGATATATATGAAGTCTGAGAAGAATACTAAACACAGACAAACTAGATGAATCCTGAACTCTTATGGATGTCCTTGGTAATCTGTATAAATGAGAAAAGTATCCATCTTAATGTCCTCTCCATCAGCAATGCATTGTGCAGGGAGAAGATGATTTAAGTTACCAGATAATGTTGGCACAGAGTGCAAATATAAATAAATATAGATAAGGACAGAGGAAGGAGATCTGTAACAGAAGAAAAGTATTCCTCTGAAACACTGTCCTGGTAGATGCTGAGAAAAACTGCTGGACTGAAGATCTAAGATGTATTTTTGTAGCAGATAATGTGTCATGCTTGTCACAACAAGTAAACTGGACTCAGTATACCAGAAGGTCCATCCAACACTAAATTCCCCAAAACAACTGGACAACATAAACCTGTTTCCAATCCTTTATTGCATTTATTTGGAAAGGCTTAAGACATTGTGTTTAATAGGACACAGTGAGGCTCTCACCATCACACTACTGGAAAAAAAAAAAAAGCAAGACAACCACTGCTAGGATTTTTAGCTGCTTTTCTGAAGTCTTCCCAGTTATCCCAAGTTTTTTCTCACCTTATGTTTGCAAAATAGAAGAGAGATTGTTCTGTTTCAGTGGGTCACTTCAGAAAGCTTTTAGGTTGGGAATGAGGCCCACTGGAAAGCCTGAGAGGGAGGTAGAGCTACTTCAGACATATTTTTGTCCCTTGTCTCCAGATAGCTCCATTGAAATTCTGTGGGAAATTATACAGGAAATTACATAGAGTGGTGTGACACAGCCTCTCCTTTGAAACTACTCCTGAGCAGACCTCTCTTCACAACTGGGGACATCTCTATGTTGGAAGGTAAAAACAGGACAGCAGAGAAGTGCAGTGGTGTAAACACAGACACTCAATTTTCTGGCATCCACTGTCCTAAAGGGTGCCCCATGAATGCTGAAAGGCATTTTCCTTGCATCTAGCTCCATATGATGGTATTGAAATCAATTAAGTTGCATGATTGAGTTTCAAAAAGGAAATAAAAAGCTGAAGCTTCTGCAGCTGAAGGACTAGCACAGAGTGATAGGCAAGATTCAGAAATGTTTATAGCTTGCATACATTTCAGAAATGTTTATTACTTGTTTCTAGTAATTGTCCCTTTCATCTGCTTCATCCAACACCATCAGTCTGCAAATATGGGCTGCGTACTTCATGAAAATATTTATTTCCATGGAGAACCAGGATAGGAGTCTACAGCGAGTTGTTTGTAAACAGTTTACGCCTTTCTCCTGTTCACCAGGAGAGTAACACCTTTGTATTTATTTACTACCCAGTACTGTTCATTTTATAGCTATTTATCTATGGAGACTGTTCTCAAGTGAGTTCATTACATGTGCCTGGTATTTCAAGTGCCAGGTTTACTGGATGTTGTTACTGCATACTAATTCCCTTAGAAATGCTTCTGACTGAATCAATACTACCCTTGAAAGTCTGGTTTATAGTAGAAATATTTGCATACAGCAAACTCCAGTCTTGCTTCTGGAAATATCTTTTTCTCAATTTTGAGTCTGACATTTAACAAGCAGCTCACTATGGGGAACATTTAGAGGAAATAAGATTGGTCAAAAAAATGCCCCAAAAGACCTATTTTTGCTGTCTCTCCTGATCAAACAGGATTAAAAATAATTGCAGCCTGTTTGACCAAGCAACTCTTCTAAGGCTTTTGAACATAATGATCTTTGATCCTAGACAGAAAAAACAGGTGTCCCTGTTGTTTTAGTGGTCTTTTTTAAATACACCTGTTTTTTTCTAAAACACCCCTTGTTAGGTTCTTCCATCTTAGGTACAGTCAGTCCAGAAGTGAATAACCAGTTAGTTCAGAAATCCAAAGTTCAGACTTCCTTCCTTAACTTTCTATTTGCCCTTAGGCAGAGTTTTCTCAGACCCCCCAAGGGGCTTTTGTTTTCCTTTTGGAGGCAGAGGACAGCCCAAAAAAGCAAAGGTGAGAAGCATTTCAGTTCTACTAAAATGGAGCTGAGGAACATGTGGATCTGATTCAGTTAATCTATTCCTTATCTTAATCAACAGCCTAGTACTTTTTTATTAAGAGGAAGTCATTGGATTCAAGTTTTTTTTTAATAGAGTAGAAATCTAAGGGAAGAAAAATAATCACACTGGCATCTGTGAAATAATAACTCATGTGCCCATGAAGTACTAAGTTACACTAACAATATGCAAAGGTTGGAGAAGCTTTTGTTAACCATCTCTACTGAGGGATTAATGGTCACACAAATGCCTGGCACCTGCTGCTGCAGGAATCAGCTGCGAACAAAATAATACACAAGTATCAGAGTTTCTCTGCATTTCTCTCCTATTTCTCAGGCTTTCTCATTCATCCCAGTGACAAGCTGGGCATACAAACATGAGGCTGTAAGGAAACTAGACAGCCTTTGAAGTCAAGGCTTTTAAGACACAGATACAATACTTCCTCAGTACAGAGGAAGGACAGATGCAAAAGTGTCACTACATTGGCAAAGAAGAGCAGGCAGAAATGGCAGGGAGAAATGAGCATTGATTTCTTGGATTTCCACTCCACGTACACTGGAGGACTGTTTGGAAAACCATCAGACAATTGGGAAGTGTTTTTACTTTCTGGTTACCCAGCCAATTAGTACATGAAAGGCTAAAGAGCACAGCTCACCAGGAAGGGAGTGAAAAGTTGGAATTGCCAACCAGACAGCTAAGTTTCTCTTGTGACCAAAATCAGAGCTCTCTTACCCCTTGTTCAGATGCTCAGCTTTCAAATCCTCCACTAGAATAATTAGATAACTACCACAGGGTATAAGAATAATATTTTCAGGGACACATGAACTTTTCTGTGTCCACCTTCATACAGTAGGTGATTAGGGAATCACATTAGATTAAATTAATTGTACAATGAGACCTTGAACAGATCCTTGAAAACAGACTAAAACTCATCTTACAGAAGGAAGTGGAGGACAACAGTTAATTCTAAAATATCACTTGAACCAAATTCTTGTTTAAGATAAGAAGCGAAATGTCACTAAGTAAGGGTATGATACTTAATCACTGCTAATACTGTTACTTCTCTCTCTTAATTATGTCTTCTTTTCCTTGAAGTAGGGAAACTTTATAGATTTTTCTCATAAAACCCATATATCCAACCTTATTGCAGGTGTAATCAGGAATGTTAGAGCCACATCCTAACTTGTAGCTTGCTGGTAACAGATATACCACTCTGACTTCCACAGCAGGCAAAGATTTTTAGGCAAGTGCTGACAGATGTTGTGGATCTGATGCAGAAAAACAGCCTTTAGTATTTAATGTGATGAGAAATTAAGTTGCCTGAGGCATGAAATATAATCATTTACACTGAAAACCCATGGATGCAAAACCAACTACTGCAGTCATGGATGAGGAAAACGGTAAAATAATAAATGCAAATCTTCTTCGAACCAATGCTGAAATTTTAATATTTTCTCTAATTAGTCTCTGGGGAAAATGCTTACGTCAGTGATAGCATTGGTATAGGTCTCTTGGTGCTAGAAATGGTAGAAAACTTGGTATAGCCACACAGTTGTTCCTCAATGAGTCTTTCTCAGATCAAGTAAGAGAATCTCCAGATAATTTCCCCTATCCCAAGCAAATAAATAATAATAATAAAAAAATATTAATACATGCGCCTTACATTAGAAATTTGGTGTGACATAAGGCTGCAGTCCCAAAGCAATCCCAGAAATTATGTTCTCATTATGAATATTCAGAGTTCATGAAGCATCATGATCCAATATATTATGAGATTTTTTTCCATATCATTTTTTCTTCTTGCAATTTGTGCAGCAAAGGTCACCAAGAAAGAACTGATGGAGTTTGGGGAGTTTAATTGCTTTCAGCTTTGATATATTAAGCAGGGTTTATCTGCAATTATTTGACTTGGAGCTGAAGCTATTCATTAGCTGCAAAGGAAGTTGTTTGTTTGACTGAGGAGAAATAAAGCATCCACATCCTTACCAGTCAACAACATTATCATTTGTCACTGTAATTTTCTTCCTCTCCATAGCAGGCAACAACAGATCTTGTTTGTAAAATGATGGGGAAACCTTCACCTCCCCCAATGCACAGCTGGCAGGCAGCTCAGGGTGGTAACACTGCCCTGCTGAATATTCCCCTCACCCCATTTCTGGATGCCTCCCATAAATAATGGAATTCTATTTCCTCTCAGATCCTGGTTGGCACAGTAGACAAGGAGGTGCCCCTGCCACCACACCTTCCTGGCAGCATCTCAGTGTGGCTCAGGAGGCAGAGAGAACACCCTAAGGCTTGAAATAACGAGCTGTCACTGTCTAGGCTGGCAACTGCAAACCAGCCCGTGACAGCAAAAATAAAAAGTATTTAGAAATGTATAGGTGATTTAAATTACTTTATTCCTTCCTCAATCTCATACCACTCAGAGAAATCATTATTTCAAAAGCCTCTTTCCATGTATTTTTTCCCCCTTGTCTCTTTTCTTATTGGAAAAAAATCATCAAAAACCTGACTTTAATGAAAAGAGGTTTTGTGTGCTTATTTCAGTCTGCTTCTGCTTTGTCCACTTTTTCTTTCCCCTCCTTTTCCACGTCATAATTTAAGGAAAAGGAAGTAGAGAAGGAAGAGGGCTCAAGCTAAAGAAAATAATTCTCAGAAGCTGTCAAAAGCCAGCAGATGCTTTGAATATTCCTTTTGCGATACATTCATTTGTCAAGAAATGCTGCAGCTGAAATATGGCTTCTAGGTGCAAAAAGGAACAGCAGCTTGATTAGACAGGTTTGGTGCCGCGAGGTGGTGACAGTGAGCTACCGCATTCTCATGGCTGAGGATTCTGATAAATCCAAAAAATGTCATCTGTGAGGATAGAAAATGACTATTCTGTGTGACACAGAGAGATGATGACAAGAGCAACCTGACAATTTTTCCCAGGCTTTTGAGGAAGAAAAGCTTCATAGCACTATAATAAAGGAATGTGAGAGGGAGCGCAGAGAGGAGAGATGATGAATGGGAAACACTGAATAATGGGAAAGAAATAAGAGGAAAATACTGTAAAAATATATCAGCTCATGCCAAATAAATGAGTCAAAAAACATTTTTCCTTCTCTCATGAAATCTTCTTTCAGTTTAACTGAAACACTTTGAGTAAAACATTGCAAGTAAGAACTGTTTAAATTAGCCCAGAAATAAAATGTTTTGCTCTGTAAAAAGAAAAAATATCCAAATCTGATACAAATATTGAATTAAACTGAGAAGGTAAAACTGGAAACAGAAGTCAATGCCTTCTTAATTTTTCTGCCAAGAATAAATGGTTATATAAAAAAAGACCTATATAAAACAAATCAATTTTCATGATCAGCATAGATTATCAGTTCCCCCTTTTTTTTTCTAATTCTATCTTTGTTTTAGTCTCTTCTTTTCTAGAAACATTTGAGCTGTTAGTGACAGCAGTTGTTATTCTCTGCAGTTACACCTAGAGAAGAACCATCCTCCTTCTTCTTATCACAGCACCTCTCAATTAAAGAGCCCAAAGAATAAGTTCATCTTGGCCTGCAATGGCTTTCCTATGCAATCCCTCTATCTTTGCAGTGGAAGGATAGGTGAAGTGCCACATGAAAATATCAAGGTTTTAGTTGACAGTATTTAACTTTTCAGATAAAAGAATTGTTATTTGCAATACCTCTACTTGGTAAAGTGAACTACTGGGCTATGACTTGACTTCAATAGAGAAACATTCTTGTCGCTCTATTGGGAACGGCGAGAAGAACAACACAACTCTCTTGTGAGTTGAACAGGAGAGCTTCTAAGGTTTATTACCTCAGATCTTCTTTTATAGACTGATACACAAAAGTACAGAAAGGTAAAACTCTTATTGGTTAGTGAACTAACACATTACCAGCATTGGTCAGTGGGGTACACCACCCCTTGACCTTCTCTTGCAAGAAAACAAGAAACTGACAAACAACACCTGCAAGGCTGTCTTCTGTCTCTGAGGATTGTTTTAATTCCTCCTAATGATTTCCCAGGCCACTTTCTCAGGTGAGTCTGAGAATGTTATGCGGCCTGCTTTTCTACAGGCACTGTACTCCCTTCTTTTGCTCATATTTAGCATCCATACATTTTCTCTACAGCAAACCAACAAAATATTTTGGAGGATTCAGTAAGATCAGCACTTGTCCCTTGAGCAGAGGGGATTTCAGATTGATTTTTCACTCCAGCAATTAAATTAATAGCTTAAAATTGTGCCTGCAGTCGCTGTCTGATCTCCTGAGACAGAAGCTGGTCTACTGGTTCAGAAGCCTCTTTCCTCTGCTCACTCAGGGCTGGCCAGCTTAGGCTACAGAGGGAGATTTAATTGACTTCATAAACTAATTGACTTCATGGCATCCTGTTCGCCAGTAGGCAAAACCTGCTGTCCTCTCCACCTGTCATTCCATTTATTTTCCTTCTGAGAGTCAGCTACCAAAACTTTCTGATGAGGTTGGGAGAAGTGAATAAAACTACTTTAAAGTATAAAAAACCCTTCCAGGTGGCTTTGTTCATTTGACAGAATGAAGACCTGTCTTCTGCACTACTTTCATTTCATGTACAGCTCTGAAAAGGGTTATAAAATTACTTGACATTTTTTGACAGGCTCACTGTCCTTGCCATAACACAAGGGGACAACACAGACAGACAGGCTCTAGCACACACACCAGAGCTAGTTAAGGCAGCTTCTCTGTCCTGAGAGCATTTCTGGTGTACAGCCCACAGAGCAGGGACTGAAAACCAAGCAACACAATGGATTCTTCAGCTACAGGTGTTCAGGTTCCAGATCTGATAAGACAGTTCTACTTTAAACTTCACAGGAAGGTGCAAGGTGAAGATTTTCTAAGCATGGAGTGATGCAGAAGTGTGTATCTTTAAACAGAATCATATGATTATTTTGGTTGGAAAAGACCTCCAAGATCACCAAGTCCAACCTGTGACCAATCCCCACCCTGTAAACCAGACCACAGCAGTGAGTGCCACATTCAGTCATTCCTTGAATACCTCCAGGGATGGGAACTTCACCACCTCCCTGGGCAGCCCCTTCCAATGCCTGACCACCCTTGCCATGAAGAAATTCCTCCTGATGTCCAGCCTGAACCTCCCCTGGACAGCTTGAGGCCATTTCCTCTTGTCCTGTCCCTTGTTCCCTGGGAGCAGAGCCCCAGCTGTCCCCTCCTGTCAGGGAGTTGTGCAGAGCCAGAAGGTTCCCCCTGAGCCTCCTTTTCTCCAGGCTGAGCCCCTTTCCTAGCTCCCTCAGCCCCTCCTGGTGCTCCAAACACTTCCCCAGCTCCATTCCCTTCTCTGGACACGCTCCAGCCCCTCAATGTCCATCTTGTCCTGAGGTTCCCAAGCTGCCCCAGGATCTGAGGTGTGGCCCCAGCAGTGCGCAGCACAGGGACAGTCACTGCCCTGGCCCTGCTGCCACACCACAGCTGGCACAGCCCAGGTGCCTTTGGCCTCTTGCCCCCCTGGGCTCCTGTCCAGCCGCTGTCCCCAGCACCCCCAGGGCCTTTCCCAGCTTTCCAGCCCCTCTGCCCCAGCCTGGAGCTGCAGGGGTTGGTGTGAGCCAAGGGCAGCACCCAGGACCTGGCCTTGTTGACCCTCATACCACTGGCCTGGGCCCATGGATCCAGCCTGTCCAGATCCCTCTGCAGAGCCTTCCTGCCCCCAGCAGATCCACACTCCCACCTAGCTGGGTGCTGTCCATGAACTGACTGGGTGTGCACTGACCATCTCACCTAAATCATTTTACATTTTGAGATTGCATAGCCACAATTTAGAGGAAAGAGTCTTTGTTTTCTGCATTGTCAAAGCCCCCTTTCTAGGAAACTCCCTTTTCAATCAGTCGCTGGTTTATTATGCACAGATCCCCGACTGATTGCTTCCATTAGTAAACCCAAAGGCAGTTTTATTAGAGTACATAAAGGACTGGACAGGCCATACATTTTCAATTCATGATGGTTTTTGTTGGAGGATGGGCATTTCAGTATAATTCCTGTCTTGGAAAGTCTCACTCCTACTGTACAGAGATTTCTGTGGCTCGAAAAAAAATAGGGGAGAAGTTCTTTTGATAGCAAGGTAAATTGACAGAGAGACTGTTATTTTTCACTGCAAACTAGGTTGTAGTTACTGCAGGGATAGTTAAGGATTTATGAGTTGTTTGCCATCTAAATGAAATAAAAACTAGCATACATGTGCCCTGTGTTCTTGTCTCCTAGTTTTGCCTTGGAAGTTTTGAGTGTGACTTCGCCATTATAGTAGGGAAATAAAAAGAGAAAAAAACACACACTTTCAGAAATGTCTTATACATCAAAAGAAGGCTGGTCCTCATTCCTTATTTATAAAAGGAAGCTAACAAGCAAAGGAAAACAGACAATGCATCTTCCTCAACATCCAGCTGTCAGAGTTGATGTCGTGGAAGAAATGACACTCATCATTTTTTCTTACATCATCTACTTTTCAACCATGCATATAATTCACAGATATATTAAATTGAAGACAAAAAGCATTTCTTTCATTAAACATTCAATAAAACACTATGATTAGCATGAAATTTTCCCATTGAGGTCTCTCCTACACCAAGATAAATGGTTATTTTTGATGAAAATTCTCTTTGCACCTAAATGGTGCAAATGAATTACTGAGAATTTAATGTTTCAGTGTCCAAGGTGAAAAACTCCAATTTGGACTTAGCAAGCCATTATGTTATACAATTTCCAATACTTAAATCAGGTGTGGCCAACCTGCCTGACAAACCATTCAATGTCAATATAAAACATTGGTGTCATTCTGCAGAATATCCTATACTCATTACAAATAAAAATCTGCTTATTCACATTTACTATTCTTGAATTCCTTGGGTCATACGGGTTAGCAATGCAAGGTGAGTATACCTAGGTGTAAAATAGTAAAGAGCATGACTTAGTAATAGTAAAGAGTGAAAAGCAATTTGTGGAAACTATTAAGTAGAAAAATCAGGATTGTCCCAGAAAAATTGGGGACCATACACAGGAGGAAGTGTACCTGGAAGGAAAACACAGGGATGATGTTGCAGTCAGCAACCTCAGGATTTCGTCCAGGGAAAGCAGTAGGGTTCTTGAGACCAGCATGGAGCACCAACGAGATGGGCTCCCGGTTCATGAAACCATTTATTCAGCATGGGAACAAACTCAGGTCCAGAACAGAGAGCCCCCAACAGAGGCAGAGCCGGGGTTTTTGTGGGATAGAACTCTTGAGGGTCTCCACCCTTGAGGGTGGAGTTCAGGGTCAGGGACCACTAGAAACACAGCAAGGGAAACCCCCCCCCCCCCAGGGACACAAACCCAATCAGAGCACCTGGGCCGTCCTTCACAAGGGGTTTGGGGTGGGACAATGTAACTCTTTGTCTTCCCCGAGGCACGCTGCAACAGGATGATAAGCTATGCTAGTTTGTGTTTATGTTTTTTAAATACCTGACGACTCACGTGATTTTACCTCGGCTCTCAGCCTTCAGTATTAGTGAATATATTTTTAATTTCTTTTTCATGCAAGGTTTAAAATGATTGCATGTTGAGCAGGCTACAGTGCCCCATGGTCTCCCCGAGCAGTTTTAAATAATTTGCCTCCTTCTACTACCCAGCTGTATCTCTCTCTTATGAGAAGCAAGAACCCTTCCCTCTCCTCCAGGTGGATGGTGCTCCATGAATCGCACTTCTTAATTTCACCTCTTGATCCTTGTCGTTCTAATTGGGAACGGCAGGAAGAACGACACGGACTCTCAAAGGAGTCAGAACAGGAGAGAATCTCTAGTTTATTGCTTCAGTCATGTTATATAGACTAGTTTGTGGAAAGTACAGAAAGGAAACTCTTATTGGTTAGTAAAGTACTACATTACCATCATTGGTCAGTGGGGTTCACCACCCCCTGACTTTCTCCTGCAAGGAAAACACGGGGACAGACAAACAGCACCTGCAGGCTGTTTTCTGTCTTTGAGGATTGTTTTGAATCCTCCCATGAAATTCCCAGGCTAGCTTCTCAGGCAGGGCTGGCAGGCCATGGGGCCTGCAGCTTGCTCTAAAGCTAGCCTCCACAATCCTAGGCAGGGATCAAAAGATGTTTGCCAGAAAAATTATTTTCTCTCTGGAACTGAGTTTATTGAGGAAAAAATACCATCCCTGTCTTCACATTAAAACAGGCTGAAATCCTTTCACAGGTCCAAGCTATGATTCTGCAGTTAGCTGAGCAGAGCTCGAAGTGAGAGGTTTGGAAGAAAATGTCTGAGAGGGTGAACAACCCCAAAGCTTTCAAGAGAACTCTGTGTGGAGGGAAAATTGTCTTTAAGATAAATGCTTAAAAATCACTAGAAAATGCAATAAAAATCAGAGTAAGAAGTTTCAGAAGGCTAACTAGAAAGTAGAAGTTGAGGAATTTTGGAGAATATATTGAATTTAATTGGGTTTTCTGCCCAGTCCTTTTCCAGATATCATTCAGGTTAAGTTCTTATGTGGCTGATAAATCACTGGTGTGGTAGGATAGTGCCATACCACTGGAAAGATATGAATTTTCAGACTGGATCAGATCTTCTCACTCAGAACCCTGTCCCTGCACAAAGCTTAAGTGTGTTGAAAAGCAGCATAAAGAAGAGTAACTACTGAGTTACTCATACTACAAACGCAGGCAGAACCAGTCTGTGAGTGCTGATCTTCTTCCATCAAAAACAAGGGCAGAGAGCAGAACTGCTCCTCCTTAAACCCACCAATGAGCATTCCCAAGCTCCTGGCTGGGAATTCCTGGGTCCAGGCAGGAGAACACCCTTAGTTCACTCTCCTCCTGTGGCCTGCAAGCTCTGCTACCAAGCACCCAGTGCAAACTTTTTGTTCCCTCAAGGATGGTTCTGGTGGTCGCTTCTCTTGTCCAAGATTGTGGGTGCTTTCCATAAAATGGAATAATGAATCCTGTATTTTCACTATGGATTTCTGGATTTTTTTCTTCACCCTGATCACAGATTGCTCTTCTGCCCCCAGATGTTTATGGAGGGGGTTTTTCAGGCAGAGCAGGGGCCCAGGGCCGTTCTCTTCTGTTCACTTCATCCCCAGAGACTTTCCAAGCTCCCAAGTTTCAGGTACCACTGCACTGTTGTGCCCTCCTTTGAAGTTACGAGCTACTTACCCCTGTGGACATTGCCACAGAATTACAGACTTGGCATTTATGCATTAAACACGTTTACTGAATTAGCAGATGAGCAGAAAGTTCATGCCAGAGGACACTCGTGTTTTTAAAGACAGGTCACAAGTCTCTTCTCACTGAGAAACTATTTAACATTAAAGACTTTTTTAGGGATCTGCTTTCCAGTGATCCAGAAAACATCCAGCACTGGGAATCCCTGGAACCTGATGATGCCAGAGCACTGTGACAAAAAATATGCAGTAAAAGCATTGTTAAATCTGTGCCATCACCAGGAAAAAAAATACACAGTGCAGCTGTAAAGCAATGAAGATGAAAGAATAACTATCAGTATTTCCAGTGCCAATTGAAAAATCCAGAGAAGGTCAATTGCACATTATCTCACCTAATCAGCAGAGGATACATTTGCCCTATAAGCACTTTGTATTTTACAGCAATAAGTGTATTAGAATATGATTTTTTTCTACAGTAAGAACAGCAAACTGTAAGAGGAAAGCAAAAATGCTTTTTTATTTCTCTGAACTAAAAGGCCAAGACAGTAAGTGTTACTTCAGGAAGAAATAAAAAGGGAAAAACAGGAAAAAGCCCACACCAAACCCTCAGAATTAAGTGTCTACTCAAAATAATTGTATATGATTAAAAAAATAGAGTGAACAATCACTGATAGACTGTCCCTATCCTGTACAATTACACTCTGTACAATTACATTCTTTGCTTTTCACAACATTATTAATATATTTATAAGAAACAACTGTCTCTTACACTATGTTCTGTCGTTCTAGTTGGGAATGGCAGGAAAGAATGACACGACTCTCAAGGGAGTCAGAACAGGAGAGAATCTCTAGTTTATTGCTACAGCCATGTTATATAGACTAGTTCGTGGAAAGTACAGAAAGGAAACTCTTATTGGTTAGTAAAATACTACATTACCATCATTGGTCAGTGGGGTTCACCACCCCCCTGACCCTCTCCTGCAAGGAAAACACGGGAACAGACAAACAGCACCTGCAGGCTGTTTTCTGTCTTTGAGGATTGTTTTGAATCCTCCCATGAATTTCCCAGGCTAGCTTCTCAGGTAGGGCTGGCAGGCCATGGGGCCTGCAGCTTGCTCCAAAGCTAGCCTCCACAATGTTCCTGTGTCTTTGTAATACCAGACTTACACAAACATCAAGGGATGATAGGAAAGCACAAAGACAGCTATTAAAATATCACAGAATATCCATTAGGTAGATAGGAGAATAAGTTGATAAGGGAAAGAAAGGAAGAGAATATCTCCAGTTTCAAAATCAGAGGAGTTTTCTTCAAGAACATCTGTGCTTGTCAGACAGTACAGAGGCTTGGAAAAACACCTCCAGGATGAGGAAAACACCATGAAACAATCATTTATAACCAGATTTTAACTGACTGTGCTCATTATTGGTACATGGGTTGCAGGATATCATTGTTGAAGATTTTACATTCAGACCAGACTATTTATCAAGTGTAATTAATGTGTCAGACTTTAGTTTGAAAACCTTGCACTGATAATACTAGTTTCTCTACTCTAAGTTGTATTATCCACATGAGGTTTTTAGCAAAAGAACTGTCAGTGATAAGACTAAAAATATGATGGCTTTGTTCTTTTCCTAGCTCAGTCTCTATATCTTACAGGTAGTACATGGCACAATAAAACAAAACAGTCCCAGTACCATTTCACTTCACATGAACCAAAAGAAGCTACAGAATAAAGTAAAAATCTCACAGAAATGGGATTTTGAAAGGCAGTTAGAGGACTGATGAAGCACTGCAGAAATCTGTACTTGTTTCAGTTTTCATCCTTGTTCCAAAGATCCTACTTCAGACACATGTGACACAGCTAAAATTTGGACAAAACCTTGAATGCTTTTACCATTATGACTCAATTCCCATATGTCATGAATTTACCTTGAGGCTGGCACACCAAACCAAGGTTTTAAGTCTTTAAGCAGTGGAAAGCAACTTCATGTAATTGAAAGGTTCAGCATTCAAGCTGAGCTCAGCAAAAGCTTGCAGACAAAAGTGTAACTTCATAAATGTCAATTTGTAAAAAGAAGAAAAATCCCTCAAACTTCTTTTCCTTTCAGAAGCAGGGTTCCCAGTAGCACCTCTCTGAAATGATAAGAGTGAACATTTTCCCTCATCTGAGGAGAAGGAGATAATTTGGAGCTCTTTGTCACATTCCTCAGCAGCTGCAGCCCATTTTGCTCTGGAAGCAGTGTGATCCTTGAGTGGAGCAGGGCCTCACAAGCAGGCCTCACACAGAAGAAATTATTTCTATTGCACTTAGAAGGGTAGCCTAGTGCAGAATGACCCTAAGAAAGCCAACTCTGCAGTCAGCACCATGTTTTGAAGGTCAAAGGTTGGTGTCCCAAAAGTGGGAAGACAAAGCTGTCAAGGAAGCATTTCCTTGACATGATGGCACAGATTCATTCTACAGCTCTTTGTAGCATCAGTGCTCACACCTGGATAAATCTTCTTTACATTTAACTCTCTCCTGCTTTCTTTGTGGACTAAGCATTTTCCTACCATAAGAAATAACAGAGTGGTCAGATAAAAGAAAAGTTCTTTGAAACCACTGAACAATACTTTAAGAAAAATGATTGCAATACATTCTTTCCAATAGCTTTACAATAGCTTGCATTACTACATGAAGCAGCAATAGAAGACTGACGGACTTAGCCAAATACTTCCAGTTCATAATCTTAGGTCTGAAAACAGGAAAAATACTAACTCAAGGTCAGCTCCAGTAAACAGAAAGCTCAGTTCTTACAAATGAAGTTCACATTCAAATCATGTCGGTCAGGGTAATATTTTATGGTATGTGAAGTGTTGTATCACTACTTGTACTACTACTTGTCTCAGTGACTGAAAGATTTTTGCAGTTATATAATATGTATTGAGACATGTTCAGAAAATGTTTAAGGGGATTTTCACATGATTATAATAATTTATATAATTTAAAATCTCAACTGGTTACTATCAAATCATATATCCTCTTTAATTTGCAAAATTAGCTGTAGATTAAACCTTATAGGTAGGATTTTCCCGTGTAACATTAACAAGACTTGTTCTCTATCCTGTGTTGCTGAAGTCATCTGGTAATTGAGTTTCTTTGTAAAGTACAATAGCAGCAGAGTGTAGCCTAAACACTCTCACTTCCCATCACCCCCATCATTAAAAACCCCAGTTATTTATCCAGACCTTGAAAACAGAGCTCCTGTCTTGGCTGGTAATTGAGTCTCTCTCCCTGCACAGGTACAGTTTGAGGGAACTGCAGCAATACAGAAATGCAATTTATATTTATACATTTATTCTTTCCAACTTTTTGGCTATTTACAGTGTCATGCACCTGAAATGATCACAGATACAAGCCTCTATTGTTGAGAAAGCTCAAAGTATAACTTTTTATCCAAGAAACTATTTCAAATAAAGAGACAAAAGTAACCTTACCTCTGAAAAAAGAAAAATAAAGGGAGATGAGGAAAAAGTATGGTAGCTCCCAGGTCCCCAAGAAATCCCAGCAATCCTCCACAGCATCCCTACACTCTGTGCTTTATGCAAAACCTCCCTGAACTTTCCATTCCTACTGCAGTCAGCTGGAGGGTTGCCATCCACCTCCAGGGGGGATGCTGTTCCAATCCCACCCTGTTTCTTCACCTCCTGTTAAATTCATTCAAAACTCACAAGGATGGCACAGAATCAGAGAGGAGAGGGAGTCCTCTGAGTGTTCACAGCTGTCACAAAATTATAGCATGAGATTGAGCTTTGAAAGTTGTGTAACTTGAAGTAATTATTTTTTTATTTTGTTTCATAGATTTCTCAAAGGAAAATGTGAACATCTGGGATTTGGCTGTACCAGTATTTGCTGTACTCCTAAAACACTCAGTGCTTTATGTCTAGCAAAGCCACTTTATTTTAAAGTGAAGAAAACTTGTAAAGGTTTTTATTTTTAAGATGGACAGAGATTATTGCATTTCAGTGAACTCAGGTAACTACTGGAGCATAACAGTTGCAATTATTTCTTAGAGGTTAAGTCCCTCTTCATTCCTTATGGGCAGGGAGAATATGGGTTTGAGTGAACTGTTTCCACTAAAGGCAGGAAAATTACATGGACTTAAAAATCTATAGGTCTCTGCTGAAAATGGACATCAGCAATTACTCTGTGTTTTAGAATGTAAGTGAAGGCCATCAACCACATGTAAGTATAACTACATGTAAGTGAAGGCCAGGCACAATCTCCTCCTTTTAATTCCTTAACAGCCAAAATCACCTCATGATTCATTTTTCAGAGTACGTGTTATGGACAACTTCTGATTCATTGTTACTGTGCTGGCTTAGAATAAATCTTCTGGACTCACATCACAGAAGAAACCAATTTGTAATGCGTGCATAATTACTGGAGGGAGAAACACCGGCCTTAAAAATACCTCTTACTCTGGACATCTGGGAACTTTTTCTAAGTGAAGCATCCCACAATATTTTTGTTTCTGTGAGAAACCCAGGCAGAATTCTTTGAGATGTTTGGTTTGGTATTTGAAGATTTTTTTTTCCACCAAAAGTTCTACTGCAAGCTACCTCAACTATCATTTTTTAAAACCCAGTTTTAAATGTATACTACAAGAAGAAAACTGAAATTATTTGTGTGACTTTTCTGCTGTACACCTTTGCAAGCTGTTTCAGAAGATGAAAGCCTCAAATACCAGCAGAGAATTTTACGTGACCTGCAGTGACAAAAATGTTCATTTAGAGATGATTGTGGATTGCAAATACGAGAATGGCTGTATAGACCAAGATTTTTAAAAGATGATAGAGACAGGGACAACTTTAAAGACTTTCACTTTCTAGGAAATAAAACCTGCTCTGCAAATGTTGTTACCTCTTTGTAAAACAAATCCCAGTAGAATGGCATAGCTGCCAGTCACTGCCACATTTAAGAAAAAAAAATCTTGATTTGCTTTCTGAGCCCCCAGCACATTAATTTGTTAATTTCACTTTTCAGACAGTCAAATGATAAAGAAGCCAAACAACTCTTCCAAGTCACATGCTGAAGCAATGCCAGAGCTGAATGTGAACCTGGCTGCTCATTATGCCCAAAACAGCCATATAGAATTTTGCTCAACACGTTTTTTGATTAGGAGTGATTTTTCCCATAAAAAAATCCATTTAAAATGCAAAATCAGTCTTGTGCAGAATCCTTCTGCATTACCAAGGTGTTGTAATTACAAGTAGAATTCAATTCACTCACTGCTTGAGCATTAATTGTAATTTTGTTCTACTACAGTTTGGGGAAAAAAAAAATCAAACTTCATTAGACTGAAAATTAATATCAAGGGAGTGATTGCAACTCATTTATTATCTTTCCAACTGCTTTTCAAGGAGAGTGGTTTACCAAAACTGTAATGTTTCTCTGTTTTCACATTTGGTGTACATGGTTTTGGACATTCTATATATTCTTTCTTTTAATGTTTAAAACCAGTTTTTGCTGAATGCAACTTTTTAAACATAACAGTAATTATTTTTATTTTTTTTTAATTTTTTTTTATTTTAATGCATAAGCAAGTTGCAACTCTCCTTGCCTATAGTTTGACTTCTACCAAGCTCGAGTTCCTTAAACTTCACACAACTTTACTTTCCAGTGTGGGAAGTTCCATGAAAATGCAAGATCCTGGCAAAGAGGTTTGGGCTTTTTTAATAATGAAATTAAGATTACATAACTTGTCACATGGACCCAAAATACAGACAATGTAGGGTGGCTGCACAAATACCATTTCTGTTTCTAGTTTTGGGTGTTTTAAAACTCTCACTAAAGTGTGGTAAAACAAAACCAAACCAAGCAATCTACATTTTAACAATTTTATAATGAAGTAATCATTGAAAATTCAAAACCAGGGAAATATTGGTGCATTGTTCTCTTGGTACTTTTGGCCAGCTGAGGAGTCAGTTTAAGGCTATATACAGTAAACTGGTTTTTTTTCATATATAATATGGAGCTGTAAAGTAACTTCTGGATCTAACTGCAGCATAGCAGGAAATACATTTAGAGTAAGATGTGCAACGAGTAACAACAAAAGATGGACTCAAGCCTACATCTCTTTTACTATTTCTAATATAAAGCTTTTGCTACAATGGAGACCACTGAAGAAATTGTTGCTTTCTAGTTAAATAGCAAAGAAACAAAATTAGACCTTCTCAGCTCATCTTTGTACTCAGTGTATGCAAGTACAGTGGCCTCAAACAGAAACAAATTCATGTCATTAATATTGTCATAAAAGCCTTGTTATCACTCTGCTCAGCTGATGTGAGTTGCATTTTCTTTGTATTTATAAAAGCCATCACAATGTCCTCATCCTTTCCTTTTAATCAGAAAAAACAAAACCCACTTCCATTTTGACTGGAATGTTTGTTGCTCTATCCCAGTCAAATACTGATTCCAAAACTGGAAAGGAACAAAGACTTTTTTTAACAAGGTTGTGTGACAAGTTTCAGTGGAATTAAGAGCACTGACTCGAAACAATTTTGAAGCCAGGACCCTGAATGACCTGAGGTTTTCTCACCTTCTTCTTAAGCTACATGTTAAGGGTTAAAATTAAAATCCATGTTGATTAAACATCATATTTCATACCTACATATATGAGTCAGACTACCAATAGTAATTTTTTTGACAAGCAGGCTCCTTTTTTTTCATGGTAGATCTCATCTAAATATGAGTCTTCCTATGAGAAAAAGCAAATTATAAAGACGACATCCTAACCTTTCAAAATATATCTGATGTTTCCATTTATAAAATTTCTGAAACCCCAGCTTTTTTTCATGATCTTGAGTAAAATATATTTCCTCACTCTGAGAGATTATTATTATAAATATGGGTGTGAATATAATAAATTAGTAATAGAAACTCTACCACTATGTTTTCCCCATAGAAATCTATGACTAAAGACAAAAGAGATTAAGAAAGTAATCCTAAAAGAGCTGCTATGCTAAGTTTATTTATGGAGTATAACTAGTTTTAGCCTTAGATGAATAAATTGAGGCTAGACAGGACCACAGTAGGGAATGACTTTCCCTAAGAAACCAAAACTAAAGCAAAGCAGGTCCCACCTGTGAGCAGCAGGGACTTGGATGCAATCTGTGCAGCAAGCCTGAGGTCCACATCCAGTCAAAACCAAGCCTCTGAGTCTTGAGAGATTTCCTTCACATCACTGTGAGGCAAACTTTGTGCCCACATTTCCCTAGCTCAATGTAAAAAATGCCTCTTGAAAACAGCTTCTCTTCAAAGGATTTCTGTCCTGCAGATCACACGTGCTTTTCCTTCAACTCTAAAGCCAACTTTGCTGCCAGGCACAGCAGCTCCATAAAAAACCTCAACCCCTGTAAAATTTATGTAAAAGGGATATTGGGTTTTGCTTGGGTTCTGGGTGGGTAGAAACAACAGCAATTTTCTCATTGACAAACTGCCTGCAACTTGCAGAAACTCCTGAGAACACCCAACACTATCAGACTTCAGGAAATGAAGAGAAAAATTTTAATGGACAAAGAGGTAGTGCAGGCTTTGGACTGAACACAGGCAGAGCCACAGAAACCTTCCAGTGTCTCACTGCTTTCCCTGTGCTTTGTCAAAAGGCTATTGACTGTTGTGCAGAAGTTCATGTAGATACTAATTACTCTGGAAAATAATTTCCACAGGGAAATTTTGACTAAAGTTGCAGAATTCTTTGTTTTTCCCCATTTGCAAATTTTGAAGAAGAGAGCACAAGGCCCTGACTCACATCTGAACATTCATCTGTGTATACACAAAAAATTCAACTGTTTATAACCACAGAGATGTCTGTACTGAGCTCATTACTAGGACTTTAATTGTCTAAGTGTAATTACTTGCACAAGAGTACCTGAGACCCTTTCCAGAGTTAGGTATCTGCCATGTGAACCAATTCTAATTCCTTCTTTCATTTTCCAACCTGTTATTGTCAGAACTACAGCAAAACATTCACACTATGTGTTAGAGCAATTCCGTTTGCTGTTCAGACTATTTACTTTAATCTGAGTTTGATTTTAACCAAATTTTCCCTTCCTGAAGGAAGAAAACACAGGTCATGAGAAGCACTAAATCCCAATACTGGTCCAATGGAAACAGAGTCAGTCTTTGAAAAAATAGAGAGTTTTCTGTTAGAATCATAGAAGCATTTAGGTTGGAAAAGACTTTAAAGATCATCTAGTCTAACTGTTCTCTCATCACTGTCAAGTCTAGCACTAAACCGTGTCCCTAAGCACAACACCTACACATCTTTCAAATCTCTCCAGGGATGATGACTCAAACACTGCCCTGGTCAGCCTGTTCCATGGTTTAATAATATTTTTGTTGAAGAAATTGTGCCTAATATTTAATCTAAACCCTCCTTGACACAGCTTGGCGCCGTTCCCTCTTGTCCTGCCCCTTATTCCCTGGGAGCAGAGCCCAACCCACGCCCCCTCCCCCCCCCCCCCCCCGAAGCTGTCCCCTCCTGTCAGGGAGTTGTGCAGAGCCAGAAGGTTCCCCCAGAGCCTCCTTTTCTCCAGGCTGAGCGCCCCCCAGCTCCCTCAGCCCCTCCTGGTGCTCCAAACACTTCCCCAGCTCCATTCCCTTCTCTGGACACGCTCCAGCCCCTCAATGTCCAGCTTGTCCTGAGGTTCCCAAGCTGCCCCAGGATCTGAGGTGTGGCCCCAGCAGTGCCCAGCACAGGGACAGTCACTGCCCTGGCCCTGCTGCCACACCACAGCTGGCACAGCCCAGGTGCCTTGGGCCTCTTGCCCCCCTGGGCTCCTGTCCAGCCGCTGTCCCCAGCACCCCCAGGGCCTTTCCCAGCTTTCCAGCCCCTCAGCCCCAGCCTGGAGCTGCAGGGGTTGGTGTGAGCCAAGGGCAGCACCCAGGACCTGGCCTTGTTTGACCCTCAG
This sequence comes from Poecile atricapillus, assembly GCF_030490865.1. NCBI lineage: Eukaryota > Metazoa > Chordata > Aves > Passeriformes > Paridae > Poecile > Poecile atricapillus. The sequence continues at coordinate 62,300,461 of NC_081288.1, forward strand.
ACCACTGGCCTGGGCCCATGGATCCAGCCTGTCCAGATCCCTCTGCAGAGCCTTCCTGCCCCTAGCAGACCAACACTCTCATACAACATGGTGTTATCTGCTGCCAGCACAAATGCCTTGTTAATCCTCCTCTGGCTGCAAGTGAATGCCATTTGGCTTGTGCTTGTGCCACCTGCAGGCACTGCCACGGTGTACATCAGGGAGCAGCCCAGCAGCAGAATCCTGTAAACTGACAATTACATGTGATAGGCAGCACCCACCGGTCTCTTTTCTCATGCTCCTGTTTGCCTGAGCATTGATATAATGCAACAAAAATTATCACAAATGGAGTAAACCTCAGCGGAAAAGGAAATTGCATAGAACACTGCTGCTAAGACCATGCTACTCTGCATGCTTTACATATAGCTCTCATTTTCTTCATGCAGCACCCAGAAATCAAAGTGGGGCAGAATTCCACCTTTGTGCTTCATTGATGAAGAATATCCAGATAAATATCTCAATAAATCTGGAAAAGTTGATCTAAACAGCCTCAACAGGCTGAGAGCACTGATCAGTTCCTATCACCAAAATCGTTATGCAGCAAATAACCACAGCATGAATGTGTTAACAGGGAGCTGAAATAGCATAGCATAAACCTGTTATTGAGAACTGGAATTAGTACTTTGCTACTAATGCACACACTAGGGTAGCATGAAAAACAAACTAGGGGCAGGCTCCTCTACTTGGTGCCCTTTCCAAAAAATTCCAGCAATGTCATCCAACAGTTTACAGCACGGGTTGCACTCTTCTGCCAGCAAACTTTGGTTTTGCCAGTGGAACAGATTGCAATTGACAGGTGAGAAAAGTGATGCTTGTAGTCACTATACATCTGAATAATTCAATTTTCTACTGATTCTTAATTTAGTACTTCAATGGTTACCAGGCCAACACAGCACCTGCTAATTAGATTCCTGAAATTCCCTCTATGGTAATGAAGCAAGTCTTGGCCTGTGGGCTTGCAAAGGCACCTGGCACCAAGTGAGTCAGAACAAGGTCAAAGTGACATCTGCTTTTGTAATGACCCAACCTGCCACTAACTACTGCCCATCCTCCAAGCAGTTCCCACTTTAGATGTCTGTGGTGCCAGGTTTTCCTTGGGGATTCTGCTTTTAAAAACAGTTACCAATCCAAATTGGAATCTAGATGTATGGAAAGCCTGGAGTTTGTTTGTTATTTGGCCTAAAATCTGATGCAAACAGATAAAAACTGTACAATATCTTCAGAGGCACTTACACACAACAGTAGATTCTCTTGGCTCTTCAACAGACTCCATATTTTGGTAGGTCTGTGGGGTCAGGTGAGTTCTAGCGGCTCACGTGCAAAATAAATAAAATCAGCCTGGCTTTTATAAAGTAATTTACCTGTAAAAACCATGAAGGTATAAGGCATCTTTCTTTAGGTTCCCCTTTGAGTTTTGGTTTTACTACTCCCTTACACGTGTAGTAAAGCAGACACTGGTGTGTTTAGGGCGAAGCCTGGTAAATGTTTACAGGGCTGGTGAATAGCTTATTCCTGTGAATGCTCATCAAATGATTCTTGAATCTTCATCAAATTTGCATCAAGAGTTGGCTGGGACTCGGTGCATTATAGGGGAAATTTTTCAGAATATTGAAAAGCCTTTTAGCAGCTTAGTCATGTCCTCTTAATGTGAAATCACTACTCCATCCGAGCTGGGTGTCCTACTAACCAAAAATACAGGCACAAAAGGGGCATTGACTGACTCAGTCACTTCTACATTTGCGCTGTCTCAAAGTACATTGCTTAGCAATTATTCAGGGGTGATAATACTGTTCCAAAAAGGTTACATATTCCTTTTTTTGTCCTTCCTTTGTATTAGTTTCCTAAAAAGGTTATTTCAAACCAGAAAGGCTTCCATCATTGCATTTTATTATATTACAGTACTTGCACTGGTGGGGGGAATAAAAAGTGATATAGAAGTTAAAAAAAAAAATCAGAATTACTTTAAAAATAAACATTACAAATATAAGTACTGGCAGAAAGAAGTAACTCTATATAACTGACATGATTCCCATTACTGCTTATTTAAAAAAAAAAAAAAAAAGATTGTTTTTTTTTTTTTTTTTAGAAGCAGCAGGTTTGACAAGAGTGATGTATCTGAAAGCAAGCTCTGGCTTGTTTATGTTTATGGCCAGTATGAGAAACACGAGGTGTAATGCAACCTTGCTACCTACCTACATTTTCCAGTTACTCCTGAAGCAGATTTACATTGCTATTTAATCATGGATAACAGGCTTCCCATGATTTTATGCTTCAGGCACTTTATTAAAGAAACTCAGCCTTTCTGTTTTACCATGTGCTGGAGATTAGGAGGAGTAGGTCAGAGTATTTCCCTCAGTGGGGTTATACTGCTGCAGATCACTAAAACTCTCAGATTTCTTTGTCTTTACCACTGACATTTAAGCTTACATCCAAACTTCCAGGCATGGATGCTCAGCACAAGGCTGGAATTCAAATAAAATGCCCTGACTCTCCAAGGCATTGAGCATTTGAGACTTTGAAGGGTTTCCTGACTCAAAAAGTGCAACTGAGAATTTGCAGCTTCAAGAAGGATTTTCCAGGAGAAGGCTCTATACAGCACCTACTGAGAAAGGACATAACTGCAGTTGTGGTGAGGCCTTAAGTCAGTAGCTATTAAACAGAAAGGAAAGCACTTCTGGAAGCCCCTGAGCTGCTGACTGTTGGAAGACCAAAGAACAAAATACTTTGTGATCCTACTTTGGCTGTAGTGATCAAGATTTACTGTTGAATCTAATGATTGCTGAGTCATAATATGTAAGGTTCCTTAACTGCTGTTTTTTTTTCAACAAAATTATCTTCTCCCACATGGTTTTTAGGCAGCTGACTTACTAGATTTAAAACTTGCCTGCAATGCCCATGAGGCTGCTCCCTGAGAAGAAAACTGGGTAGAGTTTACCCACTTTTTTTCACTGGTGCAATTATTTTACTGAAATTTTTACAATTGGGCTTTGGTAGTTAGAGCCTTTGTTTGGTCCAATATTGTGAGTAATTCACACCCTTAAGGTCTGAGTGCCTGCTCACAGCCAGCACAGGAATTAACATGCACATTACTGAGATGTTTTCTTGTAAGATTTAGTAGCAGCCACTTTTAAACCACTTTATTAATACAATGTGTAAAGTGTTTCAGAAATACACACTAATATACTGCAGTCAAGACCTTCTGAGAAAAAAACAAAACCATATAAAAAATATCTAATTAGGTGCAGAAATATGAAGGGCACCATTTTTTGGAAAACATCATTAAGAAGACACAACAGCCCTTCCAGTCATATTTAGTGAACAATTCTTCAGAATACCCTCTGTGACTCTGTCAGTGCTCATGTGAAAAACAGTCATGAGCTTCACCTGACACCCAGAAGTGCTAGAGAAGCAGCAGAACTTGTGGTGAAACTATTCAGTGCCTGCAGCAAGAAAACTTGAGTGATAGCACAGAAAACTGATGAGTAAATATCATATGTTTAATGTCTGCTAATACAGAAAGCTGAGCTGCTTTTCAACCTTGGACCAAGCACAATGGGAAACAAATTTCCATTCCTGTAAACCTACTCTTGGATTGTCTGTCACTTCCTACCCGCTATTCTGCTCCTAACAGTGCTACTGCTCCTGCCTTGATCCTATTTAAGGTTCTTCCCTGGAGCAGTTTTCTACTGCCACCGTCCTCTTCCAGAAAACAGGAATAAATGTATTAGGCCCTATCTGCCAAGAAAGATCTGAGGAAAACACACTGATAGAAAATTTCCTCCTTCTGAAATTAGTTGAGTAGTTAAAAGTTGCATTTATCCTGGAAGAAGAGTTCCCTAGGCTCCATACAGAGACTGGCACCTCTCTTGGCTGCCCTTTGGCGCATTCCTACCCAGGAGTTCCCTGATAATTCTGAGCCTTGTCCCCAGAAGATCAAGGAGTTCCCTAGGCAGAATCCAGGTCACACCTATGTGTTGTGTACACTTCTGGGCTCCCCAGTGCAGGAGGAATATGCAACTGCTGGAGAGAGATCAGCAAAACACCACTCATGATGAAGAGGCTGGAGCATCTCGTGTGAGGGAAGGCTGAGAGAACTGGGGTTGTTTAGCCTGGAGAAGAGTCAGGGGGAATCTTGTCAATGGACATAAATATCTGAAGGGAGGAGGCAAAAAAAGTGGAGTCAGTCCTTTTTTACTGGTGACAGAAGAAAGGGGCACAAAGTAAATCAGAGCAGGGTCTATTTGACCATCAGGGAACACTTTTGTTTTGTGTGGGTGACTAAGACCTGGAGCAGGTTGCCCAGAGAGGCTGGGGAATCTCCATCCAAGGAGATAGCCCAAGGCAGAGGGATCCAGGGATCCCTGCATTAGCAGGGGACTTGGCCCAGAGCACCTGTAGAGGTCCCTTCCAGCCTCAGACATTCTGTGACTCTTCGGGTCCACATAAGTCAGTGGTGTGGTCCTAAGCACATTTTCTTCACTACCCTGTACAAGCTGCTGACATGACACTGAAAGGGTTATTTGTTAGCAGGAATGTGAGCTGGTCACCACAGCTCATCTCTTTTTAATATAAAATCTGGTAGTATGCCAAGGCTTGAACCTCACCTATCTCAAAATTTAAGAGGAGATGAACTACCGACAAGTGTCAGTGATGAATGCTTGGGAATTCAGCATGGAATCACCAAATAGCTTGGGATGGAAGTGACCTTTCAAGGTCATCTAATCCAACCTGCCTGCAATGAGCAAAGACCTCTTCCACTAGATCAGGTTGCTCAAAGCCCTGTCTGACCTGACCTTGAATATTTCCATGGAAGGGTCATCTACCACCTCGGCAGGGTAACCTGTTCCTGTGCCTCACCACACTTATCATAAAAAATTTCTTCCCTAAATCCAGTCTGCATCTATAATTTTTTAGTTTAAAATGATTACCCCTTGCCTTATCACCACACACCCTGCTAAAATCCCTGTTCCTGTCTTTGTTACACACCCTCTTTAAATACTGGAAAGCCACTATAAGGTCTCCCTGGAGTCTCAATCATCTCCAGGCTGACCAGCCCCAACTCTCAGCCTGTCTCCATTGCAGAGGTGCCCCATCCTCTGATCATTTCTCCATCTGAGAATATTATATGAAAAATATACATTTTCATATAACCTCATACCATGACAAAACTTTTCCCTAGTGTTGTACAGACACAGAGTGCTTACTAAAAACTCTCATTTACTGGGATCTTTTGCAAACAGCAATATTGCCATGGGAAATCTCCTCAGTAAACATTAGCTTGATGTCTGGATGACAGCAATATCTTCATGTGGCTTGGGCGAGTTGTCTTAAACAGAAGTTTTGCCAAATTCTTATATACAGCTCTTATATATTCCTATATACAGCTTCTCCCTGGATCTCCCAGGGTTGGTAATCCACACTGAAGAATGCAAATAATACCTGTGGAGGCATCAGTCCATTTCTGTGACTGTAATTTACATCTCATATTCAGTTTAAAATAGTAACTTTCAGGTCATGATATAAAGGCTAGGCCTCATTGGGAATGTGGACATCTCACTTCCACAGGAAGGATCTGCTCTGTTTGAACCTAATTTTCACATGATAACAGATTTCAATACATTCATACACCAAAAATGTTTCATTGGACCCAAAGAGCTCAATCTGTCTTTGGACAGAGATGAGATTTCATGTCTGACTTTCTTGGAATTAAATATGCTATTAGGTAAGAGTTGATAACTTTATCAGCTGAGAAGCATCAGCTTCTTCTGCAAAAGTCTCTTAGATTTGAAATATGAGAGAAGAAAATATGTATGTAAGGTCTTCATAGTTCTAATCATGGAAAAAATATGGTTTTCACTACCAGATGCAAGTTAAAATAAATCATGAACTTTCCCTTAGGCTAAATATGCTATCCATTTTCTATTTCTGAATTTAACTAAAATTATGTAAAAACACATCTACTTTTAAACTAAGGAAGGCCTCTCATGAATTGGATTGTTCATGTAATATTCTGATAAGCATTTTCTTATCCTTGCTATGCCAATTCAGTATGAATTCTTACCAATATATTACTTGGTGTATATGGGGTGCGCACTCAGGAATACTGCATTCTGTGCTGAAATAGCCCAAGAGTAACCTGCAGCAACTTCCAGTATCCACACAGCATTATGGGGCTGTCACTGGAGTAAAATTGTTGAAAGCAGTGGAAATCACAATTCTGATTCTGGTGGAGAGAATACATTTATTTCAAGTGAGGAGAAATTGATGAAATCTTTAAACTTTGTGTCTGGGCTAACTCTAGCTGTTGAGCTGTAGCTGTGCAGCTTCAAAATGGAAATCATAGCATTTCATCTCACTTAAAATATACAAGCACTGCTTTCTGAAATGCACAAGGGTTATTGCACATTACATGACCCTCAATGAAAGGCAGGGGACTTAAGCTGTTAGCAAAAGTTTGCAGTGATTTTTTTTGATAAAATGTTTTAACAAAGCACTTCCCCACATGAAGGCAGAGTTTCCTAGGATTCCTACCAGCCTCTAAGCAAATCTGTGGAAACATAATAAAAGACCAGACAGAAAAGCCACCGATTATGAAAGAAGGGTAACAAAGGAAAAATAAATAAGCAGTGAAGGAGATGGAGAAGCAACAACCTATGAAACAAATACCCAAATTAATTATGGGAAGTGTGACTGCACTGCCATAGAGGCAGGAGAACCTCGCTGCAGTACAGGTCTGTTTGCTCATGATTACAGTCCTGAAGCTTCTAACCCAATTATGACAGCAGGTTTTAAATAAAGCTTAGCAAGGAAACATGTTTTTCCACCAAGATGACACATCATGTTCAGGGAATTATCTCCTTTCACAGTCAAAGAAATTTTTATCTGTTTCCTGTGGCTTTGGATCCAGCCTGAAATGATTGATTTCCAGAGGAATGCTGCAAAGTCCTATTCTTCTCCTGGAAACAATAGAAGAAAGGTCTTAAAAAATAGAGAGACCTTTTTCAGGTATGTGTTTAGGTACAGGGAACCCCCTTTGACAAGTAAATGCCTCCTGGTCTGTCATTCCTAATTTTTTCTTACCATTCCTTTGATCTGAAGCAAAGAATCTGAAGATAGCAAAGAATCTTTTGATGTATTTTTACAGCTCTGTAACATTTCAAAGCATCTGATTACTCCATAACACTTCATTACCCTACAACTAAAATCCCATAATCTTGCTCACATACCAGTTAGTTATCTCATACTACTAGTTAATGCAACATTGAATGAAAATAAATCAGCTTAATTTGACAGTAATTAAGTATTGTAGTCAGAAATGAGCAAAGCTATTGATTCAGCTTATAAACCTGAAAGAAAATATACCAGGAAAGTGCTGGATACGTAAATGATTATGGCCAAAAGGCCTACAAGAAAAGCCAGGATGACAGAATGGGACGTAAGAGAACAGGGTAAAGAGTCTAGATTTAAATGCTTGTGTTACCAGAAGATTGTAATAAAAAGTATCATGCAAAACATAGTCAGCAATGCTAAAGCTGGAAGAACAGAGCCAAATATAAATGCAAATAAATGCATTCCAATTATCTTATTAAATTTTACTGGTTTAAATAGCTCCATTGCTTAATAAATATTTTGACTATCCCCAGGATTTAATTTTCTGTTCTTAAGGTTTCATTTGCATTATCCATCAAAGTCAATTCAGGCTCTAAGCTTTAAAAGGGAAAAAGGGTTGTATTAGGTCTGTCTGGTTGGTTCCTAACTAATGAATTTAATTATGTAAGCAAAACTGAAGAACCAACACAGATGGCAGAGAACAAAGCAAGTTATTACACTGTTATCTCTGTTATCAGCCATTACTAGGAATATTTTCAGATCCAAAAAGTGAATTGAGAGGTCTGTCCCGTATCTCCACCCCTCTCTCCCTCCACCTTCACTATGGCTGGAAATGATTTAATTTTCATAACTAATTTTAATTAGTTCTTTTAATTGATTGCGAGGAGTGCTCACTTTCATCCAGCACTAATTAAGTTTCTTCATAAAATCTTATTGTTATTTGATCATTAAATCGCTCAAGCATCAAGTTTGCTAAAACTAAACCTGACAAGCTTTGATGAACAGACACAGACAGAATTGAAGATTAGACATCTGGGATCTTGAATTTATGGACCTTAAAGGACGTTGGAGTAACCAGAAGGTTCAGAGGAGTTCAAAGCCTGGAAACTTGGAGACCTTCCTGTCTGAAGAGAAAACTCTGAATCAGCTCAAGTGGATGTGGTCTGAAGAAGGAAAGTGGTGACAGCCAAGAGGAAAGGGCACCAAACATACGTAAAGGAGTAGGTCAGAAACATAGGAACTCTTCTTTCTGAAGCTGTTCCCTGCTGCAGGAAACAGAAGCCAAAAAAAATATAAATGGCTGAACCTATAATTGTGCTGTTCTCCTTCCAAATAAGCAATGGAAATGCGAATGATAAAAATCAGATGGTGAATCAGAACTGGCATAAATTAATTTTTTCTTGAGTCTAGAAGCACTAAATGTAGCCATTTAAATGAGTAAATTTCCATGAGTCAACAAGGCCTTCACCAAAACAAGGCTTGCAATATTCAAACCAAACACATCCAACATAAGCCTGTCCAATATTCAGGTGTCTGCACAGAGCTCTGATTAGAGAAGAGATTGAATGAAACCTCAGTGCTCTTGAATTTTAAGCATTTAATTCTCAATCAATGCATACATCTAACCTTATTCAGGCATTTCCTCTTAAATGAAGTGGGATTTAACACATGCAGTAATATTTATCCCACAGCAGTTGGCAGGGGGTAGGATCTCTTGACCTTCATGGGAGAATGCAAGCACCAGACTGTCCTGCCAGATTTCTAGTGCAAATCTAGTCTCTGCACATGGCTACAGTGGGAAAAGTACAAGAAAATAAAGATTCAGTATGGCAGCAGTTGCTGCACTCAGTTTATGAATGATGCCTAATTTGCTTGCAAATGGGGTAAGAGAGGTCAAAGGAAAGCCATGAATACTGAAATATCTGGGGCTGGCTTCAGTACACAGAAGAGAAATCTTTATCCTAATTTGAAAGAGGAAAGAAAAAATAAGATGAAGAAAAATCACATATAAAATTAAGTCAAATCAGTTCTTTTATGCTTAGATATGCTGTTCAATTGCTGTAAAATTGCACTGTATTAAATGGGGGAAAAACATCATAGGTTGGACAAGTGAAGGCTCATGCAGTTTTCAGCCCCTGAATTGAAATGAATTTCTGAGCATCACTTCCAAACAGAAAACAGTTTAGGTTTTATTTTTTTCTTCTTCATTGTTTTTTTCTGTCTTTAAATCTTGTCTTTAAATGCATATCACAGACCAGTAAATTAAATTCCTCATTACACTTTTTTCTGTGCTTGAGAGAGTAATTGGTTTCAATAAAGACAGTGAAAACAGAGCTATCCATGCTGCACAGAAAATCTTCCACGCAGAATTTAACTCGGATTTGTGGATTTTTCTTATCCTCCAGGCAGTCATTTGCTGAGGTTAATTTAATCAACTCAGGTGCTATTATGTGAACAACCAGCTGGAGGAAGTTTATTTCTAATAATCTTCAACAGATCTCTCAGAGAATATTCTTGCACATATCTGTATTACAAGCAGTATAACAGAGAGTAATCATTGCATACTTCAGTGAATTCATACATTTAGTCCTGAAATTCTAGGATTAAGAATTAAAGAAATTCAGATGGGGATGTGGTTCTTTAAGCACTAGAGTGTGAATCTGCTTGTAGTCTAAGAAAACTGAAATTATGCTTAAAAAAAAATTAACAAAAATCCTGTTGTGTATATGAATCTGGTGCAGTATGCAGTATAAAACAGCATTACTAGCCATATGAAATGGCAAGTCGTGCACTTTACTGCATGATACACAGCATGACCTGAAGGATGAAACTTTCTAGGCCCAGTTTTGAATTTCCTTTCTGTCTACTAGGCCATACTTTGCTTATCTAGACCACATTTGAGACTGTCACATCCTGGCCCTACCTGTTATATCTGGGCCTTTAGATTATAGCTGAATACAATTTATCAAGTTCCCTCTGTGGCAAAAGACAGAGTACCATACATATACCAGTCTGGTACAAATATGACTGCAAAGTACTTCTTTATATCTGTTATATCTTGTTTGCCTTTCTTGTGATCCATTCCATACCAGATTCTCTTATAAAAATCAAAGTGCTGCAGGGTCTAATTACCAAGGCTAAGATTGGTATTTATTATGCAATTATTCATCTTTATAATTGCTAGTCCCAAGCTTACAGGTTTTTCCTCCATAAAAAATAAAACCAGACAAAACAAACAAACCAAACAACCGAAATTCAGATTTTAATTAGACTGTTTTGAGAATTTGTAAATTTGAAAATAATTCCTTTCTCACGCAGTTGCTCTTTTATTTGACAATACATTTTAAGTAAACCAGAATCTTTCTTACCCCAGTCATGATCATTATCACTGATAACCTTCTCTCCTACTCTGGCAAAGAATAGGAGCCTCTCAAGGCAGAGACTAAAGAGAAATTACCCCAAAGCTCTCCCATGAGCCAAGCTGCAGAAATCACAAGTCATGGAGAAAATGAGAAATTAGACAGTGTCATGGGGTTACTTTACCTTTAAGAAGGTTAAAGTTGCTGGGGACTGCCTGGAGTCTTTTCTCCTGACCAATTATCGGTCATTGCTGAGAATTGACAGCAGTTTTAGCCATTGAAAAGGGGGATCAACTTGTGAACCCCAACTTAAAGTGTAAAACCAGAGCTCTCTTGCTCTCTTTGTTTTCTGGCTGTGAAAGGTAGCAGAGCTCTGGCCTCTCGCTCTCTGCCCAGGCCATGCGGCCGGGCGGGGGCCGGGCTGGGCCTGCCGTTCTCCTGGCCGGGAGATGGGGCCTGCGGGGGCTTGCCCCGGGCCAGGTCGGGCCAGGCCGGTTCCTGGCTCGGCTGCAGGTTTTGCTGTGATGGAATTCACCAGAAACTGCCGAGTGAAGAAGGAGAGGGGCTCTGGGCCTGCAGCAAGCAGAGACAGTGACCACACTCTCCAGAGCAGCTATGAGGAACTTTCCATCGCAGACAGCTCCAGCTCCTGTTCAGCAGAGATCACCGAACCATCTACAAAAGCTTGGGCAGGATTTTAACTCTTTCTTATCCAGATGAGACTTGCGGATTAATCTTTTTATCCAGAGAGAGAAAAGGAGAGTGATCAACATGAAAAGAGACTTTATAAACTACCAGTGACAAGATAGAAAAGAAGCTTCAAGAAAGGTAGAGAATTAAGAAGATGCTTTAATTAAGCTGAAATATCTTTCTGTTAAAACTATGGGGATGGACAATGAAGTCCTGAAAAGAACTCCTTTAATTCATGACGGAGTATGGGGAGGAATTGAGTGTTCAAAGTAAAATTTGAGTAAAAAGCAGAGTGATTGTGGTATAGTGAAGTGCTAGAAACAGTAAAGCAAAAATTTGAAGCCTTGGGAGGGCAATGAGAAAAACTGTTTTCTGGTGAAGCTCACAGAAAACAGATGAAGAAAACTTTTGCTTTTGAATAACTCATCCTTAAAAATAGTATCCCTAGACTCATGGCCCATAACACACCTCAGAGTGATGTGGAATGGGAGGAATAAGCTCTGATAACAGCAGCTCTGGGCAGCTGATATCCGGGAAACGGAAAACTATAACAAAAATAGTTTTCTTGTGAGAAACTCCATAAATTAACAGAAAGAAACTTCTGTTTCTCTACAGAGACTGGTGAAAAGACTGTAGAAGGAATTAGGACTGTTTAAACCATCAAAGTTCTAAAGTTTTTGTCTCTGTTGTCATGTGAACAAAGGAATGGTGGGCAGTAAGAAATGAAAAGGTTTTTCTGGAAGTTTATTCTGGTGTTCTTATTACTGTAGTTTGTCAATAAACTTTCTTTATTCCTTTTAAGTTTTATGCCTGTTTTGCTCTTGTTTTAATCCGTATCTCACAGCAAGAAATAAGTATTTTTTTTTCCCCTTTTGTTAATTACTGGTTTAAAACCACGACAGACAGTGAAACGGTCCCGAAGTCCTGGCCCTGGGTTTCTTTCAAAACCTGATTTAAAAGAAAATCCTGACATCCTGAGCATTCACCAGGCCATCAACATTCAACACACCCAGAGTCCTTCTGCCATGTCAAGCAACACCAGCACAGATTCTGTCTAAAATATACTTACACAACAACTTAAAGAAGTATGGAGAAAGCAGATATGTCTCTTTGCACTGCACTTGCAATGGTAAAGAGGAAAAATGGAAAGAAAGAAGAGCCTCTAGCCAAATTTTTGAAAGACTGTTTGACTGGGAGGTCAAAATTAGATAAATTAGAGGTTCCTTCACATAAAATGTCAATTTATCTTTAGTATAAATATTTACCAAAGAGCTGAGCCCACAGATGGTACCTGAGCAGCTCTATTTTGGCATCTCTGCTTGTACAGCATCACAAAAGACCACAATTTCTGTAAAATAGCCAGATAGTGCTGATAGCCAGAGGTAAACTTTTTTAAACCTTAGAAACTTCACTTGAGGTGTAGTTCACTTTACAATTGCAGGAGATGTCTGCCCTGCAAAATCCAGGACAGCAGTGGTTCAGCTGCTCTTTGGGGCTGCTGGAGTGGGATTATACCCAAACACTCTGGGCATTCATGAGTAGGAACAAAAGTATAACTACATAACTTTACACAAAAACCGCACTGAGCTGCCTCCAGCATCTCCTCACACAGGGCACATCCCCTCCTCACATTTCTGGGGGAGCCCCAGCTGCCCTCACCCTCTCCAGGATCCCCCTCACAGTGTTGGGGGAAACAGGACTGGGTTCCCCCTGTTGGGACCAGTTGGTCCCCACAGGCCACTGGGGCCAGGGTCATCTGCCTCTCAGGGCAGTGTCTTGTCCTTTCCCAGCCCTCTCCCTGGACTGCTCACACTTTTCCTACAGCCATGGGGTTAACCCCTCTTCACCTTTCCAAGAACTCTTTGGAGCTGTCCCAAAAGTCCTGGGGCCAAGCACTGAGAGGGGCCTCAAGGTGCTCTATGGTGAAGCAACCAGGAAGTTACAACCAGGGGAAGTTCAGGCTCTTCTTCCAGATGACAGGACACAAGGAAACAGCCTTGAGCTGTGCCAGGGGAGGCTCAGGGTGGACATCAGAAGGGATTTCTTAATGAAAATGGTTTTTAAGCATTGGAAGGGATTGGAAGATCAGGGAAATGGTTTAGTCCCTATCCCTGGAGGTGTCCATGGAGGGATGGATGTGGCACTCAGTGAAAAGGCGGGGATCAGTCACAAGTTGGACTTGATGATCTTGGAGTTCCTTTCCAACCTAAATGGTTCTGTGATTCTGTGATTAAGACTAAAGATCTAAACTGCATCAAGACATGCCTTAAATTAGATTTGGTTGTGATACAGGGGAATAAAGTTGTACGTATGGATTCAAGCAGGCAAATGAAAAGCAGGATAGGCTTTTGTAGTGTCAGATACACTGCAGTCTTAAAGCTTGCTACTATACTTGACATCTTCAAAGACAAAGTTGTCAGCAAAACCACAGCAAGTTATGGGAACAACAAATTGCTGGAATAATTCTTCGAATTGTGATCTTTGTCACATAAAATGTCAAAATAACTTGGGTCTGTTACTTAACACTGCAGGAATTATAGGTATTATTTTCTTGCATTTCACCTGCAGTAAAATCAAAGAAAAATTAGGATTAAATGGACTGGAATGTGACTGTATCTTTTTAGAGCCCACAGCTCTATGAAGAGCTGCAGGTACAATGCCTCAGTGGTGACAACATAGCCTGGCATGCACAAAAATAAATAATTTCTCCTTAAATAATTGCCAGTTTTCTTTATGCATCTCTTATGAACTCACAGTATTTTCCTGCACTGTGAGCACTAAGTGGTCTGGGATAACTCTGGGATAACTGGGGCGTACGCCCGCTCTATAAGTATGATGTTGTTTGAAGAAGACATAATTTCCTGTTATCACTCTCTCAGAATTAGAAATCCATAACCTTCCCTTCCACTGACAGTTATAAAAAGCGTCATTAAAAATGGATATATTTGTGTTGCATGTGCATATTCATTTTAATACAGTGCAATTTTTTATTCATACTTCCTTTTTATAGACCTTGTTACCAGCAGTGTCTTGCACTTCTCAGAAATATCCTTGCATGTTATACCAATCTTCTAAAAAAACAGTAAATGGAGAGGAAAAATAGCCTCCACTGAAGTTCCTGCTCAGTCTGGGGCAGAGCCAGAGCAGCCTCATGTAGTAATTTTGACTATACTGATTTGATACGAGTCCCATCCAAAAAATGGGTCTTTTTTTTTGTTTTAAAAGACACAAAACACAGGAATCTGCAGTGTGGGCTGTAGAGAAGGCTTCTTTTTCCTCAGGACTGACGTGTTAATTGGAATGAGGCTAGCACAGCAGAAAGTTGATTCTCTTTACAATATGTTTTTGCCTCTGTGGTTAGGATCTGTTTTCACGAAAGAAGCTTTTTATGAACCAAGCTGTCATGTTCTGTCAAGCAATTGATGACTATTCCTATTCTCTGACAGCTGTTCCTTCTGATTACACCAATGACAGTTTGCCTCAGGATGGTTGTATCAATCTTTTTCATTAAAAAATATTCCTGACTTTGATTCCCTTTTCATCTTGGGGCACAAGACCCCTCCCATCTTCAGGGGAAGTCCTATTTGTTAGCTGTGCTACTCACATCTAAAAATACTCTCTGCATCCTGCTTACTTTCCATTCTGACAAAACATGAGCAGAGCTTTGGGATCAGTGGTATCAGCAACTCTTCTTTCCTGCACAGTGCTTCTCAAAACGAGAAATAACAGACCCAGTCACCACATAAGCCTTTTATACAGATGACAGGGATTGGAAACATGGGCAAGGAACTTCTTCTTTGGGTTCTCCATTTCAGTGCAAGTTCAGGCAGTTGTGCAATTTTTTATTTTTTTTTTTTATAGCAGAGCTTTACATTCCTTTCTTACTTGAAATTTTGGGATCAGACTACAGCAGAGGTACTCAGCTTTAGACAAAGAGGTAAAGCTGATGAAAGGCAGCATCTGAAGCAAAGTATTTGCATGAGCCACTCACTGTGCCTGCCTTCTCATGGCTTCATGATCATTCCTCGTCACCTTTCTTGTTGTGACAGAGAATACTTAAAGAGTTGCATGTGGAAATCAGTTCTTTGATGTGCCTTTGGTTTCTTTTGGTTAAAAATGGGAGTAAAAATTACTTAAGAACCCTTCTGTTTTATTGAGGGGAGATGGTCAGAGCAGGTGAAGGTAAACACCTTCCCCTGCAAATATGTCTTTCCAGTGTTTCCTGAGTTCAAAGCTCCTTTTTCTAACAGGGAGCAAAAAAGGTGGAGTGACCTCTGAGATAAGCTATGAAAAGCTGCATTCCTACTCCATAGCAAAGAAAAGCTGCAGTGCTCCCCTGCCTGAAATCTGTTTGAGGGGAGAAAGTTTAGGACCATTAGACTGCTGCCTTTCAGACTGAGCACAGGAAAGCTGAGCTGGGAAAGCAACTTTAGGTCAGTCAAAGGAAAGGAAGACATAAACATGTACTGAGGATTGGCCAATGCATCTCAATTCTTCTGCAGAGAAAGGGAAAGGATTTGAGTTAGATCACAAAGCATCCCTCCAGCATTTGGTTTGATTTAATTCTATATAAGCAGAATCTTACTCTTAAAATTGGATTTTTCTGCATCCAGTTCTAAACATAACTTACTGCAATCATGTAAGTGTGCTTCTCCCTACTTCTTCAATCTTTCTTTTTCCTTTTCAAATCTACAAATGCTCTTTTATAGCTTGTCTATCAACAGGATTGTCAATTAAGCTGTAGCAAGATAGGACAGTGCTCAATTCTATCTTAAAGCAAGAATGAGAGTTATGAATTAACAGAACTTGCATTGCTGCAAATTCATTGCTGGTGAGACAAGAGATGCTGGCAGAGGGGGGCCCAGTTGGCTTTAAAATCTAATTCTTATTTTCTTGGAGGTGCAGTTAGCAAAGTGTAAATATGTTTAGACTTATAAAAGATTACCAAAATTATGAAGTTAGTGAAGATCTTCAAATATCTCAGCACTGCATTAATTTTTCAGTCTGACTAAGTTTCCAATTATGGGCTTCACAGGCTAAAATCCTGGCTCCAGCATAATTAAAATAGATTTTCTCATTGTTTTTGATAGATTCTGGATTTCACTTTTTGACGTGTGTATTATTTGTGTAAATGTATTTTTACATATGCACTTTCAAACAACACTCAGACTTTGGCATCATCAAGGGACTCCCAAAGACTGAATCTGCTTCAAAAGTCTGGCTAGGATTCAACTCATGCCCTATTTATGATACTGTTGTAAATGTTATAAGTAAACTAATTGTTGTAACATGTTGAATTAATTGTTGATGTTGGGTTACAAGATAATAGTTATTTAATATAAAGTGTTTTTAGATAATAGTTAATAGTCGTTGTTAGGGAGTTAGGGTTCTCTAGGGTTTATAAGGGAACTGGGCAAAGATTGGTGTGGGAAGTAGTCAAGTGGAGATGGGGATGGTCCGGTGCCGTGGTGGCGGAGGCGGCTGGAGTGCTGTGACTCCCCTGGAGAAGCAGCCCTGAAAAGAGTTGGCCAGAAGCACGCGTACGTCTTCGGCCTGGCGAGTGATTTGAGCTCAGCTCTTGTGGCAGCGTGCAGGCGACGCGGATGAAGGGACAGGAAAGCTGTTTGGCATTCCGCTCAGGACTAGCCTTTATTCAGGCAGAGCTTTTAGTGAAGGGAGCCGGTGACAGCTATTCTCTTTAACAGGGGAAAACTCGGGGTATTTATAGGGGATGGGGGGGGGGGGGAGGGGAACTGGGATACATGTATCGGGGTGGGACAGCAGGGGGGAACACCAATGGAGTTTAACAGTTTAACATGGCTAACTCAAAGATTTCTGGGAGTGACACTTTTCCCTCTCTTACAGAACAGTATCTTGTCTCCAGGGTAAAGCCAAGATCTCAGGATCGGCGGGTTCCTCGGCTGGTGGAGTATTGCGCGGTGGTAAGTGAAAAGAACACTTCAGAACATGATCTCCCAGGGGTGATGTCTGCACCAGAAACAACCATTGGTGGAGAAGACAACCAATCAGTCAATGCCCTGGGAGAATGATTGGTCTGGAGTGCACCACACTAAAGACCAATGAGAGCCCTGGAAATGGACCAATCATGGACACAGGGCTCTATTAAAAATGGCGGTAGGCCGTCCTTTGTGGTCCTCCCATGGAGTCTGATCTACGGGAGGGCATTGGACAGTGCTGTAGAAGAGTTCAGACTTATCCTGGATTCCTGCCTCTGTTGGTGTTTTCCTGTGGTTTGGTTAATAAAGGGTTTGACTTTGTTTTTCACCCAAGAAGTCCAAGCCCGTTTATAACAATACTTCCTAGGTTCTCCTAATGGTTCCACTAGGAATGCAGAGACCCAGGTGTCAATTTGGAGTCAGCATAGGGTGGGAGCAAGAAGTCACACTGTGTTCTTGAGAGAGATGCAGATCAGAAGTCAAAAAAGGTAATTTTGGTGATACTTGTCCCTTTGTTAATGACTCTGAACCAAAAACAATCTCCAGAAGTACACTAGTATTGGAAAACAATGAGGCACTCATTCATGCTGGCTATTTAACATGCACTAAGTTAATTTTGATGATTCCTTTGATAAGACCATCCTCTTAATCTGTTTAATATAGCTTAAAATTTTGTACCAGAGTTAGGATTAACAAAAATTAATGGATGTTACATTGTTCTGCATACTGATTCTATAGATGGACCAGAAGATGCTAAATAATCTCAGTTTTTTGTTTAGAGTTCTAAGAGCAACAATAGAGTAGACATCCTGCTAAAACACTTTTACAGTGTAAAGGGTAAGGTGCTCAGAAGAGCAGAGAGAATGAATATTTTTTAGCAAAATCAAGGTGCCAAGACTTTGCTTTTTGCCCTTTTTGAAAATCACATTTAGAAAACTTGATCTGAAAGTTAGTTTGGGCACAATTAGCAATAAAAACTTTTTGATCCACTTGAGAGTATAAACCAGCAGGACAAAAACACCCTTTGGTTCTCATCAAATAAGAATTTAATTTTCAGGCTTAGCTCAGCTAAGTGCTGAAATTTAACCTTGGAAAAGAAGCTTTAAAGGGACACGGATGGTGGGACTTGGCTTATCTGTTTGCTTCCTGAGTGTGTGAGGCATTCAAGCAGATCAGCAGGCTACCTTCTCAAAATGTTTTCTCATGTTCATGAGGTAAAAAGGGCAACAGCTGATTTGTACTGACCCTTTTTTCCATGTGTTGTTAACTTAATGACTGCTGTACATGCATCCAGTTATTCCACATTTGTCTCTCTTACCCTTCCTAATAGTGACAATTAATTTTGCAGGAGGTCACAGGGGAGCAAATTAGACTACTCAAAATGTCACAGTATTACTTGGACAATATGATAAATGTGCAGCAATCTGCCTGCATAGACACCTCTGGGGTAACTTTAAATGAGATAGCTCAGGTGCAGAGAGCATAATGTGGAACTTAGCAAATGCTAATTCACCAATTTTGACTATTTTCAGTTAGCTATAAAGCAAAACTCTCACGTGCAAGGCTGGCACTGTTTTGTGTCATGCCTGCCATGGGAAGGGTAGATATACGCATAAATATTTATTTTAATCAGGTACACATAGGTATGCTTTATAGTTTCTTATTTAATAAATAAATCTTTTGCATCAAATTGTATTTTGTGGTGAAGCTGCACCGTAAGACAAACAGACCGAGAGATAATAGAGAGGCTGCAGACATAGACTTTAGTTTTGGTTCCACTGATGCAAATGAAAACATGTTTTAAATGATTCCTCATGTGTGCCTAAAAAAACTGTTCATAATAATCATTATTCTTCTTTACATGATAGCCTACTGTACAAAACATTACTACTGTTAGATATTTATTATTGTTAGACATTTATTATTGTTATATATTTACTGTTGTTAAATAGTTACTATTGTTATATATTGTTATATTGTTATATATTTACAATATATATTGCTATGTATTTATTGTTGTTAGATATTTATCTATTATTAAATACCCATTCTTAGTAGATATATAAAATAGAAATTCAAAAAAGTTTCAAAACTGGATATCCATCTTGAGTGGAGTAACAGCCAGGCTCTTATAGTGCCCAAAGTGTATCCTGTAAAAGCCTTTTAGTAAACACCTACTTTATTCCTTTAACACTGTCTAGCCTCTGTTCCAGGTCTCCTCACAAGGCATCATCTGCCCGTTCCTATTCTGTCTTCTCATCCAAGTGTCGGCATTTTCCTCAGTGGTTTTGGTTGCATTCAGCTGAATTAATCAGTGCTAACCCTTGGCATTTGCTTCAACCAGAAAATGTGAAATTGGGGGTGAAGGGAGTAGTATCCATTTTGTTTCCTTTACTCAAAAATATTCGTTCTGATTTTGATAGTTCCCTTTCCCTGTTTGATACATATGCTCTGGAAAACCAAACACTCCAGGAGTTCCTCCAGAGCATTTCTAGGCAGCAGGAACTCAGGAGGTGAGTGAATGAGGCTTGCATGCATAATAACTCAGTAAATGTGCTGTAGGGAGAAACATCCTGCTGGTCCTGTGCTGCGAACAAGGATCACATAGCAGCATGATTTAAGTGTTAAATAAGGAAAGGTTTATTCTTTTCAATATTAACTTAAAGGGATTAGTAGATGGCAATGATGCATTTCTTCTAATCTACTTTAGTGGAAATATTCATGAGGACTTTTTAAAGACACCAAAAAATAGGCTTTTTCTCTTTCCTTTCTGTTTGGGGCAAATGTTTTCAAGAAAGTACAAAATCTAAAAGGTTTCCCAGAGTCATAATGAGTGTGTGTATAAAATCCATTGATAAGCATTGGTCACTATTTTTTTGTTTTTGTAAATACTGCTTAACACAGAAGAGGATTGTGGTTATTTGTCTCTTTGTGCTACTGCTGTTATAGGAATGGTGCACAAGAGATTTGGCATGTCACCAGTCACTCAGGCTCTTCCCTGGTGGATTTAGCATGAGGCAAATTTAAAAGATGGAATCCGCTGTAAATCTAAAATAAATACTTACTTACACAGATTAAAATAATCCTTACTTCCTGTAAAAATAAGACAACTATTTGCTTTCATTAACTTTTTCTATACCAGGTAACATAACTCTGGCACTCTGTATCGTCAAATTGTAGATACACGTATGTGAACTGTAGAGTTTTGCGGTGTGAGCCTGTAGCAGACAAGGCCCTCCAATAACAAATATATGTATATATACATATATATATATATATCCCTTTTTACCCAGGAACTTTGTGCTGAATTTACTGTGGTGTAAGAGCAGGGCTATGTCAGCTCTCCCTGGATATTTCTGGTCATTTTAAAGCTGAAGATTTAACAAAATTATTCACTCTTACTATCATGTTTTCAAAAGATAGCTGAGAAGATTAGGGAAGTGAAAGGACATGCTCCTGAGAGGACCAAAGAGATCTGAAATGAGAAATGGTGATGATGGAAAGGAAGTACTTGGGTTTTGTTAAAGAGAAAGCCCCTTCTTTTATGCTCAAATTCCTGCTATTTTGGAGCAGGAAAGGGCCACCCCTGCTGAGCATCTCTTCAGAACTAATGAGGCACCTTGTTGTTTGCTACACTGCCTTGCTTTTTAAATAAAATCCATGATGGGGGACCATTTTAAAATCCTTGTGCCAAACTCACAAGCTACAAATGGAGCACCAGGGACCAGAATTGCTGGTTCCTGTGTTCAGGAAGCCACAGATGAGATCAAAGTAAACACTGAGCCTACAGGTTACCATGCCTTTTATTGTTTATAACTTTCAACACAGTGATTGTCCCACCAGTGGAGAAGCACTTCAGAGTCTGTTAGGGCTGTGCTTTACACCTGACAATGTTGAGAGTGCTGGGAGAAGAATTGCCAGTGATATCTTCCCTACCCAGATTCCCTCATCAGACAATCTCCCTGGGGTGCAAGTGTGATTTAGGTATATTTTTCTTGTTACATTCAATTGTTTTGAGCAATTAGAAATGGAAAGCAAATATAAAAGAATAGAAACAATGTCATGTTTTTGGATGAAGAGCCTGTTTCAATGGAATATGCTTTTAACCAGATGGGGAACATGCTGATAAAATACAGGGACAATGAAGCATTTGTAAATCAGGAATGCTTCAAATTCCATTCCTTTCACTTCTGTTTTAACTCTCTTCCACACTGTGATTTTCTTGGAAATTACTTCATTTTTGATCACTAATAACAATGCAAAACAAGCTGTGCTTCAAATGCTTTCCTGTTCATGAAATTCAGTTCCAGAGATATGCAAAAGAGAGAGTATAAGTGCATTTAGGAATTCCTCAATCCTTGCTTTCAGATCTAGTTTTACATATTGACTCTCTGGGGCACATAATTCAAATTTCATACAATTTGCCAGCTCCAGGAAAGTTTGGGTCAGTTTTGGAGCTCAGATATTTTGCATCATCATATAATGTAGGGCTTGTGTTCCAGCCTTGGCTGAATGAAATTCTCCATTCTGTTGTTGTTCCATCCTGTGTTTGTTTCCTGACATTTCACCCCTGAAGTGTTTGTTTCTATACACAGTTTCTTAAAACATTGTGTGAAAAGATTCCTCCAAAACTATTATTTTCCTCCCAAAAAGTACCGAGTTCCTGTTATCACACATAACCAGAATCATTTCTGATTTGTGCTGACTCATAATCCAGTTGCTGTCATGAGTTAACAGATGCAGAACTGCCATTTTAATTCCACATACAAATAACTTAATGGACAGCTTTATCCAAGTTTTTCCTTTAGACTTTTGTGGAAGTTTAAATTTCAGTGAAACAGAGGATTTAAATTTCAGAAAAAAGTCTCCATACAACCATACTCTGCAGTGTAATTAAGGTTAATTTGCTGTTTTTAATTAAATTAGTACAATTTATTCTCCCCACTAGATTATTTGAGGGTAGGATCAGATGCAGGCAGAGGAAATAGCCAGATGTTGCCATTTTCAACTGCTCTACCTTTCTAAAGAGTTTCCATTGTCAGACTATCCCTCCTTCTCACTGTTATGAACATCACACCTCAAGGTACTGAACTGTCAGCTAGAAAATCTGTTTGGGACTTACTGGGGTAGTATACAAGGTCAGGTGGATTAAGAGCAGCTCTTTTTTATGTATACAGAATAAAGAGAGGAGAAACTCATTGTTATAGCAATTGGTTATATTGCCTTCAAGCTGTGAGCTTTCCACCCTGTAAACTGCCCTCTTAGGCTTTACTTCTGCTTGCACTTAGGGAACTTGTTTCCTGCAAATTGAAATATTTTTGTTTATGTGAAAAATGAAATAAGTTGAAAATGGTACACATGTTACATGGAGGAGTGAAACACCTCACTGCCAATAAAACCAATCACTGACATCTCATTTGGTCAAATTTTACTGCCACAGGCATGAATGCAGCAAGATAATATTCAAATATATCTGTATAAACACATTTCTAGAGGTTTTGTTTTTCCACTGGACTTTTGAAAGTGGTTTTGGAAGGCCAGAATAGTTCAGCCATCATTTAGCTCTGTTTCACTTAAAAAAATTAGCTTATTATGGTCTATTCTCTATCTGTATTTTTCCATTTTACAAATCTTTCTGGAATTAATTTCTGTTTATTAGCCTTATTAAAAGCAGCACTCACATACTTAAAAATTGAGACTGCCTTGTCAATGAAGAAGTCACAGGAGAGCAAGAAAAAAAATCAGTGTGAAATAGGTTGGTTTGTAAACTATTGCAGCAGAACAGCTGGGTTTTGCACAAATACCAGGTTAGAAGTTTACTGTCTTGTTGCTTTCTAGACCAGCAAGTGAAGTTCTGAGCAGTTCATTTGTAGAGTCAGGAAATCAAAACTTCTTACCTTTTGAGAGGTAAGATTGTATTATGACTGAATGTAAGTGCTGAAATAATTTGTAAATATATAAAAGTGTAATTTGCAATGACTTGTAAGGACAGCATTTTTTACCTATCTGTAAATATCTGACAGTGGACTTCCTTATGGAGTCCTTATGATTACTCCATGCAGATATCCAAAGGTTTAACCTGAAAGTAAATATTTTGAGTATCCTAAGTCAGTAAAAGTTTATTGATTTTCCCAAACATTACGTTCTGGTTTTTTTAATGAACCTGCACAAAACTGTTTTTTTCTATGCATTAATAAATATTTATTGATAAAACTGAAGAATATTAGAAGCCTGTTGGTAATTGAAAATACCTAACCTTCAGTATTCACACTGATGTTTTTGGGGCTTCTGGGCATCTAGTGGGATGTCCTACTTTCCATCTTACTATTGCAATGCTATCTTTTTATCTAATTTGACAATTGTATCTGATCATTAAAGGTATTACTCCTTCTGTGTTTAGGACTTGGACTATTTTATTTGACCTTCCCTGGAAATAAAACCCAAAGTCTCTAAGTCTAAACAAGACCTATAAAATGTGTTTTCCTTGTTTGCAGCAAAGAAAGCACTTTATTGTGATTTCCATCATTGCATTTAGACATCTGACATCTATGAACAATGATTAGTTTGACTTGTCTCTGGCATTTATGTGCATTTATATTGGCCTTGCTGGAGGCAACACTAATCACTGTATGAGTCTCCTTTGTGAATTCCTAAGTCTAAGTGGAACTGTTTTATACAGTAATTCATGGTGTCAGCTGTCAGTCCTGTAAAAATCCTAATTTCTGACTCATTTACATAGCCTACTTTTAGTGGCTGCTAAACAAGCTTCCAAAGATCATACAGGAGAAGCAGCTCTGCATGTCCTGTACATGCACTTGGTGAAGAAATGGGGAGGATGAAGTGTGTGTATGCTGGTGAAATGGAGTTAGAAGCATTTTTAACAGTAAGGCTCAAAATCAGCTACTGGCTTCTCAGACAACACTGAACACTGGGCCTCTGAAATTCAGGTGGAAAAAGGATGCATTCAAGTTTCTTTGCACATGTGCTGAGCTGGATGGAAAGGCTGTTACACCTGCCTTAACTGAGAGGTAACTCAGCAGTGTCCCTACCAGAAGTTGATTTTAGAGGAATGGTCAGAATTCATAGTGAGACTTTCTGGCACAGCAGAAACCATTAAGTTTCATGCAGGGTTTTTGTAAAAGGCCTGAGTATTTAGGATTGGCATTTGTGTTCCCTTTCACAGCTGGAGACCAGCTGCAAAAGTGAGCAGGTGGAATATATGCTCCAATGATCCCAGAAATGAGCTGTGCTTCCCAGTGCCCATGGAAGTGTCAAAAAAAAAAAAGGGCCAGAAGTGTCCTTCCTCCCTTGACTTGAAAATTGATGAAGTAAATGGACAAAGGAGGCGTTTCTTATAGCGAGGTGGAAGAGGATATTAACACCCACATTACTAATGATTGTATGGGAGCTCTGTTTGGCTGCTGGTGTCCTTATCAGTGAAGATCTAGGAAATGGTGACTTCCTAAATGTGCCAGTCCCTTCCCAGAGCTGGGCAAGGGCAGTCCTATCTAATGTATTTACCAATGACATACACGAGGGGATCGAGTGTACCCTCAGCCAGTTTGCAGACAACACCCAGCTGGGTGGGAATGTGGATCTGCTGGAGGGCAGGAAGGCTCTGCAGAGGGATCTGCTGGATCCATGGACTGAGGCCAATGGTCTGAGGTTCCACAAGGCCAGGTGCTGGGTTCTGCCTTTGGGTCACAGTGATGTCCAGATTCCAGAACTCTTCCTGGCACAGCTGTGGGCAGAGGGTCCATGTCACCTGTTGGTGTCAGTTGCCCTTCGCAATCCTTCAGTGTCCTCTGCAAACTGACTGGGCATGCCCTCAACCCCCTTGTCCACACCATCAGTGTAATATCAGTAAAGATATTAAACAGGACTGGCCCCAGAGCTGAGCCCTGGGGACTCCATTGGTGCCTGGACCCACCTAGATGTGGCTCCAGTCCCCGCCAGTCCCTGGGCCCATCCAGCCAGTTTTATACCCAGTGGAGCAGGGGCCCACCCAGGCTGTGAGCAGCCGGTGTCCCCAGGAGAATGTGTGGGAAACATTGTCAAAGGCTTTCTAAAGTCTGAGGAAACACATCCACAGCCTTACCTTCATCCACTGAGGGGGTCACCTTGTCACAGAAGGAGCTGGGTGGGTCAAGCATGACCTAAACTCATGCCTGATGGGCCTGATCCCTTGGCACAGGCCTTGTGATCATATCCAAGATAATCTGTTCCATGACCTTTTCTGGCACGGACGCCAGGCTGGCAGGTCTGTAGTTCCCCAGATCCTCCTTCTGGCCCTTCCTGTGACTGGGTGTCACATTAGCTGAACTCGAGTTGTCTGGGACCTCCAAATGGTGGAAGGTGGCTCAGTGAGCAGGGCCTCCAGATCCCTCAGTCCCCTTGGGTGGATGGATCCCTTCTGGCCCTGTAGACTTGGGTTTGTCTCAGTGGTGTAGCAGTCACTGACAATTTCCCTTGGATTATGAAGCCTTATTCTGCTCCTCATTTCTTTCTTCCACATTACCTAGCTGGATATCCTGAGGATAACTGGTCTCACTTAAAGACTGAAGCAGAGAAAGGAAGGCATTAAGTACCTCAGCCTTTCCCTCACCCTTTGCCACTTTGTTTCTTCCTACATTCAATAAAGGGTATAGATTTCCCTCAGTTCTCCTTTTGTTGCTGCTCTATAAAAACATTTTTTTGCTATGTTTTACAGCAGCAACCAGATTAAGTTCTGGCAGGGCTTTGGCCCTTCTAATTTTCTTCATGTGTAATATCACAACATGCTTTTAGTCCTCCTGTGTTGCCTGTCCATTCTTCCAAAGGTGATAAACTCTCTTCCCTGAGTTCTAGCCAAAACTCTTTGTTCAACCAGCTCATCTTTTTGGCTCCATTGTTCCAAGACTGGAGCTGATTCATGTCTAAACAATGCAGAGGTGAGGTTTATCTGCACCTGTGATGTAGGTACCTTCAACACGTGTGAGTCCAGCTATCCTGTGTCATTTATCATACTTTACATCTTACATGTACAGCCAAAATCCAGCAAACCACAGAGGGGGAATTTGTCAATAACTGAATAAATGTGTATTGCTCACTGTTCAGTGTGTTGGATAGGATAATGCAGACTATGAGAGTGGAATTCCCGTTGTTAAAATAAAAAAGCTCAAGACCTGAAGCTGAGCTTCTGGTAAGACCGGTTGTTGTTAAAACCAAAGGATAGGCTGGGTAGCTGAACCACAGATTGTGTGAATCACAGACCAGGAATGAACTGCTTCCAAAGCACCAGAACTGTCATTCCTCAGCAAGAAAAATCAAACCTCTGCAATGGCTGGGGCAGCCATCTGTGACAAATTGCTCAGGACAGGGAGCACAACAGCTGGGCTGTTTTAGTTACACAAAAACCAGACAGATGGGAAAGACATGAGGAGATCATCTACCCAGGAATCTCAAAAAAAAAACCTTTTTAATTCAGTTTCTGGTGTTTTCCCAAAGCTAGTAAGTTTCTGTGCTTTGGATTTTCTGGCTCTAGAAGTACCATTTGAGTTGACCATGTCTTTCCTTTTCTCATTCCATTTTCATCTTCCATGTTGCTAAGAGGTTTCCATTACAATCCTAATATTGGATTAAGGAAGACTGCTGCTGAGGGTAGTCTAGCTCTCTGGTCTGGCTGAAGCCACTATGTGCAGCTCTGCTGCATGTGAACAACACAGACATGCTAAAAACTATCAGCTGGTTTCAGTAATAAGCTGAAGGGCTTGTTAGGGCAGGTGGCAGGGAAATAAAAAGCAAAATCTCTGATCCCCTGCAAATACTGTTTCATTGATTTTGTAGGAACTACACTAATTTCCACTGTTTGAGAACTCAGCCCCAACAAATTGCACTTGTCACAGTAATTCCATGAAAAGCAATGTAATTAACATTGCCTGCATTGAAAACACCACTGTTCATTGATGCCAGGAAACATTAATTCAATTTCTCATTACCCTAGAACTGGAGACATTCTGAATGGCATTCTTTTCTCTTTATAATAACCAATATTCATATTTGCCTCCATGGCCTCTCACTGTGACTTGTAAGCTATTTCAAACAGCTCAATTACAGTTCTGCTGCAGAACTATTATGCCTTGGGTGGGACTGATATTTTTCAAAAGGAATAAATGAATTATGATAAGGCTATAAATTACATCTGTAAAGGGTAGTAAAATGCTAATAATTGTCTCATTGTGTTTAGAGGTTAATTTATTATCCCAAGCTATTTTATTGATTCAGCATACAAAGATGTGGCTCGGGCAGTGTGTACCTTCATGCAAGGACACACTGGATGCAGAAACTACTCCTTGCACTTGTCTGGAGCCACATCTCAGGGCTGGGCTGTAGGGACAATGTCTGGAGATTCAGTTTTCCTGTTCAGGGTGTGCTCTTTAATGTGAAGGAGGGGCGTTTCTCTTTTTTGTTCAGAGAACTGTTCATCAGAAACTGAAACACAACCAGAGATCTAAGTTACTCCAGCCAGACTGTCTAAATTCACTGCAGGCCTGGTCCAGGTTCATAAAAGGCTCAGTCAAGAAACTTCATATTTTGAGGTTATAAACTACTCCTGATAATCCACAAAAAGCAACAGTGTTATGTACTTTATCCAGCCCGTTCTGACTTACCCAGGAAATATACAGACATCCTAGGGGATAAAAATGTTTAAATACTGCTTAAATAAACCATGACTTAAAAAAACCTGAAAGTTTTCCAAAGCTACTGTGTACTTGAAGACTTAGCTAAAAAAAACAAAACAAAACAAAACAAAAAGCCAAACAAAAATGCACATTAAGCCACAGTATTACCATCCATTTTGAAGATTCCTTTCTGTCCATGCCTTGTGGGGAGAAGTGGGAAAGTAAGCGGTTTTGGCTTTGCTGGTGGTGCTTCAGGAGGTCAAACCATCGCTGTTTTTATGCCAGAAAGTTGTATCATCTCCTGCTTCCTCACAGGGCACTCCATTCATTGGGACAGCCAGCCTTTTAACTCAGTTTCTTAATCCACAGAACTAAATATTTATTTGTGGGCAGTCTTACAGTTGTCACAGTGAGATTAAGGCTTTTCCAGCTGATGGGATCCCAGTTTTAGCTTCCTACCAATGATGAAAGGCTAAGAGGAATGGTTGGGCTTTGTTTTGGATTTATTTCAAGAGGTGTAATCTAAAACACAGTTGGGGAGAGAGTACTCAACCCAAATGATTAGACCAGCTGCTTTCCTGGAAAATATCTGAAGCCATGGCTCTACCTGCTGGAATGACACTGCACCATGAGGCTCCTTTGTGTAAAGTATTTCCCTCCAGGATCTATAATTTAGCTTCTGTTTATAATGGCAGAAATTGTCAGTATATTTTTGGGGTTATGTGGCATGAGACTCGAGATCTGCCTGTTCTTTTCCCTGCTGGAAATTTGTGTGCTGGGCCACAAACTGGCTTTTCTCAAGAGAACTAAGTGGGAGCACCTGTTAATTAATACCAAGACCTGCTCTGGTATTAATCTCTTCTAAAGTCTCTGGTACTGGCTGATTAAAATGAGATTAGTCACTAGCCTATTTTCTGATGAATGTTAAACTTAGAAAAAATGAGGAGGTGGCTCATGGATAACATTTTCAGAAGTGTCCAGGTGAGTTAGGCACTTCTGAGCATTGAATGCAGTGCCACTAAGTTTCTATGAAGGCAACAGCAGCCAAGAGTCAAAGTGAGGCATTTGAGGTTTATACAGTATACTGATTTACAGTGGTTCTATAATACTTTGTTGATTTGTTTTGATTTTGTTTGTGCATTGGTTTTTGGAAAAGCTTTGTACTTCACATCAGCCAGGTTAAATTTAGTCCCATTATAGAATGAGTTTTCTCCAGGATTTATTATATACTTTTTATTTCTATAGCACTTCCATCTAATAGTCTCAGTTCTGCTTTGCAACATTAACAAGCTAAACCATACTGTTAATGCAATCATTTCTATTATTTTCTTTCTGATGCACAGATCATTAACACATCTTCCAAAGCTGGCCAAAACAGTCAGTAATTTCACAAAGAACTGATGAGAAAATAGATTTTAAAAATATCTTCAAGTTATTTGTGTGGCTTTGTTAAAATATATTTTGGTTCTACAAACTTATTTTCTATTCCAAATGCTTATATTTGTAATCAACATCATTTATGAGAGTGCAAGGGATCCTTATTAAGATGGTTTTTGGTTTATGTTTCTTGAAATAAACAAAAGTTAATTTGCTACTGCTCTCCCTATTTGTCAAAAATTTGTTCTTTGTCAAAAACACTGGAACATTACAACTAGAATGTTGAGAGAATGTTTAAAAAGACACAAAGTGGAGCATTTATGAACAAAACCATTAAAAAGGCCTCATTTGTGTTGTGAAATATGCTTTGTGAAGAGCAGCAGAGGGAATGGCAGCACCGGGCAGAGTGACTGGCTCACTGTGACAATGCAGAGTTCAACACACCAAGAGGCAGCACATTTGCACTCCTGGAGCCCTCTCCTGGTGCTAGTGCAGTACATTTCTCCTGGATATTCAACAGGAATTCTAGCGGGGTGAGTTGTGCTGGTCCTGGAGCTTGGCTGGACAGTGCAGTGTCTATACAGGGCAGGTATGCACTGCCAGCAGAGACGTCCGGACAGTCATCTCTCCTAAGAGAGAGTTGTTCAACTGTAGTTCTTTCTCCACCCAATATGACATGAAATTGTGCCTGTAAGATACCAGAACACACATGTGTATGCATGTGTCCTTTTCTGTCCACACACAAAAATGTAGCAGTTAACAGATTTCTGATATCTTTCTAAGGCTGAACATGGAACAAGAACTCTCCAAACCTACAGAATGGGTCAGGCTGGGGGGATCACAGTGGCTCATCTGGTCCCACCTCCCTTACTCCAGCAGGGCCATCCCAGAGCACACAGCACAGGATTGTGTCCAGATGGTTCTGGAATATCTCCAGTGAGGAGACTCCCCACCCTCTCTGGACAATCTGTTCAGGGCTCAGTCACTGCCCAGGACAGAAGTTCTGCCTCGTGTCCAGCTGGAACTTCCTGGGATCAGTCCCTGCCTGTTCCTCTGGTGCCATTGCTGGGCCCTCCAGAGCAGAGCCTGGGCCCTGCTCTGAGCCCTCCCTGCTCACAGGGACACCCAGGGCTGAGGGCCCCTCTCAGCTGGGGCTCCTCTCGAGGCTGGACAGCCCCAGCTCCCTCAGCCTTTCCCTGTCAGAGATGCTCCAGGCCCTAAATCATCTCTGCAGCCTCTGCTGGCGCCGCTCCAGGAGCTCCCTGTCCCTCCTGTGCTGAGGAGCCCAGGGCTGGACACAGCTCTCCAGATGTGCCTGGCAGGGCTGGGCAGAGGGACAGCATCACTCCCTGAGCTCCTGGCACTGCTTTTCCTAATGCAAACCCCAGGATCCCAATGGGCTTCAATTTGCAAAGCCCCAGCTTATATTTATCCAACCCATATAACCCATACAACTGCTCCTTCTTATGAGAGGGTAACAACCTCAAGAACTCCTCAGAACTCCTGCTCCTGCACGTGTTGCTACTGCAGCGTAAAAGCAGGAACTAAATCTGATCTGAAAAAGAAATGGGGTTTCATAAAAGACTTAGAAACCCCTCTTTTATTTCTTATCCAGCTGGCTGGATTTATCACAGAGGAGAATTTAACTGCATGTCAGAAAGGACAGTAAATGGAAGTTGGAAGGATACAGTGAGTATTTTTTTCACATAATTAGTTATTATAATACATGAAATACTTGGGTTACTGCAGTAAAAGCTCTTCTAATGATGCAAATCAGTCAGCATCTGGCAGTATAATTCTACAATATCTTTTTAGACTTGTTTTATGTACTCTATGCAGGTATAAGACAAAAGTGGTTTTTTTTTTCCTAAACTGTTAGCTGCAAGCTTGTACTATTCTGAGGACTAGACTGTTGTGCTGAGAAGAGACAAGGGATGCAGTCTCATAATGAATTTCAAAGAGTAGAGTTTCTCCTTTTAATCTGGGATGGTCATCCATCAAAGGCAAGTGATGGATCTGGAGTGAGACTGTGTGCTGGTTTACGTGGAGTCTCTGCTGGAGGGAATCATCCTCAGCACCAGGAAAGGGGCTTTTCATTTTTGCTTGACATCACTCCTTTGATGCAGTCGCCAAAGTGAGGCACTTCTCCAAGGTTTTAATCTCCAGTGAAATCCTGGCCCTTTGAAATCTATAACAAATCTGTCCCAGAGATAGCCCTCCCAAGACCTGCAAAGTTGGCTTCTCTTGCCGAGAGAAAGCCTCCAATAGGAATCTTTTATGAACATCTCTCTGGGTGTGTTTTTTCTTTTGCTTCTGCTTCTCCTTGGGTGTATCTGCAAATAGAATTGGACCAATACTGCACATATAATGCATGACTGGTCTCTGATAATTTCAACTTCAGAATACTTGGAGGGCCATCAAAAGTGGTCTTAAAAATATCCAGAATAAAATAATATTTTTTAAAAATTATTATTATTAAGAGCTCTCAAAAATTAAAAAAGAAAATTTCCAGCCAGGACAAGCTGTTACATTTTCATAATTTTATGCAAAATTTTTTAAACTCTTTGCTCTCAGTGCAGGTTTTTCCACTGTAAGACTCTCCTTGTTTTGAAATTAGGAATTTCAATATGAAAAAACATATAAATGCAACATGAAAGAGAGGTGCAAAATATTGCCTTCCCATGGCTCTCCCCGCCTCATCTTCTGTGGCAGCAATTTTTAAAAAAGAAAGGAATTTTTTGGGAAGTAGTCTATTAAACTGGAAACTAATTCTCTGATTGCCATGGAAGCTAATAACAGGAAAGGGCTGTTTTGTTTTACTTGGTTGTCTGAAACTGCAGATGCTTTCAGACATCTTTATTGCTCTAAAGGAAGCAATAATGATAATTTGAGGATGACTGGATAACATCATTCATGGCTGTAGAGTTGCAAAGATCCCAGGATAAAGACACATAAATAAACAGGTGGAAATGTGGGAGACGGTGAGATCTCAGTTTGCAAGCTGGGAAGGGGAGCATGCTGATAAACCCATCTGAGGTACTGGTAGAACACACCAACTTATATTTTAAAATCTCTGTGATTGGTGAGATTACCAAGAAAAAAAAACACAAATCTTTGTTATCAAAACCAATGAATATTGCAGGGCTTCAATAACATCATGTGACAGTATTCTTGAAACCTTTGGAAACCAACAAACAAATGAATCAGCTTTCTATGGTCAAAAGCATTTCAACAAAAGTTAAGCACCTGATCATATTTAAGGCTCAGGGACATACTACTGCCTTAATTTTTTGTTGTAAATGGGAACATTCCAAGTGCAGATGGGGGTAGAGGTGGGATCAGTACTGCCTGGTGGTGTTTTGACCAAAACCAAGGTTCAATATGTCAGTTTTCATAATGCAACTTCTCCATGTTCTCAGATCTCCAGATCTCACAAATTGGTAAGGACAAAACTTGAACAAATGCAGACAGGAGACAGCTTGAAAAACCCTCTTTAAAATGGGGACCATGTTCTCAGAAAGTTTCATCCTGACCTTAGACCTGTTCAAGTTCATGACTGAGTCTTCTGAAACTCCTCTGCATTGGCTAAGCATGATGGCAATTAATGTGTAGGTGGAAATACCTTATCAGCCATGAGAGGCTGGTGGAAGACATGGGAGCTGAGTTGTGTTCTGCATCTTTGTTTGCACATAACAGCACCATTCTCTGGGGAAAAAAAAAAA
Organism: Poecile atricapillus; assembly: GCF_030490865.1. NCBI lineage: Eukaryota > Metazoa > Chordata > Aves > Passeriformes > Paridae > Poecile > Poecile atricapillus. Next base: position 62,333,376 of record NC_081288.1, read on the forward strand.
AAAAAGGCTTTCATTTCTTTTCAAGGCATTTTGAGCAGTTTATTTTGAAGCAGCTGTGAGACTGCCTGGGGTGTCTGTTCCAACAGTGCTGAAATTTCAGTGCCTCACACTAGAATTAAAAGTGACCCTCCTCTATTGTGGAGTCAAGGACTGGAATAGGAAATCAAAGAGCTATTCTCTGCTAGCAGGGAAACATGCTTTCTCATTTAGAGGAAACAGAAGGAGGGAATTTGGTTTCCATAGTGATTCATGAGGAAAGGACATGGTTACCTGGAAACAGGAGTGCTCCTATCCACTGGAAAAGCCATTCTTCTATTTGTTTATTGGTCATAGATCATAGCCAGCTCTTCACTCACACAGGAGTCTGGAGACTGGACCCAGAGCAGGTGCTCTGCATCTGATTTGAGCACAAGCAAGTAGAGGAAGACACTGAAAACTTTCAGCAGGACCTCCACTACCTAGAAATTACTACTTCTATTTGTAAATCAAGTCTTTATCGTCAAAGGCTTCAGAAAAGTGGCCACCAATTTAGAATGATTGCTGCAGTCACTGCAATCTGCGGCTGCATGAGAGCCAGCACAGCGTTTAGTACAGTAAGGCAGCTGTACCTGGAGAGGAAAATCTGTCTTCAGCCTTTGCAGTTGAATTCTACAGACGTTTACAGAGCTCACAGTGCCAGTTGCTCTCCACATGACCCTTCCTTCCCTGCACCAGGGGTGTGGTGGGTCCTTCACTTCTCAGAGCACAAGAATCAAAGAGGCAAGAATTTGAAAGACTATAGTAGGGATCTAAGAGAATAACTGTAACTTCTGGTTATCTGTGAGTTGCAAGTACTACCCAAGTATGTGAGTCAATGCAGGCAGGCATAACAACAACAAAACTGCGGCTCAAATGCAAAGAGTAAATTTATTTCATTCTCTTTGTCACCAGAGAATCCCAAAGCAGCACCTGAGTGGAGACACACAGGTGGGAATCCTGGCACTGTCAAGCTCAGTCCATCCCAGCTGTTTGCATCCATTTACCAAGGACGAGTTGTTTTCCACCATGCTGTGACCTCTCTGTTCTTTTTATGATCTCTGAGCTTTGATCCCCTCTCCCCTGAAAAAGGGAGCTCAGGCATGTCTGTGAGAGGGCCTCTGAGCCTCTCCGAACACCTACGTTAGGTCTACACAGAGATTCTGCCTCTAAAAGCAGCCAGAGCATGAACAGCAATCAGCATGAAGGGTTCCCCACAGTTATTCTCCAGGTTTTGGCATTCCCAGCTGCAAGGTCACTCAGCAAACCATTGTCCTCAACATTCTTCCAGTTTTATCCTTTTCCTCACAACACCAAGCATGATCACCTTCACAAAGGATTTTGTTCAAAGCACAGAAATATTCCTAGATATCTTGGAAAGTCTGCTAGCTGTCCAAGAAAAAATGGATTTTTAGCTAAACCTCTGGACTGTACCTCAGCTTCCAACTTTTTCATAAAGCTGCTAAGCACAGTCCTTGCAATATTTTCTTCCTCTGTTACAGACAATAAACTGCTGCTTTTCAGAATAAAGTCCTTCTTTCAGAACAAAATAATAAAAAAAGTGAAGGATCAGGCAGACACCTATTTCCATAAACTCATTCTAAAAAAGCTGCGGACTAGAAGTGAAATTAGAACTGTAGACATAAACTTCTGGTCAGACACACAAAGGGTCACCAGAACATTCTGGAGGGAAAGCATGCAAACACAGTTCGGATAAAGAAAATAGTGAGGCTCAAAATCTGTGCCTCAAAAGCTTGTTTTGATATTTCTTGCTGTGAATTTTAAACAAAAAACTTTAAAATCATAGGAATGAATCTGTATCCCTTTTCCAGTGCTATTGCCTAAGCTATGTTTGGAGGGTTGGTTGCTGTGGTACCATCAGCTCCAGCAAAAGGAGGATCAGAGCTTGGCCATAGGGGAACATAGAGGGCCATAGGCTCCAATCCCCTCTGCTCACGTTTTCCCATGGCTGTCACAGGAGACCCTAAAAGTCCTTCTAGCCTAGTGTTTCCTTGCAATCCTGCTATCATTTTTCAGCATGGCAGTGAAGGTATGGAAAGTGGAATAATGACTTTAAGTCTTTTAAACTGGAAAGGAGCAGGAATACAGGTCCTGCACTTCCTGAATGCTTCACCTGTAGTGTGACGGAGCTGCACTCAGACTCTGTGCCTTCAAAGAAAGGTCAAACCCTTTATTAGCACTCAAAGGAAAAGTGAGAGGCGCTGGAGAAAATGGTACATTGTGCATCCTACCCTTCCCCAGGTACTTATCTGTGGATACTCATCTATGCCCATATCTGAGGAGAGAAAGGGTTTTACAGATGTCCCTCTTGAAGGTGCTGCCCATTAGTTTTCTGCAGGGCCTGTCACAGACTGTGCTGCCTACTCTGAATCCTGGACATGCACTTGTTTCATTCTCCTGAGCCCTTACACAGGGAACTTCATCTCTTAGCACAGCCTTGGTATTGCCTGCTGCAGCCAGGCACCAGAAGTCCCTGCTCAGAACCAGCTTTAAACTTACATGCTGCAAAACTGGGGATCTACGATATCTTTTTTGACCACACTTCTAACCTCCAGTGCATATTCTGCCTTGCTTCTGGCAGCTCTTTCCTTCCCATGCTGGAAAGAAGTCAACCTAAAGAATAAGAGTAGTATAGTGAAAGATCCTGTCTGAGATCTGAGGAATGCTCAACCTGAGAGTGGTATTGCCATTTTATGAACAAGGCTAAGATGAAGTCATAGCTAGGCACATACTTGCCCTACAAATACCTAATTCATCTTTTTGATCCCAGTAAAAACCTCAAAAAATCAGCCTAATATCTGTATTTGTTCTATTTATACAAAAACTTTCACAAAGCATAGAAGATACCCCCTCTCTCTTTCACTCTCTCTCTGTTCATTTAATAACAGGAAAAAAATAGAAAAAACTCTCCAGGGCCCCATTAGTAAGTTAGAATTCTGAGCAGAGATAAAAGATGCCTTCTGCATTTCATCCCTGACTCCTGGGTCGTTGTTTGGCTGTTGCTTAGGGATCAAGCAATTAAGTTGTTTTCACATCTCCCACAGAGACCCTGAGTCAGGGTCAGTATTCAATAAAAGCATGGCAGTAATGAAGTCCCAAGAAACTTCAAGACTTGGGGACAAGGTGATTTACCCAAGGTCCCACAGAAGAGTAGGCAAAGAAGAGGCTGCTACAGCTGTGACTACAATCACACTGTGCCACATACTCCCAGTGTGAGGCCCCAGTCCTGACATGCTACACTGGTTACCAGTTCCTTGTAGAAACATAAATGCGTGTGCCAGAGCTTGACACATGCTGGTTTTCTTTATGATACTCAGTTTAACCATGGGAGAACAGCAAAGTTCTTGAAAACTGGTGTCCCATTATTCACTGGTCTTCAGAGAAAAAAGCATAGCCCTGAGAAATGGGAGAAAAATGTTTTAGCTTAAAGAAAAAAGCAGCAGCTAAGAAAATAGGGGTGAAGAAAGGCAGCATCTGAGCAGCAGGATAAGGCACCTTTCCAGTCGGGGAAACAACCCCCTACCACCACCACCGAGCACCACCCAGTGTGTAGTCAGAGATCCCTTGTAAAGGGATAAGATCCCAAATTTGAACAGGCAGGTGGAAGAAAGGAGGTGTCCACTTAATTTTCAGCTTATCCCTTCAAAATTCTCTTAGCCCTGATCACCTGGGTAGCTGAGACCATGGGCAGCTGTAGCCACCAGTGCTGATTACATCTCCTCTCCTTGGAGGAAATATTTAGGGTTATCTTGAATTTTTCAGAGTGTTCTCATTCTCTAGGAGCCAGGCCCTGAAGATTCTGCTTAACATTAGCTTTAATGCCATTTCTTGTCAGTTCAGGAAAAAAGGTAAGCCTGTGATTGTGAGCTGGTTTCACTTGGAGCCTTTTTGCCTCAGGTTCTAATTTCAGAATCAGCCTTAATTTAAGATCTTTTTGACAGAAATATTTGAAATCCTTCTAAAACAAACAGAAGAAAACAGATCTATGTGGATGTATAATGAAGAAAACTAATCAGATTGAGTTCTGAAACACTGTTAACTTATTGCTCTATTACGCAGTTTTCTGGTAGTTTACAAGAGCTCCTTTATACTATAATTATTTACTTCTTTGGTTTTTTTGTTTGTCTATAAAAAAATTCTACCACACAGTATGTCTCAGACATATTCTTATGGCAATCACTTTCCTAGAATTATTTTATGCTCCAAAATGGAAATATTTACATTTATCTACTTAAAGTTAAGTGCAAATGCTCCACAATTCTTTTCCTTTTGGCAGAGAGAAAAAAGATTTGAGTACCAACAGTACTTATTCATACTTATATATATTGTTACATATTTATTTGTAGATGTGTATTTGTACCTTATGAAATTGCTCTCCTAAATAGTTTCTTTAGTACCATAATATGCTTAAAACCTTGTTAACCTCCCATCACTAAACAAAGGATGTTATTTTCTTGAAATATTTTTGCTTCCAGTATCACTCAAAAAGAGAACACTGAATGTGAGAAGTATGTGCTACTCCTAGTGTGTTTCTGCGGTCTTTTTGAGTCGCTGCAACTCGGTGATAAGGATGCCATTTATTTCTAATTTTTTTCAGTTTACTGTTGAGACATAGCAGGGTTTGATTTTTCTTCCAGTGAGGCAAATTGGCAGGGATCAGAAAAACACAGGTTCTTGGAAAAATAAACAAGCCCAAGAACTTTGCCAATTTCTACAGGCCCCCCCACCACCACTGCTAAGTGTGTAACTCTCCAATAACTGTGTTTGAAAGCTTTGGGGAGGTACAGACACAGAAGTCATTACTGTCACTCAGACCCTTTGGAGCTGGCACAAGACAAATTCGTGTGCATTAGTTACTGAAGGTGTTATCTGCTAATCGATTCCCTCAGCACAATGTCAGGCTTTGAGTTTAGTCCCTAGTCCCTCGTTGTTTTCATATCAGGCAGCATCACAGCACTGGGGGTGCAGAGAGGATGTGTGTGGAGCAGAGTACATGGGGGACAAAAGGTTATCCCAGATATCTGAGCACAGGAAAGAGGCATTTATTCTTTCAGCTGGTGGCAAAAAAAAAAAAATAAAAAATGAAAGGTTATATTTCTCCCTGGCTGAATAGAACACAAACAGATTCGAGGTAAAATGTCCAAAGCTTCATCTGTGAGGAATTTCACAAAGAAACAGACATTTTGCAAGAGGTCTGTTATAGATGACAATATAGTATTGGCTTTTGCATTTATGTATTAGCTTCCGCCCATTATTAATCACAAAGATTTTGATATGGTACAATTTATATTTCCTTTTAACTGCTTTTTACTATAGTATAATCTGTCAGTTTATGTATGCACCATATAGTTTATAAAAATAGTAGTGTAGTGAATATATGATATTATAGGCCTTAACTAAACACTGGGTGCTAAAATACCTTTATGTAACAGAAATAACTGGTGTAAAGTAATCATGTTAACCCCCCTTCCCCAGTGACTGAATTCTCCTAGTTATAATTGTGACACAAACTGGAGCACCAGAGGACAATTAGAAAAAATACCACGTAAAATTTAAGGAGGACATACTAAATCCTTATCAGAGGACATAAACCCGCAGGATGCAGACACAAGAAGAAATAAAATACATTAACTTGACACACAGGATGTCATGCAGATAAACCAGAGTATTAAGAAACCAAACAGAAGAATTCCTGTAATATCAAACAGTTCACAAGAATGTGTGAATAATGGATAGCCCTTTTGAATATGCATGTATCTCAGTACCGTAACAGTATAAAGGTAACACTTTCGGGGACTACCAGTGTGTTCTTTGGCTGTTTGCCAGGAGCACCCCAGCGCTGGACTTTTGTCTCATATTCTATCCCTTATTAAACTTTTTAAAAATTCTAAAGCGTGAACTTTGTTTTTCACAGGTCTTACTGTTGAGGTAGTCCAGGATTCTCTCTGCAATGTCTTCTTCAGCTCCAGCCATCTGTTTTGCTGAGTGCCAATTCCTCTTTCCTCAGCAACATCCCCACTGTTTGTATTGACTTGTGAGACATCAAACCAGCAGCTGCTGCAGCAAACTGAATAATTAGAGTGGCATAAGCAGGCACTTCCTCCCTGATCCATTTATGGACCAGTCAATCTTCAGACCTCCTTAAAAGGCCTCTGTTCCTAAGCAGGAGGGATCGCGGTGCCTGCACTGCCTTGAGAGGTACGAGGGCTTCAAAAACACCCACTTTGTAGGCCCAACCTAGTCCTGACAAAGCTCCTTACACTTTGAGCCCCAAAGTGATCTTTTACTCCTGCTTTGATGTGGACAGCTTCTGCCCCGAGCTGCTTTGGTCGTGTCTTAGGGAGGCACACCTCCAGATATGTGCACGTGGATAAGATGTGCTGAGCTGCTGCAGCAAAGCCAGGATCTACGCCTGTAGTGAGGCGACCAGGATAGGATGGGCCTGGATACACTGGAAACCACGGTATATTTTAGGTGTTTATCTGCCACTGTCTGCTCTGAACCTGAATTCCATGCTTCTTGCAAGCACTGGTAACACCCCTAAGCTCCATTAACAGGAAGCAGAGGTGTAGACAAAAATAATGTCCTGTCTGAAGTCAGATCAGCAGTGGCCATTAGCACATTGCTAATGCCTTCCTGCACTTTTCCTTATGCAGAGATAGCTGGGTTTGTTCCTCTTTCTCAGCTTTGTCTGAGCACAGTGTAAAGTTCCAGGATGTCACAGAATAATCAAAAGGCAGTCAAGATTTGTTGAGTGGTCACAGATCTTTTATAGCATGGCAACTTAATGGTTCTTCCTCTCCTAAAAATTCTGAACAAGAATTAACTAAGGAAAGTTTGCTTTTTGCAGTGCAATAAGCCAGAAGCGGAGGGGCAGGCAGTGATCTCTGCTCTGTGTGACCAGGAACAGGACCCAAGGGAATGGCTGGAGCTGTGTCAGGGGAGGTTTAGGCTGGTTATCAGGAAAAATTCTTCCCTCAGTGGGTGCTGGGGCACTGAACAGGCTCCCCAGGGAATGGTCACAGCCCCAAGGCTGCCAGAGCTCCAGGAGTGTTTGGACAATGCTCTCAGGGATAGGGGAGGATTGTTGGGGTGTCTTGGGCAGGGAGAGGAGATGGACTGGATGATCCTTGTGGGCTCCTTCTAACTCAGGATTTTCTGAGATACGTGGTTTTGATAAATTGTCCTCATGAGCACAGTTTTCTGCTTCTGTTATTCACATAATTTAGAGCTCCCCAGTGAGCAGACTGCCATAAGCAATGAAAGACGCTCAAGTGTGCTGTGAAAGTGTTGAGCAAAAGAAGAGGGGGGTGGGGGGAAGCTACCTTAAAAAAATATCCAAATGAAATCAGAACAGAGTGGTGGTTTTGACATGGTATCAGTAACTCCTCTTATTATGAGAAGATATTCAGATGTAATCAGGCTTCATATCACAGAAAATCAGAACTAATAACTGATGCAAATGTGTGCAGGCTGGAGATAAAATGTTCTCAGGGTTTTGTCTATTAAGTGTGAGGACAGCCTCACAGAGCTGGCAAAGACTGAAAGGTCAGAATATTCTACTTATAAAAACTAACTACTTGCAACTGACAAGCTTTCCTTCTTGTTGTATGAGTTTGCTTTCCTTATGATCCATTTAGCCTCTCTGCTTTCTTTAACAAACCTGCACTTGTAAAATACTGAGATGGAACATTCCTGAAAAGCTTGTTTATGTGAGGTTGATCTCAAGGACTGGATTTGTGATTGCACTCAAATCTACCCACTAAACCACTGATGACTGAGTCATTAGTCAGAGCCTCTGCTGTCTCACACCTGACACCTGTGATTTTCAATCACTTATAGAGAGCAAAATACTGTCATTAAATGGTTCCAAAGATCTTGATTTGACAACATTTTTACAGGTGTGAAATCTACAATAAAAAAAAATGTGAAGAAGCGAACTTCACATTCTGTTTACCAAATTATTTGGGGCTTTTGGTGGGTTCAGTTCTTCTCCATCCCATCCTGGTAGCAGCTGTTACTTAGGAGTGTCTAAAATCCCAAGAGAAATCAGGGCCCCTCAGTTGATTTCAGCCTATTAGAATATTGACAGGCCAAGTAATAAACACAGAAATCACGTATTCCATATTCTATTGCTTATATAATGACTCTTTCCCATGTTCTTTTGACCATTCACACTAGCATTGCTGCATCACCTTCATTCCTTCAAAGTGATGTTAAATAAAGTGGATGATGAGAGGCGGAGTGAGAAAGTGAGAGAAAGAAGAATCAATTTAGTTAATTAATGGATGATAAATTGAGTAAAAAAGTAGCTTCACAGTTGCAAGGGATATCAGATTCAGAAAGGAGGCTGAAGAGGCATAATGAGGGTACCAGACCTTGTAAAATATGATTAGGTTGTCTAATCTAGAGAAAGCAAACAACAGTAGAACTTGAAAAGTAAGGTCAGATTGTGACTTTGGCTTTCTACCACAGAGCTCTGCAGGAAAGGACATGGACCTGGGCAAGAGAATACACTGGCAAAACCTCCTGGAGCTGTTGTTGGTTTGCTGGGAGAGATGAGGTAAGTCCTTTTACCTTTTCACCAAGTGGATTTCCTAAGAAAATGAACTTTGTACACCTCTGTTCCCTTTGCCTGACACCTCAGGAATTTCCTTGGCCATTTTCCAGCACAGGTGACAGAGAGGAGCCTCCAAAGATGATGTACCCCCTGAAGTTTCATGAAGACAGTTGTTCTGTGTTAAAGAAAGTCTTACATTCCAGCCTCTGACTGAATACCCAAGTATGATTTCAATGCCAGAGAAGACACCAGATATTACAGACAGATGTTAAGGAGTGGCCACCCACAGAAGTCTTTTTTCTTCTTCTATCCTTAATTTTCATTCACATGTCCTTCTTATCTAGATTTTGAGTCCCATGAGACACCTGACTGTTGTTTTATCTTTAGACCACAGCATTGCTGGGAACCCCAGTCTGCCCAGATCTTCCCTGTGATGCATCTCATAACACAAAACTATGTTCACCTCACCCAAGAAGTAAGAGTAAAATTTCACTAAAAAATAACATTATTTATAGAAAACACAGCACAAGAAACAAACACACCAAAACCTTGGGGTGAGAAACAGAATTCTAAGTCTTCATGAGTGAGACTTCCTCCCAAATTCATTTCACAGATGTGGCAATTGTGTCCAACTAATTCAGCACACCTTGAAAGCCTGGTGACCTGCCTGCTCCATGACTTCATCCACAGTGCTCAGTGTTGTGCTATTGTAAAAACTGTGTGAAAATCAAAATGATAAGTCTGTTCTTAAAATAATTAAACAGCCATCCTTGGAGGTAATTGAAGAGCTGGTGTGGGCATTCTGCATTTCCTTCACAGATCTAGGAAATGGGTTAGTGCTATAGTGCTGTAAGGATGATTTTGAAAAACAAAATAGATAAATGTGGGAGCAAGAAGTGCCCTGGATTTGCTTGCTTTTAAGAGAAACTTCTTGAGTTGTATTTAAAATATACTGCATTATTTCTAAGTCCAGGTGAAGGAAAGATTTTCAGTTAAGAATACCATAAAAAAACCCCTCATAATCCTGAAAGTATTTCAACTCAAGTATTACCTAGGACACCCCTGATCTTTAGCTGGGAAAAATCTCTCCTTACCTCATAGGAAGATCATTCGAAGAAAGATTTATTATTTTGATAGAAGAAACATTTTAGTATTTGCCTTTAAATAACTCAGTTCAGTTTTCAATTCTCATAAAACTAATTCTTTACTTAAAGAAAAGAATCTGAAATTTTGAGAATATGTTGTTTTGTTCCTCTGTAAGAGAGAGGTTGAGCATTTGCCTGAACTGCAAAGCTTTTCTGCAGCTGAATGGTAGAACTATCAGTTTTAACCGGAGAGGCAAATCAAGGGTATCATCACACAGAAGAGAAAGAGGGTTAATAGTTTGCCATGAAGCACTTTGGAACTGTATGAATTTGTCATCTACTATGTGATATCATTAAGCACAGTGTTACTGCAGGATTATTTTATTTAAAAGTTCTCACTGCACAATTTAGCTTTCCATAAAATAATTTATATGGATGAATTGAAGGCAAAATTACCCATATTGGTGCCATAAGGCATTGGATCCCCTTAGCAAATGCACTACACAGTTGAACATTAAAGTTTCATCTTTGAACGGGAATAATGCCATGAACTTTTAAATTGTTTGCCATAAACTGAAAGATTCAGCAACTGAATGTCATTCAGCTGCTACCTTTTTTTTACACATTTGTTCTAAATCATGAAAATAATTGTTTCTGGCTAAGCTTCATCAAGCTGAAAGAAAAACTGCCTGTCCCATTTTTTTCCCTATCCATCAAAATACATGTGCATGGCAAATTATAAGAGCTATGCTTCACATTCTTGGAGTTTATATGGCTTAAGTGGATGTCACAGTAAATAGTGAATGCACATAAATCCTTTTGTTCTAAAGGGGTTTAGCAGAAGAAAATTGAGTGTTTTACAGAGGAGATTTTAACAGGCAACTTGTTTTGGGACAATTCTAATAACTCTAAAAAAAAGACTGAAATGAAAGAATGTGACAGAACTATGCAGCTATCAAGCCTTTTGCTGTTAACCTTTGTAATTATAAAAATCTTACTTTCCCCTTAATCCTGTCACAAACATGAACCACTCTAAACATAACTTGCTGTGTTCCAGGTTATCAGGATACATTACTCAGCAATGCTTTTAGCACTTTAATGAATTGCATTGATTTTACTGAGCCTCATTTCTCTCAAGGGCATAGAACCACAGAACTGCTGGGTTGGAAAAGACCTCCAAGATCACCAAGTCCACCCTGAGACCAGTCAATCCCTACCTTGTCACTCAGCCAAGAGAACTGAGTTCCACATCCATTTGTTCCTTGATCACCTCCAGAGATGGAGATCCCACCCCCTCCCTGGGCAACCCCTTCCAATGGCTGACCACCCTTGCAGTGAAGAAATTCCTCCTGATGTCCAACCTGAACCTCCCCTGGCACAGCTTGAGGCCATTTCCTCTTGTCCTGTCCCTTGTTCCCTGGGAGCAGAGCCCCAGCTGTCCCCTCCTGTCAGGGAGTTGTGCAGAGCCAGAAGGTTCCCCCTGAGCCTCCTTTTCTCCAGGCTGATCCCCCTTCCCAGCTCCCTCAGCCCCTCCTGGTGCTCCAAACACTTCCCCAGCTCCATTCCCTTCTCTGGACACGCTCCAGCCCCTCAATGTCCATCTTGTCCTGAGGTTCCCAAGCTGCCCCAGGATCTGAGGTGTGGCCCCAGCAGTGCCCAGCACAGGGACAGTCACTGCCCTGGCCCTGCTGCCACACCACGGCTGGCACAGCCCAGGTGCCTTTGGCCTCTTGCCCCCCTGGGCTCCTGTCCAGCCGCTGTCCCCAGCACCCCCAGGGCCTTTCCCAGCTTTCCAGCCCCTCTGCCCCAGCCTGGAGCTGCAGGGGTTGGTGTGAGCCAAGGGCAGCACCCAGGACCTGGCCTTGTTGACCCTCAGACCACTGGCCTGGGCCCATGGATCCAGCCTGTCCAGATCCCCTTGCAGAGCCTTCCTGCCCCCAGCAGATCCACACTCCCACCTAGCTGGGTGTCATCTGAGAAATGGCTGAGGGTACACCCAATCCCCTTGTCCTGATCAAAGATAAAGATATTAAACAGGACTTGCCCCAGTGCAGAGCCCTGGGGACTCCACTGGTGCCCTGCCATTAGCTCCATGGGACACCATTCACCACCACAGGATGTGGCTGTGGATGATTTACCCTGAGGTATAATTGAGGAACAGTTTTTGTTGTCCAAAATTTCCCTAGACTGTAGACAGCAGCAAATCTTTCAGTGTTTTCTGCTGGATCGGGCTTTAATTGAAAGGATAAAAATTTATGCTGGAACCTTTTTCTATCTTCTTATAACAGTTGTTCTCTAAATCTGACTCCTCATCTCATTAACTGCCTTAAGTTACAATATAAATACAAATATTTGAGGGTGGAAGGTTATTCTCCCTTCATGACATAAGTAGATGGTATGGTACATCACTGTCCACTGGAAGTACTAATGTTATTGTGGAGCAAATTAAATGCTTAATTCCACTCTCTAAGCTTCCAGCTAATTAGCAGAATAGCACTAATCATTAGTTACCAGCTCTACAGTATTTCTTTGAAGTGTTGCTCACTTTGTTCATTTTCTATGAAGTCATAGCTACTCCCAAAAATAAACTCTCAGCATCAAATGGCATTTAAGAATTTAAGCATAAATGGAGGTATTTCAGATTTCATATCAACCAAATTGTACATTCAAATAATCCTAATCCCAAAATTAGCTGTACTTCTGGAAAATATTTCAGTATATAAACACAGCATAGATGCATGATACAAAGGGTAAATTATTCTGTGGTCTCCAAAGAAATTGTGCAATTCCTTTGAATTACACAGAGTATTTAATCAAATAGCAAAAGTTCAGCAAACTGTATGATATGACTCATAAACTTACTTTTCTTTGGAGAATGCTGTTGACAGTACCTAAATAATACAGTTAGTTCTCTGGGATGTAACCACTGCATGCTGATTTCTCTTCTTCAGTTCTCTTCTAGTTCACTGCCGTCTTTCCAGCATGTGAGACTTTAAAAGATAAAAAGGCTTTATAATCTCAGAAAATGTTGCCCAGAACATCCACCATCAGATGTAAACCCATGTGCATGTTTTTCCTGCTGTGGATGGAACTGGCAAAAGTTATACTGAAAATCAATTAGAAAAAAAAAATCAATTAAAGTCTGTATAGTTATTGTAGAACTAAAATGGGTTCAGATCAATTCAGATAATCTCCATTTCAAATTGATGTTAAATCAGGAGAACTGAAATAAAAATTCTATCAATTCACATTTTAAAAACTTTTAAATAATTTCATCTCTATAGTGTTTATTTATTCCATGCCTTATATTTCAAAAATATCAATGTGCTTTCTTTCTTCATCCTGTATACTGGAAACTATTTTATACAGAGCATTGAATTTTCTCAAGACAGCTGTAAATTTTGGTCCAGAGATGTTTTTATATGTTTTTGCTTACTGCAACTGAACAGAGAATGCATGCTCAGGGGGACACCCCAAACTTGACTTTGAATTGTGGAATGGTTTGGGTTGGAAGTGGCCTTAAAGCCATTCTCATCCCACCTCTGCCATGGTCAGCAACACTTTCCACTCTCCCAGGTTGCTCCAAGCTCCATCCAGTCTGGCTTTAAACTCTTCCAGGGAGGAGGCAGCCACAACTTCTCTGAGCAGCCTGTGCCAAGGCCTCACCAGCATTCTAAAATTAGGTCATTAAAACTGCCAGGTTAGTTTTGTTGTAGCCCTTTGACTGTCAGTGCCCCAGGACTGACAGGATGTTTGGAAAACTCCAAAAGAACCCAGCCTGGGAGATGACATGGTGGGTCTGTGCTTATTTGTCATCTGTCAGGACCATAATCCTAGTTTATGTATAAAATCTGTTAATTAGAACTGTAATGAGCTGTTCAGTTCACTTTGTTCATGCAGTAGCTTGCAGACTTATAGACAAAAGCCAGTTCCTGAAGACCCAGGGAATTAATTAAGTACACAATGTTTCAAGGAAATAACATCCTACTCACATGTTTTCAGTGACAGTAAGTATATTATGCTGTCATTGCCCTGCCCTAGGGTGTCCTCAGGACAGGTTTTTAAAACACTCTTATTCTTGCAATCCATTTTATCATTTAACCAACACAGATGTCAGGGATCCTTTAGTAAATTTTTTAAATAACTCCGTAGGAAAACTTGTTCGTCCCAAAGAAGTCACTGCCAAGTTTCTGTGACCCAAACTGATCCTTAAAATTAATTATTTGTGTATCATTTTAAACTAAATGGACCTATTGGCAGAAGAGATTTTTTTTTTTTTTTTGCGAAGGATTGATGATGATTGGACCTGTGAAGATTATAAAAAGAGCTAGAGATCTTACTGCATACTGACAATTGTCCTTTTGATCTTTCACCTTTGCAAGTAGTGTATTTAATATTTCAACTGGCAAAATGCCTCTTATGAAGAGTGAACAGCAAAAAATGCCAAAGGTCCAGCTCTTTTGTCAGTTAAATAACATTTAGGAATGTGCTTTTGGTTTTCCTTATAATTTGAAAGTCTTGGTGCTCTAAGGCAAGTGTCTGCTTGCAAACTGAACTACGAGCCTTAATAAAATATGGCAGCATAAAGCCCAGTGACTGTAAAAAATACGCACTTGCAGTTTTCAGCAAGCCATAAGTTACCAGAGGAAATTCTAATTGGAAAGAACAGATCAGATCTGTCTTTCAGAAAGTGTTCAACAACAAAAGGTAAAATAATTCAGAGGCAGTAGCAAGATTTCATCACTGCATTTCATTTAATTTAATATAATTTCATTTCTAGTGAGTGAGTTCCTTTAAACATCATGAGGTAGTATTAGGAAGGCATTACTTCATGTCTTCTTGGTGGGAGGTGAGTTTATCCATGTGTTTCCCTTCTCTTCTGCAGGGAAGCAGAGATTTCTGCATCTTTCCCTCCCTTTTTAGTCAGCAAAGTAGACTTTATGGCTTCCAAAGCCCTTGTGTGAAAGGGCTAAATGAGTAATTTTCATGATTTTGCAGCCTTGGAAAGGATATCAGAGAATTCCAGTATGGATCAGGCTGGAAGGGACCATGGTGGCTCATCTGGTCCCACCTCCCTTACTCCAGCAGGGCCATCCCAGAGCACACAGCACAGGATTGTGTCCAGATGGTTCTGGAATATCTCCAGTGAGGAGACTCCCCACCCTCTCTGGACAATCTGTTCAGGGCTCAGTCACTGCCCAGGACAGAAGTTCTGCCTCGTGTCCAGCTGGAACTTCCTGGGATCAGTCCCTGCCCGTTCCTCTGGTGCCATTGCTGGGCCCTCCAGAGCAGAGCCTGATCCCTGCTCTGAGCCCTCCCTGCTCACAGGGACACCCAGGGCTGAGGGCCCCTCTCAGCTGGGGCTCCTCTCGAGGCTGGACAGCCCCAGCTCCCTCAGCCTTTCCCTGTCAGAGATGCTCCAGGCCCTAAATCATCTCTGCAGCCTCTGCTGGCGCCGCTCCAGGAGCTCCCTGTCCCTCCTGTGCTGAGGAGCCCAGGGCTGGACACAGCTCTCCAGATGTGCCTGGCAGGGCTGGGCAGAGGGACAGCATCACTCCCTGAGTTCCTGGAACTGCTTTTCCTGGTATCCCCCAGGATCCCATTTGTCTCCTTGCCCCCAGGACACACTGCTGGCTCAGGGACAGACTTGTTGCCTTGTGCCTCAGGCTGATTGGAGCCTTGTTTGCTCCTGGTACTTTCATTGGCAATATGAATCAAAGGATTCAGGATGTGTCACCTCCGTTTTGTCCAGATGTTATCAAAATTTACAACCAGACCTTCCTGGTTGCCACCAGCCAGTAGCAGGCTTGTGCCTGGGAGTGCAAGTGTTCAATTTTAGAAATTTTCTCATGTACAGACTATTATCAGCTGCCTGTCAGCACTCACAATTTAAGTAATCTTTTGTCTACCCCAGAGACCCAGTCCTGAGAAAACACAGTACTCCAGCATATGGAAATTGGCTCTGATGTCTCCTCTTTTGACTTGTATCACCATAAATCAGACTTGTAATGACATATAATATCACTAGGGCTTCTGTGTAATGTCCTTTCCTGAGCTTTTAATAATAAGAACTCTTATCATTAATGTTTTGTTTTCTTCACTAAGGTTTTCTAGAATCCCCAGAGCAAAGATCTCTGGGAAGCAGGAGAGCCTCTCCAGGCACAGTCCCTGCCTGGTGGGCTCTTGGTGGTAGAGTATATTTTTGGGAAAGCCTTCTTTAAATATTAGAGCATAGGCCTCTTTTTAATGTTATGTATTATCAAGCATTTGTGTATTGAATTTCTACAAAGAGCAAGCTGAGCCTGAATATAGTTTGATTTTCTACCTTTCCTTTAGGATCCTGCAGTAACTGACTATATTTTGACACATTAAATGCATTGGCTCCCTTCCAGCCTCCATTTTCCAGACTGTCCCAGTTAGAAAAGGGTTCAGCTCTGTACTGTACAATTAATAAATGCTTTTCAGTAATAGGTTTCATCCTTCAAACATGATTTCACAACAAGTAGGATTGTTATGAAGCAGAAACCTAATTAATGTTCTTCACCAGCTTCCTTTCTTTTTGCTTCTTAGAGAAATCATTAACATTCAGAATAGAAGAATTTGGAACAGTAGGAATTTGGAAAGCTTATCTCAAAAGTTTTTTTTTAATTTTTCTTGCTGTTCAACAGTGTTGGAGCAGACACATTTCTTCAAGGCACTGAGTATAAAATACATGTGTGCATGTACATTTCTGAGACATACAGCTAATTTGTCACACTGGAAATATTTGGCTGTTAAGATAACAGAGTTTAGATTTCTCTTGAGCTGTGAGACCTGCCACGTCTCTCTAGCTCATATAGATAAGAATGAAAGATGACCTTGTTTTTTTTTTTTTTTGATATGTTTATCATTTATTTAAACAGTCTGAATGGAAGAACCTAATCACCAATAGAGAGAAAACTCCTAAATACATTTTAAACTGTTTTGTCCTGCCACATCTTATAAATCAAACAAATACTTACTAGAATATACTGGTATCTTTACCACCCCTTTCTATTTCAGTTTATTATGCACAGAAGAAATTACACTCCTATGTGTATACACTCCTCTAAATATCCCAATTATTTTGTTAGTCATTATGAGATCTAAAGATTTGGAGAAAAAAAGTCTTCTCAAAGCTTAAGTGGAAATAAATGGATGTGAGGACAAGGAAAGTGTGTAGGAAATGTGGCTGGGAAGTTCCTCCAGCATCTGGCAGAGCCACATGGTTGGAAGGCATAGTGTAAACAGATGCTTTAGGGAAGTTGGAATCTATTTCCCATTGACCTTATGGCCAGGATTTCACCCATCAGTGTTCAAGAAATCAAGAATATTAATCCAGTACAATTACTTACATGTAGCTGTAATCAGGGAGCTAAAAAATATCAGAGCTCCTCATGCCTGCCCAAGGACAGATGCTATCACTGGCATAAAAAGCTGGAAACATCTTCCTGTTTACTCAAGTCTAGGAAATGATACTTTAGAACCTAATTTCTAATTAATGTAAACGAGCTTTTTCATGCTTTTCTTTTCTTGGTGCTTAGGGGCTTTGGGAGGATTTTTTTTTTTTGGTCCCTCTGGTCCTAATCAATGATTATTCTTGGAGCTCCATCCTCTGGTTTGGCATATTGTATTCCTACCAACAGGAGAGTATCCTCAGAACCAGCAATTCTGCCCTGTAAAGATAACAAAAAATTTTGTGGAAGTTTAAAATTCCCCAGGTATGTCTCTGCTGTCCCTTAATATTGCTGCCAGGTGAGAGAGCCATATCAGTCAGATCTTTCTTAAAGCCTTGGAATGAAAAATAGGGAGACAGTCTTTGTTTAAGAAAAAATTGAGTTAATCTCCTGATTTGTTGCATATCTGAAAGCAAGATGTCTTCTTTTATGATGATTTATAGGAATGCATTGAAATTAGTTGTCTTATTTTAAAATTATAACTTGTCATTGTCCTGTAAAATAGATGCTCTGATGATGTTGATAAACAATCCTGATTCAGTTTTCCTTCCCCTTGATAGACTTCTCCAGTGTTCTGAACATATTTCATCAAATTCCTCCTTCTGGAGTGTTTATATCACAGCATTTTTATGGGCCATGATTTATTTTCCTTTTAAAAATAACTTGTTCATCCCTCTCTGATTTCTTCTCCTACTTTGCAATACTTTTATTGACAAGCAGGTTTATTTTGCTTGTGTTAGAGATATAAAACATATTTACAGCAGCCACATTTTTAAATAGTTTTTCATAGTGTTTGTGAGTCTGAGGAAGGTCTCAGCCCTTTATTTAACATTTTAGTCCCACAATGCCTACATGCCAAGCAGATAAGCCCTGTTATGTCAGGTTCTGCATGAAGAAAAGTTACTGGAGTCCCTTGATTCATCTCTGAGGCAAATTAGGGAGAAAAACAGAGCCAGCAAAGTGGGCTTGGTGGAGGAAATAGTAGTAGAAACAGAATAAACACCACATATACTGGTAACTTTCAAGTGGGAGATGCCACTGAAGTGAGACACCCTCCCTAGTGTTGGGGGTTAGGTGTCCTTTTTTTTGTTCTGGCTTCCCCGTGGAATTTTTACCCATTAGCTGTGGGGACAACCTAACTGTGGGTACTTAGTGGGTGCTCAACAAAGGACAAAGAGTGGCCGGGCCCAGGGCGAGGGCGCGGAGCTGCTGTGGTAGAGAGAAGGGAATTTCGCCATCACCCAGACAGAGCTGCTGCTTCTTCTCCTTCTTCCCTCTTTGTTGGTGGCCTCACACCCCCTGTCCTGCCGGGACGTGTGGCAGTGCCAGGCACCGCCGCGGAGCTGCTGATCCACCTCATCCACCAGCCCAGGATCTCAGCTCATTCCTGCTGTTCCAGCTGACTGTTCCTCAGAGCCCTGCAGGAGCACCGGGACTGACTGCCCGAGGGGGTTTGTGAAACAAAGCCTCTCCTCCTGTCACGGGGCCCCTGGTTCTGTTTTCTTGTTAATGCTGTAGTTATTGTTGTTTGTTTGCCTGGTTCTACTAGTAAAGAACTGTTATTCCTATCCCCAGATCTCTGCCTGAGAGCCCCTTGATTTCAAAATTATAATAATTCAGAGGGAGGGGGTCTACATTCTTTCATTCCAAGGGAAGCTCCTGCCCTCCCTAGCAGACACCTGTCTTCTAGAACCAAGACAGATTTTGGCGCCCAACGTGAGGCACTGAGAGAAAAAGGGCATAAAAGGAATAACAGTTCTTAAATAACCTAACTTTTGTATGCTGGATTTAGAAACCTTGTTAGGTAGAACCATGTTGTTTAGCTTACCCAGGTTCGGGGGGCATGTGGTCACAGCTATATTTCTCCCATTTGCTGCACCTTACCTAAATATGGGTCCTATAACTAAGGCTACTGTGGCTATTATCCAGCTTGTTTTGTGGGTTGATAAGGTGAGGACTTCATGGATGTTTAACGTCCTCTGGACAGCGGGCTCATGGATTCAGAGCTGTCACACACTAACTGGATGGTTTTCGGGTTACTTTAATGATGGTAACTACTGAGAGAAAAAGACAGCTGGGGAAATTTTCTCCCAACCTTTCACCCAGTTCCTTGGGCCTACCCCGCCAGTTTTCGAAGGGTTAAAATCTTCTCTGGATGCTAATGACATCATACAGTGGCTGGTGTTGCTGATAGGCCTGTTCTACTTAGCCTTCAGAGACAAAGGGAAAGAGGCGGGAGATGCTGCTCCAGAACCTGGCACAACCCCAGAGATGGGGGGTGCTGCTCCAGAGCCTGCCCCTGCCCCACAGCCCACCTCAGAAATGAACCACCCAGAGTGGGTGGGGGTTCTGGTGAAGGAGATACGTGAGATGAGCCAGAAGATAGAGTGCATTTCCTCAGCTGCTGGGAAACCCTCCCCCTGCCTTGAAGAGGAAGAGTCTGATAGTGCAGCAGTGGAACCCACAGATGTTACAACCGTCCAGGTTCCAGCTGAACCACAAGGGCAGTCACAGCCAGCAGCTGTTGGCCCTGTGGAAACGAGGAAGTCTAAGATGAAATCACAGCACCCTGCTGATAAGGATAAGAAAGGAGGGCCCTCACAATCCACAGGGGAGCCAGAAGTTGAAATCATTACTGAGTCTCTGACATATGACAGTCTCCTTAACTTGCAAAAAGACATTGTGAGGCGGGGGCGTGAGGCTTGTACAACCTGGTTACTTGGGGTCTGGGACCTTATAGGTACAGGAGTGCAGCTGGATGGTGGTGAGGCAAGGAATGTGGGACCCTTGACCCAGGACTCAGGTGTGAATCAGATATTCATCAGGGAGCCAGGGCCCCTTTCCCTCTGGGAGCGGCTTTTGATGAGTGTAAGAGAGAGGTTTGTCCACAGAGAGAGAATGGAAGAGCACTATCATAGAAGGGACTGGAAAACCATTGAGGAAGGGATCCAACAGCTGAGAGAAGTGGCGATATTACAGGTCCTTTTTGGGAGGGGTGAACAGCATGATAATGACCCCGACAAAGTCAGGTGCACTGGGCAGATGTTGTGGAGTCTGGCAAATCTAGGGCCACGTGAATACACCACTTTCATTGCAACGATTAATGCCGATAACAGCCAAGAGACGGTGGGTTCTGTCGCCACCAGGCTTAGCAATTTCGACAGTATGGTCCATGGCCCGCTGCAGGCTCGGATTTCCGCTGTGATTAAGGAACTCAAAGAGGAGATGAGGGAAATGAGGGAAGAGATGAGGAAGAGCAGTTCCCATATGGCACCAGTGTGGGTCACAAGCCCAAAACTCCAAGCCCAGCATACCCCAGCTAGAGAGAGAGGGTACACCCCACGAGCTGAGCTGTGGTTCTTTCTGTGTGACCATGGGGAAGACATGAGAAAGTGGGATGGGAAACCCACTTCTGCCCTGGCTTCACGAGTACATCAACTCAGGGAGGGAACCATTAACCAGAAAGATTCCACTAAAGTGAAGGTAGCCTCAACCTCCCGTGACCAAACTGCCAGATATTACAGAAAAGAGGATGATCCCCTTGAAGGAACCTCTATCATGTATACCCAGGGAGGAGAGGATAACCAGTGCTAGAGGGGCGCTGCCTCTAGCCAGGAAGAGGCACGGGAAAACCGTGTCTTTTGGACGGTGTGGATCCAATTGCCTGGCACATCAGAGCCACAAAAATACGAAGCTTTAGTTGATAGTGGTGCACAGTGTACCCTAATGCCATCAGGACATGTGGGGACAGAACCTGTTTCCATTGCTAGGGTGACGGGGGGATTGCAGCAATTGACTCTGTTGGAAGCCGAGGTGAGCCTGACTGGGGAAAGAGTGGCAGAAACATCCCATTGTGACTGGCCCAGAGGCCCCATGTATTCTGGGCATAGACTTCCTTCGGAATGGCTATTACAAAGACCCAAAGGGACTCAGGCGGGCTTTTGGAATAGCTGCTGTGGAGGCAGAGGATGTTAAGCAATTGAACAGCTTGCCTGGACTATCAGAGAACCCATCTGCAGTAGGACTCCTGAAAGTGGAAGAACAGCAAGTACCAATTGCCACCTCGACGGTGCACTGCCGACAGTATAGGACAATCGGTTCCCATCCACAAGATGATCCGAGAACTGGAGAGCCAAGGGGTGGTCAGCAAAACCCACTCACCCTTCAACAGCCCCATCTGGCCTGTGCGCAAGTCTGACAGAGAATGGAGATTGACTGTGGACTATCGTGCATTGAATGAAGTGACTCCACCTCTGAGCGCTGCTGTGCCGGACATGCTGGAGCTCCAGTACAAGCTGGAGTCCAAGGCAGTGAAGTGGTACGCCACTATTGACATTGCTAATGCATTTTTCTCCATTCCCCTGGCAGCAGAATGCAGGCCTCAGTTTGCCTTCATGTGGAGGGGAGTGCAGTACACCTGGAACCGACTGCCCCAGGGGTGGAAACACAGCCCCACCATCTGCCATGGATTGATCCAGGCTGCCCTGGAAAAGGGTGAAGCTCCAGAATATCTACAGTACATTGATGGCATCATTGTGTGGGGGAACACGGCAGTGGAAGTATTTGAGAAAGGAGAAAAGATCATCCAGATTCTGCTAGAAGCCAGCTTTGCCATCAAGAAGAACGAAGTCAAAGGACCTGCTCGAGAGATCCAGTTCCTGGGAGTAAAGTGGCAAGATGGACAGCGTCAGATTCCCACTGAGGTCGTCAATAAGATCACTGCAATGTCTCCACCGACCAGCAAGAAGGAAACACAAGCTTTCCTAGGTGCCATAGGTTTTTGGAGGATGCACATTCCTGAGTACAGCCAGATCGTGAGCCCTCCCTACATGGTTACCCAAAAAAAGAACACTTTCCAGTGGGGCCCTGAACAGCAACAAGCCTTTGCCCAAATCAAGCAGGAGATCGCTCATGCAGTAGCCCTTGGCCCAGTCAGAACAGGACCAGACATGAAGAACGTGCTCTACTCTGCAGCCAGGAACAATGGCTTGTCCTGGAGCCTTTGGCAGAAAGTGCCTGGGGAGACTCGAGGCCGACCACTGGGATTCTGGAGCCAAAGCTACAGAGGGTCCGAAGCCAACTACACTCCTACAGAGAAGGAAATCCTAGCTGCCTATGAAGGAGTTCAAGCCGCCTCAGAAGTGATTGGCACAGAAGCACAACTCCTCCTGGCACCCTGACTACCAGTGCTGGGGTGGATGTTTAAAGGAAAGGTTCCTGCTACCCACCACGCCACCAACGCTACATGGAGCAAGTGGATCGCCCTCATCACGCAGCGCGCCCGTATTGGAAACCCAAATCGCCCTGGGATTTTGGAGATAATTACAAACTGGCCAGAAGGTGAAAACTTTGGTCTCACTGATGAAGAGGAGCAGGAACAAGTGACACGGGCTGAAGAAGCTCCACCGTACAACCAGCTGCCAGCAGAAGAAACATGCTATGCTCTGTTCACTGATGGTTCCTGTCGCATCGTAGGGATGAACTGGAAGTAGAAAGCAGCCGTATGGAGCCCCACACGACAGGTTGCAGAGGCCACTGAAGGAGAAGGTGGATCAAGCCAACTTGCTGAACTCAAAGCTGTTCAACTGGCCTTGGACATTGCTGAAAGAGAGAAGTGGCCAAAGCTCTACCTCTACACTGATTCATGGATGGTAGCCAATGCTCTGTGGGGATGGCTGGAAAGGTGGAAAAAGGCCAACTGGCAACGCAGAGGAAAGCCAATCTGGGCTGCTGATGAGTGGAAAGACATCGCCACCAGGGTAGAGAAACTGTCTGTGAGGGTCTGTCATGTGGATGCCCATGTCCCCAAGAGTAGGGCTAATGAAGAGCACCAAAACAATGAGCAAGTGGATCAGGCTGCAAAGATAGAGGTGTCAAAGACAGACTTAGATTGGCAACACAAGGGAGAGTTGTTCCTGGCTCGATGGGCCCATGACGCCTCAGGTCATCAGGGTAGAGATGCCACCTATAAGTCGGCATGAGACCGAGGGGTGGCTCTAACCATGGACAGCATTTCTCAGGTTATCCATGACTGTGAGACGTGTGCCACGATCAAGCAAGCCAAGCGGTTGAAGCCGCTCTGGTACGGTGGGCGTTGGTCCAAATATAAGTATGGAGAAGCCTGGAAGATCAATTACATCACACTGCCCCAAACCCGCCAAGGCAAGCGGTACGTGCTCACGATGGTAGAAGCCACCACTGGATGGTTGGAAACTTACCCTGTGCCTCATGCCACTGCCCGTAACACCATCCTGGGACTTGAAAAGCAGGTCCTTTGGAGGCATGGCACCCCTGAGAGGATTGAGTCAGACAATGGGACTCATTTCAAGAACAGCCTTATAAACACCTGGGCTAGGGAACATGGCATTGAGTGGGTGTACCATATCCCCTACCATGCACCTGCTGCTGGAAAAGTTGAATGGTGCAATGGCCTGCTTAAAACCAGCTTGAAGGCACTGGGTGGGGGAACTTTCAAGAACTGGGAGATTAATTTAGCAAAAGCCACATGATTGGTGAACACCCGAGGTTCCACTAACCGAGCAGGCCCTGCCCAGTCTGAGCCCTTTAGAACGACAGATGGAGCTAAGGTTCCAGTGGTACATATGAGAGGTATGCTGGGAAAAACTGTTTGGGTTAATTCTGCCTCCAGCAAAGACAATCCAATCCATGGGGTTGTCTTTGCTCAAGGACCGGGTTGCACTTGGTGGGTGATGCAAAAAGATGGAGAGACCCGGTGCGTACCTCAAGGGGACCTGGTTTTAGGGTGAGCTACCCATAACACTGTGCTTGTATCTGTATCTGCATGTACATATGTATATAGTTAAAGTAGTATGTGTTCGTGTATAATTTAAAGGTTTAATAGTTGATGTAACATTTTGGTATGGGAAAATATTTGGGGTGGATAGTATTGGGGATTACGTGTCCTTTTTTTTTGTTCTGGCTTGCCCGTGGAATTTTTACCCATTAGTTGCAGGGACAGCCTAACTGTGGGTACTTAGTGGGTGTTCGACAAAGGACAAAGAGTGGCCGGGCCCAGGGCAGGGAAGGGAACAGGAAAGAAGGGTGGGGACAGTTTTTGGTGGGCTTTCTTCGGCTTCACGGAGAGACATTCTTTTTTTGGGGGCGCGGAGCTGCTGTGGTAGAGAGAAGGGAATTTCGCCATCACCCAGACAGAGCTGCTGCTTCTTCTCCTTCTTCCCTCTTTGTTGGTGGCCTCACACCCCCTGTCCTGCCGGGACGTGTGGCAGTGCCAGGCACCTCCGTGGAGCTGCTGATCCACCTCATCCACCAGCCCAGGATCTCAGCTCATCCCTGCTGATCCACCTCATCCACCAGCCCAGGATCTCAGCTCATTCCTGCTGTTCCAGCTGACTGTTCCTCAGAGCCCTGCAGGAGCACCGGGACTGACTGCCCGCGGGGGTTTGTGAAACAAAGCCTCTCCTCCATCCCGTCTCAGCCGAGAAAGTTGTCACGGGGCCCCTGGTTCTGTTTTCTTGTTAATGCTGTAGTTATTGTTGTTTGTTTGCCTGGTTCTACTAGTAAAGAACTGTTATTCCTATCCCCAGATCTCTTCCTGAAAGCCCCTTGATTTCAAAATTATAATAATTTGGAGGGAGGGGGGGCCTACATTCTTTCATCCCAAGGGAAGCTCCTGCCCTCCCTAGCAGACACCTGTCTTCTAGAACCAAGACACCCACAGTGGAAGATTGTTTAAAGAACACTTCATAGGGTGCTTGATAGGTTTGGTTCTCCCTATCCAAGGACTTTTAGATTCTTAGTGGCTTGGCTAGATTTCACAATTATTTCTCACAGCCACAAGTATCAGTAACCCCCAGGATAATACGGTCCCTGCAAAGCCATTATCAGAAGGTGGTTTGTTTTTTTTTTCACATGGCATGGCCTGTTTAAAAGCTTTCAGTGCCATTCCAACCTGAATTAAATAGCTCTGCTTTTTTTTTTTTTTTTTAAGTCCTGACTCATTACAGAGTATCATCACAACCTAAGTAGTCACCAATTTCCTTTATAATTCTTGCTTTTTTTTTTTTGGCACAGGCTTGACACTACACACCTATCAATGGTAAAAAGCAAGACTTGGTCAAGTGTGATAAAAATATTAGGAGGGAGAAATGCAAAGTATTATAGTTGGGCAGAAACAATGACCCTCAGTAATTTAGGTTGGGAAACTTCTGGTATGAAACAGTTGTGCAAAAGAGGATCCGAGGGCTGTAGTAGATTCCAAGCAGGAGCTCAGTTGATGAGATTGAAATTATTCAGAAGAGGGCAAATATGGTCTGGTGTTGCATGAACAAAACTGGAGCCTGAAAAATAGGTGCTTACTTCTGTTCACAACTAGGTAGGTTTCACCTACTAGGGAAATATGCCCAGTTTTGGACATGATACTTCAAGAAAATGTAGTTTCACAGAGGATAGTCAAATAAGAACAATTTGATCAACCAGCAGTTGGAAAGGGTGGTTTGCAGAGAAAGTGTGAATGAGATCAGGTAACCTGAACAAGGACTGAAGAAAGGATATGTGGAATCTGAGATATACAAGTTATACATGTTGTAAAGGAAAGAGAATAATAGGTTTCAGGGTTTGGAGTAGAACAGGCAAGAAATAGATTGCTTCAATTGCAAAACAAATGAGTGACACATATTATTAGGGCATATTGGTATTGCAAGCAGGTTAAATGTTCTCAGCTTCTGAGAAGGGTTTAATACCTCAATAATAAGGACAGCTGGAAAATTCTCCTTGGTGTACTTATTTTTTTTCTTCAAAGTCAGTACATGCTTTTTGAAATATAACACCTTATTTAGCCAGCAAGAAAAAGAAACTGGATTTCCTTGCTCTGAGCTCACATTAACTTCCTCAAAGCAGTTATTGCAGCCAGCATGAGCCTGTGGGAAATGCAGCCCTGAGACTATATTCAGTCAGCAATGCACAGACCATTGAATGTGAATAAACAGTGGGACAGCCTAAAGCAAACAGCATTATTATATATTATATATTTTTATATAATTCCTTTTCAGCCACCCAAGGACAGCAGGGAACAAATTGATTTGAGACGAGCTCATCAGGAGACATCCTCCCTTGTGCTTTCCACTAAACCATCAGGACTAGAGCCTTCATTCAGGGAGTGCCAGCCACTCTGTGAGGCCTTCCCAGGGAGTCATTGGGAATTTTTTTTCACAAGCTTACAGAGGAGTTTGGGTTGGAAGGGACCTGAGAGACTGGCTGGTCCACCCACCCCATTTAGCCTGGAACAGGTT
This sequence comes from Poecile atricapillus, assembly GCF_030490865.1. Lineage (NCBI taxonomy): Eukaryota > Metazoa > Chordata > Aves > Passeriformes > Paridae > Poecile > Poecile atricapillus. The sequence goes on from NC_081288.1 coordinate 62,359,801, forward strand.
GCCTAGGACAGCAGCTCATCTGACGTTTTATGTGAATTAAACACACTTCAGAGTGTGTTTTTCTTTTAGCTCAGAGAAAGACACCAAGTAGCTAATGAGAGACACAGCATATTGTCAGTTTTCACTGTGGTCACAGAAAGCAGAGGATGTTTGCAATGTTTGGGTTGAATGATGTAGCACATTATATTTTCTTGACTATATTTTCTATGGAACATACTGGGTAAAGAATTTCCTTCAGAGGTGTGCCTCTGGAGCGACCACTGAAAAATAAATGGGATTACTTAAAAAAATTAATTTCTCAGTCATAGAGACTGAACTTTGAAGCAGGAAAAGTTTTTTGCATTATGAATGTGCTAACTTGCAGAAAGAGGTGATTTTTGCTGTTTTTCAAAGGCCTTCTTAGAATGAAAAAATCTTATTTGAATTCATCTTGAAATTGTTTCTTGAGCAGCAGTGTTTTCTATACTTGTTTTTTGGTTTCAATAAAGACCATGGGTCTTTGAAAATCTTATGGCAGTTCTATATCAGGAAGTAGTGAGCAATTCAGGCAGAAATCTTCTGTTGACTGGAATATCATTTCTTTTGAGAGGTAGAAGTGTGTTAAACTTATAACAGGAGAAAAACCATGGAATGACTGCAATGGGTATTCATCTAATATATGAAGAGGTTGGAATGAAACTGTCCAACTGACATGAGTGGAAATGTCACTGCTACATCATAAATATTTAACCTGTCACTTGAATAATATGCAGGCACTCTCCACTTGTTGTTTGGATCTAGATGGCTGCAAAGAGGAGCCTGTTTTTCAGATTTTTACTATTTTTACTTCCAGCTGCAGAAGAATTTTCTTCTGATATTTGTTGGTGCATCTCCCCAACTCACCTAAGCCAGCATTTATTCCATGCTGGGGCAGCAGGGTTGGCAAGCACTGCCTTCTCTCTCTCACAAACCCCCAGTGTGAAAATACCAAAAAATACCACACTGAATCTGTCTCTGAAGGGCAGTGAGGCTGTGAGGAGAAACACCAGGTTGTCTTGGAAGGTACAGTGGCAAAGTCAGTCAGTTACAGAGAAAGAGGAAGCTGATGAACACATTTGATGGTAATAGAGGTACCATGCAGGAGAAGACAACAAAGGGATTCCGAAGGTGGCTTGCACAACCATTAACTGATGAATATAAATGAGGAGAGAGAATAGATTGACTTCCACATTCAAGTTTCGAAAAGATAACTGTAATAAGATATTTCTTTATTAAACAGTACATGCAAACTGGAGCCACAAAAAAAAATGGAAATTTGAGATGCTCTTTTTATCAAGTCCACTGCCAGAACCATATTTCTGCCTGATTAAATAATATGACAGCTCACACTGAAAAAAAAAGTCAAAGAGATTTCAGTCAGATACTTGGCCTGAAGTGCAAAAGTGTTCAGTGGACTACTGAAGAGGGAAATCATCTCACCTTATTTTCCATAATGTCATTCATATGTGTTTCTAGAATTATTTGACTCTATTCACTTCAGCGAGGGTTTAGTGAAAACAGGACTCAGGAGAGTCATGAAAAATATATTTTTCAGAGGCACAGTTTCAAATCTGGAGTCAATAGCAGAGAAGAACACTGATAGTGCCGAAGGGAGCTGCCAAGCCAACAAGGGGGATGGAAAGAAAGAAATAGAGTAGGAATCACAAGCCACTACAGAAAGGGTTCAACACTGATACTGTCTCATATATGGCTATGGGATGCATTTATATTGTCTCAAAAAATCCTGAAATTAAGTGAAAATAACTTCTGTGCAGATCAGCTAAGGTTTTTATTTCTAAGCTTGATCAGGACTGAATAGAGTGACGCATCTGATTTGGAAAACTTTTCCTGCAGAGAAATATCTCAAAAGGGGTGCTAAGATGATGGTGCCAGTCTCTTCTCAGTGGTGCCCAGCAACAGGATAAGGAGCAATGGCCATAAACTGAAAACCAAAAAGTTTAATTTCAACATGAGGAAGAAATTCTTTCCATAGAGGGTGGCAGAGGACTGGAACAGCTGCCCAGGGAGGGAATGGAGTCTCCCAAACTCATCAGGGCATGTTCCTGGGTGGTCCTGCTGTGGTCTGGTGACCTCCAGAAGTCCCTTCCAAGCCCAGCTACTCTGTGATTCTGTGACTCTGCAAATACTCTGCTAGAACTGTTGAATCAGCTCCAGCCCTAATTCAGATCTCCACTGAAAAGCATCTTGGCCTCTTAGCAAATATTATCCTCTGGATCCAGACATGTTGGTGGAGGTGGGAACTCCCAGATTAGTTTATCTCTTTGAGGCTGCCATCCCATGGATCTGCTGGCAGAGAAGAGTGTGATCACTCTCAGAAGTGCTGAAGTACAGTCAGCTGGTTTGTCTCAGTAAACCAGTTCAGACCTCACAAACAAAACTTTTATGTAAAGGAGGATGTTGCAAAAGCTCCAGTTTTGTCTTGGATTAAATTATTCACCCTCTCATCTTTCTGAGTAATCAATATTTTTGGCTACTAACTTGCAAAAGTAAGTTTTTGTAATTACATTTCTGCAGATACTATAGAAATCCAATTAAGTAAGAATTTAAACAAGCAGGATCTTATCCCTTTTGTAGGCTGTTGTGTAGTTTTATTTTGGTCAAAAATCACTTGGAGAAAAAGGTTTCTAGGTTAGCTCAACGTTCTGGAAAGTCTCTTGCAACCTTCACAATTCTGTGATTCTCTTATCTATACCTAATAGTAGAATATATGCAGGTGTCCTATTTATATGTATTTTAAGAGTTATTATGGTAATTGGACTTATTCAGTATAATTCAGAGTATCAGTGACAGATCATTGTACTAGCATATGGGGAAGTGTTGTGGTTTTAAACCAGTAATTAACAAAAGGGGAAAAAAAATTACTTATTTCTTGTTGTGAGATATGGATTAAAACAAGAGCAAAACAGGTGTAAAACTTAAAAGGAATAAAGAAAGTTTATTGACAAACTACAATAATAAGAACACCAGAATAAACCTCCAGAAAAACCTTTTCATTTCTTACTGCTCACCATTCTTTTGTTCACATGACAACAGAGACAGAAACTTTAGAATTTTGATGGTTTAAACAGTCCTAATTCTTTCTACAGTCCCTTCACCAGTCTCTGTAGAGAAACAGAAGTTCCTTTCTGTTAATTTATGGAGTTTCTCACAAGAAAACTATTTTTGTTATAGTTTTCCGTTTCCCTGATATCAGCTGCCCAGAGCTGCTGTTATCAAAGTCCACCCCTCCCATTCCACATCACTCTGAAATGTGTTATGGGTCATGAGTTTGGGGATAGCATTTTTAAGGATAAGTTATTCAAAGGCAAAAAGTATTCTTCATCTGTTTCTGTGAGCTTCACTAGAAAACAGTTTTCTCATTGCCTCTCAAGGCTTCAAATCTCCCAGCACTTCACTATACCATAATTACTCTACTTTTTACTCAAATTTACACTTTGAACACTCTATTCCTCCCCATATTCCATCATGAATTAAAGGAGTTCTTTTCAGGACTTTATTGTCCATCCCCATAGTTTTAACAGAAAGATATTTCAGCTTAATTAAAGCATCTTCTTAATTCTCTACCTTTCTTGAAGCTTCTTTTCTTTCTTGCCACTAGTAGTTTATAAAGTCTCTTTTCATGTTGATCACTCTCCTTTTCTCTCTCTGGATAAAAAGATTAATCCGCAAGTCTCATCTGGATAAGAAAGAGTTAAAATCTTGCCCAAGCTTTTGTAGATGGTTCGGTGATCTCTGCTGAACAGGAGCTGGAGCTGTCTGCGATGGAAAGTTCTTCATAGCTACTCTGGAGAGCGTGGTCACCGTCTCTGCTTGCTGCAGGCCCAGAGCTCCTCTCCTTCTTTACTCGGCAGTTTCTGGTAAATTCCATCACAGCAAAACCTGCAGCCGAGCCAGGAACCGGCCTGGCCCGGCTTGGCCCGGGGCAAGCTCCCGCAGGCCCCATCTCCCGGCCGGGAGAACGGCAGGCCCAGCCCGGCCCCCGCCCGGCCGCATGGCCTGGGCAGAGAGCGAGAGGCTGGAGCTCTGCTACCTTTCACAGCCAGAAAACAAAGAGAGCAAGAGAGCTCTGGTTTTACACTTTAAGTTGGGGTTCACAAGTTGATCCCACTTTTCAATGGCTAAAACTGCTGTCAATTCTCAGCAATGACCGATAATTGGTCAGGAGAAAAGACTCCAGGTAGTCCCCAGCAACTCCAACTTTCCTTAAAGGTAAAGTAACTCCATGACAGGAAGGAACTAGTAATGCTTAAAAAATTAAATAATTCAAGTAAGAGCTGTGAGACGACTTCAAAATGCCATTATGAAATACATTCTAATGAAATTAGTTCAGTTTGGTGTTTGAAAGTTTATTTGATCCTATGAATATTCAAGCAAGCTGCATTTTTTTTAGCAGTAACATTCATTTAAAAACTTCAAATGAATCATGCCAATATGTGTTTGCCCTAAAAGTATTGTGAATTCTCAAATGACTCTGTTTGCATTAATTTTTCCATCTATAAAACTTATTCAAGTCCTTTTTCTTGCCCTTTTAAGTGGGATTGTATGGTGAAGACAACAAAATGAATACCCTGAGATTTAAGATGGTAACAGCACTGTATAAACAGCAAATTATAAATAAAGAATGACAAAAGCAACTCTGGCCTGAGGCAGTTAATGAAAAAGTTATGGGTAAGAATGTGACCACATAAAATCCTTTCTAAACAATGTCAGCCAGCATATTTTGTGGAAATAAAATTATTCCTAGAGCCAAGGAGTAAACTCAGAGAGTGGAGCTTTATATTAAATTCATTTTTCAGCCACCTATGGCTAAGAACTGAAATAATGCCCTTTCCTCTTTTCCTACAAGGTTGTATCCCTGCCTCTAAGATGATCAATACTTTTGATGTAGCAAGTGTAGTATGAGCAGCAGATTGTCTCACCACATTCCTAACAGACATCAGGATATGGCTTTTAATAAACTTGATGCATTTTTAGCAATTATAATTCTGACAAAACCTCAGCATTGCAACCTAATGTGTGATAAAGCCTTGATTCTGGGAAGCAGAATGCCTGGATCTAAGTGCAAATATTAGGTTACTACCTCTCCTTGCTCTCAGGGCAGCAATTCACAGACACAAAATACTAAAATCAGAGCTGAACAAAACCACAGCCAGTATCTGAGCTGGGGGACCCTGGTCTGGGGAACAAAAATCCAGGTTGATGCAAACACAGACCCAACACCAGTGACGGAAGAGTATGAGGTATTACAGATGCTTCAGCCCTAAGATTTTGGGGAAAAATAGTTCATAACTCACTTCAAGCGTCATTCCTTGCAGAAAATATCAATAGGCCTTGACATGCACCCAGAGGGTTATGAGAGCTGTGTGACATCATTGTGAGGCCTCTCATCATAATCTTTAGGAAGAGACTGAGGAGGTCAAGGGACATCCTGGAAGTCTGGAACTGGCTAATATCACTCCCGTGATGTAAAAGGACCTCTCAAGGAGAATCCAGGAAATTAAAGGCCCGGTAGTCTTGCTTCATTCTGTGGGGAAATTATGAAAGGAATTCTCCCAGAGGCTTTCAAAAGTTAAATGAAGGAAAAGCACAAGGGCAGATGGTGCTCGACAAATCCAGTTGCCACCCATCACAATGTATCCTGCTCAGCTGATGTGGGCATTGCCTACCTGGATTTCTCCAAAAGTTTCAATATGCTTTCCCCCAGCCTCCTTCTAGAGAATGTTACTGTCTAGAATATTCTAGAGTATGTTACTGTCTTCACAATGGTCCATGGTCTGGGTCACCTCACTGTGGCATTCCAGTGCCTGAAGGGAGCACACAGGAAGGATGGAGAGAGACTCTTGACAAGGGCCTGGAGTGATAGGACAAGAAGTAACAGCTTCAAAATGAAAAACAGCAGGATTAGATTGGATACTGGAAAGGAATTGTTCCCTGTCAGGGTGGTGATGCCCTGGCACAGGCTGCCCAGAGGAACTGTGGCTGCCCCAACCCTGGAACTGTCTAAGGCCAGGCTGGATGGGGCTCTGAGCAACCTGGGCCAGTGGAAGGTGTCCTTGCCCATTGCAGGGGGTGGGAGAGAACAAGCATTAAGGTCTCTTCCAACCCAAACCATTCCATGACGTTATGATTCCGTGATCCTTGAGATCACTTTCAACTTCACATTCTAGGATTTTCCAGGAAAGTAACTGGTTGCTTAGCACTAAATAAATAAATAATCCTGGAGGAGAAAAAATTAAGGTGCTTTTTTCCCCCCTCTTCTAGAGCCTCAGAGTCACACATAGAATTATGTTAGAATTACAGAGGAGCTGGTATTCACTTTGCTTTAAGGTGAACATCTCCCACTGCTGGCACTTGGGTTCATGCCATACCCCCAAACTCTAAAACTGGTTGCCTTTAATAGACCCCTCTGCTCTGGCTCTGCCCAGGCTGGACTCCCAGCCATCACTGCTAGAGAGATCTCAAACCTTCATGAGCCAGGCCCTGACCTCCTACCAGTCAGGAGGAGGAGGAAGGAGTAGGAATAGCAGTTTTAAACACAGCACTTTTAACCCCCCGTGCTCAGTCTGTCCTGACAGACTAAGAGGTAAAACAATCAGGTAAAATACTAAGGGATTGACTTTCTACTTATCAGTCAGGAAGATGAAATACTGGGAAAATTGAACCATGGTTTGCAAATGGATTAAATTGTTTTTGTGTGTGAGGTATCTTAAGACCTTGAAATTGCTTTTTTCAGAACCGTCTCCTCTTGATAATATAGATGAATAATAATGAGAAAATAATGAGGACAGGTGAGCTCCAAATAATCCACTTTGTTTAGAACAGAGAAGTACCACATATTCCTGCCAGGCTTGTAATTTAGATGGAGATTTATTATAATAAAGAAATTGAATCATGTCCTCTGATACTGAATTTTAAGAAAGAGAATTTTGAAATTATGCTTAAAAATGTCAAAAAACACATTTCCCCAGAACATGGCGAAAAAGCAGAGCAAGTATGACGCAGAAAAACCCACCAAAGAAATGTCTCTCAATCATGCCCATTAGCTAGAGAAATTTAGCCTTTTCCACTCCACATAGCGCTCTCAAATGTAAAAATAATGACACAGTAGCACTGCATGCTGAGCGCATAAAGAAGTTTGGATCCTCATCCTCTTCCAGCTGAAAGATGGCTAAATATCTTATGTTCCTTTAATGATGTGTCTATTTTAGGCACAGCCAGGGCCTAAAAGCTCATGGATTTCCCACAAAGCACTTCATTTTTCCAGACCCATTAATACAGTCTCTGCCCAACGACCAGAAATGTAGGCTTTGTTTCATTTAATTGGCAACAAAGACAAAGAAGAGACTCAGCTCAGGTGTTTTCTGTCAGCCTTCTCTTATGAAACCAGACAGAATGATCAGAGCACAGGTGATATCAGGTCAGGTATGGTATATTCCTCTCAGGTTGCAACTGTTTTTCTTTGCAAGCAGCAACCAGCAGTTTGGTCAGAGAAGGAGGAACAAAAATATGTAGAATAAAATCAGCAATGTGATTCAAGACTTAGAAAGTTGTCTGATACTGGGCTAGGGGAACACATTAAGAAATTGCGAGAGGGATGGTCATGCCTGGCTCTAGTCTGGAAAGAGGGAGTGAGAAGGAACTATGCTCTCAGGACACTGTTTAGCATCTGAGATGGGTGTGAAAGGGCTGCTTGGCTTGATTTGGTATTTCTTGGAAGTGTCTTCATATGGATGTGAAGGAATGAAGCGCTGGCATAGAAAACCCCTCTGGTTCAGAGACAGGGAGATTGGTTGTTCTTCTTGAGGCCAGCAGAAGGGAAGAGCCCTTCAAAGAAAGGAGAAGTAGGGGCTTTCCAAAAGGCACAATGCAGCTACCCGATTTCTGATTTTCTTTACTCTTGCCAGGTACGATGAAGTCTCTCACCTTTAACCTGCAGAGGTTCTTCACCAGGTTTCAAGATTTCACTCAGTTCTGAAAAACCTGCAAAACCCCCCTTGGTTTGGATGGTTCTACTTTGCATTTTTGCATTCAAGCAGCAGCATTTCAGTCTGGCCCTACCAGTCACATGCATCACAATGTAAAGTGACGCCTTGCCAGAAAGCTGAATGATTTTGATATTCCCTTCCCTCAATCTGGAAAGACAGTAGCCTGTGTGACTCCTCTGGGAAAAGTATTCTGTGTGGGATGGGAGGCTGAAAACAGCATTTTAAACCTAGGGAAGAAATTTCTAGAACAGCCTTTAGAGGATTCACTTAATCCTTGGGAGAAAACACTTTTCTGCTGTCAAAAACTGTGCAAGTTACAGAAGTGTCACACAGACACATAAATCTTTTGTGCCTGCCTGTGGGTGACCCACTGAGGAGCCACTAGTGAGATTCTGCAGGTAAAGTCCTTTAAACACAAGCTCCTTCTGCTACCTTTTATGTAGAGTACCCTCATTTAGCCCTAAGTGTGTGAGTGTCATGGGGTAGCTTCACCTTTAAGACAGACCGGAGAGAGGGGAAGTTGAAGCTACTGGTGGCTGATGGAAGTTTTTCCTCCAGACCAATTATCAGTCATTTCCAAGAATTGACAGCCGTTCTGACCATTAAAAAGTGAATTCAACTTGTAAGCACCTCCTTAAGAGGTACATTCTGAGCTGTCTCGCCCTTTGATTTCCGACTGCTGATCAGGTAACAAGCTGTGTCTTGGCTTTCCCCCGCCCCCTCCCAGGCCAGAACGAGGCCGCAGGGAAGGGGGGGGGGGGGGGAGGGAGAAGCAGAGCTGGTCAGCCGAGCTTGGTTTTCAGTTTCTGCTGCTGGACTGACACCATGAACTTTTGCAGGTTTTTTTAAGCTTTTAATTCTTCTACTACCTAGATAAACAAACAGATTACTCCTTTTCCTTAGAAAAGACAGAGAAAGAGAGACAATCAATATGTAAGACATCATAAAACTACCAAAAACAGTGAAGAAAAGAGTTAAGTTTAAATAAGAAAGAGAAAGAAGATGCTTGCTGCTGAAATGTCTTTCTGTTACAGCTATTGAGATGGACACTAGTAGTTTAAAGACTCCTTTAATTCATGACTAGAGTATGGGAGGAATAGAGTATTCAAAGTGTGGACTTTAGAGAAAAGAGTAATTGTGATACTGTGAGTTGCTGGAAATTACGAGTAAAGTGAAGATTTTTAAAGCCTTGAGGGGGCAAGGGGATGGCTGTTTTCCAGGAAGGCTCACAGAAACAAATGAAGAAGACTTCTACCTTTGAATAACTTATCCTTAAATGGCATCCCTGGACTCATTTGACCCATGCACACCTCGAAGTAGTGTGAGATGGGAGGAGTAAACTCTAAAAACTCTATAGATTGGCAGAAAGAGACTTCTGTTTCTCTACAAAGACTGATGAAAAGACTCTAGAAATTAGGACTGTTTTTGACCACCAAGATTCTAAAATTTTTTTGTCTCTATGTTGTTATGTGTACAAAGAAATAGTCAAGTAGTGGGAAGTAAAAGGGTTTTCTGAAAGTTTATTCTGGTATTCTTATTCTTGTAGTTTGTTAATAAACTGTCTTTATTCCTTTTAAGTTTTAAGCCTGTTTTGCTCTTACTTTAATCCATATCTCACAGCAAGAAATAAGTAATTTTTTTTTACTAGTTTAAAACCACAACAGTGAGTTATCATAGCTTATTTAGACCTATGTTAGAAAGTCTTGGCGTTTCTTCAGCTTTTTACCCCAATTGTCATTTTCCCAAGAAATCATGTAGCGCACAGACTTGGATGCTGCAGGGTTTCTAATTCATCCACTGTAAGGCATTCAACACACATTCACATGAAAATTCCTTAGTAGATTCATGCCAGTACAAAAAAAATCCAAACCCCAGTGTTCCATGATGCACAATAGAATTAGCCTGTTATTTTAAGTTGAGAAAAAGCCAATCCAGCCACACTTCTTGAAGATAAAATTACTGAGGCTCTGAAAATTAATTGCCTGTTTAGCATTGAAATAATGGAAAGACTGAAGTTGCTCATGAGATTAGAAGGCTGTCTACTGGTTTTGTCTGTGAACAGACTTTCATGCAAAATGCCCTGCAGAAATATTTTTTGTCACTTAGACATTTTCTTAGAAACAGAGATGTAAAGTAGTCACTGCAAAATGCACACTAAATAATATGATTGGTATAATTGCTTGAAAGTGGATGGCTATTCTTAAATGATCACAACATTGCAAACCTCTGAGGCAGAACATTTCTGTATTTGTACTTTGTATGCAGAGCTTGGAAAAATTTTTTTTCAACATTTTCACTGTCATCATCCACCATCTGTCCACCATCTAGAGCCCCCCACAAAGGGCTGGGAGGCTCCAGGATACATGGGAATGATACGTTGCTTCTGCATTATTCTATAGGGGCAGAAAGACGAGGGCAACAAGAAATAAGTTCTTGTTCTAGAGAAGAGACACACTTGGTTTTTCAGAAATCTCTCCATTTGAAAATCTTGCACTTAGGGCTAAATCCGTCTGAGATGGCTGCAGCATCCTTAGATACATCTGTCTGTCTTGCGTCTCTAAAAGCTTTAATTTTCTGCATTGATCAGCCCACTATTATTATTTGTGCTGTTGCAGAACATGAACCAGGTCTCATAAAGCACTGAGTGGTTGCCTAGAAGAGAGCTAGGAAGCCAAGCCACAATGTACAGGAGACTCGGAAAGGAATCTTGGTTTCATCTTTTACTTGTCTGATCTGACATTGGTGGGTTTTGGCATTTTTATATTCTCCATGCCTCAATTTATGCACCAGAAATTTTCTTATATAATCAATGAGGAAAGAGAGAAGTTTCTCCAGAAACTTCAGAAACTCCAGAAACTTCAGAAACTCCAGAAACTTCTCCAGGTGCAGAACAGGATCCTAATCTTGGGCGTTTCTCTGCCCTGTGGAAGAAGATCTGTCTCTGTGCTGAGCATTTAGGAAGACTAAGCAAGCCAAACCCCATCATACAAACACCTTTCTATCTTCTCTGGGTCCTGAATGCCTACTTGTGAAGTAGGAATTAATATTCATTTTCCTCACAGAGAATAAACCATATAGATTCATGGTAGGACCACTAAAATATGGTTGTATATTTGTATATATACATATATTTTTATAATATATCACTGTATATTTGCTTTTCAGCATTGAAAATGAATTCTTTCTTATTGTATATGGCAGGTATTATGATACTTCAACCTCTAAATTTAGACATTTTTTGCTTTTCACAGAAAAAAAAAAAAAGAAGATTGAAATATTTTTCCTTGTAAAGACTTGTAGAGTTTAGAAGCAAAAAGAAAATGTAGAAGAAATAACATAACTGAGTCAGTTCAGTTTCCTAGAGTATACTTATTTCTCTGTGCAAAGCAGGAACAGTAAGAATAGATAAAGGAGTTCATCCATATTAACCAGAAAGTGGAGCTAACAGCAAATGGGAAAAAAAACAGATTATGCTCACCAGACTGTTGAAGACAAGCAGGAAAAAAAAATTCATTGTTTTGTCATTGACTTCAAGGGGATTGAGTGAGGCTGCAGTTTGGTTATCTGTAAATAGCAGGGGTTGAGTGAAGGTGGTCATGGCTCTTGCAGATTCAGAACAGGCAGTGCCAAGAATGGCCAAGAAAATAATGAACTATGTTGCAATGAGACATTTAATACACCTGGATGCGCACAATCCTTTATTTTGTGGACAACCTGGGTAGCTTCAGCACAGTGAAAATGTCTTTAAGAATCTGCTGGGGACTGTATTTAAAAGAGATCTTATAGATCTAAGTACTATTTACTCCTGGTGGTCTTGCTGATATTTTTGGTCAGATCTTTTCTAGTGGTAGATGGTGCTCAGACTTATCCTGCTGAGGATCTGGTGACTCATGTGATAAAACACAACAATCTGAGATGACCTGTAAAGTCATCAATTTTTTAATGAGGTCTATGCATAAAAAGGGGACTAGTGGTGATACAAACACTATCTTGACTTTTGACCACACAGTTTGTATTCAGTCCTCATCTCCTCAAATATGCCTCAATTCTCTTCTCTACCGTTGCTGAAAAATAAGATTATTCAGGCGTTGCCCCTTTCAATGGCCTCCATATAAATAGCTTATCTGCACAATGAATTGCTTAGCCTGAGAGACAAGATTTAGAGGCTGGGCAGAGCACCTTTGCATTCATTTCTCTAGTACAATCCTTCTTATCAGCATCCTCCAGGCTCACTTCACTCTCTGTGGGAAATAAGGAATTGAGCAAATATTTTTTAAGAATATTTTCTATTTAAAAAATCGTGGTTTCTGTTGTTAGCCTCCTGAGCAGTGGGGAAGACAGAGTGACTTTCTAGGTGGCAAAATAGCCATTAGGCTGATAAATCAAACTTTTATAGGACATTTCACATTTGTCAGCTGTCCAGGTTACTTTGAACTTGGACTTGAATTCTCTTACTGGCACCCCACCACTCCCCAGCTTAGCCACAGGTAATGTGGTATGTTCAAGGTAGTCTCGGCTCTTTTCTGAAGCCAATTTGTGGGATTTTGTTTGCTCCAAGAGAATTTTGGAGTTCAAAGCCTCAGTCTCCAATAACTGCCTTCAAAATGCTGAGGAAAAGTGAGGAAAACCTGTGGTTGGAATCACAACTCACAGAGCCCAGTTTGTTTGTGGAATGACTCTGAAATTCTTGTTGCAGAGGGATCCGACCACTGTTTTCATTTCCAAATGCATATTCATTTATATGCACAAATAAAACAAATAGCCCACTCAGCTTATTTACACACAGTACTCCCCAGTTGATCTGTTGTTTTCTCCTCTGTCTTGAAGGTCTGCAAGGCTTGTTATTTGATCTTTAGGAACTGTCTGCCTCAAGAAGGCAGCTTCGCTCTTCATCTCCTGGGAGGCAGCGCCTTTTTCAAACCAGATCACAAAAAATAGTAGCAACCTGTTGGAGAGAAGGAATAGTAGACATTAATCACTGGCAAGAAGAAGAGAGAACATCCTTTAAAGATGGTTTATCCTTTAATTCACAGACTAATACACATTTTCTTTAGATATGATGTATTGGAGATGTGGAGCTTCAGCTGGTGTGTCACAGCTGTGTCACCTCCAGGCATCAGGGCCTGCGAGGGGGGATTCCTCTCAATCTAGTTCGGGCAGCTGCTGATGTGAAGCTATCAAATATCACAATTATAAAACATCTAAAAGTTAATCCATCTACCAAGTGCAGTTTCTTCCTTCTTTCACGCATAAACATCACTTCACATTAGATAAGCAAGTGCAGAGATGAGTGGGTAATGTATAATGAACAATTAGTCTAATTGTGTCTGTTATGAGGCGAGGATGAAGTGCTGAGACTGGATCTCTGAAATAATTCATATATTCCTAGTAAACAATTTTTCCACGTGAATGTCTTGTAATTCATTGTGAATTGTTGAGCTTCAGCCATGGTGGTGGTTGCTAAGTTGTAGAAGTCACAGGGATTGTTTGTGTTTCTCTAATTAGATTATTTGTGAGTCCAGACTAAACATGGTGAATTAAAATTTTTAGAACTGAAAACATCATCACAGTGGAATAATAACTGGAAACTGAACATTTGAACTCAATATATTTGGCACTAAAGCAAAGCTGTCGCCCTGAAAACTCAGCTTCTGAGCTTGCTATCATAGTTTTCTAAAGACTTTCCCAGGACAGTAACTGTAAACATAGATATGTGTACATTCTTTCTGTTACACGTCTTGTGATGGACATCTCTCATGACCAGTGCAGTGAGAAAGTGTTATCCTGATGTCATGGTTTTAAAGCAGTAACTAAAGAATTACTTATTTCTTGCTGTGAGATATGGATTAGAACAAGAGCAAAACAGGCTTAAAACTTAAAAGGAATAAAGAAAGTTTATTAACAAAACTACAAGAATAAAAACACCAGAATAAACTTCCAGAATACTTTTTTATCCCCCACTACTTGACCATCCCTTTGTACACGTGACAACATAGAGACAGAAAAAACTTTAGAACTTTGGTGGTTAAACCAGTCCCAATTCCTGCTACAGTCTTTTCATCAGTCTTTGTAGAGAAACAGAAGTCTCCTTCTGTTAATCTATGGAGTTTCTCACAACAAAACTATTTCTGTTATCGTTTTCTATTTCCCTGATGCCAGTTGCCCATAAATGCTGTCATCAGAGCTCACTCCTCCCATTTCACATCACTCTGAGGTGTGTATGGGCCATGAGTCTAGGGATGTCATTTTAAGGATGAGTTATTCAAAGGCAAAAGTTCTTTTCATCTGTCTCTGTGAGCTTCCCTGGAAAACAGTTTTCTCATTGCCTCAAGCGGCCTCAAATCTTCGCCTCACTCTGTTCCAGCACCTCACTGTATCACAATTACTCCACTTTTTGCTCAAAATCCAAACTTTGAACACTCCATTCCTCCTTATATCCTCTGTCATGAATTAAAGGAGTTTTTTCAGGACCTTATTGTCCATCTCCATAGCTTTAACAGAAAAATATTTCAGCTTATAAAGCATCTCCTTATTCTCTACCTTTTCTGAAGCTTCTTTTCTTTACTGTCTCTGATAGTTTATAAAGTCTCTTTACATGTTGATTACTCTCTTTTTCTCTCTCTGGATAAAAGGATTAATCTGCAAGTCTTATCTAGGTAATGAAAGGGTTAAAATCTTGCCCAGGTTTTTGTAGATGGTTCTGTGATCTCTGCCGGAGCAGCAGCTGGAGTTGTCTGCGATGGAAGATTCTTCATGGCTGCTCTGGAGAGTGTGGTCCCTGTCTCAGCCTGACACAGGTCAAGAGCTTTTTTTCTTTCTTTACTCGGCAGTCTCTGGTGAATTCAGTCACAGCAAAAACTGCAGCCGAGCCAGGGACCGGCCTGGCCCGGCCAGAGCCCGGGGCAAGCCCCGCAGGCCCCATCTCCTGGCCGGGAGCCGCGGCCGGCCCAGCCCAGCCCCCGCCCCACGGGGCTGCATGGCCTGGGCAGGGAACGGGAGGCCAGCCGGAGCTGTGTTACCTTTCACAGCCAGGAAACAAGGAGAACAAAAGTGCTCTGACTTTACATCTTAAGGAGGTGTTCACAGGTTGACTTAACTTTTTAATGGTCAAAACTGCTGTCAATTCTTAGAAATGACTGATAATTGGTCAGGAGGAAAGCCTCCCATCAGCCACCAGCAGCTTCAACTTCCTTAGCTCTCAAAACTATCTTAAAGGTAAAGTCACCCCATGACACCTGACCATCCAATCCCTGGCCGTGGTCAGAAGCCTATAAATAATGGGAGGAAAAATAAACTCTCTCTTCCTTTTCACCACACCTCAACCTGTGTCCCTGTGATCTATTCATCTTCAGCAGCAACACAAAGCCATTTGGATAAGTGGAAAATTAATACAGAAGATTGATACACATAATTATATTTACCTTTTTTTCCAATCAGAAGGCTATTTAATGAAAATGTTTTTATTCCTCCAGGTATAACAAAACTTCTTTTAGCATCTGCATTTAATTTCTATGTTGCTCGTGGAGGTGTATTCCATTAATTAACTGTTCACTTGTGGAGTTTGCCAAGGTCCCAGACAGTGACATAAACCCTGTCTGAAATGAAATTTAAATACTTACACCAATGTCACCAGCACTGTGATTTCATCCTTTGTTCAGAGTGCCTTCATATCACAGGAGAATCATGTTTGGATCTAGGTTTGATGCTGCAAAGCAAAATATTGGGATTTCTGGAAGTGGAAAGAGAAAAGCAGAGTGAGTAAAGGCCAGTGGAAGAGTTCCTAGAGGTCCTTAAGTGTCCTGCAGTGCCAGTGTCAGGTCACAATCATGCCTGGATGGTGGCTTGAGCTGCTTAGAGACAGTGATTTATCCCACTGAAATGTTCTGGCTGGTGTGCCCCCAGATCATTGATAAGAGAGTTTTCCCTAGGATGCCTCTTTTCTGCCTGTTTGTAGGGATGATAAAGGCTCTCAGCATTAGGGCATCCTTCTCCTGTGTAATGTGTCAAATCCATAGCAAGGAGACTTCTACCCAAAGGGTTTTGATGCATCCAAAACCTGTCATGGTCAGTTATTTACCTTTGCCATTAGGATCCAGCTCATAGATGTGCATTGGGCACCTGAGTAGATTATTTTTCACCCTGCCCATTTTTTTCCCTTTTGTTTTTCTTTTAGTTAGGTTTTTGTTTTGTTTTGTTGTTGTTGTTTGGTTATTTTTGGTTTTGCTTTTTATAATTTAGTAATCAAACCAAACATTTTTTCTTATGTCACTGCTGTTTTGTAAAGGCCAATCAGCATATGTGAATCACAGAATTCTGGTAATAAAGGGCATCCATATGCTCAGAAAGAAATTAATCTTTTGCTTCGGCCACAGCACTGTAGCCATATTTCTAAAAAGAGGGAAAGGAATGATAGTTCACAGGTCCTCATAGCTCATGGGGTGGTTTTCATCAATCATCACCCCAAGTTCTTCTCTCAGAGTTTCTCTGTCCAGGTCCCTCTGGATCCATCCCTTCCCTCTTGCCTGTGACTGCACCCCACTGCTTGGTGTCATCAGTGAACTTGCTAAGGATGCCACGATCCCACCATCCATGTCACCAACAAAGATGTTGAACAGTATCATGTGGATCTTGTCTCAGACTTCTTGGGTTCATGTTCTGATTTGGGACATTAATTTCTCCTTCCTGGGTCAGCTCTGTGTGTCAGTGATGGATGAGATCAGGTTACAAACCTGCACAGAGTCATTAACTCACCACACCAAGTGTCACACAGGATGGATGGATTCAATAAGAAGTGAGCTCTAGTTTAACTCTGGTTTATCTCTGATACTCCTGATGAGACCTACCAAGCCAAATTCCAGATCAAACCTTCAGGTAGGTGCATCTGTAAGGACTTTCTGTACCAGTTAACTGTTTAGTTTACAGTTTTACAAACCCAGCAGATAATTCAAGATGTCAGGAGCTTCAGGAGTCCATTGTAACAGGGGCTGTTTGAAAGTCAGAAAGTGAATGTTGCTTTTCAGAGATTATTAAAACTTTTCAATTCCCTCCATAAAATATTCAGGAGAGTCCAACAGAGATTTAAATTAAAATACATTGTACACATTTTAATGGTTACCACCTGTGACCTGGCTGCTTGCGTCACTGATGTAACGGTGTTTTGGGGAATGCTGTTCCCTGGGGTTGCTCTGTAATTGGCTCCTGCACTTTGTCCTTAACATGTTTCCAGCATGATTTGGGCAGATGCAGATCCCTCTTAACCAAATCTTATGTTGATACTGTTTGTAAGAAATACTGTCTTGTGACACAGGGACAGCAGGTTGGCTTTGCTGCTGTGCTGCCCGGATTCCCCATGGGTGGTGATGCCCTCGTCCTCACGAGACTGTACTGAGAGGGACCAGGGCTGCATGAAGGACAGTGCAGTTGTTGTCAGTCCCACCAAATGCTGAAGCCTCTTGTACAAAATCACAAAGGTAGTTTTAAATAAATTCTTGTAATCCTAGAATCACAGACTGGTTTGGGTTGAGAGGGACCTTAAAAAGGTCATCCATCTCACCCAGTGCCCTGGGCAGGGACACCTACTATCCCAGGTTGCTCCAAGCCCCATCCAACCTGACTTTGAACAATTCCAGGGATGGATCCTTTTTCTGCACAGCAAGCATCAGGAGTGTGTCAAATGCAGCCTGTTTTGGAATATCCATGGGTCTTCTCATAAGGGTTCCTGAATACTTCATGATTCCTACAGAACTAAATCCCAACAAAGCCTGTGAGACTCAAGAAAGTATAATTCATTTTCTATAGATGAGAAACACAGTAGGTTAATCGTAAATTCCCTTTAGCAAATTACCTCAAAATCATGCAGTAATGGATGTTATTTTCACCAACATCTTTATTACAGCATCTCTTTGAGTCCAGTGCCTAACAGAGACTCCAGGAGATCAGATAATGAATGTGCAGACACAATACACAGCTTCACACATGACTTCGTCTGTGTGCTTCTATCCCAGAGTCAGGAGAAGAGATCATTCCCACCCCATCTGTCGACAACCAGGGGTATCTGTTGGCATTTTCTGATGGCAGCATGTGTCCAGTGAGGATCCATGGGCATAATTTTGTGCTTCCAGGTGGTTTTGTTGGTTCATGTCAAGGCTGAAGTTGTAGAGGCAGAAATTAATCAGTGTTCCCTTTTGACCATAGTTTGTTTCTTGGGTAAAGTAAATTTCTTTCACTTATTTGCTGGAAAGGTAAAACAACCAAGGATCATTTAGAGATTTATATTTTTTTCCCTCAGGTTGCTTTTACAGCATCTTCCTGATGGTAAAATACTGATTTATGGGATACAAAGTGACAGCCTGCTGCAAAAGAAACACCACCATTTTTTCAATGCAAAAGCTGTAAAAGCAAAAATTGTTGATCTGCTTCTAAAATTCAAGATAATTCCTTTCATAAAAACGTATCACATCAGGTTCCTGTGGCTTTCCCCATTCAATCTGAATTTCTAAGCACTAAAGAAATCTCATTATTGAGAAGTAAACTAGCAGCTCCCTGGTAAAATGGTCACAGCAGTGTGATATAGAGCCTGTACCACATTCAGGAGAATATGCTCATCACTTACCCGTGAGGCTCATGGTGCTTAAATGCCACCTACAACCAGAGCTCCTGATCTGGCAGCCCTTCTGCTTCCCCTTTTTGCCTTTAATAAAGCAAAGGTTAAAAGGCTTACAAGAGTTATTACTTTGAAAGTCATGTTTCCCACAAGTGTGCCTTGCAATGACACAGGGAACATGAATTTTATGAGAATACTTAACTCTGTGGACTTGGATGTCCAGGTCTTGGCAACCCCAAAAAATGTTTAAATATGTCTCTGAGGTTTTCTTCCTGATACCATACCAGTCATTTTAGCTTTCCATCCATCCCCATCTCCCTTTCAGCCCAATTTAATAGTTGTTGTTTTTTTTTCTGTTCTTTCCCTCAGTTCTCCCAATGTGCCTTTTAACCCATCTCACTTTCCTCACACTGCAGTCAGATCTTCCTTTTTTCCACACTTCAGCAGCATCCCACAGTTATTTTGATTGTTCAAATCAGAAGAATTTATAAAGATCTTGCTTTGATTTTTCTCTCAGTCTAATTTGCTTTAGACTTGGTTTTAAATGATGATTTGTAGAAGGGTTGTAAACAGTATTAAAAAAAGGTTCTTTCAAGGCTTTTAGTTCTCTTTTGTTTTTTGTTTTTTTGTGAAGAGAAATCTGTTACATAAGCGCCCTAGCATAAGAACAGTCAAAAAGTAAGTGGATGGGGAATTCCTGAGAACTGTAGAACAAAGGTATCTAATGGGAGGTTGCTTCAAAGGAAATCTGGGAAAAAGAAAAAAACCAGGGGAATACCATGAGGAATACCTTGCCCAGTTTATTCCTACATGTCTGCAATTCTGCACACAGAAGGATCCTGTGCACAGGATTACACAACTGCAGTGTTTACATGGGGACACCCCCTTGAGACTTTGAGACCCCCTGACAGGGAAGAGGAAGGAGTATGTTAAGAATGGGCCAGGACTTCTGGACTGCAGAAATATCTGTTTAAAGTATTGAAGAATATCTGTTGCATTGGTGGTATGGGTCAGTGGGGGAGGTGATCATGGTTGTATTTTCAGACAAACCAAATTAAGGGAGAGGGTATGTGCCAGTGGAGGAGCTGTAGGTCAGCCATTAGTGAGAGGAGATAGGAAAAGCTTTTTGATCTGAGCAGTTACAGTTGTAAAAGCTCCAGGCATAGACATAGAACAGGAGCCTTATTCAGTCCTCCTGAATTCAGTTTTTCTTTCTGCCAGAGACATCTGAGAGCTTTCCTGTTTTCTATCCCCTCCATGTGAACATACACACACACACACACACACACACACACACACACACACACACACACACACACACAAACACACTCACTCACTCTCTCCCTTCCAGGCTCCCACAGATTTTTGAAAGCTTTACTTATCTTTGTACTTTCAGAACTGAAACTAAAACAGTTCTGACACCTGAAAGCATATTCAGTTTTCTGCATTGTAATTTTTACCTTTTGCTGCTCACTGCTGTTCCCTGAAAGCAGCATACAAATGCTTACCCCTTAAAAGATATATTTCTGGTAAGAATGTAGACATATTCAGGGGAAAAATTTAAGTTATTACTGATTAGTGAAAAATGTCCCACTCTGTATAGGGGTTTTTTTCCCTAGGAGATGATGCAGTGATGCCTTGTCTGTGTGCTCCTTTTTGAAAAGTATATGCAGGGTCTTGGTCATTTGTGCTTTGCTTTATTTTTCTATTCCTAGAGTAAGGCAAGGCCTTGTCTGTGCTCCCATTTGTGGGTAGGTGGACTAGATGGTCTAATAAAATTTATTTTTTAGGTCTGTTTGGGTTTTGACGTGAATATGCAAATGGAATCTTTGCATCAAAAGTACTAACATACAAATAGAAAAAAAAGCTTTACCTGCATTCAGTTTTCTTATTTTTTACATGGTAGAAAAATCACAAGTGATCTATTAAGCAGCCAGAATAAAGTCTCTGGATGATGCTGGTCTTGTCCTCTAAAATGGGTGTAAATTCACTCCTTTTTAGGAGTGAATTGGGAATACACGTCAAAACAATGCAAAACCCAAGTTGTGCAGCTGTTGACATTCTGCTAAGCTCTCCTCATCCAGTGCCAACTTCCAACAGGTTTCACAAGCTGGACAGTGATAAAAAGGGGGAAAAAGAAGGCTGATAATTTCTCCCATAATTTCCACCTGCAATCCCAGAGAGTGAAGGAGAAATGAAGCCATAAATAGCAAGAAAGATTTGTCTGACTGTGCAAGATCAGAGCATTGATTCAGCCTTGATTGGGCTCCCCACTGCTTTCCTTTCGTTATTTATGTCAGGTTAACCTCTCATTTTCAGCAATGACATCTGTTCCCTATCTACTCATTTCAGGGAACATACTGCGGTTTTCATTTTGTCAGCTGTTTTTCCTTCTTCAGATTACTTTGGAGCAAAGCTGCTGGGGTGGGTTTTATTTGAATAATGCCTAATTCTAAATGAATGTGCTTGGTTTGAGATAGGACACATGATACAGTGCAGTACATTCCATAAAACCTACCAAACACGTACAAGACTGAATCAAAACCATCAGGACCTAATGGAGGAAGCAAAGACAGAGGAGAATACAGGCTGAGCACCTGAGAGCACTGAGGTGGAAGCTCCCAGACCCGTGGGCAGGTCTGTTCCACATGAGAAAAAAGCAATCATGGAATACCATGAAGCTGCACAAAACAGGCAGGTGAAATGTCACCCTCAGGTGTCTCAGCAGAATACTACATCTACTTGATGCTAGAATCTGCTTTTGGTCATCACTTGGTCCAATGAGGTCTTACAGCTCTATTTCTGAATTTAGATTGGTTGTTCTCAGTGTGAATAGGGTCTGTTTTCAAAGGAAGCCTTTGTAAGACAGTTGAGTGGTTCCTCTCTCTCCACTCTCCTCGCTCCTCTCTCCTCTCTCCCCTCCCCTCCCCTCTATTATCTCTGTATTTCACTCTAGGTTTATTCTACTGCTATAAACCGTTGCTGCTCAGGGAAATTAACATTACAAAAGCAAAGACTCAAAATCTTTGTGGAATTTCTCTGACTCTTATCTTCAGAAGGGAAGATATGATAACCATTGCTATCCCATTGTATATGTTGTTAAATCAACCAGGCCATGTAACAAACTTGCAAGCTGAAGGCTTTTAAAATAATCCCAACATCTCATAGCAAAGCTTGTCTCCAAAGTATTCAAATTTTACCCAAATCCTCACAACTTCCTTCATAAAACGGTTTTAACTTATTCAATAATTAAATTAAAATGTACAATATGTACCACACCTACAAAAGGATCCTTTCCCTTGTGCATATTTCCAATTGAGGGACACTCTGAGTTGAATGACAGCTTAATGGCTGCCACTGAAACTACCCAAGCCATTTATTGTCTAATATTTCTCTACTGTGTTGTATAAAGTATTAAACATAATTGAATAGATGTTAAGAAAAATGTGTTCAGGCATAATTACACAAAAAGATTTCTGTGGAGGCTTCACATGGATGGGAAGTGTCTGTGTGTATCTATTTTAAAAGAACTTAATGAGATGATGTGCTTAAAGAAAATTTTAAAGATCATTTTCTCGTTTGCTAGAGCACACTTTTCCCCTGGCTTCTTCAATCTCTAGTACTTCCAGCTGTTCCTAATGGTTTTCCCAATGAAGCAGCTGTGTTTATGGGACTCTCTCATACTGTGATGTCTGGGTTACAAAATGTTCAATGCATGCACGAGTTTCTCCCTGTGACAAACTCAAAAAAAACATCCAGGCATTTTTGTCTTGTTTAAATCTCCAGGTACCCATTGAAATTAATGTTTAATAGAAAACTGACATGACTTTATCCAAGTATAGCTGAAAAGAAGCATAGATAAACCAGTCAAGAATGAAATCCTTCCCTGGTTTTGTGACATTCACCTGTTCTGGCATCAGGTTTTCAGACTCACAGCCTAAGAAAAATCTTGACTGTGTTGGTACAAATCAGGGATAAGCTGATCCCAAAACTATGTCACCCCACAACTGGTTTTCTTCAGGGATGCACTACTTCCCCCAGTTCCAGGATGCTGTATTATCCTTAAAGTCTTGAATCTTCAACTTAGTCCCAGGTGCCTCCTGGTTTCACTATTGGTTTTTTCACTATACCTTTCCAAAGTCAGAGAAAACAAGACACATGGGTCTTGCATAATTTTTAATTTCCCCATAGAGTTATAAAAAAGTTTAAGAACCAATGCTAGTAGATCAGTGCTGGTACTGCTGGAACCCAAAGTAGCTTCAGCCCTGTGCCATATGCCAATTAGCAAAGACAAAAAGGGAAGCAATATCTAAATATGCCAATCTTTGCCATCTCTTTTATGTGAAATTCCTCTTCAAAGCACCTTTCTTGTTTGTTACAAGATTGCTTTCATAAGCATCTAGCAAATGTAACTAAAAATGAGTATTTTGTTATTCCTTCATGCCTCTCTCCTGAGCTGCTGAGAATCTTTTATTCCTATCGTCCCTGGCAGCTCTTCAGAATGACAGTATACAGTTCTCTCCTTGCTTTCTTCTCCTTATTTTTATTCATTTATTGCTTTAAGTTTTTTATTTTCCTCATCTTTTGAACCTTATTTTTTTAGCCACTTCCATCATAATTTTTAAGGAGTGAATGAAGGTGTCAAGAGGAGGACTGGACAGGCAGGAGGACCAAGAGGATGGGTTCAAACTGCTTCTTTTATTCTTGGTGGTGCTGCTTCTAAAAGTGAATTTGGATTACTCTAGGGTAACTCAGATTGAGTTGCTCAATCCACACAGAAAGTCAAATCTATCACTCTGGGTAAGGTACCTCCCAAATTAGCAAGATGCTGGGATTCTTCCTTCCTACTCCTACATGCAGAACTTGCTTTTTCTTTCCCAGGTGCCACTGAGTATTAAATCCCCTGAAGTGAGCACTATTTTTTTGGTATACACTACTGTGTACACTGCTGCTAGGAGAAGGTAAGCCCTGGTAATTCTATCATACAGCTTTGATTTGCTATGGTATTACTGAAACTGGTGTGAAATACAGCACTAAAATAGAGGCAAAATATTGTATTCTCCCAAACAAGATGCTTAGGCTGCTGCCAAGAGAGGAGCCGAGATTAATCCAACATTACAAATGTAGGTATGCCTGTGAAATATAAACACATTCAAGTGTCATCTTGTCCTTTCATTTATTACTCTGACGTATTTGTCCTTGAATCTATCCACACAAAATAGAAAAAGCAATTGCTGACAGGGTGAAGAATTGCAAGTGCCCTTCCCTGCTTTTGATACTCAGCCTTAACAGGGACCTTTCAAGCAGTCAAGTTATCTGGAAACACTGCCCAGATGAAGCTAATTGTCTACAAGAGCCTCTTCTGTAAATATGTATCTGTCATCCTAAACCACTCCAAAGGATCAGAGGTGTGAAATTCAGTATTCATTGACGTACTGTAGGAGGCCCCAAAAGATCAGCTGTATTAATTTACAGCAGCCTGTTGTTTATTGGCAGTGGCAAAGTTTTGCAAGAATAAACAAACTGGAAAAAAAAGCAGCCATTTGTAAGAAAAACTTGCAATGGAATCTATGTTGTGAATAGAACTTCAGAACTATGACACAATAAATCATTCAAACTTCCATGGATGGAACCCATGAAACATGAAAGTCGTACCATTGGAACGTTCTAATATGAAGCCTTGGACTCAATCTGAAGGTCCTGCTGGGTTAGGTATTCTGCAGGACAAAGGAACTGACTCTGCCCTCCATTGCAGTCAAGTTAAAGAGAAAATTAAACAGAAGGAAAAAGAAGAACCATGGCACAGTTTGTCTTAATTTCCAGACAAGGCTTACAAACTGCTGAAAAGCCTTCTGACATGGGTTGACTGTGCCACTGCCAGGCACCCACCAAAGCCCCTCTCTCACTGCCCTCCACAGCTGGGCAGGGGAAAGGAAATATAACCAAGGGTTCATGAGCTGAGATATGGACTGAAGGAGGGATCTCTCATCAAATACAATCACGGACAAGACAGGCTTGAAATAGAGATATGAATTGAATTTATTACACTGACACAATCACAGCAGGATAATGAGAAGTAAAAAAAAAACCTTAAAAACCCCTTCCCCCCACCCTTTCCTCCTTCCCAGCTCTACCTCCTCCCCCAGTGGTGCAGTATTGAAGGACCCCCGAGCTGTTCACCAATCTTCACAGAAGTAATCGTGAATGCCAGTTTATTTCTATCTTTAGCACACTTTTATAGGGTTCTACAGGGTCTGCAGGCAGAACAAGCTACTATTGGCTAATACACACAGTTTACATTTTTTCTCTTATACACAGGGATATTGTTTTGCTTCACTCTCTCTTCTGCATGAAGGTTTCAAGGACTTTAGCCCTTAATATTACGACTTAGTTCAAAGGCTGGTTTGTGCATACAGGCCTTTACTAATATATAAAATATAGCAACAATTCCCCCTTTCTCTTTTTGCACAAACCAGGCTTTGGATAAGATAACATACAACTTAGACTGTCATCTCAATTAACACTATAAGTAAAGTCCGTCCCCCTTCTAGCACAAGAGACCTCAACCATCCAGTGATGCCCCAGCTGGCGAACCAACTTCCGATGGGATCACTATCTTCTTTCAGGGCATGTAACCCATCCTGTAGCTGTTGTAGTTGCTCATGGATGGAAGCTGAATGATCAGTAAGATCCAAGCAGCACATGCCTTCAAACTCCTCACAACCATGTCCTTGTGCTAAGAGCAAAAGGTCAATTGCAACTTGATTTCATAGTACTGCATGATACACACTACTCACATCGGCTGAAAGCTCACTTAACATTGTGGATGTTAAGTTTAATTCTTCCTTAGTCTAACAAGCGAGCCTTTTTAGAGTTGCTAGGCCTTAATTCATTCAGGCTTCGCTTTGACTGTTTGATGTTCTTCATTTTGCTAGCTATATTCAACAATTGATGTAAGCTTGGGTGGAACAAAGTGAGTTTCCCAAGATAACAGGGTCTTCCATGTGGATTAGCAAGAATCTAATTCCATGCTCTATCTCCACAGATTAGGAATATGGAACTAGGTGATCATTTTGGTAATTGTCCTGTGAGATTGCACCACGAATAAAGGCTTTACTTACAGTGGTAGTAACGAGATCAGCTATAGGGTTCACTGCAGCCCAGTGCCACATTACTTTGTTAGAATGACTTTTTGTTGGGGGTTCAAACATTATCTATCCACCTGAGGTATTGGTGGAACATAACAAATCTAATTCTTCTGAGGGTTGTAACATTAAGAACTTTGGTAATTTTTGCTTGCTAACAGGCTTCAAGTTGTCTTAATGTGAAGCCAACAGTGCGACTGCACTCTTGCAACACTGCCAATCGATTCAGTCGAGTCTCGTTACTAATTAAAGCTTTAAATGCTGGAGGATCCCATTCAGGGACTCCTATGAGACAGGTGCGAAAGGATCTCCACGGGTGGCTAGGCTCAGACACATTGACCTTTGGCCAGTTCAATGTGCCAGAGTGACCCATATATTCTGTCACTTTTGGATGTTAGTTAGCAGACAGTTGGTCATGACTATACACAACACAATTACCATAAGCATTTTACCATGTAAATGACACCATATTTGCAAACTCACAGCTAGAACTTCAATCGTTAAATGAACTT
Source organism: Poecile atricapillus (assembly GCF_030490865.1). Classification (NCBI taxonomy): domain Eukaryota; kingdom Metazoa; phylum Chordata; class Aves; order Passeriformes; family Paridae; genus Poecile; species Poecile atricapillus. The sequence goes on from NC_081288.1 coordinate 62,386,085, forward strand.
TCAAAGATGCTTACACTACCTCTTGAAGAGGGAATGCTTATACTTTATACTAACATAACAATTACTACACAAGCTAAACACTTAAACTATTGTCTAACTACTTTTAACACACATGCTCTGGTATATGTGTAGTCTAAGCGTGAAAGCAATTTGCTGAAAGGGTAAACACACAACTACAATTTGCCTTATATACAATTAAATGGAGTCTCTACACTTCTTAGATCTTCTACAGAATTTCTCCAGCACGATTCAGTCCTGGAATGTTCACTGCTCCTGTGATGTCAGCTGGCAGTTGATCGGTGACTGAGGGCTTTGATGTTCAAGTTGTTCTTCAGATCCTTCTAAATCTTAAAACAAAGGATACCTGAAAAATTGGTAGAGACACAACATCATAATAACAACATAAAATCTCTGTTGGCAACTGTCTATATAGGGTTCAGACACAACTGTGTCCTGACAAGTCCACTTCTGATCCATGTCTGGAGTACCAAGGCTGTGTGATAACATCTCTGTTCACTGGATCTCGTGTGTTCAGAGGCACACAGTCTGGTCAGATGAACAGGTGACCTTTCTGAACCTGCCAACAAAACACAGACACTCCTCTCCTTGAAGTTAATGAATTACACTAATTAAATGCTTGTGGGGCATCCATTTTCCCCCGTTTTTCTTAAAAAAAAAAATAAAAATGAGATGTACTTCTGTTATAAACAACACCATTAACACAAAACCATATACACAATTAATAAGAACTTATACTAGTTAAAAATCAATTAAATCTTAAACATTATTAATAACATATATAATATAAAACTGCTATTAATTACTAAAACACTGCACTAGCATCTCATAGTTAGCAAACAAACAGAAACAAAAAAAAATCAGTGAAGGATTGGATCATCACCTCCGGAAAATGATTCTCCAAGCCCACTTCAGAATTGATCCAGCTGTCATATTAATAGGGTCAAATTGCTGAGTCAAAAAGTGACTCAAATACTGATTTGGGACAGAAAATATCTGGATCTGTTGGCAAACATTCTATCCAGGTAAAGTCAAGGCTTGGCCAGGACCTTAGGCTTTAAACTGGAAAGATGCCTCTTAACTCATTTCTAAAACAAGGTTCTCAATAGTAGCAGCTATGAGATGCTTACAGCACAGCAAACTGTTAAAATGCATTTGTACAAAGCAAATGATCAGGAGCCTTAGGTACCAGACCAATTAAACCATGCAGCAGTTGGTTTAATCTGAAGCCTCATCCATAGCAGCTGATCCTCAACAATGGTACATCTTCTTAAAATTCTGGAAACACTGTAAAATAAGAAAACTATAACAAACAAAAACTGCAGAGATTGCAACAACCAATAGAACTCCCGATGAAGTCAAGGGTGTCACAGACTGCATTCACTTTTATCCACAAGCAGGTGTTCACCAGTGCTCCATCACAGCTGTCTCAGCTGTGGCCGTCCTCCTCTCTCTAGGAAAACAACTATACTTTGCAGTTTAAACAAGTGTCTCCAAGAAAACATAAAACAATTTAAATTAAACAATATCTAAACCCAACAATAATTACATATGACAAAAGGAAATAACAAACTTAACTTTAAAAGAATATCTAAGTTAGAAAACTTAACTTAAAAGCATTCAAGCCTAAACATTATAAAACTTGACTATCCTTAATTCTATTAACACTTAATCTATATTAAATGAAAACATAACTTAATCTTATTCTGTTACTACAAAAGGCAGCTAAAAGTTTAATATATACCTTTTAAACACAATATAACAATAACATAAATTCACTATAAAGATTATAAAGATGTAGCAAACACATCATAATTCTATGTCATCTAGCTTTGAGAATAACCCACAATAACTGCAAATGTTACTAAAAATACTTATTCATAATAGAAATTTGCCTAGTATATGTTTAAATTGGTTAGGATGTTAAAGTGCAGTTTTTCTAGAGAAAAACCACAACAACAACATGGGATTTGGCAAGTTGCCATCCAGCTTTTGTAGCACTTTTCAAAAACATTAAGTCCAATTTTTAAACTAAAACCCAAAATCCAAATTGGTAAATATGCAGTTATATGTGTTTTATATAACAAAAAAACTTACATTAAAATTACCTTATTAAAATTGTGGAAAAAACAAGCAAATAGATAATATATACTTTAACTTAGCTTTGTCTTGTACAGTAAAACTCTCTTAACTAATTATTTTTTAAACCACAAATCTCTTCTGTAGATAACACTAATTGAAAGAAGGTTTTCCTAGAAGTTGTAAATCACACCATATTTTAACCTTGGGTTCTAAAACCAATTATTGCAAGGCAACTTCTGTTAATATGTTAATATTCACCTTGAACACCTTTTTTTTTTTTTTTTTTCCTTAACTTTTAAAAAACCACAATAATTTCTCTAGTAAAACTCTAAAAACTGCAATTGCATAAACTCATAATTACTTAAAACACAAAATTAACTCTACAATGGTATATAAAAACATTTTGAAAACCCAATAAATCATGACCCTGCAACAAACCAGGCACCATTCCCAGTGCCCCCCCCCAGAGAGGAAGCGGGGGGGTCGACCGCCCGCCCTGCCGCTGCTGCAGCTCTGCTCTTAAGTTCCTTCACATTCTCCACATACTCTCGCAGCGAGGAAAAACGGAGAGAAATAAAAAAAAAAGCCTCACAAAGTTAACTTTAACAAATGCAGTTTTTTCTCTCAATCTCTCTTGTTGTTCGCCGATAGAGGAAAAAAGGCACGATTTTGCAAAAGCAGGCGATTTTACACGAAAAGTCTCTCACGGCCAGGTGCTAACAACGGCGATCCTGGCAGCTTATCAGCTTCTAATTACAAGGATGAATTTTGAACTAGATACCATATAGTTTGAGATTTTTTGACTAGTTTGTCTCTCTTTGAAGCTGTCTGAGCCACCTGTTTCTGCTCAGTTGTTTCTGTAATTGTTCAGAGTGGCCTTGGAACTTTTCTTGCGCTGCTTCTACCCCCAGGGTGCCTTTGTTCTCTGCGCCCACCTCGCTCCCTCATGTCCTCCTGGTTCGGGTGGAAACCAAGCTAAATTTGGCTTCTTTTCTTCCAGGGTGGTAAAGATGGAACTTAAATAAGGTTGTAGTGCTAAAAGTGACTCCAAAAATGAAGCAAATAGTTCTGGATGTATCACATCCTGCCATAACTGAACAGATTCTGTTCCTTGTTTCAGCGTTCGCTGTGGAACTTTTTTTTTCTCATTATTTTCTTCTCCCTAACTCTCCCTCCCTCTCTCCATGGGCAACATAGATAGGAGAGCTTGCCCAGCAGTGGGAGGTAAAGGCATCTGCCGCTGTGACGCAGGTAGAATTACAGGGCTCACAGCTTCAGCATATCTCACTTTTCTGTTTTTTAAGGTATTAATTACAATCTGCCAAGTTTGACCGAGAAACACAGTGTCCTTGCTCTTTTCCGTAATTGCCGTTTCCCATATATCAGAGCCGATTTATCAGTCCGTTCTTGCACCGCAAAAAGCAGTGAGCACTGCAAATGCTCAAGACAATTAGCCCATATAATGAGCATATCCAGGTCCCTTTCCTGGGCTGCTTCGCCTCGTTTAACGAGGATGCAGAGAAGAAGTTTATCTGCCGCTGCAAATTCCACATCCATGCTGACGGCAACCCGCAAGGGGGAAGGTTGCGACCCTTCTACACACGCCCTTGCCTTCTGGGCCCCCCCCAGCAGCCCTACTTCCACGTCTAACCGCTCCGCGTCTCACCGCGCTCAGGCTGCCTATCTGGTGCCGATCCAAGCCCACAACGTAGCGCCCAGATCCACTCCGATGACTCCAAAGCCCTTCTGCCCGCAGGGATGTCTCTGGTCGGAGTGCCAAATATTGAAGGACCCCCGAGCTGTTCACCAGTCTTCACAGAAGTAATCGTGAATGCCAGTTTATTTCTATCTTTAGCACACTTTTATAGGGTTCTACAGGGTCTGCAGGCAGAACAAGCTACTATTGGCTAACACACACAGTTTACATTTTTTCTCTTACACACAGGGATATTGTTTTGCTTTACTCTCTCTTCTGCATGAAGGTTTCAAGGACTTTAGCCCTTAATATCACGACTTATTTCAAAGGCTGGTTTGTGCATACAGGCCTTTACTAATATATAAAATATAGCAACAGTGCAGGGAGATAGAGAATGGGGGTTTTGGTCAGTTCCTCAGGTATGGTTTCTTCCACTGCTCAGGACATTCCCCTGTTCCATTACCAGGTCTGTCCCATGGGAGACAGTTTTCCATGAGCTTCCCTGATGTGAGTCCATCTCACAAGCACCAGCTCTCTGTGAACTGCACTTCCAGGCCATGCAAATCCAGTACACCTTATTATATTACATGTAGTAGCACCTAAGCTATACTAGAAACTTCCTAGAAATTGAGACTCTCCATTACTTTGCTTAAATCCTCAAATTGTCCCAGACAAAAACCTTCAAATAAGTCTGAAATCTGTGAGATTTTCCCAGGGGGTGGCAGGGAAGTTGAGGTATTAATCCAGGTAATGAAAAACAAATATGAAGGGAATTGTTCATTTTGCTTTGTTTGTAAAATATTACTTTAGCACTGTGCTTATGACTAGGGACTCTGGTGAATTTTATGACCTTAATGAACTTTACCTTTTACCATCACTATTTCCTTTGAGACTACACATGTATTAATATAGTGGACAAAGTAAAAAGTAAATGAAAATATTTCATAATGCAAAGTCTGGGAGATTTAACAAATCTACATGAGAAACTGTTGGGGGTTCCTCTTTAAGCATTTGTCTTTAAGACGAATGTTCTATATGAAAGCAAGGTATTACTCCTGCTAGGTATATCGACTGCACTAGATCGCATGGATCTAAGAAGAATAGGAAAGTCAGAAATAAATGCAACAAGTTTGTCTTTCTCTGCAGCTGCCAAGAATAATTTATCAAATTCCTTCCGTAACTCAGTAACAAGTTTAGGATGCACTTAACTGTGAGTAGCAGCGAAAGCACCAATTTTCTCTTCTTGACTGTGGAGTAACAGATTTCTGAGCAAAGGACAAAAATAGTGTAAACTTTGGAAATACATTTGGAGAAAACGAAAATTATATCCCTCCCCAGAATGAGGCATGGCAATTTAATGAGCTAAAAAAGTGGCTTCAGATGTTGATGAAATTGCCCAAGAACTTTAGCTATTTAAATTTTAGAACATTTCCAGCTCTTCTGATTCCATCTTGACCAATCTGGTAAGCTCATAAAAATCTAAATATTGGATTTTAGCCCAATGCTAGATTTGACATATGCCCACCTCATACTGCTAGGAAGAACAGGCTTGGATTGGGTTTTTTTCCCCTCTTGTATTTTATTGAGGATCTGTCAGTCATGTTCTCCAAGACTCTGGGAAGTTTGGTAGTTGTCTCTGTCGTATCTTCTGGTAATGAGTAATCACAGATATAACTTCCAAGGAGGAATGGCTGCGTGTTTTAGGACATTATAACCTTTTCCTGGGAATGTTATGAAATAAGAGCTGTCCTGTAGTACTGAGAGCTATTTTTGTCATTTTTATTTCCTAAGTGATCTTGGTTCTTCAACTTGCCTTTTAAAATATCAGCAGCCCATAAGCCCGAGCCATCCTTCTGTTTTTTAACACATGATGCTCCCAAGGCATGAACAACATAATGAAAATGACAAAAAGATTTCAAAAAAGGAAAAAAAAGCTGCCTGCAGTGGTGAATGTTGTGTCTTCAACACTTCTAAGACTGCAGGAGAAACTTTCTCCAAAAAATCTGTGTAGCCACTGGCTGCAAAGCCGCCATGAAACCCTTAGTCTGTGGCAGAAGCTTTGATGGAATTTTTACACTTTGCCCCATTAAAAACAGAGCTACACTCCAAATGATGTCTGTGCACCACACAGAGAGAAAATAAAGTGATGAGAACTACAGATACAAAATACCGATTTCCAGATTACTTTTAATTACACTTACAAGAAAGCTATACAAATAGCAAATACCTTTTTCTTTATTTTGGTAATTTACAATCAATCAGTCAGGTAGGTGTGTACTGCAGTCACATTTTATTGTCGATTGACGTGGTGCCAGATTCTCCCTGGCCAGCTCTGGGCCCAAGAGCAGACTGTTCCTGGAAAGCAGCACAGTCTGGGATACAGCTTGGGTCTTAGGCTCTGCGGCACAGCGTCAAGGGCTGGATCAAGGACAAGGGAGAGGTCTTCCATGTGGCTTCCAAAAGTAATTTATTCCATTGAAGGTTCCAGGAAGGAAAGACAAAAGATACAGGGCTACAGCAACTTATACATGGGGGAAGAACAAGGGGAGTGTACAAATAATAAACCAATAGGGAAGACTTAGGGGAGGAGCACAAGGTGGGGTTACACAATACATAAACCAATGGGGAACACAAGGGGAGGAGAGTGGGGCACACGGGCAAATGGGGCTTGGAGGAATAGGGGAATTCCAAAGGGGCACAGGCAGGGGGTTGGCACAAGAGAGGATTGATAACTTAATGGGAGGGGGAACAGGGAACATTCGGGAACAAAGGGCAGGTGTGGATTGGCAGCTGGGGTAGAAGGGCACAACTGGGACTAAACTATTAACAAGGAGGGGGGGAGGGTAAAATTTAACAATACAGAGCATAATTGAATCAAGTATAATGAACCAAAACACACTGCAACAGTCAATGGTGTTATTTATGAGGGCAATCACCCATCTTTGGAAAACTGTTTGCGTCAGCTGAAAAATTAATTTTGGTCAAATAAAGAAGTCATAATGGAAGCAATCTACAGCAGAGGCTCTGCTTACAGATATGTCTTAAACAGAGTGGTGACATAAATAGTTTTTTACTTCATTAGTAGTCTATTAATAACCCATGGTGAACATGGTGTCTCAAGTTTGGCTGTGAAATTAAGTGTTCCCTTTAATTTGGTTTGTTCTGCGAAAATGTAAAGGATTAATTAGCTCTTCTCTGGATCTTGCTGCTTGCACCTTTAATGAAGTAAGATCCTGGGTTTCAAGGTGCATGGAAACACCATTCCCAACAGGCTTCTCTTTCAATAAACAAAAACTAAAAAAATTCCACAAGTATTTAATTCTTCCCTATGAGAATATGGGAATGAAAGTGCTTACAGCAGAGCCAGGGAGTGTTCTTTTCATTAACCCAGTGCCCATCTAATTTCATTGATAATAAAGCTGCCCAAATTACCAGAAGGGTACAAAATTAGAAGTTAAGAGAAATGGGGGTTCACTCAATTTCTACTCCCCTTCTTTATAATCTGAAACTGTCTCTCTGTGTTGTTCTGAGAGAGAACATATTTAGGTGTGTATTTCATATATTTATGAAAAGAAGCTCAAACAGAAACAGTTATTGTGTGTGGAGAGCTCATTCTGATGTCAGAGCACAGGTGAAATGCTTTTGATATGGGTGGGGCTAAGAGTTTAAGGTGACTCTTTCCATTTCCAGTTTCTCAAAAGCTTCAAACGTTTTGTCTGTTTCTGCCAAAATTATCAGCCTGGATTAATTTTATGTGCAGGGGAAGGAAAGGATGAGGACCCAGAACGTTTCAGCCAAAACCATTGATCTCTTTCTAAGGAAAAATGTTTTTTAGTCAAGAAATTCCTTCCAGACTTTCCAAATTTTGGACTAAGTACATGCAATTTTTCTGTGACAGATGGTTACAAGTATGATGTACACCCCAGCCCATACATGGCCCACCACTACCCATTGTGAAAAACAAAGTACACTCTCCTGATAAATTTTAAAAGGTTTAATAAAAACAAAAAGACAATAGGAGACAAAGATAACGAAGCAAAGGGTTAAAATGGCCGTGTGCTTGGCTCTCTGCCAAGAGCCTGCCTGGTGCTTTGGAAACACCCTTTATATACTGTTTCTACTGCATGGACTTGATGCATTTTCAAACTTTTCCAGGAACTGTTTTGCATAGCCACTCCTTGGATCCACCTTTTTAGAGCATGCGCATTTCTTGGCTATGCGGTTTTAATTCCTTTCTCGTCATCTTTTAATTTGGGCTTTGGCTTCTTCTTCCACAGGCGATGAGTGTTGATAGCAGCCTGGGCCCCATCATCTGTTGACCAGAGGTTATCCTAATTGGTCAGGCAGGACCTGAACGTAACACCTAACTTCTTCTGACCTGCGCTTAAATTCTAGCTAATAACAGTTGAAAAAGAAAAAGACATAGCAAAAGCCATTCTAACATTATACATATAACATTCATCTTAATACTTGCAAAAAACTAATATCACATTATGTATTTATAGCACCATCTTCCTAAAAACAAAACAGTCCTGAGTGCCTCATATGGGTACCAAATCCTGTCCCATGCAGCCATTTCTAAATCTCTTCTCCCAACCTCATGCAAGTATTTTATATATTTTTATTTTTTTCAGAATCCTTTGACCTTTTGCTGGTTCCAGTAAGCCTGTCTTTCAGTGTCTGAAATTAACAAGAAGTCAGATTTTGTTGACTTTATGTTAATGTGTCTTCTGCTGACGAGCATGAATTAAACCAAAATGTAAAAGGCAGGAATGCTGATTTTACCCCTGGCTACAGAAAAGTGCTCTCAGTGTCTGGGTCCATTTGTTCCAGCTGGTAGTGTACAGCATGGTTGTTGGGGGTTAGGTGTCCTTCAATTTTTTCTGGCACACCTATGGAATTTTTACCCATCAGTGGCAGGGAAATCTAACTGCTGGTACTTGTTGGGTGCTTGAGTAACACAAAGAGTTTGGCTGGGCCCAGGAGGGAAGGGGGCAGGAAAAAGGAAGGGCAAGCTGCAGAACAGAACTCTCGCTGGGAGCTGTTGTGGTGAAGAGAAGGGAATTCACCATCACCCAGACGGAGCTGCTGCTTCTTCTTTCTTCATCTTAGATTCCTACTCGTTCCTGCCATTCCAACTAAGTGTTCCACAGAGCCCTGAAGTAGCACGGGGACTGACTGCCTGAGGGGGTTGTGAAGCAAAGCCTCTCCTCCATCCTTTCCTGTCACAGGGTCCCTGGTTCTGTTTTGTTGTTAATGCTGTAGTTATTGTGTTTGTTTGCCTTGTTAGATACATACTAGTAAAGAACTGTTATTCCTATCCCAGGTCTCTGCCTGAGAGCCTCTTGATCTCAAAATTATAATAATTCGGAGGGAGGGGGCATCTACATTTTTGTTCTGAGGAGGGCTCTTGCCCTGCCTAGCAGACACCTTCGAAACCGAGACAATGTCATAAACTTTCAAAGTACTGTTTACCATACAGTTTTATGACTGTATATGTTTATGACTGGCAGCATATTAAAGCAGAAAAAACCCCAGAAATTAATTTTTAATTTATAAAAGTATGTAACTTGTAATGTGTTAGTTTTTTCATACAAATTACTGCAGTAGAAAATTCATTGGGATTCCTTTAAGTATGGTATGGTCCAAGGAATCTTTATTATGGGAAGTGACAAGGATGGTTTTTAATGAGCTGCAATCTGGTAATCTTAATATTTTTTTCTGAAGCTGCTCTCTTCTAATTAGAGCTTAAAGATTTTTCATGCAAACTATCTTTGTTCTGTCTAAATAGAAACTTCGTGTGATTGTGACAATCATCTTTAGATCTCATTTTCACAAAAGGATATTTGGACACAGCTTCACCAATGCATTTGGGAAGTTTTTATGATATGCTGCCTGAATTATTTCAAAGTTTTCTGGTTTGTTTTATCCCCCTTCTGAGGTTCTAGATGCTTCTGAGTTTCCCAGAAAGCTGAAGGGGGAGTTTGTGTGGCTCTAGTTCTGATGTAGCACAAATGGCTCCTGTACCTGTGAAGGTGAATGCTGGGCTCTGAAGTTGGGTTTTTTTCACTGCCTTAGTTTGTCTGTACTAGCAGATTTTGTATTTATCTGTGCCCAGTTCCCATTTTATTTATATCCCTATTCCTCTGCCAAGTGCCTTGCAGAGGCACACTAGGTGATGATGTCATCTGTTATGTGGAAATTTCTCATTCTGCAGAACTCTGTTTCTAAAAGCTCTCTGCACGTCAGAACTCTTCTAAATAGTATGAATTTGTTCCCTTTTGAGTAATTCAAACCTAATTGGTAAACCTTTCGAGAGCCCAACCACTGAAGAACTATAAATGTGTTGCACTTTCAATTATTTGTAATACTGGGCATACTGTAATACTCACATCAATGGAAATAAGCTGATGATGCATGCTGAAGCATCAAGTGGAGTTTTTCCTGAACTTTGACCACCTGCTCACACTCCCTTTAAGAGCTGCATCTAAAGATTTAAAGATTTGTAGCGCTAAAAACCTGTGAAGAGTTTAAAAGCAGCTGGCATATTTGCCTGGTTAAAGAATCAGCTTCTGAAGTAACACTCCTTTTCTCCATATGTCTCTTTGCTACGATGGCTGAACATTGTGCTCAGCTTTCATGTATTTCCTGGGAATTGATATAAATCTGTATTGTGATATTGGCTTTTGCAAGTATTAGGATGAATATTATATGTTAAATACTTTTTGGCTATGTATGTACTTTTTTTCTTGCTAACAAGTTTTAAGCTTAAAGGAATCTCCTAGTACAAAGCAAGGACACCTGTTATCAGCAGAAGAACAATGGCTGTTATCAACAGCCAAGACCAGGCCGGTGGCAGCAGCGGAAGGATGTGCTGTGAAGCCCAGCTGTCACCAGGGCAGGACGAGGGGCCCAGACTGTTATCAACACTGACCATTTGCAGAAGAAAGGAAACCAAACTCCAAATAATGATGGTCAGCAAAAATAATGATAATCAGCAAAAAAGACCCAAACTATACAGAGCATGTTCTAAATAAGCAGAACCAGGGAGGGGACATGCTAAAAACTTGTTGAAAAAGTTTGAATATGCATTAAACCCTCACAGCAGGAGGGGATAAAAAGAGTGTTCCCGAGATACCAGGTGTGTTCCTGGCAAAGCGCCAGGGCACCCGGCCGTTTTAACCCTTTGCTTTATTTCCTTTGTCTCCTAATTGTCTTTTTGTTTATATTAAACTTTTTATAATTTATTAAGTGAATCTCGTTTTTCACAGAATCCTCTAAAGCAAAAAGTGGGAACAGACTTCTGAGAAGGAAGTGTCCATGGGTATATTCATACACATGAACACAGTCTAGGTGTGTGCTAGTTCATCCTGAGGTATGTGCCTGTTCTGCTTTCAGATTAAATAAGATTATGGCCTTGAAGGTATATTTACCAAACTGCAGCTACAGGAAAGATGTCATAGAATAAGCAGAGCTGGAAGGGATAAAGGATCACCTAGTCCAGCTCCTGGCCCTGTACAGCAGCATTTGTGAGTCCTTGTCTTTCAGCTCTCTTCAAGACTCAAGCAGACACAAACTATTGTAAAAGAAAACTTTCTTTTTGAGTTTTCTGTGTTTTAATTTTGTGGTAAGAGAACAAGGGGTTATGAACATCAGTTTCTTCTCTTGTGGTTAGAGCTGTTCTCTGAAACGGATTATTTTTTTCTTCCATACATCAACACAACTTAACATCTTAGTGCTTGTTATCTTATTATATCCTGCTAGAGGCTTACTAAGAAGTGACCCTTTTGGTCAGGTATAAAACAAACACAAGGGCCACCAAGGCTTTTGCATTAATAGTTGCTCTTCCCCTTCCAAAGAAAAACTGTAGTTCTAGCAAGTCGCTCAGACTCAGATAGTTTGGCTACAAGTAATTCCCCTGCATGCATAGTCTTTTTCACAGATAATAAGGGAATATTGAAGTACCTCACTCTCCTAACAAGGTTCCAGATGTGGAAGCGATTTGATTTTGCTTCTTGTCACTGCTGTGCTTCAGGACAGCCAATTTTGTTGCTGTCTCTAGGGTTACAGAAGGAAGGTTTGTAGGTAGATACTGCAATATTGAATTTTTGGGCAATCAATAGATACCAGAAAAGTAAACAAATTTCATACCACAACCTATCAGTATTCTTTTCATTGGCCTGTACTTAATTTTGCCTTTGCTTATCGAGGGGCTGCTTTCTTTGCTGCTGCAAGCTCAGAATTGCCCTGAAAGGAAAGCATTTCCTACTCCTACCTCAGACAAAGAAAAGCTTGGAAAATTATGATTTATTTTCTTCCCCCTAAAATTTGCCTCGCGAGTTGCAAATGGGAAAGAGGATGGGCAAGCCTTTATCTCTGAATGCAGCAGCTAAAAGCCTCGATGCTCAACAGAATGAGGGGAAGGAAAACAAATAGTTTGGACTCCCCTGCCTGCTTTCCCTTCCCCATGCACCAAGGAAAAGCTCTAAAAATGGCCTGACCACCAAAAAGCCTTGCAGGTGGGGAAAGCTCAGTCCACTGCCTGTCTTGTTTTGGCTGAAAGGATCCCAGCTGTGTATGAATACTGTCCTGGCACACTGCAATTATCTCCTGATTCCCATCCTTCTCCCCACCAGAAAAGCTGTGAGAACAAAGAATACCTGTCCTGCCACAGTTCTAAATAGTCCAGCTCAAGCTCTGCTTTTTGGCAAATTCACCAATTAGTTCCATTTACAATCCAAGGCCCTTTTCGGCCCTCTGAACATAAGGTACAGATAAGGTTGACTAATTTGTCAATTGTCTGTCCTACTGTCAGCAGTGGTGAGCAGAGGATGTCTGTACTGCTTTATACCCCGAGGATATTTGTATTGAAAAAAACAAAACACCCTCTCCCACCAATCCCTTAAATGAAAGAAAGCAGAAAATGTGTCTGACTCCACTAAATTTATAATAATATGTAAGTATTTTATCTCTGTTTGATAGCAAATATGTAAGATTTACTGCCACAGGGACCTAACAGAAAGGGAGTATTAACTAAATAGGATGTGTGTAACAAGATGGAGAAATTGATCTCTAAAGCAGAAAGCTGGGGACACTGGTAGGATAGCACAAGAGACTAGCTTTTGGGAGAATTTATGGTTAAAAACGTAAGTGGTGAGGAAGTTCTGTTTGGAAGTTTGATCTTTGACGTGTGGGAGAGTTTCAGAGCCTCAACCTTCCCCTATCAAGGTGTCTTCAGGCCAGAAACTTGGACACCCAGAAGCAGAAGTGCAAAATAATGAGAGGAATGACAGATTTGTCTTTACAAACAAGCTGTGGGTCTGCTGGTAGATAAAGCTAGCCCTGAGAGATAAAAGAAACAATGGGATGGATTCCACTGACTGATGAATGGAAAAAGATATTTGCCTTTACAAACAAACTGTTTGCTGATAAATGAGATTGGATATTGAAAGATGAAACAAACAATCGGGAAAAAACATAAATTCCATAAGAATTAAAAATTAAGAGGGAGGATTATACATTAGAGGGGAATCATAGGTATTAGGCATTCCGGGAAGTCTGTACCTCTCAAGTACCTCAGGCAATGGGGAAAGAGAGAGGGACACGTGGCCAGGAAATTAGGATAAAAAGGAGGCTGCATCCTGCAAAAATTTGAAAGATCCCAGGGGAATACCCCATGGCCTCTCCCTTTATTTAAATAAAGTAAAAGGACTCCTCAGTCTCCTTTTTGGACATAAACCTTTGGTGTTTGTGGATTAATTTTCATGACAATAAGAATACATTGAAGTTTTTGGCATTAATGACTTGCTGAAAGTCAGGTGGACACCTGACATGGATGTTACGTATAGAGGGAAAGGCAAAGTCAGCCAAACCCTACATGGCTAGAAAATTGTGGCTTGGAGAGATTTCACCTCTTTTTCAGACAGAACTTCTTGTGGCATGTCAAGAACTTTACTTATGTACTTCTGGGAAAAAACTTTGTCCCATTAAACTTGGCTTGATAGGGGAGGGAGTGACTCTTAAATAAATGCTGAGTTTTTACATGCTGAAAGTGAGGCCTTCAGTTTTACAGTTTCAATTTCTAATGAAAGCAGCACTAACAACACTGCATCCTGACAGGCTTGTAGTGTCTTTTCCATTCCTATTGCATGTCATGAAAGAAACTGCTGTAGTTAGGTCAACCTAACTGAATATGAATTTTCATCTGGTGCATGCTTCAAATTGGTGCAAAAATGTTTCCAAGGCAATAGGAGTACTCCAATCTGTACATATACCCCTGAGCACACAAAGCCAAAAAACAAACTTTGGAAATATCACCTCTAAGTGAACTGAAGGTTCATCTCCTATTGATTTAGTCCAGAAAGACTGAGTCTCCCTTTTTTTTTTTTTTTTTTTTTTTTTTTTTAGCTATCATAATAAAAGTAAATAGCAAAACCTTAAGCAGAGCCCTGGAAGGTCTCTTGGACAAGGCAAAAGGGCAGGTGAAGTATGAATTTTTAAGCCTTCCTACAGAAGAACTGTGGATAGAGTCCAGCTGACCCTGTGAAGAATCAGAAAATGAACCTTGATTGCCCAAGTCCTAGCACAGCAGCTCTATCAGAACATTATTATCAGCTGCCATTTAAGGTGTATTTTGCAGTTTGTTTCCAGGGGAGATAAAGCCCTGTGTTAATCTTGACAGGTATTCTTAAGTTAGTATCAAATGAATATATCCTTTTGGACACAGAGGGGTGGATTTGGTAGTTCCTTCATAAGGAATCAGCCTGAGCCCAGTTTTGGTGACGACTTGGCTTAAGGAGGAAGTGATTTTCTGGATGATTGACCCAATTCTAGGCATGAGTGGAGCTTTAAAGTAATGCATTTCCTCTACCTTCTCACTGTAGAACAGTGAACAATCAGCCTTTTTTTAGCAAAGCTAAGATTTCAGTCATCTGAAGTTTTGTTAGGGGACACTTCTGTATAAAGCACTTTCTTCTAAGGATCCCTGACTCTCTCAAGCCTGGTGTAAATTCTGTCCATACTAGGACATTGCTCAGAAAATCAGAGCCAGCTTTTAGTGATGAACTAAGCTTTCTCAGTTAGCTGTCAGTTGACTAAATCCAGCCATGTTCTTTCTCATTAGAACAAACGTGGATTCTAGGAAAACACCTCTTGTTTGCTTGTGTCTGTAGATTATATAGTCAATCAGTACTCTTATAAATGTTGACAATATTTTCAGAATTATCCCCTATGAACTAATACAGGTTTGCACTTGAAAAATATTTCTTGGGGGTACATAATCACTGATAGAAAATCTGGGTTCTTTATGATCAGATTTGCCTTGGCAAATTGTGTTTCTGTCAGTTGGCTTCAGCTGGTCCTGGCACTTCAGAGTCAGAGATAGGTGTTGAAAATGGATTTTTTTTGAGTCCTGGGCACCAGCAGTCTGAATAACTAATACAGAGAAAATTAACCAGTTTTTAGCTAAGTTTCTAGATCCAGCTAGGCTTTAGCTACATTTCTCAGTGTAAATTCACTAATTAGATATATTCCTGAAAAACAGGCATCTTTTTAAGTGCTTCTTACATATTTACCTTCAATATGTGCAGCCTTTCTTTAAGCATACTTAAGAGTTTATGCTTAAAGTACTCCTTCCTATTGTGTGCTTGGGAGAAGCTCTTCCACTTTCAGATGTCCTGGTGGGATCAATTGTCAAAATGCCCATGAGCTGATGAGCTGTGACCCATTTCTGGGTTTAAAAAATAAACATATCCCATCCATGTCAACACTGTTGGTTTTAAAATTGCATGGAATTTTAGCCAGCAGGGGTTGTTGAGTGATGTCATTGGGATGTCCAAGCTCTCCCTTGGAGCTGTCACCCTCTGTTGCTGTGCTCCATGGTGATGCGCATATTAGAGCTGCCTTTTCTCTCTGTCATTGTAAACCTGGTATCTTTTTTTTTTTTTTCTGCTGCCTATCATTTCTCATCAGCAAGAAGAAGAAGAAGAAGAAGAAGGAGAAGGAGAAGGAGAAGGAAGTGGCGGAAGGAAGGAAGTGGCGGAAGGAAGGAAGTGGCGGAAGGAAGGAAGGAAGGAAGGAAGGAAGGAAGGAAGGAAGGAAGGAAGGAAGGAAGGAAGGAAGGAAGGAAGGAAGGAAGGAAGGAAGGAAGGAAGGAAGGAAGGAAGGAAGGAAGGAAGGAAGGAAGGAAGGAAGGAAGGAAGGAAGGAGGAAAGAGAGAAAGAAGGAAGGAAGGAAAGAGAGAAAGAAGGAAAGAGGAAAGAGAGAAAGAAAGAGAGAAAAAGAAAGAAAGAAAGAAAGAAAGAAAGAAAAAGAAAGAAAGAAAGAAAGAAAGAAAGAAAGAAAGAAAGAAAGAAAGAAAGAAAGAAAGAAAGAAAGAAAGAAAGAAAGAAAGAAAGAAAGAAAGAAAGAAAGAAAGAAAAGAAAGAAAAGAAAGAAAAGAAAGAAAAGAAAGAAAGACTGAAGAAGGAGGAGGAAGACTGCAACTCCCCCACACATCCACCCCCACAAATTCAGAACTGGGCTAGGAGCTGTGTGAAGAAAAGGTGACGGGCTGCAATTCTGGATTTGAAAATCTTCGTACAGCTCTCCTGTAATTCCTGTGTAGAAAGGAGTCATGTGCTAAATATAAACCCTTTCAGACAACCTAGGAAGGGAAACAGAGTGCTTGTAGTCAAGAAAATTAAAACCATATGAACTGATAATCTGATGGCAGATTACCAAATGGCTTCTATCTGTTCAACCTGGATTTGAGACTTAATCTGATTTTGAGTTGGAATGGAGGTGACTCCAGAGAACATAAAACACTTCACTTTTGGTGGGGTGAGGGTGGAGAAGGACTTTGTTTTGGCCTGTGTTACAGAAATGGAATCCAAGGGAGCCTTCTCTCACATGCTCATTCAGAGCTGCAGTTCTCCTGAATGTACGTGGAGCTTGGAATAAATTGATCAGTAGGCAACCACTTTGAAACCCATTATTACTTGTTCTTCAGCCCCATCAGTGGTGACAACTGACCTGCTGACAGGCAATGCTATTTTTAGACCTTCTTGTAGGTATAAATTGCTTAGCTCTAATTTTGTTCTTAGTAATGGTACTAATATTGATCATTCTTAAATACCTGGCAAACCATTTTCTTCTGGTTTGTCAGCAGTTATTTAATGTGTGATACTCTTGCCAGTGGTTGTTGTCAAAGAGAAGCCTTCTGAAAGAATTTTGGAATTTGCATTTAAATAAAATTGGTTGAGTTGTTATTTTAGTGGCTTTTCGTGGAAGCTTTAATACTTGCCAAAAAAGAAAACTTCTAAGGCATATTCAGAAAAGTTGCTGGTATGTAGATTTAACTTTTTTTAATCTGACAGGCAAATTAATCTAGATTTTTCTGTCAGCATGCCATCTGCACGATCTCAAATTCTTCTGTCTTTTCAGAAAAAAAAAATCTTTGAAATTGCCACTTCCATGCGATCTCTACTGTAATGTATTTCTAATCCACACAATTATTCTATGTGTATTTAAGAAACTGCTTAATCTGCACTCTTCAGAAAACAATGGAAGTCGACATGCAAAGTGACAAATTTCCAGCCTGACAAAACAGAAGATATTGAAAGGTTAGGGTTTGTAAAAGGAAAATATTCAGAATACCAAATGTGAGCTCTTACATAGCTTTAGCTCCCAGAGGAGGAAGGCTCAGTTGACAACAGAAGGAATGCATAGACAAAAGCATTTTATGCTTTGTCTGCAGTGACCTCTGGCAGCGTGTTGGGCAGGAAGGTGACCCCCTTCTGCCACTGAGCTGAGGAGGAGGACAGTTATGGAGGCTAGCTTCGGAGCAGGCTGCAGGCCCATGGCCTGCCAGCCCTGCCTGAGAGCTAGCCTGGGAATTTCATGGGAGGATTTCAAACAATCCTCAAAGACAGAAAACAGCCTGCAGGTGCTGTTTGTCTGTTCTCTTGTTTTCCTTGCAGGAGAGGGTCAGGGGGGTGGTGAACCCCACTGACCAATGATGGTAATGTAGTACTTTACTAACCAATAAGAGTTTCTTTTCTGTACTTTCCACGAACTAGTCTATATAACATGGCTGTAGCAATAAACTAGAGATTCTCTCCTGTTCTGACTCCCTTGAGAGTCGTGTCATTCTTTCCCGCCGTTCCCAAATAGAACGACAGACAATGGACAGCCTGTGGGTGTTGGCATGTGACATTGCCATGTCACCATGTTGTGCCTCATCCAAATCAACCAGCACCTCCCCAGTTGCTGGAGGGAGTTGTCTTTGCAGGTGACAGTCATATTCTGCATGAACTGTAAGTCATCACAATTATTCTGTTAACCATCTTTTTGTCTTTGTTGATGGAAATTATTCACTTAATGTGACAGTTTCTTCATCCTACAGTATAGGGATCCATCTGAATATGATTTACTGTGTAAATTGATCCTTTGCCTGCACAAAGGATATTTAGAGCAAAAGCATTATTTTTGATCCAAATCACCTTGTGAAAGAGCAAATTGTTTTATTGAACTGCTTGGCGCTAGGATCATTTCCATACCTAGGGTGCAAATGTTAAATCCTTCTTCTCGGCTGAACTACTCCCTGAACTGATGATGGCCAGATCAATTGCAAGCAGGTTCTTCTAACTCAGGATTGAGCCACCTGGCTGTGAAGATGAAAAAAGAAAAATCATTATTGTGACGGCTGCATTAGTAAGATAGTGCATAGCATGGACTCATTTCTGAGTGTAACAGGGTATAAAGGCTAGGCCATTGTAAAAGTTTCTTTAGGCTTTGAGTTTCACAATTAAAAATGTGGGGTGCATTACTCATGTGGCCTCTGGGAAGGACAGGCTATATATGAAATCTGCACCCCATATTGTCTCCTCTGGACCTCCTTATTTCCCGTTAGGGTATCTTGGCAGTTCATGAGGCTAGGTTGATGGCTGTGGTAAGGGGTAACTTTTTTCTGAGGTAGACAGTAGGAGGAGTGTGACAGTGGGGCTGAGGAACTGAAAAATCTGGTTTGTCCTGAACTGCTCAGAGGGCTGCAAGAATGACAACATTGAACCCAGTGAGTAAAATCAAACTTAGCAAATGCTGGGTTGTGGCTGCTGTTCAACATCTCAAGCTGTCCTTCCATGTGGAAAGCCTTTACTTTCTGTGTATCAAATTCTTGGCCTCAGTAGGTGAAATTCTTGAACAATTAGAAGTATGTTGAAATAGTGCAGTAGCAGCAGTGAAAACAAATTCTCTCCTCCCAGCCTTCCTGCTATGTCAGCTGAGCAAACTGAATTGTGCCAGCTTTGAGACTGATGCTTCCTCCTGCTCATCCTTGGAGACATTGGTGAACAGGCCTGGGCAGGAATTTGTGTGCCCTTACTGGGGAGTCCAGAAACAAAGGTAAGGAAATAATTGGTTTAATGCTGCAGGAAGTGGTTGGTTGGTGACATGTAATTCAGCTCCATGAGAAAATACTTATGGTTTAGAAGATATGTTTCCATTTCTGTGTCAGCATTAATCTATCTTCTTTTTTCATGTTGATGAGATAATTTGCTAGTTTATCCTGAAAGGAAATGATCTTGCACAACTTCAGCCAGGGAGAAAATACTATTCTTGAATCAGGAGTTCTGGGGATTTAATCCTTTCATCCCAGACCTGCCTTCTGCAAGTAGTACAATCAAACACTTAAATACTGAAGCCACCAAGGACCAAAACCACTTCACTTCCCCTTATCTTGGTTAATTTTCCTATAGCTTCCTGCTCCTGTGCTGAGGGAGGCTGTAAGAGTTATTGCTGTGTGTTGTTTGTAGCTTCAGAAGCCTGATTTAAGAACCATGACACCATTGGAGTAGCTGCCCAAATAACATCACAACAGCTGCTGCAGTTCCTGCGGTAGTGGGTATCTCACTGCAGCACAATGAAATGTAAATCTGCAGGGAAACATTTTAAAATCAAAGGATATTTGACATTTTCATGGTGGTACAATACATGTTTTTGAATGGGTTGATAATTGTTCCTTGTGAAAAACGAGGTTCACTTTTTTTTTTATATAAAATTAAAAAAGTTTAATAGAAAGACAATTAGGAGATAGAAGTAAGGCAAAATGAACAAATATGGCCAGGTGCCTCAGCATTCAGCCAAGAGAGCACACCTTACTAACAAAGGATTGTCCCTTAAAAACAGGACCCTACTACATGTCCATAAATGCTTATACATGATTCACACATTCCTCTTAAGTTTTACATGTTCCTTTGTTTAGCTTCAACTGCCCCCTCCCCAATAGATCAATCTTCTTGGCTCTGTTGAGTTTCACACTCCCTGATAACAGAGGTTCAATAAATTCCTCCCTTGGAGCTCTGGTCACCACTGTCTTCATCTGGGTAAAATAATCTAAGAATGCAGGGGGAGTTTCTGACTATCTTTTCAATCTTTGGGTTATATGAACCAAAGCAGTTTTTATTTTAATACCATGCTACAGCCTAACATATATATATATTATACTACTAAGCTTTATCAATAACTGAAGTAAGAGAAACTATATTAATACAGCAAAGTTTTCTAACATTATGCATATAACATTCATTTTAATATTTGCAAAAAGCCAGTAATATAATATGTACCTATAACGTTCCTCATATATGGAATCTTTTTGCTGCCATCATTTTAAGATTAAGAGAAATTTTAGGAGCAAGTGAATAATGCTTCTACCAGAACAAATTTCTGGCTAGTTAGGTTGTCTTTGGAGATCTTAGACTCCACGACCTGATCTAAATTTGTGTTGTTGTGATAACTTTTACTGAGGTATCCAACAGCAGTTTAGTTTTTGATCTGCTCCTCTGTCTGGATTATAATCTGACTGAAATCCAAGGAACTGTCCTAAAACCAAGGACACAGCAAAGGGCAGTGTAGGTTTGTTCCAGACAAAGTTGGTCCAGAGGCTTAAGAAAAGTGTACAAGAACAGCACATGTAGAATGTTAATAAACATTTCATATACCTGTTTTTCTGAAGTTGACCAGGACTAAAAATGTATGCTTGAAAGTGTTTTAGACTATTATCAAAGGTCTAGATAATAGCTACCAGATAAAACCATGAGTTACAGTAACATTTCAGCCCATTAAACTTTAGAGCCACCTTATCCTCAGAAAAAAAAAAGTCTTGAGAAGCTTTACAGAACTTGATAACCAGCAGGAAGAGCCCTTCAAAAAAGATACAAGGAGACAGTAATTTTAAAAAACAGGTGTGTTTTTGTTGTGATCTTACTGATACCACAGTACTTTGCAGACCAGGAACTAAGGCATCTGAGGAGGAGAAAATAACCGTATGTACTTATCCCCATATATACTCTGGCTGTCAAGGTGCTTTAATAGGATTTAAACAGGTAGAGAAATGGCTAGTGGAAAGCAGTTGATTTTTTTTAACGTGTATTTAATGTAGGAAATATGTGAAGCTTTAGATCTGATTATCCACCAGAACAAAAAGGCTTTTACAGACCATGGGCTGAAAAGAGCTTGGGAATCTGCGTGATTATCTTCCAAACTGTCCTGAACCTAAACACAGCAATCTTGGCTAGACCTGAGCAGAATAGGTGGCAGCTAAAGTTGCTGAAGCAGATTAGTCTTGTGAAAGCAGTTGAAAACACTGGATATTGTCCATGTTTTCCAATAAAGATTGTCTTTGTCCCTTGTCCTTCCTGAGTGCCTAAATTTAGACTCTGAAATGCATCCTTGAGAACAGAAATAAATATTGATGGTTGTTTGCATGTGAAGGTCTCATTGATTTTGATGGTATTTAGTGTCACCCTGTGCCATTAAACAGAGGCCATCTCTGAGGTATGTGATGACAAAATTTGGGGTTTGCGTATAATTGGTGCAAATTTCAGTGTCTAAGAAGAAATGTTATTTGAAATTAACAGTAATTTTAGCAGGAGTGCTTAGAAAATGTTGACTTCTTGGCTACCGGAAAGAAGGCATTTTGAACATTGCTAGTATATGAGGAAGGTCTGAAGAATTTGATACAAGCTGATGAAGAAAAGACGCTTCAGACTGTGCCCTTGTAGGCTCAGTGGAAAGTAACATCCTTTGGGATTAAAGGAATTGCAGAGCCCATTTTCAGTGTTCAGCCGACTTGTACAGTGATTTCCAAAGAGCTGCTGGGAGCCTGGCTGCCTGGATTCCCTGAAAAAGGAAGCTCAGGGATTAAAGAGATGCAGGGAGCTGGAAACGGTTGCAACTTTCAGGTACTGGCAGTGTGAAACAATGGATAGCAGAGGAAATAAGGGTCATGTAAGAAGAAGAGAAGCAGATGGACAATACATTTTTGGGAAGTGGCTGAAAAGCCATGTAGCACAGGTATAGAAAATGGTTTACAGAACAAGTATATGGAAGACTAAATATAGAAAGGAGATGAGATTAATGTTCTGAAAACCTGCTGCAATTGATGTGATGTGCTCTGGACGCTGTGTTCTCTGTTCTTGTATCATCCCCCTGGTATCCAGGCACTTAACTGGCAGATGACTCACTGTGTCTTTGTGCTGCAGCTTGCTTCTCAATTAGATAAAGGTAATTCTTTCCACTTTTGGAGTGACGCTGAAAAGGATTGATCTGTAAAGTGCTTTGAAGATACACTAACATTCACAGAGCCTCTGAAGCCTAGGTTTTAATTATGGAGCTGCAGATAATTTTAGTACATTATTGCAGCAACAAAAATGCCTAAGTGCAGTAATTCTAGTGCATGGTACATTATTTTTGACGCTCCACATACCTGGGGTGACGTGGAGGCTGAGTAAACTGCTAACATAATTCCATTGGCTTCACTTACACTTGTTCCACAATGGGGTTCAAAGCATTTTTTCTGGTTGGGAATTAATTTTCTTTGTTTCCAGTGCAGCTTTTTGAATGCTCTGAAGATAACTTATTTTTTTTAGCTGATGTGCCACATAAAACTTCAATGTTAGCTTTGCTCTGAGCAACCATGAAGTAAAATTATTGAGTGAGATACAAATTCAAAACTGCACCACTTCCTCCAGGTTTGCAGAGCTCACACACCAACTTCAAGTGTCATGTCAGAAAAGGTTTGTCCACAGCTCTTGGCCTACAGTCATATCAGCTTTCATGGTGATTCATCTCAGCTTTACTGACATTTTGATGTTGTCATTGGTATGGAAGATGGATGTTGCCAGTGAAAAATCCACTAAATCCAGAGAAACTCTGGTAAATATGTTTTTTATTGACGTCACCTATGTTTGTGTTTAACCTGGACAAGGTGACTTTTCTGACCAAGCAAAAGGTTGTCTTCAACCCAGTTACAGACAAGTTTAAAAAATCCAGTGAATCACTAATATTTTCTGAAACACTCTTTACCAGCTCTCTGTGTACCTGGTTTCTATGCAAAATCAAGGTAACTGAGTGGGACTACTTGGAGAAACTCCTCCTTTTTAAAAGAACCATTTCATTGTGCTTCTCTCTAATTTTTAGTGGTTGTGTGAAACCACAAGGTCTGAACAAAGTGTCTGAAGCATGTGACCTTTCTAATATAAAGGCACTCTTCTTAGTCTTGATCATCTTCCTGCTTGAAAATCTGTCATTGTCTGTTTTACAAGTTTCTCCTTTCCCAGATAAAATGATGCACAATTCTTCATCTTTTTCAACTGAAATTGAATTTACTCTCAAATGCTTTCTTGATGTTTTCCAGTATTGCTGTCACTTGCATGAAAGAAATAACAATGAAGTGGTGGTGCTGCCTTTTTTGGCCTTAAGTGCTGGAATGGAAGCCTCAGCTACAAGAATTTCCTGGAGTACCTTTAAAGAGAAGGTTTGTCCCTTCCAATTTTTCTGTTTAGTTACTAAGTTTAAACATCTGGAACAGCTTAAAATCTCATTGGTTTTTGGCCAAGAGAAAGGAAAAAAAAAATCATAGATGCATCTTATCTGTTAGAATGTGACACTTAAAGCAAGTTGAGATAACCAAACACTAGAGTGGATTATTAGGCAGTTGATGCTAAATGTGATTTTATTGTTAATGTAGAAAGACCTTATTTTAAAAAGAGCTGTCCATCTTTCTAGACTAGTGTTAAGTCTTCTACAATTTCTTAAAAATGTTACTGAATATTTAGATTTCTTTCCCACCCCATCTTACAGATTTTTTAAAGGTGATCTGAAAAATAATTCTAAACGGATTTGTATTTCAAATGGCTTTTTCTCATTTTAGTATAGTGTTGCTAGCTTAGAGCCTTTCTGACACTCTGTTGGCCTAAGATTTTTTGATAATCAGGTTAAATGATATAGCCACATAATTCCAGCATGCAGATTCCTCTTACAGGACTTGTCTACTCAAGCATTTGAGGCAGATAAAATTCCCAAAAACGGCTAAGAGCCTTGATCTCGTCTTTAGTGTATGCTGTTCTCATCTGTGACCTTTTTCATATACTCAAACCCTTTCCTTTGCTCTCTGTATGTGCATACACTGAGTAGAAAACAATATAGAAAACAATAAATCAGATCTCAAATGTTACATTATCAATTTAAGGCAGCATCTCATCCACTAATATAGAGAGTGAATCCCTTTCTGTTGCATAACAGGTAAGTTAAAGTAAGTAGGCTGTGTCTGAAGATATCTGGTACAAACATGGCACTCAGCTTTTTGCTGTTTATCTTTCATCTCTGTCTATTAGAATTACTCTCTCATCAAACAAATGAGGCTTTTACAGATATTAGCAGGAGATGTGCATCTGCCATAAGCCATGTAGAGTCACCTGATTCACTTAATGTGTTAAATAATAATGCTTACATGATCTTATTACCTAAATATGCTGTGCCCTTTTTCCAGTACATATATGGGCAGCCCCTTTTGGTCCTGGAATTTATGTACAGCATGCTGTACATAAATGATTTAAATAGTATAGAGTGGCTCATTTAAGCAGGACCATTCTTCAGACATTAAGTGTTAAATACAGTGCTTCTGGGTGTGTATCTGAATTGCATTTTCCCATGTTACAGAACATGGATCAAAGCTGTTCAAATCCTGACAGTCTGGAATAGCAGTCTTAGTTTGCTAAAAAGTGTCTGTTTCATTGAATTTTTTTTAAATTAATCATCTTTCATCCCTTTCTGTGGCTTCTTGACTATTATACAGCAATCACCCTTATAATGAGTTATTTTAGTCCATATGGTAAATCAAAGCAGTTGGATTATTTAATTTCAAAGCCATTGAATTCCAAAGTTTAAGTAAATTGATATAATTTTTAAAATCCCATCTCCTTGCTCACTAAGGCAAAGTTTTTCACCAGTTTACTAAATATTGCCTACCAGCCTATCTGATTTTGTACAGGCTCTGAGTGAGATATCACCAATGAAATTTAGCAAACTCAATTTTTAACAAAGCACATATTTTTCCAAATAGTAAAATCATAAGCACTAAAACACCTATCTTTTGACATTGTAGTGCCTCACCCCTAGGAAGTTTCCTAGTTGTGTTGGACACACAATGATAATAAGAACAAGTGTTTCTTAATATTTAGCACAAAACTTCATTTTGTACCATCTCTTAGAAGCAGCCAATTCCTTCCCATGAAATACCTGTCTGTGAACAGTTTTGGACACAGTATTTGGCACAATTTTTCTCCACCTAAAACATTCACTTCCTGTCAATGACAATTTCTCTTGACAAAGCCACTGGATTACTTGCCTTGCTAGTAACTGAGGTTCAAGGAATAGGGTATGTTGCATTTAAAAGGGGAGAAGATTTAGGGTTGTAAATTGCTGCCAATAAAATATTTTGGTGGCAAACAGGAGTTAAATGTCTGCTGCAGTTTGTTCAACAGCTGTACTGTATGAGAGGCTTACACTGCAAACAGTAATTTTTGTGTCCACATACATTATATAATATTCTGTGCCATCAATAGCCTGCCTGTAAGGGCATTTAAAGATTTCGTAACCTACAGATTTGCCAGTTTTTTATACTAATGGAAATATCTCATTCCCTGTTACTAGGTCATTAATTCAATGTATAATTACTATATATAAGTACTCTAAATTCCTTCTCTGTTAACTGGAAGAAAGAAATTAAATTAAAGCCTTTAAATGATGCCCAGCATCTTGATTAGAGTGGTGAAGCCAGGCTGCTCCAGTAAATTATTACTCCAGCATATTTTCTAACTTTTCTTTTTCTCTTTTTGAACAGTGCAGCATGCCTTGGAGTCCACAGAAAAGGAAAGTAGTCCTGTGCATAGGGAAGATGCCTACTGGGATTTCACTGTCTAGCTGGGCTTGGGTTCTCACTCCACACTTGTAGAGGTCTAGAAGTTACATGAGGATTTCAGTATTTACTCAAAGTAAATATTTACATATTACGTGCTGAAAAAAGTGCTCCCTACCCTCAAGCCAAACGCTGAGGGTGGCAAGAAGAATGAAAACAACTTCTTTCTTTTGGTAGTAGTGAAGAGGTGTTCATGAAACACATTCCATAGGGTAGTCCACTACCAGCAAGGCAAAGGAATGCAAGCCCCCTCAAACTTTCTGCTTTTTCCTTGTGGTATTATGTTTGAAATACCTATCTCCAACTGGAATACAGCCTGTAAAAATTCCAGTAGCTGTCACCTAACTGGTATTTGCCAGTAATGAACTTTGACAGAAAAAGAAGGTAGGAAAACACCAGTGAAAACCCAGGTCTAATATTGGCTTCACTAGAGCAAACTGCTGCTACTTTTTAATTTCTGACTCATAAAATTAATTTTGTTAAGTTTATTCCAATACCTCTATAATTATTTGAAGTCTGATTGTTTCCTGAAAAAAAATTAATCACAAGTTTCTTCCCTTTTGATTTGAGTGTCTGATGGCTGCTTCATACATGCTTTTGAGAGTGAGAGGAATGATAGGTTTGTCTTTACAAACAAGCTGTGGGTCAGTTGATAAGGTGTACTATCAGTGAGAGACGACAGAAACAATGGGATGGATTCCAGTAGAAGATCAAAGGGGCACTAAAAGAACACTATGAATTCTATAAAAGTTAAGAAGGGATTATGCATGGGGGGGGGGGAGAAGGTATCACCGCCGGTATCAGGCGTTCCGGGAAGCCTGTACCTTTCGAGTACCTCAGCCTATGGGGAAAGAGAGAAGGGACAAGTGGCTGGGAATTAGGATAAAAAGGAGGCTGCGCCCTCCAAGAATTTGAGAGACCCCAGGGGAATGCCCCATGGCCTCTCCTTTTATTCGAATAAAGAAAAAGGACTCCTCTGTCTCCTTTTTGGACATAAACCTCTAGTGTTTGTGGATTAATTTTCCTGACAAGAGCAAGCTGGGAAGGGCTTTTAGATGGGAAGAAACTTCTCAGGATTATGGATTTAAGATTTTTCTCTTTTTTTTTTTTTTTTTCTCCAATGAAACCACAGCTCCCTTCCCCTGTTGCTTTTAGTGTATTTGTGTAGTTACACAACTCAAATTTCAATTTCTATGAGTTTTACTTCCCTGTTGCTTATTTATCTGGCATCATGCTTTTAGAAAACTGATCTTTCATGTTTTCACCAGAAACAATTGGGATCTAATAGCTAACTCTTTGCTAATAATATTCTTTTACCTGACTGGGAAGTGCAATATTGTGGTGAGAAAGCGTGGAAAGTTCAGCAGTTAATCCATTAAACTCTTGAATAATTCATTGAAGATAAGCCCTTTAAACTCCAATTTAAGTTGTTAATAATAATGAGTGGTTCATTCTGAAAACTTCTCTCTCTTGTGCCTGTGTTGAGGGTTAGGTGTCCTTTTTTTTTGTTGTTCTGGCCTGCCAGAAAAATTCTGTGCAATTTTTACGCATTAGTTGCGGAGACAACCTAACTGTGGGTATTTAGTGGGTGCTCGACAAAGGACAAAGAGTGGCCGGGCCCAGGGAGGGAAGGGGGCAGGAAAGGAGGGTGGGGACAGTTTTTGGTGGGCTTTCTTCGGCTTCGGGAAAAGACATTCATTTTTTCTGGGTCGCGGAGCTGCTGCGGTGGAGAGAAGGGAATTTCGCCATCACCCAGACAGAGCTGCTGCTTCTTCTCCTTCTCCTCTCTTTGTTGGTGGCCTCACACCCCCTGTCCTGCCGGGACGTGTGGCAGTGCCAGGCACCGCCGCGGAGCTGCTGATCCACCTCATCCACCAGCCCAGGATCTCAGCTCATCCCTGCTGATCCACCTCATCCACCAGCCCAGGATCTCAGCTCATCCCTGCTGTTCCAGCCGACTGTTCCTCAGAGCCCCACAGGAGCACCGGGACTGACTGCCCGAGGGGTTTGTGAAGCAAAGCCTCTCCTCCATCCCGTCTCAGCCGAGAAAGCTGTCCCGGGGCCCCTGGTTCTGTTTTCTTGTTAATGCTATAGTTATTGTTGTTTACCTGGTTCTACTAGTAAAGAACTGTTATTCCTATCCCCAGATCTCTTCCTGAAAGCCCCTTGATTTCAAAATTATAATAATTCGGAGGGAGGGGGTCTACATTCTTTCATCCCAAGGGAAGCTCCTGCTCTCCCTAGCAGATGCCTGTCTTCTAGAACCAAGACAGCCTAATATAAAGTAGAAGTAGGATAAACTCACTACAGTCATATTTCATCTGTAAAATTCTTTCACTTACAGAGAAATGATTTTTTTCTTATCTTCCCGTCTCTTTTAATCCATTTCAGGAAGTACTAGATGTTTAATAGTCACTACTGATTTTACCATCCTACATGGGTATGTTACTGAAAAAAGATATTTGACTGAAGGATATTCACAATATTTAATTGGAAAAGGCAGTATTATATGAAAAGCTTTCCTAGTGATATTGCTCTTTCCCTCAAATAAGCTCCTTTAAAATATTATGAATATAAACATACAGCTCTGGGAAATACAGGACTCTTTTCCTGAAGAGATCAGAAATAAGCACAAAGTAAATTTCTTAAAATTCTCATTCAAGTAAAGAGAGACTTCCCATACTAAAGGAATGAGGAGTACAGTATGGCCCTTTAACATGGAGAGCTCCAGGTTCAAGGAAATTAGTAACCCCTTCTCCCTGGTACTGTTTGCAATTTGTGTGGGGAATAAATGCAAAATTGTATGTTTTACTAATCACTGATGGAGGGAAGTGGTCCTTCAGCATCCTTAGCAGAGGATGTGGGAGAGATGACATTCTAATAAGGTAGAAGTGGGTTTTAGCAAACTGCTTGAATTTTATTTATTTATTTTTTTTTAGTTCATCCTGGAATGTGTAAAGCTTTTAACTATACTTGCCAAAATATCAGAGTGAGATGTGCAGGGTGGTAGTCACAGAAATGATGGAACAATACAAACATTTATCTACAGCTCTGCTTCATAGCCTAGAGCTTGTGCTTTGCTCAGCTGCATTGCACTCAGGCTTACAGAACCTGTGCTATCCCCGCATGGAATGCCCTAATAAACTATAAATCCTGTCTTGAAAGTTAAATCTTTTGTTGATCTTGGAACCTAGAATAATTCAGAGTGGAAGAGAACTCAGGAGAACTCTAGTCCAATCTCCTGCTCAAAACACTTCAGAACACTTGTCAGAACTCTTTGGAGCTTAATCCAGTCAGATCTTGAAAGTCTACAAAGACTACACAGTCTAAAGTTTATATCAATAATTATATTTAGTTGGTAAGGGACTAAAATTTGGATGACTCAACCATAGCCAAGTGTCTTAACTTTCTGATCAGGAGGTTATCCTAATGCTTTAAGGACAACACTTACAGACATTTGCCATGTAAAAGGAAGTAGTTGTGAGAAGAGAGGACAAGTTAGAGCTCCCTTCTGCAGAGATGGAAATACAGATGCTGGTCCTGAAGAAAGTGGGAGGCCATGAATAACAAGGGAGCTCCTGCTGGACAGGTGCATACCCGAGCATTTTTAGGGTGTATTTAAACAACTTTCCACCCTTTACTCTGCTCTTATAAGTGCTTATAACAGGAATCTATCTGAAAGGAGCGCTACATTGTGTGAAAACGCTTCTCCAGCATGGCCCAGGAGGAAATAAAATAAATATTTCAGCACTGCTGCAAAGTGAATTTCAGATAACTGTGGGTTGTATTTGAGAGGCTGAAAATAATCAGCAGCAGGCAGGGGAAGTGGAGCTCTCGAGTTTATCAAAGGTGAGCTGCTTTCAGGAACACACTGGCTACCTGGTGCTCACTGCTTGCAGAGGTCGTAGCTCTTCCCTGGAATGTGCTGCGGGATTAACTGAGGGGCTACAGTGTAAATGCAGTGTGCATCCTCAAGAATCGTGGCTATGTGTATTAACTTCACAGTTCCTCATCTTTATGCCATCACAGGCATAAAGATGACATCACAGCAACATAAACATTTTGTTGATTTGATTTCTGCTTTAAGTGGGTTTCTCTGAGGAGAAAACTTTGTTTCCATTTAAACTTTGGCAGGGCTTTATTTCATAATATTTTTAGCCCTCAAAAACCCCTATTATATTCAAAGGCCTAAAAATTTCTCTTTAATAATTAAGGCTATCACAGTCTGAATTTTCTAATGATAAAATCAAACTTCTTTCTGACAGACACCTTGTGATAAATTGTTCTGCACATGATGCTGTAGAGAACAGAAGGAAGGGAACTGACCAGCCTCTATCAGGCTGCTTGGCTTTATTAATTACTTAGTGACATCAGGTGTCACTTAGGGTGTCATCTTGCTTCTATGTTGTACACCTCTATGGCTGCCATTATAAATAATCACAAGGCAATTTCTTGACACCCAGGAGAAAACTGAAGTTTTATAACCCATAAAATAGTACAGCAGAGGCAGATGACAAATGAAGCAGAAGAGAATATTTGATTATTCATAAGTCAAATGACCCCTGAAAGACAGCAGTAAAAACTGTAGAAAATGTTTTAAGATAACGTGAGGCTTCAGGCAATGTGGCATAGCACATTTTGCAATGAAAACATGCTGGTTTAGTAGCCCGTGGCTGTGTTTTGGCAGGGGGGTGGGAAGCATTCTCCAGCAGAGACCTGCTCTGCACTGCTGAAGGACAGAGCATTTTGGTGTTTCATCTCAGAGGAGGGAATAACAGAAGGGTTTTTCCTCTCCCATCAGAATCTCACATGTGTCACAAGTTAACTGTGGAGGAATGAGGACTGACACCATTTGTATTTTAATTTTTACCATGCCTGTTTTTCTTATTTAAGGCCTCTGGCCCAGTCACACCAAGTCTTTATTTCATTTCAAATAACTCTCAGGTGGATGAGCTGATGAATGTGGTTTTATACAGGCTTGTGCAGCCAAGCTGAGGGTAGTCATTGTCTACCTTTTAACCCCTGAACTGTAGCCTTCATTGTCTTCAAAGCAGCACAAAGCACAGGAAAAAACCCACTCCTGGAGCATTTTATGAGAAATAATAAATTAATTATTGAAAATAGCTTCACTAGGAAGAGTGGAACACCAATATATTAACAATATATGTAACTTGAATGAAATGAATGATATGTGACTTGTTCTCTATGTGGCTTGTGTTTTTCCATTCCAATGTTCAGTCTGTAATGCGAGTTCTAAGTAGTGCACCATGTTGCTTTCATGTTTTCTTTGTTTGTTTGTTTGTTTGTTTGTTTTGGTTTTGGTTTTGTTTTTTTTGTTTGGAACATCAGTCTGTTTTCCTTGCTCAGTTTAAAGTACTATTTTTGTACAGTGTTTTGTCAAGTGCTGTACAAATGTCATAGAGAAGTCCCGGTGTTAAGGGGCCTTGGTAACATTTCGGAGAACAACCCAATAGTTGCTCTGCCAAGTCACTTTTGTAACTTTCAGTCAGCAAGTCTCAAAAGAGATGCTGCCTGCTTATACTGAAATTGAAGCTACTTTGTTTCCTATTATCTCAGCCCTAAAATTTAGTTTTATTTAGGTCTCTTGCTCTCAAGGTTTTACAGAAAGGCTGAAAAATGTGAATCAAATGTAACCAGTTCAGAAAGTTAATAGTGGACACTAAGAGAATATCACCCAGGGAATATGAATTCCTTATGCATCTACGATAACTACAACTAAAACTGGCAATAATCTGAAATATAAACATTAGTTCTAGGATTCAACTGCATGGAAAGTATTTTAACTTTAAGTTTATGAGCCAATTCCAAAAGAAATAATTATATAGCTACAGTGTGAACATTCTCTTTCCCATAAAAAAACTGTCATGATGCAGGGGAGGGGGCATAATGGGATCACTTTATTTTTAATTTAAGGGTAGTACAGGCATCCATATACAAACACATATTCAAAGTTCAATCTGCTATTAAGGGAAAGTGGTCTGTAGGTCTCTAACTAGACTCGTATCATTATCCAAAATTGTAGGCATAAAAAAGGACGTGGGAAAGGTGGCAGTTTGGTATCTCACCTTGCTGGCATCAGTAAGAATTCTTTCTTTTTGTTCTTCAGGAATGAAGACAAGGAAAGCAACTTATACGTACATCCAGGACTCTTTTTTGTATAAAAATACTTTAGTATTCCTAACAAAAACTACTGAATTATAATCACTCTTTACTACTTGTCTCTGTTTCAGACACTTTAACTCTAATAACACATCCCATAAAATGCAGTATTTATTTAATTCAATGCAATTATGTATGGATAAAATTTAAATAGGACTGTTGTCATTTTAATTTAAATTATTTGGCAGGCAATTCAATTTAATGGTAGTTGATTAAAAAAAGAAAAATGTTCTCTAGATACATAAATCAACCCAATGTTCAATTTATTCAAAATACTGAATTAGGCACTCAGCTAGGGCACTGGAGAAGAAAAAATTACATTGCTTTCACTAATAGCTTTTCTGAGTATGCAAATTTTTAGTCAATTGTAAATGGCTTTGCAGAAAGGAGACTGGTGTAGAAATTGAAAAAATAAAAATCCAACATTGTTCATTTAGTGAACGAGTCTATCTCCACTCCCGCCTCCTTAGGTTTCTATATAAAACAAATTATTCTGACACCTAGTGAGGAAAATTTCAAATTACCTAATCTATCACCAGAAGCATAACTACTGTTTGGTCTGAAATGATTACTTATTGAAATTAATGGGTGTTACTGGTGCATATTGCCATAGGAAGGGATTCCCTGGAATTTTTTACTGGCTTTGCTATGGTATCTATTAGTGAGCTTTTGAAGAGTGAACCAAAGCAGTCTTCAGATTTAAAGCTGTAAACTATTCAATGCTTGACTCCAATCTCACAGGACTGGTCAGTCTGTAAACCAGTGGGAAAACTCTTGTAAGTCTGTCAGAACTTTGATGTTAGTGTTATTGCTTGAGGTCCTGCTCCAGTCCCTGGTTGGTGCACCCAGTTGTGCACCTGGCTGTGCACCATGTGTAGAGTGTCTTGGTTCAGAAATGCTATTCACCTTGTGCCCAAATTCAGCAGTGCGTTAGGGCCTTTGCTGTCCAATCCATGGGGTTTCCACAGGGACCACATCCCCTGCCTTTCTGGTGCTCCAGAAGTTCACAGCAGTGTGAGTGTTCCCCTGGTTGTTCCATGCAAACCTCATGAGGACAAGGCACCAGGTTTTGGAGCAGGGACGCCCAGTTTCACATGGAAGATGCCTAACTGAGTTTTCTGTTGTCATCTGTTATACCCCATGCCCAAGGTTTGGGGAGGATGAGAGGAACCTGGCTCCTCATCCCTGCAGGATGCCTGGTGGTGGGCTCTGAGGAGGTGCTGCCAGGTCCAGGCAGTGCAGAAACACTGGCGCAGCTCACTTCTGTATCCTGCAAAGGTGAAGGGAATGACTGCAAGAATGGAGCCAATCTCTTTTTTTTCCAAATGGCCCCTCTTAATAGGCTTTTCTTGAAAACTGCTATTAACAGTAAAACTTTGGATTCCCTCTAATTAGGCAATCTTTCCTCCTTATCTTCTAGGACAAGGATAAGACCTCCACAGTGGTTTGTTTGGTATTTGTTGGCCCAGCTGGGACAGCCTCTTCAGCTAGACCAGAATGTGGAGACCAAAGAGATCCTTTAGGTCTCCTGAAGTTTTGTTTCAGCCTCTGAAAGCCTGCAGAAATTTCTGTGTGTAAAACAGATGTTGAGTCAGGCCTGATGCTATTCCGAACACCCTGTGACCAGATAAGGACAGCAGCATCTCCTGACATTGAGCCAAGCTAAGCTTTAATTCTGCAGCACTTTCTGGAAATGCTGGAGGAAGTGGCAAATCCATGCAATGGCACTTTGAGGGTGTGTCTGGCCTTGCCATGTGTGTCCTGGCTTTCTTGGTCATCCCTTCTTTACACCTCTAAAACAAGATCAGAGTGACCACAAGTCAGGGTTTCTTGTCTCTCAGATACTGAAACCTGTAAAAGTTAAAAAAAAAAGCCGTACTTGGGTAAACGTGTTGCAGTCCTGTACCAATGCCAGGGTGCTGGAGTAATGAATATAATAGATGTGAATGGTGTTAATAAATGCAAATCTTTCATATCAATTTGATATTGTGCTGTGCAGAACAATAATACTGAAAATGGTTTGTCAGTTTGATTAATGCACCTGTTTTTTATACAGCAAGCTCTGCAGGAGTTTGTATTCCTTTAAAGCAAGGTTATAAATGCAAGGGAGCTTAGGGAAAATCTCTGTTTAGCTGCTCAAACAAAGTAATATATTTAATAAATATTATCAGAGGGTTGACAAGAAGAGCAATCCCTCGATTAAATATTTACCTTTTGAGACTTTATTGTAGAAAGCATCTTAAAGCAACATGTTACAAAAGGGCTCTGAAAGAACTCTCAAAATCCAGAAAAGAGTAACAATCCTCTTGGATTAATCAAGAGATTTTAAAAACTACATGTCAGAAGATTTTTATAATGGAGTGTATTTTATAAAATTCTCTAAATTATATTTTAAATATAAATTTGAACTATTTTGTTTCTTACATTCTTTAAAAATCTGGTTAAACTATTTTGCACTGCCGCCGTGGCGACGGAAAGCCCGGAGCACCGTGACTTCTCTAGAGGCAGCCTTGAGAAAGGCTGGCCCAAAGCACGTGTGAGCAGCTTCGAGCAGTCGAGTGATTCCAGCTCAGCTCAGTGGTAGTTCAGTGATTTCAGCTCAGCTCGGCTCGGCTTGGCGGTGGGCAGGCAACACAGGAAGCAGGGATGAGGAAGCTGGTCCAGCGTTCCACCGAGGCACAAGCCTTTATTCAGGCAGAGCTTCGGCGAAGGGTGCCAGCAACAGCGAATCCACCGAACAGGGGAAAACCTGGGATATTTATGGGGAAGGAGAGGGGCGGGGGGAAGTCCGAGATACCTGTATTGGGGTGGGACAGCAGGGGGGAACACCAATGGGGCACAACAGTTTAACATATCTAACTCAAAGACCCCTGGGAGCGACATTGTGTCGCTCTTACAGAGAAGTATCTTGTCTCCATGGAAGAGCCAGGATCTTGGGCCCAGTGGGCTCCTCCGTACCCACAATGAGCAATTTGACTCTGCACAAAGTTGCTCAAACTGATTTTACTGGTTTGTTTCCAGCCAGTTAACATAAATGTTAACATTGTCAGCACTCACTGGTGGGTCTGGTTCTAACTCTCAATAAAGAAGTTATACTTGACGAAGTCAAAGTTTTTTGAATCCCATAGATTTGCACAAGATAGAAAGCAAAACATGTCAAAACTAAATTGTGGGTAAGGTTCACAAAAAACCTTATTCAAGATGCAATAATTAGAGCAATCAATGCATTTTGATTAACTGATTACCAGCTTTCACCAGTTGTAGAAATGACCTTCTTCTATTAAATCAGAAACGCATTCAGATTAAATTGGGAGCAGATGGAAAGTTTGTGTTACTGACATTTCAGTTCCTGAATACCCTTCGAAAGCATGTGGTACTGCTACAGTGCAGTGTAATTAGAATAAAGCAATAAAATCAGTCTCTCTTCACTCCGCAAATACAAGGATTATCATCCAAAAGGTCAGCCTGGCATACAACAAATATTGACAACAAGGAGTGCATAGCTTTCTAGATGTCATTTTGCAGTGTTCTCAACACATGTGATTGTGACTGAATACAATCTCAGTCAGAAAAAAAAAAACTTAGGAAGACGAGACCTACAAGGATTTTATATGAGACATCAATCTGGAATCAGACTGTTAACTCATGGGTCCCAATTATTTTCAGCAGGCTTTCAGCTATGCTTTACAACACAATTTGGACCACAAACAAATCCTGAAGGAAAAGAGTTATCATGCATTTATGTTTGGGTAAATTGTTCTGTATATTTCATTCAGCCTTTAACAGTCTGAATTTGGATTTTTTACTTTTATTTGATGTTGACCTAGTCTGTTTTCACTGAAGTGGCAACTAAGATCCTTTTGTTTTAGGAAATTAACATGAGCATAAAATGTATTGGTTTTAAATGTTCTGTTTCTGACAGAGGAAGAAAATTGACACATCTTATAGAATGGTTTATGTTACTTAGAAGGCAAAGTTTTCAGCAGAACCACCTGCTTCCCAGTTTCACAAACTTCTCAAAAGTCAAGCTGAGTTTCAAGTGGCTCTGAGCACATGGATTAGAATCTAGAAGCCATCTTTTTTTAACTGGTCCTTATTTAAATTTCTTTTCCTTTAGATCCAAGGTTCTAACTCTGGAAGGGATGCGTGTTGCTTCAGAAGAATTTGCTGTGTGGATAGTTCTCCCACAAAATTCACAAAAGGGAGAATCCTGAACTCTGTGCCACATGCAGTATAACAGCACTGTTAAAATGGTAATTGTGTACAGGATTTTGCCTTGTAATAAACCCATGGAAGTATTTTGTATTAATTGTCAAAAGCTTTATAAAAAGGCCAAAATTCAAGGATTTAAAATGACAGAATTTTTTTTCTTATAGAGACATCCTGGGTGAAAATTCTGTTTACTGGCATACAGTCTCATTTAACTCTGTGCAGTGTCACTTGGACTCAACGAGGTAAGTGGGGAAGGTAAAGATAATGTTAAATTCCGAAAAAAAATTGTCCCTGAAGAATTGAGATGCACTGTAATCTTCAAAATGCCGCAGTGTGTGGCAGCGGCCTCAGGGAGACAAGGAGTTACATTGTCCCACCCCAAACCCCTTGTGAAGGGCAGCCCAGGTGTTCTGATTGGGTTTGTGTCCCTGGGGGGCTCTCCCTTGGTGTGTTTCTACTGGTCCCTGACCCTGAACTCCACCCTCAAAGGTGTAAACCCTCGGTTCTGTCCCTCAAAAACCCCTGCTGTGCCTCTGTTCAAAGCTCTCTGTTCTGGACCTGTGTTTGTTCCCATGCTGAATAAATGGTTTCATGAACGGGAGCCCGTCTCGTTGGTGTTTCATGCTGGTCCCCAGAATCCTGCTGCTTCCCTGGACGAGATCCTGAGGTTGCTGACTGCAACAGCTCATAGCACGGAATGAATATTTCATATAAACTAGAAACTTCTTTGCCACTTGGACTCTTAGGTTTGACCTGCAGCCTTTGATTTTTGCACATAAGGAATCACAGTTTTGTTATGGTTTTGGTTGTTGCACCAATACTTTGTCTAGGGGAGAGTGAACAGGAATATATTTGTATTTGATTCTCAGCCATGGAGTCTGAAATCTGTATTTCTTTTTATATTTTTATGTAAATAACACTGCTCCATTTCTACATGTCCAGTTTAAATACAAACTTAGGGTATTCTAGTTTCAGCAACAAACAAAACCCACCAAAAACAACAGCAAAAAAAACACAAACAAGGAAAAAACCAAACCAAAACTGACAATAAAAAACCCAATCAAAACTACCTCTCACAGTGCTAAGGAAACACAATGTGTACAATTCCAAGAGAAGCAAGTAAAAGATCAGTCTTTGCCTGAGTGCAACTGTAAGCCCAAAGGAAACTGATGAGGTTAAAGTCTTAAAAATAATGACTGTACTGGATAAGCTCGTACCTGAAAACAAATTAGTAAATGGTCATGTATTCCTTCTCTGGATTGAAATCTAAGGTTAAGGATTAAATAGCTAAATAGCACTCACTTTTCAGGTATTGATATTAAGGAAGCACCATTTTCTAGGAAAAGAGCACATTTGCATAGTAGTTTAATTATGGATGTGAATGTTTTTGCCTAGATGTGTTCAAAAGAAAAGAGCAATGGCCTTTGGATAAAACCTTTAATGATAAAACCTTTAGTACTGAAACATGAATCTATCATTTTCTAACAATACAATCCAGATAAAGTGTGCCCCATCTGAAATAATTGAGTCCTAAAAGCAGATCAAAATGAGTACTGAAACAATTAGCAGAAACAGAGCTTAAACTGTTTTTCATTACAAAAGTACTTCTATAATTCAATCATCTATCCATGAAGCACCAACCATGCTGTCAGAAATTGGCTCATCCATGAGCTTGGGGGGAGGTCAAACTCCACATTGAGGAATGCTCCACAATAATTGCTCTTTGAGTATTTTTCTCTAGAAAGCATCAGCAAATGTCCCTGTTGGTGATGAGAAGGGACCTCTGGTCTGACTGGACAGGACAGTTGATGAGAAGAAAGAACCAGAGCTGATCTTCCTGATTTTAGTAAAGCAATGTGCTCATTTATGTGATGTCCAAATGCTGAAGCGGACTTGGGGCTGACAAATTTGCAAAGCTTCATCTGCCTGTAGATTATTAATGAGAGAATACTGAAGCTATTGTTACCACAGGATTTACTGCTACTGGAAATAAACCTGTTGGGATTTTGTCCAGAGAGAGCTCAAGGAAGGCAACTGTGGAATTGAGAGCTGTCTTGGCAGCCTGAGGAATTGCTGTGCCACTGCTCGCCTCCATTGAGTGTGCCCATCCTGGGAAAAGGAAGAAAATCTCTGCTTTGAAGAAGTATATCCTGAGGCTGAGACAGACTTCTGACTATCGAGCCAGTGACAAGAACTTCTCCAAAGGTCTGAGTGTATTCTTATGTTGGCAACCTGACAATTGGCTCCAGTCTTGTTGCTTGGTAGATCCTGCTGTGCCTGGACTCAAGCTGCCTGCAAACAGTGAGTAGAGGACTAATTAAGAGTGCTAATTCTGCCCAGCTCTCTCAAGTCATACTGGAAGGGAACAGGACCACAGTACATATGTTCTGTCCCAAGCACTGGGGATACCAAATACAAGTTTCTTCTGGCTTAAATCTGGAAGCATTTCACACATTTGAAAGCTTGAGAGCTCAAATTTCATGTGCATTCCAAGTCTGGACCATGAGCTACAACATTTCTGCAAGTCTGGCCAGACAGATGAAGGCTTGAACCTGTGAAAAAGTGTGGAAGAGCAGTGAAATAGAAATTAGGTACTGAATAACAGTCAAAAAAATAATACTTGGTATGATTTGGAATTTTAAAGAAGCTTTCAAACAAGAAGTAGAATCATATTTTAAACATTTGGAGTCCTGCATGAAAATATATAGGGAAACATTCTGTAATAACAAAGTGATTCTTTCAGACACTCTCTTGAAATAACATCAACAATTCAAGGAATGAAAATTTTAAAATCAATCTGAGAGCACAGCTCCAGAAGCTGAAAATTTGGAAATTAATTTTATGAGCACTCCTTAAAATGTCCAGCAATGTGACATTGAGGCAGTTGTTGGAAAAAATTTGGACATTATAGTGGACTCTGACAGCTCTGGTTTGATGTTGTTCCTAAGGCTAGGATTCTGATCTCGGAAAGGAGTGCATCATCTTGATTTGTCCTGTTTAGGAAGTGTGATTTCATGTGTGGCCAGACAGTCAAGGACTGCAGAAGTCTCCTTGACTTGAGCCCATGTGGATGGATTTTACCAAAAACTCCAGAGTATTTTAAGGTACCTTAAAGCTTCCTTTCTGCAAGTAATAAAAGTACATTTATTTTTTTAGCTACAATAATTTTTGAGTGAGCTGGCTTAAAACTCCCCCTGCCTCACCCCACAGAAAGACCAAAACCAAACAACAAAAAGATGGAAACACAACTGCCTTTAGATTTTATATTCTTGAGCTAGTCCTCTCCTATTCTTGGTTCAAGCACAGATTCTACCTTGGACCACAGAAAATCCTCACTGAAAGGCTTTTTGAAATTTAGATATGAATTAGTTTCTCAGAAATCCTTTTTCCTTTGTGCATCTTATGAAAGACAAACAGGTAGGGGAGTTTTGAGAATAGTAAGGCAGTTCTTGATAGAACAAAAGGCTGACAGCCTCATGCATTAAAGCCCATCTCAGTCCTTTTCCATATAAAAACGGCATTGTCAAAAGATTTTTGTTGTTCCAAAAGTAATGTTACTATTTTACTGCACACTTTGCCAATCAAAAAGAACAAGCTTTGTTCCTTGTTGCCTGCAAAGGTAAATCTTTTCATCTGTCTGATACTAACAACCTGTGCTAGCTCAAATATTTTCTGACATAAAACACATGTTTGTAAAATATTCACCTGCTCTCCAAACCTGCAGGGGACCAGGATATTTTAGGGTAAGCAACAGAATCAGTAAAGGTGCTTTGTTAGGCCTTTTCTGAAGCTAAGGCACTGGGGGGAACTAAGCATCTTTTCAACATGAAATCTCAAGGTGAGAACCCTCAAGCAACTGTTGACTGTCCTGTTTTTTCATTCCTTCTTTTATTAAATGGTGGGGTTTGAGAGAGGAATCAAACACGTTTCAATTCCTGTGCCTAAAACAAATGGCAGAGAAGTTTTTTGAAGAGCTGCAGTCTATCAGTACTTATTGCTAACAGTTAACACAGT
Organism: Poecile atricapillus; assembly: GCF_030490865.1. Lineage (NCBI taxonomy): Eukaryota > Metazoa > Chordata > Aves > Passeriformes > Paridae > Poecile > Poecile atricapillus. The sequence goes on from NC_081288.1 coordinate 62,426,521, forward strand.
CCTACCTAATTTAGCCAGATTGAATTAGCAGAGGTAAAATAGATGAACCAGTTGTTTACTGCTTGGCAACATCTGGACATGAGTCCAGCTGTGCCCAGGGGGGCAGGAGGCCAAAGGCACCTGGGCTGTGCCAGCCGTGGTGTGGCAGCAGGGCCAGGGCAGTGACTGTCCCTGTGCTGGGCACTGCTGGGGCCACACCTCAGATCCTGGGGCAGCTTGGGAACCTCAGGACAAGATGGACATTGAGGGGCTGGAGCGTGTCCAGAGAGGGGAATGGAGCTGGGGAAGTGTTTGGAGCACCAGGAGTGGCTGAGGGAGCTAGGAAAGGGGCTCAGCCTGGAGAAAAGGAGGCTCAGGGGGAACCTTCTGGCTCTGCACAACTCCCTGACAGGAGGGGACAGCTGGGGGGGGGGGGGGGGGGGGGGGGGGGGGCGTGTCGGGTCATCTTCCCAGAGAAAAAGGGACAGGACAAGAGGAAACGGCCTCAAGCTGTGCCAGGGGAGGCTCAGGTTAGATATCAGAGAAAATTTCTTCACTGAAAGGGCAGCCAAGCTCTGGAAAAGGGAAGTGCTTGAGACACCATTACATGTTTGAAGTGTTCAAAAAACATTTGGATGTGTCTCTTGAGGACACAGTTTAGTGGCAAATATGGTGGTGGTGTTGGGTTGACCATTGGCTTTGGTGTCCTTTGAAGTCTTTTTCAATCATTCACCAGCCTCCTTTCTGCCTGCATCAGTTTTGTCAGGAACATGCTGCTTGTGACAGGACATTTGATAGAATTTAACATTTGCCTGCTGGCAGGAAACTACCAGAGCGGCCAGATATTCTTTTACCATATGTATGGATCATAATATTGACTGGCATTGAACACTTAAAAGTTAATAAGATTGTGTTACAGCAAGAAAAGTTCAATTTAATAGTTAAGACCTTCCCTTTAAGAAGTGTAACTCAGTCTAAATTCTTCTCTTTCTTTTTGTCTGATCTGTGGCAAAAATACAAGGAGGGTTTTCCTCAATAATTTTGTCTAATTTTGTATTAGAAAGATACTAATGTTCTGTGCAGCTGCAGATTTGTTTTGAGGGTTTTTTTTGCTGTTGCTTTTTTGAGTATTTTCAAGCATCTGTTCTCCTACCTTTGAAATTTATTAGCAAGCTGTAAAAATAAAGATGGGGGAGAATTAATCTCTGATAACCTTAGTATGAGCTCAGAGCATGGGTTTTGAAATGAAGGTTTAATGAGTTCTGGCTCTGACTAAGAGAGGACTCAGAGATAAGCGCCTATTTACCAGTAGCCTATTACAGAGATACTGAATGTAATGTTTCTAAAAGAATTCTTGAAGAGTGGACACAGACCTGTGAAGTTGTCCTGTTGCTATGATTTTGAAACAAGTGCCAGTAATGTACAAGGCTGGTTGGTCCTCAGACTGGTATTTCTTACAAAATGGGACACAAAGTAGGAGGACAGACATCTCATGCACATTGCTATGGCTGCAGCATTTGGTTCCCATACATCCCCCCTACTTTTAAACCACTGGAATGGTAGGGGGAATAAAACTCCACTCTAATACTTTCCCAGCTTAATGAGTTGACCTTGAAGCTAAACACAGTTATTGTCTTTGTTTCCCCCTCCTTAAAGCTTTGTTTCAGTCTCACAGTGTTATCATTTCTACGTTCCTTTTATTATGCTTTAAAGCCAATATACCAAATTTACCAGTGTTCTCTTGTTTTGTGCAGCCTTGATGATGCCTAAGAGCTGTAAACTTACACCAGCCCAGGCTAAGGCAGTTTTACAGCCTCTGTGTATGGCCAGAGAAAGGCAAAACAACTGGAGCATAGCAGTGAATACATGCCACCATTTTACATTCTGGGATGTTGAGAGTTCTCTTAAGTGCACTAATACATGTTGGTTAAAATAATTTATAATTTGTTGATATTCCTTCACCTATAAATTAGCTTTCTTCTCTGAAAAAAACACTTTCCTCACAGGTGTTAAATTGCACTAGTTTTGTAATAAAACTGACTTGGGAGGGTTTGCGCAGGGAGACAGCAATTACAGAAATTAATTACTTGGAAAGAGCAGTTCCTCCCTCCTGGATTTCCTCATCTAGCTTGTTCACAGTTCATTGTCTTTTTATCTCCTTTAAGTCCTACCCATACATCACTGTTATCTTCCTCCCCTTGCCCACAAAACACATGAGGGAGCTCCTGTCTCAGGGCCATAATTAAGTGTCATCAAACAGCACCACATTTAACAGCAGCTTCAGAAACAGGCTATCCAAGGGTTCAGTGAGAGCATTTGCTGCAAAGAAGAGCTGGATTCTCCCTCTTTCCCTCCAACTGCAATTTCCAGTGGTCATTGAGGGATGTCTCATGAGCTTGTTTAAGGCAGAAGAGCCTGTTTATGAACCTTTGGGATATACTTCCCTGGGATCGCAAGCACTAACTTACTTGAAAGATGAACTTGGTCCTCAGTTCCCACCTCACTGAAGGGTTTGGAAATCATCCTGCATGCCTTGGTTCCTTGTTCTTTCCTTTCCTGCAGCCTGGATGAGAACCAGCCTTTCTGAGGGGTAAAAGTGGCCTTAAATTAATGTGTCTGTTTTATTTAGAAGAGTTGTCTCCTAAATAGTTCAACATGATGAAATCTGTGACCTTTACAGCTTCTCTGCCACATTTCAACAGAGTTGCTGTACAGATAATTTTAAAAATAATTTTCTACATGAACTAGCCTGACTCTTAAGTCCCATTTCTTTTAAGTTTCATCTGAAGCACTTGATCTTTTCTAAATGACATTGGCTTTTAGCAGAGCATTTTCCCAGCACAATCGTTGTCATGGCCCTTTTATAGTCAGCATTAGAAATTAAATTACCTGGAAAGCAATATTTCCTCTACTTCAGAGGCAAGCCATGAGCAATAAAATTACAAACAGTAAAATATAAATGTATCTTAAGGTGAAGCACCTTGCACTAGCTTGTTTCTACAGACGGAAAAGAAAAGCTGGTCTTTAGGGAGATGAACATTTTGAAATTTCAGATGTTCCTGTCCAGTGCCCTTGGCCAAGTCAGATGCTGAGTTTATAGATAAAGTAGGAACAATAAGTCATTGCACTTCTTCTAGAGAATGACTGAAGAGTGCTAAGGATTATTTAGGGTTTTTTTTGTGTGAGTTCAAGAAAATGGTTTTATAATTCAACCTTTAAACTGGAAAATTGATTTCTTTAAATTAGAAAGTAGAAAGGTAGATTTCTTTCTTTATAAATAAGCAAATGCCAGCCAAAATATGAAAGAATATTCCAAGGCTATAGGGGTTTGTGACAATAAGTTTAAAATTTCCAAATTGCCTGATCTATCAAGTAACTCAAGATTGAAGAGATTTAGAGTAATTTAAGGTTCTACTCTGAGATTAAGGTGATTTCTTTGTCAGACGAGTTTCATTCAAAGACTTGAGAAAAACCAAGATGCTCAAAGCTCCATGCCTTCTACACATGTAAGTATTGAAGGAATTTAAGGCACCCCCCTTCTTACCAAAGGCAAAGAAAAAAAATATCAACAAGAAATTTACAGTTTAATCAGTGGTTTAAAAATTTCTAAAAATACTTTCTGGATTTGCATAAATACATAAACAGATGAGACTAAGACTGTATCAAAGCTGATCTTAAATTCTGATAGGATTTAGTTGTGTTTGTAGTTTTGCTTCCATGTGTTAGACACAGTCTGTTCTATTAGATCTGTTATTCAGCAGGCTTCTGAAACACATTGGAACTCACAGTAGATTGTGTTTTGCTGCTTTTAAATAACAGCATTTCACTGAAACCGAATCTGTACAAAACCTCAACAAACCATTTGACTCTGTGTTATGCAGAGCTTCAGAGAACAGGCAAGAATACACCATTTTCCCTGCTTCAGAATCTGTGGCTTTGCTGCTGTAATGTTGTTAGGCTCAAAGGCTGCCTGTGAGTCCTGCCCTGATCCTTTTGCCCTGTGGAAGAAATTGGAGGGGGCTGCTTGACATCACAGATGTGAGTCCTGCAGGGAGGTCAAATGTTTTTTTCCCTGATTTTCCAGAATTCATAGCTTCCATCTGTCTGAACATGGCAGACTCAGGATTGTTCCTTTGTTTTATGCTTCCCTGTATAACTACCCATGGTTAGGCCACAAACTTGGGGACAGAGGGTGGAAGAGGGATCTGTGCTGGGCTACAGGGCACAGAGAGTTCAGTGAAAACTGTCCCAGATCCATCTCCCCTCCACCTATTATTTTCTACTTGAATGAATGAGCCTGTCTGAGCCACTGAAGAGGCCAGGCTTGACCTTGTACACCAAGTACTAAGGAATTACCCTGATGAGAAGGATGGATCTGCCTTCTCCACCCCTCCAAACAATGGGTCCTAGAATTCTTAAAGTACCCTGGGAGATGCCATTTTGGACAGCCCAGATATGACAGCTGCCACCTGTGTTTGTGGCTGGGATCAGTGCTGACAGCAGTGCTGGAAGCTGCAGTGAGACCTTCTGCTGCCCTTGCTGCTCTCCAATCCCTCCCAAAACCTCTTCCCACTGTCCAGGCTTTGTAAGCATCTGTTTTCTTTGAGCTCAGGTGGAGTAACAACTTTTGGAATAACAAAAATCTGTCCAAAATTCTTTGTTCTTCTTTCTCCCCTCTGGGCACAACAGGTCCTTCCCTCAGGGTTGCTTATCCTAAAATTATCCTTAAAGCTCTGCTGCCATGAAAACATTTCCACCTCCTCCATACACAGATGTTGTACCATGTCGGTCTCTGCAAAGGCACAAAACTTATCAAATAAATATCAAACTTTCATCAAAGTGAAGTGGATTTGCAAGAGGTTTAGAGCAGTTGGAGGGTCTGTTTTGGCTGTTGAATTTCTCTCTATCTATAAACAGTAGAAACAAGATTATATCAAAACCTAAGAGCTTGGGTGTTCATGAAGATTTAATTAAACATGCTTAGTTGTTTTCCATAATGCATTAGCACAGTGAACTCTGAATCCTCTTCCTTCTCCCAGTGGAAGCTTGAAGGATTCTATGTTTGCATCTTTTTCCATCTCCGCTTCTCTGCAGATCAGCCTAGGTCAGTAATGGTATGTGACAAGTTGAATAAAATCTTGCCAGGAGAACTTGAGCCACGTTTTT